>NC_064887.1:8080300-8682331 GCF_929443795.1 Astur gentilis | reverse complement strand
ATGCAGTTGAAATGGGGTTATATTAGATCAGTTTTAAACTGCAGTCTTCACAATGCAAATCATATGGAGTGACCACAACATTACTCACAGAGAAGACTGTATGAAAAGAACGTATCTAAATTCACAAAATTAAGTATGCCAGTCTATTATTTCTATCCATAAGGGAAACGCTGCTTTTATTTTTTTATCTATGTTAATAAGAAAGACAAATATAAAAAAATAAATAACTTAATGAAGAGGATGTTACTAGAAAGAAAAAAAAAAAAGTCGTTATTCATGAACCAATCAGTAAACTAGGATGTTCTTTGCACATGGTCCAGTCTTACCTTTTTTCTTTTTTTTTTTTTTTCCTAAAAGCTTCACAAATCAAAACTGGGGAAAAAAGCAGATAGGAGTAATTCTAAATAATGTGGGTGTTCCTAAATGTAACAAAATTACAGTAAAATAAGCACTAAATAACTTTGCAGATGCAAGGAGAAACGAGAAAATTCACAGTATTCAACACATCTCAAAACTCTTCATCACTTATTAGCTGTAGTTGGTCTAGCAGATACATGGTAGCACGCAACATAACATTTCTAAGTGTTTCTGAAATCAGGCAGAATGGATCTCTGAATTTAGTGTCTATTTCACAGACATATGCCTTAAAAATTGAAAGCACTGTACCCTGACTTCTGTTTCTGAAATTTCTATTTATCCTCTAACAGCATATTTTTAGTTTATTTGGAAACTCACAGACAATATTATTCTTATTTGACTCTTCCTCTTGTCCTATATACAAGTTGAGATAAATTTCAGCAAAATGCATAATTTACAACAAATTGGTCTGGAAACTTATTCAGAAATATTTGGGTAAGGTGATCCCTTTAAACCTCTGGAAATTCCTGGTGCTTCTTTAGGTCTGGAGTCTTCTGAATTTGCTTTCTGTTCTCAGAATATTTTTGATGCCAGGACTGAATTGTTTAAAATTACTGTTGTGGTGGAGAACACTTTCTGTGTTTCCAAATACTTTAATCTCCTGTTTGTTTTCCAAAACTTTCGGGTTCTGTTCTATTAATTTTTCTCTGCCTGGATGCACAGCTAACTGCAACATAAATCATCCAAAGACACGTATTTATCACATCTGGAAGATTCTCTTCAGTACTGTCCACAAGGTAAAACCTTTACTTTTTCATCCACCTCTATTTCACACTTCCCCATTTTATTTGCCACATTTAAACTAGATGCAAATTATACTTTCTACTTAGTCATGAAATAACTGTGACAGGATATGACAGCTGTGCAAAATGGAGAAGACGACCTTTAAAAGTTTCACAAAACAGAATACTGGGACTCTGAGACACTGCTACCACGTGTACTGCCAAGCAAGAGTCGATTAATCAAGATAGTACGGCAGGGAAAATGTTTTCTCAAATTTGTGACACAGAGATGAGGCTGGTGTGTCACTGGGCACTATTGAAGGAGCAGTGTTCAATTCCATCTTTCAGCCCTGATTCTGACACTGATGCATTTTGTAACCTTGTCGCAAATCATACAACCTCTTTGAAAGCCACTTTTCATCTGCAAAACAAAAATAGTAGCACTAACCTGTCTTCCCAGGTTGTTATTATTAGTCTTAACTAATTAATATCTGTAAAATGCTGCGATCATCAAGTGAAACATTATTTATAAATGCAATTACTCTTATATCCCTGATAATGGATAAACAGGAAAGAAAATCAAAAGAGAGGGAAGAGCAGGTTCATTGCCAATGCATCAGCTTTCTCCTACTGCTCTCATTAGTCCTTCCTGCTTTAACCACTCTGTTTTTCAGTTTTTCTACCAGTGGAAAAAACTGCATCTACTTCATAAAGTTGGAACTATATTTGCAAATGAAGTGGCATACAATATTGTGCAATGATCAAGTGGAAAGGTCTGAATATCTACTAAGTGCTAAGGTGAAAGAGCGTCCAACCACAGGCAGAGCAACAAGATTTTATTCCTAATAATATTATAGTCAGGTGAAAAATATGCAGCTTAGATCCCAAATCCTGGAAGGCTTTCTCAGTCTAGGACTTGAGGACTAGCAGCATAACAGCAGAAGCAGCTCTGGTTTGTATCCTACTGGCTTGTACCAAAGAGCCCCTCACACCACAGATACTCAAGTAGAAGAAGTAGAAGTTGAAATGTGTGTTAAATATCAGAAAGTATAAAGACTGACATTTATCTGAAAGTATTTTTAATAATGGCTCCACTTTTTCACAAAGACTATTCTCAATAACACGTGCCTCCTTCTGTCATCCAGAGGAGGCATTTCTATGACTCTAGTGTGAAAAAGAGAAAAAAAACCACCAAAAAATTGAGCAAGCCTACATGTGCGGCTAAAGAAAATGGTGTCTGAATTAAAACAAATTTGACATGCATTTTTAAAGCTTGCTCTGCCTAGATAGGTTTAAAATATAAGCAACTTTGTCAGTAAATAAGCAAGTAAACAACAGAGGAGGGCACGATAAGGAAAGGACCAAGTCAACACTCACCTCGGAAAATGAGAGCCTACAATTAAGAAATAAGATAACACCAGGAGGCTTATCCCCATTTCAGTCACAGATGTGTCTATATGATTTATATGTGAAAAACAATATCAAAACAAACCAAATCAAAACAGTCTTCACATTTATGGGGCTGTGAGTTTGTACTTTTCTTCAGTTACACAGTGATAATTAAGAGAAGACATTTGAAACACCCACTTCAAAAACTGAACATACTTAATATAGGGTAAGATAACGCAGAACTTAGTAAAGATGTCAGCTCCGTCTAAAATCATAATTACTGTGTACAACTTGCTCCTGAGGGGTTTTCCCAGTAGAAATAATTGCATTACTTCAAGTTCCTTTTATTAAAAAAAATTACAGATAGGCATAACATGTAATTTTGCACACAAAAAATAGTGTTTTCCTTTTATTTCCAGATTTTATATTTCCCTGGCAAAATGCTGCAGGCTGCAGGGAAAACAGTAGTGTTCAGCTCGGAGTAAACTTTAACACTTTGAATCAGATTATATTTAAATTAAACAGCTGCACAATTAATGATAGAATAAGCAAACTTCCTAATTACCTGAAGTGTAACTTTAATTTTTATGATCATGTTATCTGTAACCCACCAGCTGGACTACTATGTTCATTTCTGGCCCTCATCTTACCCAAAAGAAAATTTTGGTTATTCTGAAGAAAAGAACAGTTACAGAAGGGTGATGCGTTCAGATTGCAAACACAATCGAAGTTATATGTTTTGGGTTTTCATTAAAAAATATTACCTAGCCTTCCACAGTGCACATATCATCACCCCATAACTCCAGTCAAACCTAGAATTTTGATGGAATAATATATTTTTACAAAAGATACCAGGTTGATTAAAGGCTTCAAATGATAGGGAAGTCCATTATTTCCTAAGTCAATTGTTGCAAATGTTGAATGTGCCCTACTGCTGCTTCCTTTCTATGGTCTGGATTTGTTCCTACTCACTGGATAGCCCTGTGCCTTTGGTCACTGGAGACCAAAGACGTAAGTTGATCCTAGCCTATGTAAATAGTTTTTGTTGAGTCTGAGCAGCGTTTGGCACAAAGGTCTTCGGGTCCTTGAATGCTATAACAATAAAAGTAAATCAGAGTAAGTGAGTAAAAATGGCATTTATGGTATTTTTAGTTGTCTTATGTATGCTGAAAACACTGGTTCCTTCAGTCAGTCTCTTCAACTCTCTGTATCCCTCACTTGCATTATGTTTGGCTTCCTCTAAAATGGAGGGAACAAAACCCCCCACATTTCAATCTCTTAGTTCCATTAGAAAGAGATTTTCTTTTATTGGCAAAATCTGTTCTCATGGTTAAAAGTATATACTTACAGAGATGCGTAACATCTACAAAATCATGTGCAACATATTAATACTGGCTAACGATAGAAAAAATAAATTTCTCATTTATCTGTTCACCACAGAGGTTCTTATCAAATGCTGCAAAAGCAACCTCAGTCTTTATAGATATTTCCCCAAATTTACAGTCTATCTGTTACAAATCAGCCTTGATCAATGAGGGGGTTGGGGGGGATTAAAAAAAACCGCCCTTACTTTAAAGACTGTATATCCAGTTCTTCCCTTACCTTTGGAGTTAGGGGGAAAAGATTATTTTCTTTTACTTTTAAATGAATCAGTATTTACTTACAGCCTGGTAACTGACCGCAGTCACATTTTTCTCTAGTGAGTTTTAAGCCCTTGAGCCTGCAAAAGAGACTTTTTTTACCCCTCCTGTTTAAAGTAACCACACTGAGAGTGGAGTAGAAATGCAGCAAGAACACTCATTGCATGTTGTAGTTTCCATGCAATTAAAAAACCCAAGCTCTATGGGCTATTAACATGTTGATAATCCAAGATAAAACTATATAGTGAAGCTTAAATTCATGGCTCTGAGTGCATCCATCAGAAATTTAGTGTGCACCAAAATGCAGTTAGTGTGCCCTCATTTTCTTCTATGCAACAGGATATGATATTGTCAATCACCATGAAACTACTTGTAAATCAAAATTTCAAAAGGAACTTCACAACAGCACCTCGGGCTCAAATGCCCTTAAGCTTAGAAAGAAAAATTTTGTCTTGAAGGTTTAATCCAATTGCTACAAGTGGGCTGAGCATGAAGAATGATCCAAATAAACCTTCCATGCAGGAGGAGTTCACTTTTGGTTTTGAACTCTGGGCCTGTCTTCACAAATTTCACAAATCAGCTGTGAAAACAATTCCATTCACAGTGTGAAGATTTCTAAGCTATTCTATAACTCATTAAGTGTCTGTTAAAAGTCAAATCAATTATTTCCTCATAGACACCAAACAAGCTCTAACTGCATAATAAATAGAAGAAACACTATTTATTAAGTAACAAGTCTAATTATTTCCTGAGCAATCACATTCTCTTCCCCTTAGAAATATAATTTCCTTTGTTGTCCCAGCCTTCAGCTTCTTCCCCACTCATTTTTTGTCTTCTTTACAAATTTTTTTGAGGGTTGCTCTCTTGTTTGGATGTAGAAAGAGACTGAGTAAGAAAGGACAAGTTTCTCTCAAGCAGCTTTTTCAAGAAAGAGTATTTACACCCACACTTCAGACCTGGGGTAAACTGGATAGCTCTTCATGTTTCATTTCCCCCCCAGGGACATGGTAGAGTCCCTATCACTGGAGGTTTTCAAGATGTGATTGGACAGGGTGCTAGATAATCTCATCTAAGCTCCCTTTCCTACAGAAGGGTGCCCACAAGGTCCCTTCCAACCTGGGCTATTCTATGATTTCGTATTTTGAATGAAGAGAATTTGTCTTCCTCCAAGCAGTAAGCCCCATGGCTTCTAAAATGACTGCCAACTCTGTAAGAAAATTGAAAACAACCAGATAATTGAAATAGTGATGGGGAAGGACGTGTTATCTCTGGATGATCTCTGTGCACAAGGCCACTGAGCCTATGTGGAGCCTCACCATTGTTCAGTAGAAGTTATTTGATAAAATGATGATGACAACTTTACTTTCTTTATCGCAATCTTCCTCTCCTATTCCATCTTCATTTCAATTTTGAGTATTCAGCACTATATTTTATTAAGCATAACTTGATTACATGAAGACACTGTGATGATATTACTATTGACTAGGATATTAGAATAACCTTGAAAAACATAATTCTTTTATAACATTAAACAATCCTATTAATATTTTTGACCTCTGGTCCCTGCTATCACTACCCTCCATGGAGTCTGAAATAAAAAAGTAGACACTAAAGAAGAGTGATAAAGTGCAGTCTTCTCTGTTACAAAAATATATAAATACTCAGTATATACATATTTCTATATATGTACATATGCATGTTCACCTACAACTACATGCACAAACTACCTCTGCTTTTCAGTCCTGAAAGTCAACCTCCACGTGAAGGTCAACCATTCAAAGGTCAGCAAATTCCAGACGTTAAGCATCAGTTGGTAACCAATGTTGTTCATGGCTGAAGAACAGGCTGGATAGAAGAACAGAGAGGTTTCCTCATAGGTGGCAAGCAAAATAACCATGCTTCCCTACCTGCCTTGTTCTGCCTTCAACAGCCACTGTGTGACGTAAATTGCTCACCAGAGAGAGTGAAGCAGCATCACCTAAGACAGTGCTGCAATCTTGACATCATGAAGTCCCGATTTTGCCTCTCAGTTATGGATTCCCTCCAGAAGGCCCAGCTGAGGGTGTGTAAACATGCCCAACTCCACACAAGCACAGTCCAGCCCTAACCCTTTTCCCCACAGTCATTGCATACACTTGAAAATTGTGCATACAGTCGAAAAACGAGTTACAATGGGGAAGGCTGAATTATCTGGTAGAAGAGAAATAAAAGACATATAATATGTGCAAAGAGGTGTGCAGATAATTGATTTCCCTGTCAGATAGCCAAACAAAAAAGTAGGTTAGAAGGTCAGTTGTTTTCCAAGTAGTTTTTCTTTAGTCTTAAGAAACTAACTAACTGAAGTCTATTAGAGCTTTGTCCTAGAACTTCAGAAATCTCAGGAAAATCTCCATTGGATATCTCTACTGCCCTGAAGTCAAACAGGGAACAGATTCCAAATTTTCCTCCCACCTCTCAGCTGAGTGTCTAAGCTGCTAGGCTAGAGGCTATTGGCAGATGTGAATCCTCTCAGTCATTATTTTGCATTTCTAATGTCACAACATCCATTACCAGGACTTTTCTGAATGTACCCTTGCTCAGATCATAGTTGTTCAAGAAACTGCTGCAAAGTTTGTTCTCCCAGTCAGCTACTTTGACCATATCACTCTTTGAATCTCTCTACAGATTTTCTTTTCACAGCTGCATCCAAGTTATTCACCTTCATTTGCAAAACTCTTTGCAGGCTCAGATTAAAACATGCATTTCAGTAATTTCATTTCAGAAACTCTTCTTTCCTTAAAGCAACACACAAATCCCAGCTTATTGTGTATCCAAATTTGATGAGCTGTAATAAGAACAAAATAGTAAATCATCACATTCCTAACCATCATATTTAAATGATGTTGTGGTTAAAGAATTATGTACCAAATAGAGCGGACCACTGCTCCACTATGCGAGTGTAAATCTACAGTAACTTCAGTGAACTCACTGAGATTTACATGGCTGTTCTTAGGGACAAAATCTGACCCACAGACCTTTGTGAAGTGTATTAGGTCTATGAGGTTTCATAAGTAGGACATAGGTGAGGATTACATCACATTTTAATAGAAAGACTGTTCTTGCAAGTGAAAGATTTTGAACTTGTTGGAAGGTGCTTGTCAAATGAGAAATAGGAGAGCAGGAGGAACTGAAGAATAGCAGCCTTATGTCACGGGTAGTCTTATGAAAGGCAGCCTTGAATAAAGTGCACTATAAAGAAAGAATATTGTTATGTTTTCTGACAAGGATCTGGTTTTCTAAGTGATTCTTGAACTCCACAGGGGGACTTGTCTCTTCACCTTGATTTAAAAGAACGTACAAACAATACCACTTAAACTCAAAATATGCCCAGGCTGTCTTCTGATTTCACTGAAAGTATCTCAGAACCAGGCAAAACAGATGGTACTGAAGCCCTTTCCTTTAGCTAATACTGGCTGTGCTTACAACTCTGAAAAGAGTGAGAGAGGTTTTAAGAGGAAAAACAGACCTTATGTTTTTGATTTTTTTTTCTTAATTGTCAGGATTTAAAAATAAAGAGAAAATTATTAGATTATTTTCCATGGTGTGTTAATTCACTGCAGAATCATCCAAGCTAACTGATACTGTGAGATACTAAACCCTCCCTTTTCATCAACTTCAACAAGAGGAATGACCGGTTGGATCAGTTCTCCATAATAAAAAATGGACTAGAATTTATTTATCATTTTGATTAAAGCAACTTCCTTATAGATCTGCAGTTTTTAATGTCAGAATCCTTTGATGCAGTTATAGGTATTATACATGTTATACATAACTCTTTCATTGGCGTTCTTCTTTTCTAAAAAAACAATGTTTATCTTACTATTTCTTGCATTTTTAATTATATTTTCAAGGAGAAAAACAAAAACCCTGCACCGTCACATAAGACCAATCCACTATAATCAATGGAGAAAAGCTTATAGTGGCAAGATGCTCAGATTATTACAGAAAATTTACAAAGAAATGGCAACAGAAATTAAAACAAACTGTTAAAAATACTTGTTACTATCTATTCTTCCAGGGGATAAAAAGGTAGAAAAGAGCACAAAGAAGTCTGAGATTGAAGAGAGCCTTTGTTACCATAGATACTGGGCAGGTGTGTCATTTTCAACTATAAGCACACATTTGATAAGAGGCTTCTGACTGCAAATGCACCTGAATAAAATAAGGAGGAGTTGTAAAAAAAAAAGAAAAGGAGATAGATAGACTGAGCTGTTTCACACCTCCAGCTTATCTCACAGTTGATGTGTTATCAACTCTCTGAAATTTCCATCTAAACAAAGAAAAAGCAGATTTTTAGAATTTACTGGGTTGTGAGCTTTCAAATCTGTTCACCCTTCATTCCACCGCTTTCATGTAGATTTTAATACCAAATACTCATGAGATGAGTGGTATTTCTAGACATCTAAGTCTGTCTTTCAGACCTTTCTGTCTTGATACACAGAAGTTGAAAATACTCATTTTTTCCTTGGAGAGCTGTGAGAAAAACATGGGAGAAAAAATAGCTGATGGCAACAATTGTTGTTTAGAAAAGAGACAAAATGTTTAAAAATTCAATTTTTCAAAACTTCTAAATGGATATTAGTGATGCACTTGCTAACACCCAGCAGCAGTAGCAACCTACACAAAATGATACAAAATTCATTCAAATTGCCAGTCCCAACATTAAATTCTTTAAATACAAAGAAAAATGTTAATATAAAAGCTAAAGGTAGAAGTCAACCTTCTTTGATGTACACATGATTATCTTTGGAAGACTATTAAAGCTGGTTTCTTTAAATGACTTCCACTATTTATCTACAAAAACAATTGATAGTTTGTATCAACTGTGTGCACATCAAAATAAAAAAAATCAGAAGAGGCAACAAATACTGACCATTTTATTATTATTATTATTATTTTTCTATTACTATAACTGGTATGTATTAATTTTCTTGCAATCAAATTCATTGGTGACAATGGCTTGGAATATGAGCTGCTAAACAAAAAGTCAATCTGCCCACTAAATCTACATACTGGCTTATTTATGAGATTATTCCCCATGAATCTTACTTTTTGCTTCCCAATGGGCTGAAGACTGTCTCTTAACAATGTTTCGCTAGAGGTAAAAAAATAGAGATAAAAAATAAAACTCTGACCTAAGCCTTTCTAGCCGCAATGAAAAAGGTTTAGTTTCAGCTATGGACAGTGATTTTGTCTGAGCTATTTATGTACCTGCTCATCTCACTTCCTTTATAACTACTTCATGTGCATTGTATCAACATCACCAAGATTTTTTGCCCTGCAAGAAGTACACACATAGTTTCATTAAGACGGCAGAAAACCCTGAGTGAGCCAAAGCTTGGCAGGTATTTCATCAAAGAAGTGGTAGGCCTCTGGGAATATAAAAGCATTAGTCATTACAGGGAAATTAATGATGATCTTTACCTTAAATATCTTCTTCATGTCTGTGAATAATAACAACTTGCTGTATCTAACTATGTTTTTAACTCAATCCACAACTGTAGGCAGAAATTACTTAGAGTATTCCAATGATAAAATCATATTTCCCAGGAACTATTAGGAAACAGGCTGCTGCTTTTCTCTAGCTGGCCATTTGCTGGTCTAGAAGAATAGTCTTAGTTCTTCCTTGAATTGAAGAACCACTTTATGAGACAGAAGGAAACTGAGTTCCTTCAGCTTCATCAGAAGATTGCCAGGAGGTCTGTGTTACTAGCGTGATCTTTGACGTCAGGCGGATGGCATGGCATAGCCATAGGTTATATGTTCACATTTCACATGCATGGTTTTCAGAAAGCAGTATGTCTTCATTCTTAGGCTTTGAAAATGCCTTCTTTCAAGTGAAACAAAGTAAGTCCTGACCACATGATGTCACTGAAGCTCATACTTCACAAGAGCATGGGATTTTGCATTGCCATCCTAGTAAAAAAGCAATACCCAATTCTTCACACTAGATTTAATTAGATCCAGTCATGTTCTTCAACTTGATGATAGTATAGACTTCTATGACTAATTATTCTCAGTAATCATAATGCTAATAAAAATCTTTGTATAGAGGAAATCATCCATTAATTGAATGTTAATCTCATGAGGCCATTTACTGATTTATCCATTTATAGGTTTCTGCTAAAAGCAAACAGCACATATACATTTTTCAAAGAAGCAGAAGCATAAAATATTTCTCTGAGATTATCTTAAGGCTACATGCCAGATGAAGAAAACTTAATTCCTCATTTCCAGCCATCAAGTCTCACACCAAAGAGCTATTCAAACTCTAAAGCGTATCATCAGTCTATCTGCAGACAACAGCACTGCCCAGATCTCAGTGCCGAGAAAACCCTACCTACCTACTTCAGTGACCATGTACATTTGGAATACTTACTAATACACAAGCAACGTCCCTCTACCAGCCAGGAAACAGCTTGATTTCACTCTAAGAGTTCAACACCTTTGCATCACAAAATATATTAAACTTTATCCAATTCTTAGTAATTTCATCTCTGCTCTTTCTGTTGGTAAAAGAGCTGTAGGAGTAACAGATCCTCTCTTGGCCCAGTTTGACATTTCCTTTCTTCTTCAAGAATACAATAGGTTGCCTAGTAGTGAATTGTTCTTCACCTTCCTTACCTTCCTTGATAAAACAGACAGTCAATTACTATCCAATACTAAACTTTGTTTTCTGAACATATTCACATGGAAATAGATCAAAGTCTACCTAAAATATCAACTGACTGAGTTCAACATCTTCAGTTAGCACAATGTGGATTGCAGCAAGGACTAGGACTAGAGATTGCCCTATTTCAGTTTTTGATGATAGAGGGCATTTGTTTACTTTTTTCTCCTGGACCATAGCAGCATACAATAGATTTGATCGCTAGAATTTTCTGAGCCTCCATGGGGAGGAAAGTCTTCTAAAATTCCTTCAGAGAGCCCATGTCTTGCCTGGAGGGATAAATGCACAGTGCAGAGATGAAGGACTACACAACCTCTACGGACTTCAGTTACAGAAAGATACCTGTCATCAAAATTGGTTCTGTGTTCAGCCAAGATCATCTGGTTCATCATCAGTGGACTGCTGAAACTAAACTCAGGAGCAATAGTGGTAAGACCCTCTGAGAGCAGGTGATATTTTGAGGAATTGCCATTGCAGTGTAGTCTTTTTTAGTGGGAAGTACCCAGCTGCAAGTGTTTGAGCGATTCTTCAGTTTGATGATTCTCAGGCTCTACAGGCACCTCATCACAGAATCTGTCATCTGCCTGTGAATTTGACTAGAAGACTATTCCATACTTAATGTGATGACCTGGTTTCATTAATGTCTGTTACTGCAGTCTTCTGTTATGCACTTCCCTCATCCAGCCCTGTTGCCATCCTCTCCCACATTCTATGAAGTTCTTCCCAGGTGCCACCACCACTGAACAACTTCAAACTCCCGTTTACAGAAGACAACAGTAGCAGACACCAAAAGGTTCAGGCATAGTTCCTCTTCTTTGATGCCCTGTCTTTTCTATGACTCCTCCTGATAGAGAAACCATTCATAGGAAACTTCAAACAGTGAAGTATGCAGCAGTGCATCTTCTTAGCCACTAAGATTTTCAAGAACACTTCAAAATTCTGCTCTCTACATTGGCTTCTCATAAAGTTTAAATAAGTCTCTCCTCCAAGTGATCTATGTGCTCATGCCAGGGCATCTAAAAGACAGCAAAAACCTCCTTAATAAGGAATTTTGACCACAATTCTACTTCTGACACAGAAGGAGGGTACAGCTTCTTCATGTAACACATGAAACTTTGTAACGAGCTGCTTTGGAGCCTATGATAATTTATGCCACAGGCTATGTCATTCCAAGTACAAACACTCATTTGACCTGTTGTCTGATAACAAAACCATAACATAATTTTTTTAAAAAATTGTGGGTTGTTTTTTGGGTTTTTTTAAATTACGTGAGTGCCCTACAGGAGGGCAGGACAGAATTATCACTTATGATGACTCATGTGTTTATGACAATGGTTTCACGAAAACAAGTTACATATGCTGTTACTTTTAATCCAGAATTGTGCTTTTTGTGAGGTTTCATGCAAATAAATGGAAAAGAGCTTCAGTTAGCTAGACTGCAGTATGCACAAAGAGGACATTTGATTCTGGTCATATTCATTTCTAGCATTCTTGTATTTTCTGGTAACTTCAGTTTTTTATTTCATAAAGCTATAGTTCATTTATGAAAGCTGTTATGGAACAAATAAGAAATCCTCTCAGACTTAGGTCAAATGAAAACTAAGCATTAACTAGTGCAGAGGCAGGAAAGCACTACTGTATTACTTTAATTTTTTTTCTGGGAATTTAAATTCTGCATTTAACAGTGGTAATGGTTGAGAGATAATCCCTGGAACCACTTAAGACAGAGAACTTTGTTACTGCTTGTCCTTATCTGGATAATCAAATAATAAAGTCCAACTGGCTACCAAAGCAGAGCTTTCAAGCTAACTCTGAAATACTTTAAATGTAATTTGTTCAGTAAACTGCAGTACATTAAATTTCTATATTAAGTAAATTATAAGGAAGAGTGCACTTTGCAAAATTAAAAAGTGCTCTGTTAACTTATCTATTATTCCTCCGGGAAAGTTTCCAAAGTGTGTCTAGTACAATTAGATACTTTCTTTATGGACAGTCTATAGCCAGGAAAGAATTCTTGCAGCTCAGCAAATGTGTTTCCAGTATTGTTGTAGATTCCTTTTTATATTCCAAGGTGAAACTCCCTGATCACAAACACCATTTTTCTATGTTGTATGGGCAGATTGAAAACTTTTCGATAAAAATAACTACCTAACTCACTATCTAGCAGTTAGAATCAAAGAAACATTGATCACTTGCATGCTTTTAAGTTACTTTTTAAAAAAGTACTCTTTGGAAATGCATTTAGAATGAAAGTAATTGGGATACATGACACAGTGGATTTATTTCAGTACAGTCCCACCACACAGCAACTAAAAAATTGCCTTCATCACATTCTATAGGATATAAATGACATATTATTTTCAACAAGTTATTTTTATAAGAACAGATACCAGTGCTTCACAAGAATATGAAAAATGCTTGACCTAAATTTGTTTTTTCTGTAAAGCCTGTCATTCTGAACTATTTTTTTACTGTTTGGATACTGAAGTCTGAGAGTGTAGGAGTCTCAGCCACCTATCATTTTGGTGAACCAACTGATCGATGCTTTTTAGTTACAGTCTCTTCATTAGTTACTGTAATGACAAAAATCTTATTTGCATGAAATATGCCTCCCTTTGGATCTTGCTAGACAAAGTCCAAGAGGACAAAAAAGGGGACTTCTTACTGAGCTAGAAACGGCTGAAAAAAAAACCCAGAAAGTCAACATTCCTCAAAGGATTGTTGTATTTGGTTAGTGTATGTCAGCCAGGAAAAAAAAGCATGCTGAAACTGCATCTGTGGAAGCTTATAAAAGTATAAAAGTAAAGATTAAGGTCACAGCATAGTCTGACTTTCACATCAGCCACTTTGAGAGCTCTGGAACAGTATGAAGACCATGGATGGTAGATACAACAGGTACCATCAGAAAGCTCCCCTCCCAAAGAAAAACTGCGCCAACTGAGAAAACATGAATAGCTACAGCAGAGTACCTCGACCTCAGGTCAGTGATGTGCTTGCTAGAGTTTCAGTATCATCCTTCCCATTGTAAATACTCACCCAGCTTCTTGTGCTTCTTAACACTACAATCCCAGGCAAATTGACAAGGTTGCCTGTGAACAGTAGTCATGCTAAAACCAAAAAATAACTACTACCATGTATGTGGTCTTTGGATATAACAGCTCAGGCTCTCTTTGTTACTCAGCTGTTAAAGGTTTCAAGTCCCAGGTTGTGCATGACCTGGCCCTCAGCAGCTGACACGTGGTTGGAACATGTCTTCCTGGACATGTTAAAAAATGAAAATTTACCAGATGAGATAGTTGTATACAGTTTTCTGAGAGGAACTTGTCTATATTATGCTGTTGCTGTAACTGGCTACTGACTACAATATGACTAGAGAGGTGCCTTCTATGTATCTCTTGCATCTGTATGAATGATGCATTATTTAAACAAGATCATTCCAAAGAATCTTCTTCCTGGAATATCTCTCAAGGACTAAGACAGGTTTATTACCGGTTGAACACTCAGCAGCTATAAATACACAAACAACTTTATTTCCAAACTATGTCTCCATGAGCTAGCTCTCCTAGGGCATAGCCACAAGGTGGAAGACCACATACCGCATGTTGAAAAGCCTGTAGAAGAGCAAACAATCATTGATAGCTTTCTGGCTGGAGACAGCTGGTGCTGACTCAGGTACAGTGGAGCCTGGCAGACACTGTCATTCACATCCTCAACCCTTTGAGGAGTTAGCTTGAAAAATAAGCTTAGAGATGCGTGTATGTGTGTCATCATGCCAGCTGTCAGGGCTCTGACAGTCCCACCTCAGCATGTGAGTACTGGATCAAGGCAACAAGGCCAAGAAAAAAGAAAGTGTTATCTTGTCTTTCTGAGCAGTTTAACAGTGTGGTGTCAGTAAAGACACCATGTAGCATGAGTTCTGATTCCTTAGCTCAGGCACTTCTCTGCCAGGTCTCAATTTCGCCAAGACAATGCCAGAACTGTCACACACAGTCAAGCTGAGGAACATCAGGGGAAAATCCCAGTCATCCAAGAAGCAGTAATAAAGACCAAAGAGTATCATCCAGCCCGCTTGGAAGCTGAAAATGTAATGAGCTATTTGGAAAAGATCATGACAACCTCAAGCTCAAGTGACTCTTGTTTCTGCCAAATACGAACTAGTTCTGCACCTCGCTGAGCTCACTACACACATAGTAGGTCTTGCTGAGTGGTGGAAGTCTAATGCTAGCTCACTTCCACATCTTGCAAACCTGGCTTTGTCTTCGCTTGGAGCTCTTCCCAGCAACGTTCTTTCTGAGAGGCTCTTCAGCTACACTGAGGATGTTACATCTAAAAACAGATGCCAGCTCCTGCCAGCAAATGCAAAATGGCTTGTCGCCTTGAAATGTAATCTGCCCACGCTTGAATTTTGTATCAGTGGCTATTTGTAATTTTTTACCAGGTTTTTCGGGATACTTGTGTACATTATGAATCTAATTTTTACAGAAAATTTCTGGTAGTTATTACCACATAAACTAAAGTGCTTATCAGATATCCCCCGTTTTATTTTTTAAGTAGATCTACAAGTATTGAAAACCAAGCAGCAATTTCTTCACTCCCCAGGATTCATTTCCCTTCTATTCCTCAAGTCTATGAAACATTTGTCACAGGTAGCATATATAAAATGCATTGATAGACATTTGCCTTCCCACTCTTGCCTACAGAACAATCTTTAAACCTTTTGGGATGCATGCTGCAAATAGGATTTTAATTTCCAGGATTTGTACATTTAATGCATAGCAGATGATTTAACTGCTACTCTTGTTTGCTTGAAGTCTTATATTGTGGCTAACTTAGGAGGATTGCTGTGGGAAGTGTAGGGGGGGAAATCTTACTGTTTCATACGCTGTACTCCAGTCACAGGACTGTATTTAGTCTTAAGAGGGGAAGAAAACACCTCCCATTTAGAGGAAATAGTAAATAACAACCAGCTCATCACCATCTCTAACTGTAAGCATTTGACCTAGGTGCTCTGGACCACTTTCTGGCAATACTTATATCTTCCCAGCATTTACCGTACCAATACTTAGCTCCATAGGCTATATAGGAAATAGGGTCCTTAAAAAGGTATCTGAATTGTAATATATTTAGATAACTGCAATAACCTTGTCATGAGTGTCCATTAATGTAAACTTTCCAAAACAAATCAGCTTTCTTAAAAGAGCATTTCTTGATGTCCCCTTTCCCTCCTTTTCAGCTCTAAGAGGTGCACACCTTCCCAGTCCTTCTCCCATCTTTTCTTTCATTCCCACAGCTGCAGCACCAGGATGCAGCCTATGGACTTCTCGCACTCACCTTGAAACTCAAAGGCAAGGACAGAGGGCCAAAAGACATTTTTACCCAAACCAGGAGTCCATTCCCAACATCCCAGCTTTAAACCAGTACCTGCATGGCTTTTGATGTCCAGAACATGGATGAACATTACAGTTGTGGACAGGAAGGTGATTATCCTGAGTGATCAAACTGGCAAATAAATGTGCAGGTCTTCACACATTCCATGTAGTGTCCAGAAGTCAGGGAGCTGACTTTTTGAAGGCTTCATTGTATTGCAACTGTCACAGCTTGATTAGGTCTCTGTTAAGCTGGAAGGTTAAGCACTTTCCAGTGGTGAGCTGTATTCACTGGGTGGTCATAGATTCAGAACATTAACATGGTGTAGTAAGCAGAGTAAATCTGTGTCCACGGCACCTTACAATACCCCTCATCTTCTTGTCACTGTGTCAAAGCAGCAAGAAGCTACTGTACTAGCTTCTATGTAGACCTGACAGTATACGAGAAGAAATGTCTTCTCACTCATCATCAGATTGTTAGTAAACAAGGGACATTAAGCAGTGTTTCTGTTCAACAAAGACCCTGCTGGGTAATTTTGGATCATTTACCCCCAGTTAACCATTAATTGCTACATAAAATTTTAATCTCCATTTAAACAGACTATAGCTCTGTATCTGTTTCTGTGTCAGCCTCAAGACAGTAGTAACTTTGCAGCTGTGGAATACTGTCTATTTCGTATTTCCTAAACAGAAAGGCAACATCATGTGCAAACAAAATCTTAAATGAGGAATTAAAAAAAAAAAGAGAAGAAGAAAGAATTTGCCATTGTGAAACAGAAAGAACGGGAATGGGAGGAAAGGGAAAGAGCAAGAAGGCAGCAGAAAAGTCAGGGAAAATAAAGTTTGAAAAGCGCAGATTTTTATTTTTTTTCTTAATTTGTTATTAGGATAAATATTGCCTTGAAAAAGACTGACAGTTCTTTGAACACTTTCAGGGGGTTAACCTCCATTAATAACTTTTAAAAAAATTATTAATACAATCAATTAACCAAAACCTAAAGAGTTTTGTTCCCATACCACTTTCTACTGTGGCTCTTGAGCATAAAGACCGACTACCACAGACTCCCAACACTGGTGGTTTCTGCTGGGTTCTGTCATAGGCTGTAGTCACTTGGCAGTCCTATCTGTAGTATGGAGACTAATATTAAAATAGACATATTGATTCAGAACACCACATTCTTAACAAAACCCCAAATAAAAATAACACATTTATAAACATCCCCCCTTGACATAATCACAAAGGATAGAAGGAAAAATCGTCATTTCTCGGGTGCATCTCCACACACACACACACATACACACACACACACGAAGCCTCCTAGCTTCATGCCAGGCAGTGGCAGAAGGGACTGATCTATACCTACTGAAGTGAAAAGCAGATCTCCCGTGGGCAAAGTCAAATGCAAAGCAAATAGCTCCTTGGAGTCAGAGTTCTAAAGAAAGATGGAAATAAAGAAGATCTATGGCTTCCCTCAGCCAGAGTGTGAAAACCCGGCTCCACTGATGTCAGTGGGAGCTTGTTCCTGAATTCAGTCAGGCTAGAATATTAACCAGCATGTTTAAGCATAAAGAAAGGGGGCTTTTTTTAACAAATTTTACCACCTTCTTTTATCCTGAATGTTAGAGAACTTACTCCCAGCTTCAATTTTATGCTTATACAAAACCTCTTTTTCTGTTCCTCCCTCTTCTTGGACTCTGCAAGCTCTACATATAGTCCTAGGCAGTATTTAATCCCCATTTGTATCCAGAATTAAATGAGGCACTATTGAAATGTTGAGCTTTGTGCAGGCCCTCTAACTAGAAAATAATTTCCTGCTGACTTTCAGATATTTTGACATGATCCTGCTCCTCAGCCCTCAGCGTCATGTGTCTTTTCAACAAAAGCAAGCACCTGTTTTAGAAATAGCTTAACATATAAAGGATGTCTACATACAGATCCATCACTAACAATAAACAGCAAAAAAACCCCAATGCATTTTACTAATATACTTCTCTTCAGTATTATACAATTACGAAGAAGCACTCGCAGGCGAAAGTTTTAAAAATTGATGGTTCCTACATTCTTTGTTAATTATACAAAAATAACTTCCTTTACCACAAAAACTGTCTTACGAGTTACTATTTTTATTATTTTTGTATGCTGTTGGTCTAAAGGCAAAAGTGTAAATCTTCAGGTTAAGACATATTTAAGGCATATTTAAACAGACTCAGGAATGCATATATCCACATTCTAATTAATAGGCCTTCAAAGGCAGATACTGGTAAACTATATATCTGGACACAAATCTGTTCCCTGGTCCTCAGAAAAAAGACAAGAGCTCTCACGAATTAAATATAAATGTAAATGAGGGAGATAATTTGTTTCTTTTTCTGAATAGAAGTAAGGAAAAAAGTGAATGTTAACTGATTTCTGTGTTGAGGTAGAAATAATGAACAACAGCCACAAGGAACTATAAGACTTTCTTATCCATATATGTAAGGAACATCTGAGGAAAAGGATGTTATGTGGGTTTTTCTATCAATCACGTGAGACAATAGTGGAAATAAACGGATTTTTATGAGCCATGTGAAGATTTTTCCAGACAAACCGATGCCAAGAGTAGTCTGCCAGAAAAATTTGGGCTTTCTCTGCTTGATCTCTAATATTACTAAAATCCTGGACAACACACAGCAAATACAGTCTAGGAATTTCAGCTATAACTTATGGAGTAAATACACCCACTCCCCTATCATCAAAATGTTGAGGATCCCAGTGAAGGGAATCCTGAATTATTATTTTTTTTTAATTGAGGGAGGAACTATTAATGAGGCAATTTTCTTAGATATATCTTTGCTTTTGATTTTAAAACAACTTTGGCTGAAGTAAATTCAGTGTCGGTGGGATTAAAGCCACAGCACATCCCTGAAGATTCCATCAAAATTCTGAAGCTGCAGGAGAAACTTGCAGAAAGGTAGCTGTCTTAAGCCACAAAAACTGTTTTTCAACATACTCTGGAAAAGGAAAGTGAGTGTTGCTCCTTTCTGTATACAACGGTAGGAAAAATAGCACATCAATTGCTGCTGTATATGAAGAGAGTTCAAATAACACCAAAAGCCTTGCTCATCACCTTCCCATACATTTTGAAGGGCATGTAATGAAATGTCTGAGTAGAAGATTTGTAAGATAGCACCATTGTATTCAGGTGAAATGACAACATATCGGAATTTGGGACACCAACTTCAGACATCAGTATGCTCATTCCTCATTTATGATTTGGGTTTATTAATACTCCTATAATGCAATTAATAAAAGCCATATTACGTGATGGTCTTCAGAAAAACTCCATAAATAGAGAGGATGTACTTCACCAGCAGGACAGCAAAGTCACAAAATAAAATTGTAATTTAATCACCAAACCTCTTAATTCTGGATTATGTAGTACAGTTGTTCCTGCAAATTGCTTCAGTAAAGTACTAGCAACAACACCAAAATGAAAAGGTTGTCGGCTAACATGCAGCCCAAAGAGGAACATGAAAAAAAAAAAAGCCATGAATCAACCAGTTGCATAGCCTCATTTAGAAGTTTGACTCAGCGGTGTCACTTAATGCACACACATTGCACTGGGGTCCAAGGTCCCATCACAGCTTGCTGGCCAGAAGGGTCATCGCTTAACTCTACCCTGTTTTCCATTAGGAACTCACTGCGTGGGCTTCTGCTCTGTGCCACCTGGCATTTCCATTTCCATAACAGTTCAGGGAAGAACCCACAGTGCAAGTGCTTCCTCTCTGCGAGCTCAAATGGTGAAGTACATACTGCTTGCAGCACTGCAAACCCCTGAATTGTAAGTAGGTTTTGGCAGTCCTAGCCACTGGCTAATTTTTTTGCGTAATCTCACAGGTCTCAGCATAGACATGCAACGTTGGTGGTGGCTAATTAAACTGAACTACGTAGTCCAACCAAAGGATCCATGCTTCTGCCATGCTCCCAAAGATCCTGTATATTTAACAAGTCTTCCTGTTCTGCATTTCTACTTTACTGTAAAGCATGCATTGGGAACTGGGACAATTCCAAGCAGTATTTAACTATAATTTGCAAGAACTTGAACTAAAATAACAGAAATGCTATTTTCTGTTCTTGCTGCCTCAGTACCTTCCCTACCACCAAGATTTTATGTGAGAAAGGAGTCACCTGTTACTTCTTTCCCTTTCTGGCTCAGTATGAGTACAAATTCCTCCTCTCAGTCCCATGAGATGCTAAAACGCTTTCTCGTAAAAGCTTCTGTACCATGGTCATTACTCTGTTTTCATGGAGAGATTGTGACAGGACCAGAAGGAGTAGTAAAACAAGAAAAAGTGAAAAACAGACTTTGGGATAGGACAGGAAACGGACAAAATTCAAATGTTTATTTTTCAGAACAGAATTAAAGAAACAAGAAATTGATGGTTGACATTCATTTATGAACCTTGAATGATTGACTGCAAATTAGATTTAAACTTACCATTATTTCAGAACACTTTGGAATCTGAGCCGAATATTTTCCAAGGCCTAATAGTAGGAATTTGATAACATTATGCAAAGTAGTATATCCAGCATAATACTAAACCACCATAGAATAAAACAGAAACAGCAATCACTGCTATAATATGTAGGAGTTGAAGGCATGAAGCAAACACAAGCCTTTGATAAAAGTCAACATTTGCCAGCCATTACCATACAGTTACTGCAGATACCTCCCATTCTAAGTGAAGAAAAAACCCAATGAATCGTTATATACTACTATGAAATAACTGATGGCATGTTTATGACCTTTTCAGATCAAAAGCAAATTATAGCTTATAATGAGAATATTTACACAATAATGTGAATTCAGTATGCTGCATATCAAATTTAACCACAAATCAGGAATTGGAACGGTAAAATGCCACACAGTACTTCATTATGATTCAGGATAGCCAGGTGATAATTCTAGTGCTTTGCTGATTATAATTTCTTTAGCACACAATGTAATGAAAGAAAAAAATGGGAACAGTGGAAACATTTTGGCATGATTAAATGGCCACTGTGTTCAAACAAAAGTTCTGATCTAAATCTATTCTGAATTAAATAGCTGCCAGAAAGAAGATTAATCTAATGCCTGGGCAGTGGAATGGGACTTGTGATTTTGCTTCCCTTTCCAGTCCCATGGGACTCTGCACCAAACCATTATTTTTTAGAGTTTCCATATCCATTTGTAAAATGGACATCATCATACTTTTTACAGCCAATGTACTGACTTGGTAACACACTCGGGGAAACAGACAGTAGTCTATCTACCTTTTTCCAACAGCAAGTCTAACACAGAGGGTCCTAATGTAATTGAGTGTGGACAGCATGATGTAAGAATTAAAATCTAACCCAAAGAAAATAGATATTTGACACATAAAGATATTTTTAATGTATTTTAAATGTCAGTATGATTTAGTTAAGTTTTATTAAGCTTTTTGCTCCATATCTTTACAACTACAATATAAACAAAAATTTATATTGTCAAAACAGTGAGTCTAAATGTATTGCTTTATTCCTACTATAATAAACAAAGCAAAAATGGCTGTATTAGAAACACACAGCCACATTTTGCAGATGGATGGAACCAGACTTGGGGGACCAGTCAACACGTTCAAGGGCAGGGCTGCCATTCAGGCTGGAGGAATGGGCAGGCAGGAGCCTTATGAAACTCAGCAAGGAGAAATCCAAAGTCCTACAACCCCTTGCAATAACAAGGGGCTGGGAACTGACTGACTGGGGAGACGCCATTTCATATGAGCCAGCCACATGCCTTAGCAGCAAAGAAGGACAACAGCATCCTTGGCTGCATGAATAGGAGCATGGCGAGGAGATCTAGGGAAGCATTTATCCCTCTCTACTCAGCCCTTGTCCAATTTTGGCCCCCCCAGTGCGAGAAAGACATTGAACAACTGGAGCAAGGTCAGCAGAGGGCCACCAGGATGGTCAGGGGCTGATGCGCTTGCTCTGAGGCTGGAGGTGCAGGGCTGTTCAGCCTGGAGAAGAGACAGTTTCATGGGGATCCCAGCAGACCCCTGTGCCTACAAAGAGGTTATGAAGTAGAGAGAGCAGGCTCTTCACCGTGGTACATCCCAGGAAGATGAGCAACAACGGACATAAATTGAAATTAGAGCAGATCTGACTGCATAGAAAGGAGAAACTTTTTCCCCATGAGGACAGCCAAGCAGTGGGGCAGGCTGCACAGAGAGCTTGTGCCATCACCATCCTCGGGGGTTTTCAAGATCTGGCTGGATAAAGCCCTGACCAACTTGGTCTGATTTCACAGCTGGCTCTGCTTTGAGAGGGAGGTTGGACTAGAGATCTCCTGAGGTCCTTTCCAACCTCAATTATTCTGTGATTCCATGATTCTGTAATTAACTGAGCATGAACCCTAAGCTGTAGAGAAATTAAATTGCTTTCTTCTTACTCCAGCCACCTGCCAAACTATTTTTTTTCTAATTATTTTTGAGTAATGACATGGAGCACTGGTTTGTAGTACTCTCCGGTAAATAAACCTATGTAACTTACTTATTTGATCGACTGCACAAAATTTGACATATTATAACTGGTGCAGTGAAGAAAGCATGTGGATTTATTGCCAGATGTGTATATTTTTATACTGAAACTGCCCGTGACACAGACCAATTTAAGAAAGGAAGAAACCAAGTCAGTAAACTATTGCACAGCTGGATACACAATCAAGGACCAGTTTCCCGACTTTAAATTACCTGCATATTTACTAAAGCATTGTTTTATGCACTTTTCTCTTGTAGCTCCCAATCTTAAAGGCAATAGAAACTGCAGGAGAAGAAACTGTGAAGTTCAATAGTTATAATCCTATCTTAAATTGCATTATAAATTTTTAGATGGACCTTTAATAATTCGCATATAAGCAGTTCTGTGGAATCTCATGCACAGAAAACCATAAATTCTGTTATTGGGCAAGGGCTTGGACATGGAGGCAGAAGTCTCTCTATATATATTCTGTCAAATGTAGGTGCCAGATGACCTGCACCTTTGGAGGCTTTAGCAAACCAAATGGAAATGATTCTATGAAGAACGGAGGCCATGACCTCTTCACAGCCTATTCATATTCCCTTGCCCTTCCTGCCTGCTTGGCCGGGATTATCTATTTTGACTTCACATAGAGAAGGTTAAGCATAAAAAACCCACAGATCTTTTATCCACCTCAGATGCAAGCTCATATGTCTTCCTTAGTGCCTGAATATGTATACCATGCTCACGGTAGCCCTGTGCTAGGCTGCTCGTTTGTCCCATAAGGGAGTTTTGATCACGTTTGATTTAGTTTGTAGGCTCTCTAGATCAAATGAGAGAATAACAATGATTAGCCACCCCACAGGAAAAAGAGTTAAGACAGTCATGGCTAAGCTGTAGCTGTTTTTCTCTCCTTAGTATGCATCTCTCTGAAGGCAGCCAGGGTGGCTTATTGGCTCCCCTATCTTGGATATTGACAGAATGAGGTAGAAGCTAATGGCTGAATGCAGCAATGGGCCTTGTAGCAAAAAAGCAAAATAAGCACATTGCACACAGCTCTATTTTTTATTAAATACAGTTTAGAGCCTGGCATTAGGGGTGTTGTTTTTTGTTTTTCTAAAAATCCCAGATCGTTTGAGGACAGGCTGCCAAGTTCATCCATCAACTCAGCCACTGAAATATTTGTGTTCTAAAAAATTTATACAGCATGAGTTCTCCACAACCTGCAACTGTGGGGACTTTTATTTTTAAATTATAGTCTTCCACTTCAATTAAATCTTTTTTTAAAAAGCATAGGACTGCATTTGAGAAAAACAAGTTTGCGTTCTGTGGGCTACACGGCCTTGAAAAGAACAGGTATTTTCTGCAGGATGGAGGTCCTAGAGGCTGGAGGATGGGAATTTTAAGCATGTATTTAGTTGTGCCCATGTTAGAGTTACAGTTTTCTTCCAGGAAATCTCATTTTCTGTTACCATGAGTCAAAAATGTTCTACAATGAACTCTGACTTCTCAGAAACAGAATTTTAAGCAATGAAACGTTTCATTCTACAATAAACACACACCTTCAACTTTTGTTTTCATAGAATCAGAATAATTCAGGTCAGAAGCAACCTTGGGAGGTTATCTCATCCAAGCTCCTGCTCAAAGCAAGTTTTATATTCAATAAGTAAATATAGGCTATGTATAATGATTATGCTGGAACTTAATTAGCCTGGAAAAGATAGCATCCTAACCTCTGTCCAGTTCTCTTTAGCGTAGAAGGATGACATACAGTCTGAAGTGTACAAGAATATAGCCTACATTGTGAAACAAAAATAGATCTGACACAAGTGTCATAAGGCATAAAACAGTACAGGGAAGTTGAAAAGGTAAAGCTGAAGTTTGCACATGAAACAATATAGACAACTTGTGTTGAAAATCTCCCTTCACGGCAAGTGTCTCTTTTCAAAATAATCCAACTTTTTTAAGAACAGTAAAAGGGAGAAAACACTGCTGTCAGATAAGAAAGCGATTATCATCCGTTTGTTAGGGAAACAGCCATCAAAATGCATTTCAAATGCGTTAAAGTCCGTAAAGTATCTACACAAGCTTCTGATTTTATTTAGTTATAATTAAAAAGAGAATAAAGTCAGAGAAATTCCTTAATTTCAGGGTTCTTAGTGCAGCAGCCCTTTATGTTACTAGTACGAAATGCACACAAATGCAGTTTCACTCAGCTGTGACTGCAGCATTGCAGTAGGTTCACAGCTGGCTCCTGGGCTTTCCCCAGCTTGCGCTCTCAGCAGCTGCAAATTTGAACCGGAGCTGCAATTTTGGAAAGGAATGCATTAAATGCAAGGACTATCAGAGACTGCTCGTTCACAGAAGCATGTGGCCAGCCTTATAACATGTCTCACCTAGGGAGAGGACTCCTCGGGTAGCGTTAGCTCATGAGAAGCTTGCATAGTATTTAGTCTTTACCTACAATGGCTTCAGTGAGTGAAACTTCTGCCCTTTCATCAGCGACTTCTACCTGGCCATCATAACTGCACCGACGCAAGCTGGCTTCACGAGTTCATAATTCGGATACTAACAGCCCTGCCCATAGTTCCATTTCTGCCATCCTAGTCTATTGCTCTTAAAACAGTTTATAACCATGAAAACTTAAGCTGCTACCAAGACCTTTTGAATGTCCAGGCTGAATAATATTTGACTGACATGAAACCTGCAGAAGATGAGGATGATATACCATTATTATCACTGAGGTGCCAAAGCAGTGCAGTGACTCCTCTCCAAATTCAGTTAATTTTCTTCATTAAACCATAAGACGAAAGTGCCCACCAACACTAAAATTCTCTGTAAATCCCAATGCAATGTGTCTTACTTTTCTTCATCTAGTAAAAGGCAATAGAGGGCAATCCATAGCCAATATTGTATTTGATACCTATATGAATGTCATGTTATTCTTGCAACAGACAAACCACCAGCTTCATTAAACTTGTAACAGTATTATTCCTAGCATGTGGTAGCAAACCCATTAGTTATGCTTGACAGGGTAACTTTGTAAAGTAAGCCATATGTGGAAGTCTAATTGTTATTTGTTTATTAAGCTAGTTGTAAAATTGTTAATTATGTACTAATACAATGCTAAAAAAATCTAATAATTAGTTAAATATGGTGGTTGTTTTCCAGAATGAACCAACCTCACATGTTCTAAGCAAATATTCTCATATCCTGCACTAAGCTAAGCCTTTAGCATTGTTCAGCAGTTTAGTCTCTGTGAGACTAAGGACTAAGTAAAGGCAGCATGCATATACATAGTCAGAATAAGTAGCTTAACCATTCCAAAATAACTTTTGAAAGCAAAAGATTTCTATACGCTGAAATACAGACCGATGGAACAGAAAACTAATGTCATTACTTTAGAGAATGTTAAAAGTGTGATCAAATTCTCAGCTTATATACAGTGAGCAAAAAATCTGCCTTTTATTTAGATACAGAGGACAGTTTCACTGGAGCTGATACCGCTAAAACAATATAAGGCTAAAAATATTTTTGCAGTTACCACTTGCAGAGATAAAAGCCATAAAGAGTT
Organism: Astur gentilis; assembly: GCF_929443795.1. Taxonomy (NCBI): domain Eukaryota; kingdom Metazoa; phylum Chordata; class Aves; order Accipitriformes; family Accipitridae; genus Astur; species Astur gentilis. The sequence goes on along the minus strand of NC_064887.1, from coordinate 8,655,997 downwards.
GGTCAAAAGCTTGTAAAGAAAAGATTTAAAAGATTTAAACTGAAAATGCCTGTCAGCAGAATATACAATGTAAACAGCTTGTTTTTTTCCTCTATCCAATTTTTAAAGGGAGCTCTCTTTAATCAATGAAGAGATTAATTTCTTTTTGCTTTCTTACAATATCACACAAACACAACAAAAACACACAAATTAAACTCTGAACACACCAACACCCTGAACTGCACATACAACTGTTACTGTCTGAGGCAAAACCTAGTGACAAAGCTTATGGCTTCCCATCTGTCACCCCAAAAGTCAGCAAATAACATGGTACAGCCTCAGTGCTGAGCTCAGTGACCTGCTGGAGGGGGGTCGGCAGCGGTTGTTATCTGACTGCTATAAAGTTGAGGACGGAGAATGACTGTCCGGCACAGCCCGGCCATGCAAAAGAGGGGAGAACTCATCCCAGTTAGGGAAACTGTCCACTTCACTCCAGAAGCATTTCTTGATAAGATCGGGAGATCAGACAACCCACAGGACACAGGGAGCACTGGGAGAAAGAGGAGATTGTGGAAGTTCAGAAGGACCATTCTCCTCTGGTTCGCTGAGAGCCCCTAGAATAGGTTATGTTCAGTCTGATTTCTTCAGCCCATTTGAAATGAACTCTTCTTCTCAACACAGGGAAAATACACCCTTTTGTGCATGTAAAGAGTTTCCTAGGCCAAAGATAAAATTATATATCAATGCGAATCCTAGCTTTTCCCAAGAGACCAGCCTTTTAAAGTGCAAAAGCAAGGCAAGGGCAACAGTTTAATAAAAAGCCTAACGTGGGGCTTCCGTATTGCTATTTGTGATCTTCTAGGGAAAAAGACATGCAGTCTCTATGCAATGAGTGCATTGAACTGATCAGCCATCAGAGAATCTGCTAGTGTTCCTGCTGGACTGGGGGACATCCACAAATCACTGAAAAATACTCAAAGTCTTCCGATTGTGCCCAGATGATATTTTTTGATTTAAAAAGATGACACAGCTAGGGAAAGCCTAGATATATGATTGCAGTAGCAAAGAATAATTTTCATAAACAGACAAAAGTTGTAATTAGTTTAAACCTTCCTTGTCTGTTTGTATAATATTTTTGAGCAGATGGCTTTGGCAAAGAGCTAGGATTTGCACGCCCACTTGCATTTTGCAGTGATAAAATAAAGATGAAAGACATATCTTAGGTCATCCAGTCCATTGCCCTATCAGTGAAGGATTGATCCCTGCAACATGTAAACCAGCAGCCAACTATTTGCCATCTGATGCACACAGTTATCCAAACAGAAGGGATCTATAGGGAAGATCACTAGGCATAGAGAGAGGGGGGTGAGATGCATAAGAAATCAGAAACGTTTACATTGGTAAAGGAAAAAATATTTACTGCAGAATTAGCCTCATGGAGAGTCAATAATCACGAGAGAGCAAGGCTTCAGTTATAAAAATTAAATGCTTTGTAAGATGGGGATTTAAAACATCTTATAGTAAATGGTTGGTCTTACCATCAGTGCAGCAGTGGCATCTCTGCTGCTTCCAATATTTGTAAAGAAACGGCAAGGGAATTAGATTCATCCTTGCAAAGTTAGGATTTTTGCAACCACAGTTAACTACATAGCTTTCATGCAGCCTTCCTGATCCTGAAACACAGGCACTTGGTAATGCCTTCACACATGGATTATGAAATACGTGCATAATCATGACTGCTCCAGCTATTTCTGGAAAATATTTTATTTTACTTTTTATTTACTGTTTATTCAATATTATGGTCTGCTCTATGTTCATTAATAAATTTCCTTTCTTTTATGCTGTTTGTTTCTAAAAGTTCTCCCTGACAGTTGTCTATGGTCAAAACCAGACAAATAGTCATTTAGACTGTCCCTACCACAAGGATTTAGATTGTCCCTTTCCTTTTTGCTTCTAAATACGCAGCCATTCTGCAAGTCTTTTACCAATTCAGCTCCTACATAATCCACATTTAGCAGTTTCATTTACTATAAAAAGCATGCAATACTTCCTGTAAAGAACAGTTCTGCAAAACAAAGGCAAAACATACATAACTCCATACTGTGTGTCAATCCACACTAGTGAAGATCTTTATTTTACTTATATATGCATTTTAAAAAAAAAACCTTTCCATTTGATTTTCTCTCTCAGATATGTACTTAGCATCTAAATATTCTAATTATTATTTGAATGATGCTACGTGAAAAGCCCCAGTAGCCTATTGATGAGTGCTTATCACATCTCTAATTCTCCTTTGTGCACTTCTAAAGCCCCTTTTGAGCTTGTATTTCAGCATTTTCCTAAAAATAATGGGAGCTATAATTAGAGCCTAGTAGTAACAAGACTTAACAAATAACAGTCAAAAGAGAGCCACGGACAGCTAAAATACAGAACAGGAGGAACATCAAGGCCATATATCAGTGAGAACTCTCTATAAATCAGAGCAGCACAAACAGTGCTCAGACCTCTGGTAAGTGTGTATATCAGAAATGCATAGGTTAGATTGACAGATTAGATAAATAAGTCTATTTCTTTCTGTCTGAAAGGGAAAAGATACAATGTTGGGTACATACATTACAATAGAAGCTTTTGGCTTATAGCTCAAGAAGGGAATAATTTGAGACCTTTTCTTTAACAACAAAATGGAAAATGGCCCTTAACACGCTTTCCATGGATTTTCTCACCCTGCAAGGCTACTGCCATTGAATAACACTGAGCTCATATCCAAAAAAAAAAAAAAAAAAAAGAGAGAAAGAAAAAAGAAAGATAGTTCTTTCCTTCAGCAGAGATGGCATTTTAAAATTATAGATCTGCAATACCTAGACTTAACCACATCATACACAAGACATGAAAACAAATCTAATAAATACACTTCTGGCTAGTTAACAAAGATAAGTACTGCCCAGAAAGCTTACTTCTGCTTTACTTTCAGTTGCTTACTTATTTTTAGATTTAGCTGGATAGAGACTCTGAAATAAGGGAAACAGAAAATTAAAACGACAGGAAAAAATTACTTGTGCATAAAGAAATAGCACAGAAAAGACAATGGGCTGTATCAGTTTTTCCTAGAAGCAAACCACCATTTTGTATGTCCTATTGTAGGACTTCAGTGTCTTCCAACATTATGAAATACACCTACACCTTTCTGAGGTGAGACACTGAAGGATGGAGGCACTAAGCATCTTGCTGAAGGCTGTTCAAATACCAGGTGCAAAGTTGAGGGCAGACCTCAGACTCAGCATCCTCCCAACATCGCATTCTTTCACCATAAGTGCGTACTTTCTCCCATTCCTGAGATCAGAGAAATCTCAATATACCAAAGAAAATCCTGCAGATTTGGAGGCAGTCAAGCTATTTTCTAGACCAAAATGTCTGATGAAATACTCTGTCTACTTCGGTAACCAGACTTACACAGTATTGCAAAGCTGATTACATAAAGCAGCACAAAGTCCCACTGACTGTCAAAAGGAAAGTGATGATAATAACAGGTACTTCTTCTTCTGCCCTCTCTAGCCCATGAAATCTCCTTTGACACTAACAAAAATAAAACACAAGTCAAAATTTAATAAAATAATTTCTCCAGTAAGGATGAAATTGCAGAAATTACGCCACACATCAGCATTCTGGCTATAAAAAAAATTGCCCGCAAAGTGGAGGGTTTTTTCTGTTTTTATCTACTAAGTACGCAAAAACAGTGGTGATACGGGTCTGCACGAATTCAGTGCTACTGAAAAATCCTGACTTGTTTTACATTCTACTCAAGCAAGGGATATATTCTGCAGTATTAGTAATACTCATTATTAAATGACTTAATCCTTTGCATTTATTCTGAACCTTCCTTATAAGCATTTGAAAGGTCTTACAGGTATTGACTTATTCAACAATGCTCTACAGTGCAGGAATGCATTTATATTGCTACTTCATGGGAGGGAAAACTGCTCAGATTGCATATTGGATGGTATCTGAAAATTGTAAGGTAAATACAACTGAATAGTTTTGCCTATGTTTATGCGTTATTACTTGTTGTTTATTACTGGCAAAAATTTTAAAAAAAAAGTTATATTTAACGTATTTAATCCTTCTGAAATACAGCCCTCCTTTGAAATGTATAATTTAGTGGTGGAAGAAGGAGGAGACTAGCAAATACAGTAAATGGGAATTACATTAATGCAATAAGCAACACTATTGGTATCAAATACTGTATGTAGCAGCAGCATGATGAGAGATGTAACAGAAGAATAACGAATAGCGAGGTGACCACCCAACCAAACTTACCACCTATATTCTGGGAAGTTTTTTAACAGTCCTAATTCCTGTGAAAAGCTGCTAAGGATGTGGTTGGCTGTGCAAAGAACGTAACTGAGGAACACTTCCGTACGGTCCTATCTAGTATGAAAGACAATCAGTTTACAAAACCTACTATTTCTTTCTGAATATCACACAGTGGTATTCTGCAGCATTCTATTGATTTATTATTGCAAAACTGGAATAGAACTAAAATTGAGTACACTGTGATGAAGTCTAGAAGTTACCATCACAAGAGAAGCTTGGTTGATACTATGAAAACTACTCCTTTTATTGGCATTTCTGAACAACAGAAATACAATGTTTCATGGTATTGCAATAAATAAAAATGTTGTTATACAAAACCTTTATATTGTCTCAATTTATGACAAAACCATCTTTGTCAGAGCAGCGCTAAAACAGTGTTATTCCTAGCTGGCTAAAGACTCAGAATTTTAATTTGTATTAGAAACAAAGAAAGAAACCCTAGAAAAATCAGACCCAAAATCATCTAAATGAAACAGTTTAATCTCTGTATAAGATCATGAGAATTGTAATTGAAACATGTAACAGCCAGAATGCTCTCCCCCAAAATACCAACTTACAGCAGGCTAAATTACTTCTTTCAGGCTACCCAAAGTGAGAGTCCATTAAAATATGATAGAGGTCATTGGCAGTGTAATGTTACAAGCTTTGCCTGTACTACACCTGAGCATGCAGATAAAACAAGGACACTGGTTTCCCATGGTGCTATTCTTCCAGTCTTCAGAAGCAAAAACAAGGTTTCTCACTGCTGAGCATAAAAAAGAGGACATGATACTAAGCAGACAATAACGAAAATTATGATTAAAGAACAAAGATTCGGTGAAATATAGGCCCTGGGAATTGAAATGCAAACCTCCCTTGGTGTGTTCAAGAGAAATGCAATGTCTTTTACCCTAAAAGACCATTGCTTCCCTTTCCTACAGAGACTGAATCTTCCTTTAGACTCTTTGTGAACAGATATTTTGTAAGGGTTAGACAATAGTCCTTAAACACCTTTCAAATGCTTCATTTAAACATGAATGCAATAACATAGATGCTGAGAAAAGAACCAGCTGATTAGCCAGTCTGATTTTGCAGGTGTATTTAATAATAAAGATTAAAAAGCACCTTTTTTCTGTTTTCCAACAAGTAAATGCCTTATCTATCACCTTACATTTTTTCAAATGTTTTATTCCTTGAAATGAAAAATATTAAAATAAGGCACGATCAGCACAAATTTGCTGCAAACAATAATAATCCTTTTTATAGTTTCATTTCTATTTGCATGCCAAACGTAAACTTGAAGCAAAGTGACCTTGGTTATAAAAAATAAGAAAGCAATGTCAGAATTGATAGGACCTACCATTAGTATTTCATTCTGACAGGTAGGAAATAGGCATGTCAGCAGTGAATGTTACGGACTGAGCTGTGGCCCTGATCACAGTCAAAGCGGTAAATTTCTTCCTACAAAAGTAATTTCCATCAAAACAAAAAGTGCTTAAATAATACAACTATCTAGAGATGAGAATAACTTTATATGGCTGAGCTCAAAGACAAACAAATGAAAATGCAATACATAGGTTTTATATTGTGTAAAAAACAGAAAAATAACATTAGGTGTAATTAAATTGTACAACGGTTAAGTATTCAACTAGCTTTCTAGTTCCTAGAAACTTTTTCCATAGGGAAAACTGTGTTGAAAAAATGATTATACAAATGCTTCATATATGGACTTATTATTATGTCCAGAACATCCAAATTATAACACTGATATTGAACAAGCAACATCAGAAACTATTCAACTATTCATTCTATATGAACATAATGTTATTATGTGACCAAATAATCATTCATGCGTACAAAAATTAACAGGTGTTTGAACCAAACAGGGTTGGACCAAAGCTTCCATTACTAATATAATCAGTAATGAGATTTATTACCATTATTAAAAAAAAAAAAAAAAGACAGCAAGGCTAAATTAAATACCAGTTAAACTGTGTTTTTACAATAAAGGCAAGCCCATGAGTAATGCAGCAAAGCCTTAAAAAGATTATTCTTATTTTGATATATGAAGCTCAATGGGTATTCCCAGCTTCATTTCCCAATTGCGTTACCAATTCTAACATTTAAACATACAGATTCACTGCCTTACTGGACTTCAAAATGGGTAACCACAAAAGCTGTCTTGGTTTATGTATTTTTCCACAGAGGCACTGTCATTTTAGTGTGAAATGAAATACAAAAGAAGAAGTGGTGATACAGTAAAAATTGCTCACATCTACTTGTGATCCAGTTTTTCTCCTTGTTTATTCAATGTAAATAAACATTAAGAACCCTTTTCCAAAACTTACAACATGAGCATTATGCAAGCAATTCCTTCCCACTTCACCTGGAGTCACATCATTGAAACCCAGTGCAGAATCCAGAATTACACAGCTAAAGTATAAGACAAGGATCACACTTGTTCTTGGTATCCCCCTGCATATGTACATTTCTTCTCACACAACCTTAATATCAATTAATGTTTATAATGCTTCTTCCCAAGAAGCAGGATGTTTATTCCCAGTTTATCTCCCAGGGAAATCTCATGGCATTTCACATTGTATACTACAACCTACATTGCCAAGAAAAGAAAAAAATATTTTTAATCATAAAGATCTGACATATCTTACAGGGAGTGGTAAAAAACCAGTAAGTTACAAACCTAACAGTGAAGCTCTTTACTATGAATGGATGAACCCGCTGTAAGTCTTTATTTTCATCTTGAAGCCAAGGTTTATATCTGATGTCACAGTTTGCCATCAGATTCCTAGGTACATGCTATAATATTTAACACTTAGGCATTCCTCATGCAAATACAATCATTCACCAGCTAAAAATTTGATAAAGGTCATATATAGAGGAGACAGGAGTGCCCTAGAACATAATATCCCATTCTTCTCTTGCAATAGAGGAAATTATGGAGTATCCCACTCTCAAACTCTAAGAAGCCAATCTTCCAATTACTGGAAAATAAATAATTTCTTTGTTAATGAGCTATGTTGATACACCACTTGTCTATGCCTATGGTTTTGATGTGTAGTGAAAGGTTTCTCCAGCAACCACTAGTTGGGATGGTCTAACAATAACTGTTAAAACAAGTTAAAACAAATATTTAAAGGTTCACTATCGCTGCTCTAGGCCAAGCTCATTCTCCAGTCTGCTTTATTGTCAACATGGAGATGGGCACCTCTGGATGACCCACTCCTCCTACCCTGGTCATGCTCGTGATGAAATCCTATACCCAGGAGTCTAGTTGCCTTCAGTGACCCTGAGAAATGGGCATTTTCTTTGGAAGAGACTGTTCCTTTCCATTGACTCCACTGGCACATAAAAGATTCACTTACACAAGACACCTAATTTAAAGCAATGGAAGACAAGCCCCATCCCAGCTGCACTAGTAATGCCACAGACTATTCAGAAAATAACTTTGGATTGATTCACTAGTTTGTTCTTTTGATGCTTTTTGCCAGTTTGACACTTTTATATACTGAAAAATATCAGGAGATGCAAAATCAAACTGGAGTGGTCTGGGGAGAGAAAAGAATTGGGTATGGTTTCCATCACATTACGTTGTCTCCAGTTAGTGAACTTGCTGACTGTCCTCAGCAGGTTCTGCATCGAGCTTCTTCACGCCCTCTTTCATTTCAGTGAAAATTGGACATTGCAAGTAAAAGGGGAATGAACTGGGGAAACAAGGAATAATTGATTCAAAGTTTTACAAGCATTACGAAAGGGAATGTCAGTTCCCCTTGGCTCCTGACTAAGATTTAGTCATATTTATCAGCAAGACACGCACTCACCCTTCTACCTACAAAAAAAAATCATTCTGAAAGATTAGCCACTCTACAGACATACAGTCTCATATGTCGGTGAATAAAATCTGAGCATTGTTTTAGTGTGAAAAAGTTTAAGTAGAGCAACATTGTTTCAACTTGCTCTTCTTTTTATCATGTCTTCAACAAAAGCTAGAAGAAGGACTATTTTATTCCACAAAGGATTAAAAAAATAGGTCATAGATAAATCCAAAGCAAAACCATTTAAATAAAGATTTGATAAAATAAAAGACTCTGTGAGCATCTAGCAGGAAGAATGTACAGAAACGCATCTAAGAAAGATAGGAGCCAATCGTTCTGAGACATTTTCCAATACTTAGTCTTTATTTTAGGAGTGTACAGGGTAAGGGATTTATCATAACACAGTGGGAAGAAAAACACCCAAGTCTCTCTGGCCTCCCTTACCTTTAGATACCTGCTGCTGTTGGCACCTTTGAAACTTTCTTCCCTTCCCCCCTCAGTGGACTATAATACCTCTGATCTCATTTCCTTCTTATAATTGCTGAGCACACATACAGTTTAATATATGAACTTGTACCCTTCATATTGTCAGAAGAACTATCAGAATACTTACACTAAATCCTTGTACATTTTACCTTATTTTACTAAAGGATTACATATCTGTCCTATTCACTTATAAAACATGTCTTTTAATGATGTACTTTTAGAAAAGTCTAATTAAAATTCAATGCATAAAAGTGTGCAAGGGTTGATAACCCACAGAACTCAGCAGACCCTAGTTAACATTCTAATGCATCCTCCATTTGGAGAGAGACAGTAAGACTTTTCCACCTCGGTGGCAGACACTAATGATACTTGCAAATATGACTAATGTCTTCATTGGTGAAAAATTAATGCACCACAATAATTTTTCTACCTGGGGTTAATGAACATGTCAGATGCTGAAAATGAGTTGTTTGAAAGTAAATTACTATAATCTATATTTAGAAGACTTGGCTCTTGGAAAAAAAAAATCTATGGTGTGTTTGATGTCCTCTGCTTACTTTTGTCATGAATTTTGCTATTCGCCTAGTGAGACTACACTATGCCGACTTTCCTGTTGGTACAAGGGAACATTTTCTTTTTCCTAGAATGCCCATTTTTTTTATGGGAAGAAGTCCAATTTGAGTCTACTTGCCACAGGCACTGTAACAAATATTCTCGCAGCTATACAAACAGCAGAAGCAAGCTGAAGTCCATGAAAACCAGCTCATCTTTGCTACGGGTAGCAAAGCAGTATCTCACTAGGCATTTTGAAAAATCCAGCTACCCACTTTACAGCTTGTCTTTCACCTGAAGAGAAGGGAATAGTTTCACAGTTCAGATTGCTTCCTCTCTCTTGACTCCCCTTTTCCCTTACAAAGCTACGTGAATACTCTGTGCAGCTGTGCGAATAGAAAATAAATTCAATAAATAGCCATACCAGACAGAAAGTAGTTGGTTTTTAAGTGAAGGTATACTTCTAGTCACTATAGATCAGTCACTACAAAATTTTTAAAGCCACGTTCCTTACAGAGTATTTGGGGTTTAAGCTGTACAGTGGGAACCGGTGGTATCTCGGAACTGGGAATTAGTAACAATTTTTAAATATGGGGCTTATTCCTCATGTTGGAACCATCCTTTCCTTTCAACTGTGATCATTTCTTCAGAAAATATGCAAATGCATTCATCCTCTAAATGCCTTTTCTAACTGAGCACAGAACTCCAACTCCACATTTAGCACAGGAAGTGTAACTCCACAACGTTTCTTTCAAAATGTGCAAGCAGAGAAAAAAGGGTACAGAAGAGTATGTCTGGCCTTTATTCAGGTTTCAGCTGTAGCTTGTGGTGGGTTTAAGGAGTTAGAAGGGCTCCTAATCACAATTTAAAGGCTCTAAATCATGGCAGATTCATCACATTCCTTCACAACCCATCTCAAAAGCTAAGTATTCCTTCCCACTGTCAAAACAGATGCACTTCATTTACTTTTGATACCTTGCTGATTTTAATTCTAGCCATAAGATATTTTTAACTAGCCTTAAAAGCCTTCCAGCATTAGATGTCTTTACCTGTGTGAGCAGTTATACACCATGACTTGGTTACTTCTTGATTATGTGTTCAAAAAGTACAGAAACAGAACTTCTGTAAATGACAATGATTTGTAAATCTAATGTATGATCTCCCTAAAGACACTTAGAGGCAAAGCAAGCTTCGGTCTTTAAAGAAATGGCATGGAGTCCATTTCACACTCACACTTCCAAGTTTTAGAGCAGACAGTTTTCTACCTATATGCAAGTTTCACTGGAACTGCAGTGAAGTGCACCTGCCCATACATTTAGTGCTTGAGGTTGCATTAATATTCCATATCTCTGAATGTCCTGGTCACATACGGGTATCTGGCACATCTGAGCTAGCACTATGCAATCACAGCCAGTTCTTGGATTTAATCCAGTTGTGAACACCTGGAACTGAGAGATTAATCTATTCCACTTCCTGCTGAGCAAAAACTTTTTCTGAGAATTATCAATTCATTACATTACAGGAAATCTGCTAGAATTTAGGTCTCACAGGCTACTGAAATAATAACTTTTCAGACGAAAATATGTTTACTGTTTCTCCGTATTCCTATGGGTAAAACATTAAGATTTTTGCTATTAACCTTTTTTCCCCCAATTTTATATCAACTTTCTGAACAATGATTGCTTTCCCTCATTTCTTGTTTTCTACACTACTTTGAGTTAGGATAGCAAACACACAATAGAACTTTACTATTCTTAAACAACCTGTCTACCCACAAAAATTTTGTCACTCCATTTTGACAGATCAAGTAATAATTTTATCTACCATGGGAGAGTATAAACTGTACCATACAGGAATCATAGTGGGCGTATAAGCTGTAACCATCATAAATGACACTTTTTATTCCCTTTGAAAATCCTCCTGATTTATTACATTTACTTAGAGACTGTCACAGCTTATTTTTACTAGACACATTTTTTTTAACATTCCATCAAGTGAGCTCCTATGTGATGCAGAGCAAACTGATAGAAAATGGTGACACTCTCACCCAAGCTGTCATTATTCAAAATGATTTCTTCTGCTCAGGTTGTTTTCATTTAGTAAAATAATTTGATTTTTCTATGTCTGCCCACATTCTATTCACAGGAGGCAAAGGAAGCTCAAAACAATGTCTTCTGCATTTAATATGCAAGGAGAATGCTTAATAGAATCATTTGCAGGGTAATTAAAAGTCTGCTGATACATCTTAAGAAAGTGTGAAACAAAGTACAAAATGAATAGAGCCAAATGGCAATTGCTTATTTCTGTAGAATAAGTGCTAAGTCAAAGAGGTCATAATTGCTGTTTTGCATAAGGAAAACAGTTAACAGGGTTTTATAGATATATTTTCTGCAGTAAAACTAAAGCTGACTGTTTTCATACAGAAGTTAGTTGAATATCACAGATGAAAAGGTTACAGGGTATTGCCGCTAGGTCTGCCTGTGATATCAAGGAAAATAAGTCCTCAAATTCAAGCGCAACTGAAGAATGGCTTGAGTTGAAGTCAATTCCTGCTTACATTTATAAAACGGAACATTCAGCGTTGATATGGTGCTCTGAAACAAACGACTTTTTCTAGCAAACCAAAACACATCTACCTGATTCATTTACATGACATCCATCAGAATGGTAATGCTGTATAATTAATAAATGGTTGCACTGTGTTCCCCAGGCCCCGTTCCCACACTCTATAAGCTTTAATGCTTCAAATCATTGATCTAAAGGAAATTTTCTGAAGTATTCACCTTCTGAGGCAGATACGTAAGTCCTATTACGAATTATGGGAATTGTGTGTGCTCACTGAGGACAGACTATGGCCACCAGCTGTGCCAGTTATCCTGATTATATTCATCTCTCATGAAGTGGATAGCCCCTTATCTGGCTTTTTTATGACTACAAATTAGTTCTTAATTACAGTCAGTCATTGTAATTTCAGAGCAACTGCTAGCTCAAGCATTGACCCATTTTAGTGAATTATAAGCATAGACTCCTTTATTCCCCAAACAATAAAAAAAGGAAAAAATAATTCTTAAAATTTGGCATTACTGTCCCACTCCTGCCCACTGTTTAGACATTATCACAACTGTTCCCTTCACCTGCTGATGTTCACCTCCAAAAAACAGTTGCCATGAGACTATGCCATTTAAGTAAAAACAAAAGAAAAAGACTAAGAACTAATGTAAAGATCCAGCCATCCAAATAAATGTAAGCATATTCCAGTTAAGAATCTCACCGTAGGCCTAATACATTCTGTTAGTTTTATGTGACAGTAACCAATTTCTTCATGACTTTACTCGTGACTGCTTTTAGGTTGAGGGAGAAGAGAGTTATGCCACAGCTTCTAATTAACTGTATTTAGAGAGTGTAAGCATTGTAGGGATCTCTATTCAGAGATAGAAAAACTTATGCCTGACTTGAATTGTTAATGCTAGTGCTGTGATTTCAGTAGCATCGAGCAAGTTACAGAACTAGGCAGCATTTACCAGTAGGAATCTTGCGTACCACATTGTTCGTACGTCACATTTCATGTGTGTATGGCTATTTGTCATCACCACAGACTCGCTCATCTAGTTGTGATGCTGATTTGCAGGCTAGGTAAACCCAGTGAAAAACAGTGGAATAAGTGAAATCAGCCTTTAATTTACTTGGATCTTACTGTTAAGAGAGTAAAAGCTTTAACAGCACGTTGTAAAGTGGCATTTTTCCTTGACTCCAGTAGTCCTGGTGTGCCAGACTGAGCATGGATGTTCAAGTCACCACTTTTTCATTTCCAGCCTATGTGTATTTTGTGTTATGTAGCTTTCCACAGGGGTCTGTTTTCCCATCCTTACACTCCTAATACCTCAGCAGGCATGTGTCAGGTGACAGGTTCACTTCTTCCAGATTGCAGGGTGTGTGTTCAGCCCTCCTGCAGCAAACGGCAATGCCGTGCTATGACGATTTCCCCTGCAGGTCTTTCCACTGAGTGTGCACTGGCTTACGTCTCTGGAAAAGGTGCAGCCTGCTCCCCTAATTCCACCAACTCTAGCAAATTGACACAAAGGTCAAGGGGGAGAGAGAGAGGCAAGGGCACGGCCTGCCTTCCCTCCTGCCTGCTTCACTGTCCATGTGCCCCAGGGAGCAGCAACAGAGCTGCCTCTGCAGTGCTTTTAAGTGCAAAGGCAGAGGAAGCTCCTTGCATCCTTACCAAAGAGCACACTTGTCAGAGAAAGCCCCGAGCAAGTATTAGAATTCAGCTGCCAGAACTAGAAAGACCAAGACACAGCCACAGTCCCAGTGTCTGTCATGTTGGGAAGTGAGAAAAATGTAACACATCCACTTGGAGCATTGACAGATACTGAATAGGAGCTGATGTTTTTCCTGCCTAAGAGGTAACAGAGAGATCAAAAAAATTCATGCACTTGTGTCATACATCTTGCACTAACTTGGGACAAATGTGATGTCCCACACAGAGCAAATGATGCGTTAATTTCTTTAGCAAATAGATAGGGATCCATTTTGTTTATTTTAAATCAAAGACACTGAAAGAGCTTCCACAGAAGAAAGACAGAATAAACCAGCCTAACTGTCGTATGCCAGGAACCTTTTTACCACCAGTTTTCAAGTTGTTCTTCCTTACTCTTCTGCTTCTGGGCTAATTAATTATACACTAAACATACTGCTAGTGTGATACAAATAATTAATTAAACATGGTCACAGGCTAGAACATTAATTGTAACAATATATTACACTTACTACTGCCTGTCTCTTTCAGCTAGTATGAACTTAGCAACGTGCAGGGATTCCAGCTTGACAAGTATGTATGTATATTCACTACAATAACAAACTGCACAGGACGGAATTTACTATTTCTATGGGGCAATGTCTGGACAGTTGTAAGGAAAGCTGCCTTTCTTTACACCATGATGGGAGCTTACCATTTCCTTGTGTTCACCCAGATCTCTCAGAAAACATAAACCACTAACTTGACTGCTTTTTTCACTGGGGGTTCTCTGAAGAAGCAGAGTCTGAGCTGGTGAAAAGGGCCGGAAAAAGAAAGGGTGGACAGAGAAAGAACAAACTTCAGCAAATGCAATACTAAGCTGATTTTAGGGGTTCCAGGGCTGGCAAGCACACAGGAATTATTCTCAGCAAGACCAGGAAGATTCCTTAAAGAGATTAGTAACATTTACCTTGAGCACAGGAAATGTTCTGAGAATTCATCACTTGATGCCTACAGTGCTGAAAACACAGCATGTTATGGTAGCATTAAGTATTATTAGTCTGCTTACCTGCAGCTCCTATATCCTACCAGATGGCACCCAGAGTTTATTTTTCTTTCTCTTTTAAAATTACAAAAAAATTACCTTATTTGTAAGAAGGTATTATAGCCCTTTTTGGTGCATAAAATGTGAAAATGACCATTTTGAAGAAAATACTGATGCTTGAGTAAATCTTTTTTTTCTTCCATTGGGTGGGTCAGACATGGTATGCACACAGTACATAGGAAGAGAATAATTCACAGCATACACTTAAGTGAACAAGACCTTTGAGGCAGATTAAATGACATACACATAAAAGAGAGAGAATTCAAGAGCTAAAATACCTTGCCAAGGGCTGTGGGCTTTTCGTGCTTTTTAGAAAGAAAATTGTGCTATAGATACACAGCCATTTAATAGATACAACATTTAAATGATTTGTGCAGTTACTTTTATGTGTAGTGTGTGTGGATAAAGTGCTTTTAAAATATGATGGTTAATTTTCAGTTGTTCTATCATTTCTCTTTGGCTGGAAAAAGAAGAGTTTTATGACACCTTTTTTGGCAAGTAGATTTAGCACCTTGGAGTACTGAAGTTCATTCATTAGCATAAGCTTTTATTATAAGCCGTAATCTCTTCTTCATTTCAACTGCTATGGATGAGGACATCTAGATACCATCTCCCACCAGCAGTAGATGGAAACATCTCCCATTTGACGTCAGTATAAAAAGCTCGTATTTGGAACCTTAAATGCAAGCACCCTTATATTTTAAAGAATATCATTAACAAAGCAGCATATGAAAGTCAAATTATGTCAAATATATTTAAAAAATGAACCCTAAAACACCAAAACACAGAAATCAAAGAGAAAAATGACCCACTTTTTTTATATTTTAAAAATTATGCAAGCCTAAAGTAACTATCCAGAAGTCAGTAAAATTTCATTGGTACAAAATTTATGTTATGAAAGAACAGTCTCATTGATTTCACAGTTCTTATTTCTGGTCTCTTTTGTTTGTTCATGTGATTAGAATACCATGATTTTCCTTTGTTCTATATTTGATTTTTATCATTTATTCCATCTCCTTTATGAGGAGGGATTTTTTTACAACAGTGCCTTCTACAAATCTGATTATTGTTACTAGAGGTATCTGTGCTGGAGTCTTGCCAACAAGCCTGAACCATGGGTTAGGATCCTGTCATGGCAGACCAACTCCTAATAAAGGGATGGTTACACTTTTAAAGAATTTAAGACCCCATACCCTCCCTGTGGGCATCAAATCACTTTCATTTTCCTTAAAATTCCGGAAGATCTTTTCAAAGGAGGAAGTGCTTGGACAGAATAATTTCTCCTTATCCAACTATGAGCTACAACCTGATGTAAAGACTCCCCTTGCCAAGCCCAAGTGTCATTGTACAATTCATACAGATGTGTTTTGGGATTGCTATATATTTATTCTTCCTGTACTCCCACAGCAAGAACACCTGATACAGTAGAGTTGTGACAGTACCTGACAAAGCCAAAACATTCCAAGTGGAGGATGACACTTCGTACTTCACTCACATTGTGGTGAAAAAGACATATACAAGAGAACAAGTGAGTGATAGAACATCAGCCTTCGCTTTGAATTTTCTGGCTTTTGGAAGATTCCCCACCTTAACTGTATTATGTAATGTGAGTAGTTTTATATTTTATCCTAAAAGCAAGACAGCTGTATGTTTTTTCCACCTATATTGTTCTAACATATCACCCGTCCTTCTAAACATTGCTCTTAGATCTTCAGATGATCCCAGTTTTAAACAGTACCATCACTAACAGTACAAAGAACTGAACACTGCAATCTGCTCTGCAGTATCCCTTAACTGACTACATAGACACACCCTATGGGCCCAATAGGTGGTCAAAGCACTGGGGAATGCCAAGAACAAATACAGGCACTGCTGCTGAAAGGTGCTCAAGACTGAAATAGTTATGTTGACTTTTGGTCTGTGTACCTAAAACTTCCAGAAAGGCTGCAAGTAAAGACCAAAGAAGACTTATGAGGCAGAAGGCAGACAGTATACACTACAGTAAGTACTATTCCCCAGCAATTCCAGGTGATCTATATTTAACGCCTAAAAATATATAAATAGGATTTTTCAAAATAACTATGTTCCCACTTGTTTTATAGGACAGTGCAGGCTTACTGAGTGGTAATGGCCTTCAGAAGTTGGGGGTTCTTTCTAAAATAAACTAAACAAAGAATTATCAAAGAAAAAGGATTGCTTGTAGGATAGGCCATTATATAGAGAGAGGAAGCAATGTCAAATATCTGGTGGGGTTTCCTCAAGAAGGCAGCTGCCAGGAAAGGATTCCCATCTCTTAATAACAAAAACTACATCATATGCCTTCTTCAACTGCACACTATCAAAAGTTCAGTTACTAGGGTTAAAATACAGAATGTTCACTGTGGCTCTTCAATAAACAGTGTCCTTTGGAGGAAGAAAACCCATATTTTTCAGGACATTTTGCTAAACCATTAAAATAATTAAATAAAGTCTGCATAGATTTTTTTTTTATAATATCTGTATTAAATAAATACAAGAGCTAATATACTTTTTATCTAGATATTCCAATTTACCCTTTTTTTTCCTTTTGAGAAATAAAAACTGTAATGTCACTTTGTTCATTAAACTGATATGTTCCATCTTTTATGGCATTTGGTAAACTTTATCCATATTAGTCTGGTGTGATTTGCTCTTATTAACACTAATCTTTAATAAATTCCTTTTGCTTTAATACCATCATGGCTATTCCGCAGGTTATTCTTTTTATGAAAATAAGACACAAACAAGAGAGACCAGTATAAAGACTTCATAGAAGTGCATCGCATTTCAGGTGAAAGCAATCAGAGACATAATTTTAGTTTATATTATGTTGCTTCCTACAGACAATGAATTAATGTGAAAAATATTGCTTCCTGTTATTTTAATGTTCATTCAAAGAGGGGAAAAAAGACCCATCAGAATAAACCTGTAAAGATTATAAATCTTGCCTGGGTAATAAATGTACAGTGTTATTGTTTAATATTCTTGTTTCTGTTTGTTGTTAGGTTTTTGGAAAATGGAAAACACTGCTTTGCTTTTACTTTACAGAAATGTTTCACAATTTCACATACATAGTCAATCAGTATCTCCGTTTATAATGATTACAAGTAACAGGATGAAGATGACAGGGATACAGTATCAGTTCAGTTTCTGGCACTACTCTGTAAGAAGTATCACTATGCATTAGACCACAGCACTCATATCTACTGAGATTTTAAGCATTATTTTCAAAACTTGCCCCCCCCCCCAAAAAAAAAAGTCACGCAGTCTTCTTCACACCTATGTGAAGCTCTCACTAAAAGTAATGAGAAATTAGTAATGTGCTTTTCCGCAAAAAACTTTGTTCTCTGATAAAAATAAAGATTATAGGATAACGACTTCCATTTTCCAAAGAAGGAAGACTTTAGGAAGCTTTCTAGGATTTTCTCTAAACTACATTTATATGCTACTGTGCTGATAGCAAGCACAAGGAAATGTGCTTTCCTATATTTCAGCACTTAAGCCCCACTCATAAAAATTAGGTGCTTAGGAACCAATTAAATAACTTTGCCTTAGCTAGCAGTGTACTACCAGTGAGAGAGAATAGTCACCTGTGGTCCCAGTTTGGACTCATATTTCTCATTAACAGTTGTTTCTCATTAACAGTTTTCAGGAACAGAAAAATATATTTTGGAAATTTAATCACACCATCACTTTCAGGAAGACTGTGCTAACCCATTTTGATGGTGAAGTCAGAGCACTGGGCAACTTCAGCAACAACAAAAAGCAATATATTGTGGGAGCTGCCTTGCCTCTCAGAGGAAACTCATAAGTAATTACATATGAAAAAATTACAAATTATTTTGCCTTGTATGCAGAGTTTGAGCATGAAAGAAATCACCAAGGACTAGTAACTTGGAAGTAACATATATATTTTCTGATTTCCTGATTTGCTGATTTGATGCTATGTGAATAGGCTGTAGTTGGTAGCTTTTAAGCTGAATTTTCATCAGAGGCAGAGAAGAAGGAGGAAAGTACATGAATAGATTTATTCAAGGAATCCATGTGGCATCCTCTTTGGGGTCAATTTCACCCATTTTTTTGAAGAGGTTAACTACCTCCTATACAGTAAAATGAGTTCTTCAGATTTTGAGTTCAGAGTGTTTTGGCCTTCAACATCCACAGACTTTATGTCACATTTAGGGGGGGAAAAACCCACAGTCGTCCTACTTGCCTACCACGTCTTCGTTACTACAACCTCCAGATGACAAAGGATTCTGCTTTAGCATTGAACAAAAGATTGTAAATACATATTCACAGCAGAGCCAAAATTACTCTGGTAATAAACATTTATCTTCTTTTCCTCTTTGAGGGCTACTGCATAGGCAATCCATTATTAGTGGCTCACAGCCAGCAACTGGCTGTGAATTGAGCTGGTGAATAAATCAGCCTACCTAGATAAAGACCCAGAATACTGGGTATGTGAGTATGCAAGAGACGCCCTAAACAATGACAGTTTTTCTGCTTCTCTAATGCAAATTGTTTAGTGATGGATGACTACATTTCTTCAATGTCCATTTGGGTGCTTCATATAACTATTTGAACATTCACTTGAACTTAATTCATTCGACCATCAATTTGGGACCTGATGAAATTACTGCTTCGTCGTATAATCCAAGAATAGCAATGCATCTTCCAGATGGTTGAAGTATAAGGTATCCATTACTAGATGTGTTGCTTTCATAGCTGAACTGCTTCTTCACAACAGGTAGAAGCAACAATGCATATTCTTTCTTTCCTTTATAAATCTGGCATATAGTGGTGTTTGTTACCACTTGATTTATCTATCTTCAAATTAACAGTAAAGTTGCACAAATACTTGAGCTCTGACCTTCAGTACATTCACAGGTTTCTCCAAATCTTTTACCTGATGATGATCCAGAAAGATTTCTTGGTGTTTAGTGATGGATGCATCCCTTTGGCATTACTCAGCAGAAGATTAGAGAAAAAGATATCTCCATATGCAGCTGAAGTCTCTCCATAAATCTAACAAAAGTTAATATCCTTAATTTGGAGGATAGATAAAAGCAGTAAGACCCCAAGAACTCCATATCACAGGGCATCATCCTTCTTTTGTGTTAGGAGACATCCTAAACAGAACCTATTCTTTCAGTTCCAAAGAACGTTGTCTTCTCCAGATCTCTGTCTCCAACCATAGAGATACTTTGCGAATGGTTCTGAAAAATAGTGATAGGTAGATATAAGCATAGAAGTAAACATTATAATCAGATTGGTCCATTGTTGCCAGTTTCTATGACTCTGAAAATGTGTGAACAGTTCCTAAACAAGAGAGGAATGGTACAGACTATTTACATTAATCATAACACAACTTCCGAACAAATCTTCCCAGATACAAAATATTTATGCTTCTTTCTTGGGACTTCTGCAATTCACTGATGGGAAAAGTGAAGCATGAGCATAATGCCTTTTCTTTTTTTTTTTTTTTTTTTTTTAGGGGCAAAAATACAAGCCCTAAAATAAAAAAAATAAAAATAAAAATCTAGCCTATGAATACTTCAGTGGCCTCTTATGACAATTGAGATTCCCATGAATCAACAAGCAAAATCCAGAGCAGTCTGGAGCGATACTGAGATCCTAGATACCTCTGTAGACTAATATTTAAAATCCTCTCTGCTGTCTTATTGGTGTTTATTGTTGAGGTCCAGTAATTCCTTGTAGTTTAAATATCATCATGGAGATTTCTCTGTTTCTGCATATGAAGAGTCAGCATAATGGGCTCCCTGAGAAATTAGGGAAATTTTTGCAGCACACTGGTAGCTCCAGATGTCACACATGTGCCCTCTGTACTCCTGGCAGTTGCTTTGATCTGCCACTTCTGTAGTCCAGTGCCACTTCTGCTTTCAAATTTGTGGAGGACGAAGAAATTGTCATCGGCTCTAGCTCCCAACACAGAGGACAGCAACTCTACAAATCAAAAACTTGCCTTCTATACATCCTTATCAAGTTTCACTGCTCGCTCTCTCTGTGCTATTCACTGTACATTAAATGACCAAAGGAGATGGGTTTTGGCAGGTTTCTCCAAAGCATCCCCCAAACATCCTGGATGTGTAAAAAGATTAGAAAGGTACAGCATAAGACAGCGTATTACCAAAGCAGCAGAATTTGTTGGGAGATTTCAATACTGCATTGTCAGCTCCCAATTTTAACTTCATGTGCTTTTCACCAGAGCAAGGATGGAACAGAACTATTGCTTCACTGTGATGATGTCAGACCAAGAAACTGGACAAAAGAACTAAAATGGTCAGTAATATACTCCATGTTCTCAAGTGTGCAGGCCACCACCAGTCTATGCACACTGAGAATTTGCAGTCACTGGCAATGAGCAGACTGCAGGACAGCAAATTCGTGGCCTTCAATACGCAGGTCTAGAGTGGGAAACTACCATCAACTGCTTTCTGCTCTCTAAAGGCATCACGCAGCTGTTACAGCACAGAAGTGTTAGATGAGAGTGATATAAAGACATGGTGCTTGCCACTTTGGAGAGTGAAAATTCCTGCCATTCCATCTTGGCCAAAATCTTTGCTACGACTCCATTAGAAAACAATAAGAAAATAATTAAAAAAAAAAAAAAAAAGAAAAGAAAAGAAAAAAGAAAGAAAACAGTATTCACATATCTATCTTGATAGTGCAATTTGTGCAGAAACTTCCTGAAATAAATTTTATAAAGCTGTAGTGTGTCCATTGCACTCACTTTAAGGTATGTTTGATTGCAAAAAGTAATCTGGACTGTGCCTCACCTAGATCAAAAGCTAATTTGACTGAAAATTCAGCAAACTCAATAGAATGCCTGATATTGCTCAGGAAATAATTTTGTCCAGCAGCTAAAGAAAAAGATATTTTTATGAATAACACAGCACAGGTGGTCTTTTCCATTTGTTTCCAGAGGCAGATGGTTTCTCCGTGTCTTTGAACTCTTTAGACATTTTCTCCTTATCCCATAAGCTGGCAAAAAAATGTAACTTTATTCTTTTTCCTCCTTCTTTTAGACAAGGCATTGACGTCTGCATTTGACTGTTTCAGGAGTATCACTGGGGCCTGATGCTTCCCCTTGTGATAGCACCATGAAAGCTTTAAGAAACTGCTGTGGATGTTAGTGCTGCTCCTATGTGGGGAACAGCAGAACTTCATTTAGAGCTTTAGGCAGACAGTGTATTAAACTGTTGAAATGTTTGTGCCAGAGACAGAGGATTTTCCTTTCATTCAGTTTGACAGTATTTGACCATCTTCACTGCAGAATGGTATAACACCACTGATTTTACAGCCAGAGACTGTTTTCAAGCTGTCTTAGAAGCTTTCAAATTTTTTCTGAACAGAAGCATGTTGAAGTTTTTCTATCTTTTTTGACCAGTTATCTGCTACAATATGAACATTTGCTTCTGCTTTATGTTTATCTCTGTGGTAAGCAGCTTTTCGGTTTGCCAATTTTTTTTCAAACCTTGTGCAGTATATGTTATATATATTGAGGAACCTGATGGAATCAGCACTTTTCGTCAGTGCAGTGTTGATGTTTGCATTTGACAAAAGCCTAAGAGCTCTGCAAAGGCCTTGTATAGCATCCCTGAGAGTTTTTCACCTAATTGCCATCTTTAACTTAAGTTTCATAATTGAAATATAGCAATATTTAGTATATTCCCCAATTTCTTCTTGGTGTCTGCCACTGTAACTCACTCACATATTTTTAAGGTGTTTTGTCTGTAGTTGTGAAAATGATCAGAGGAGAGAGGACAGAAAAACAAGCACACACAAAAATAAATACGCTAGACCGTAAGGCTCCAGCCAGATTTGTAGAGCATGGGAGAATAATGACATGAGGGCATCAGTTCTCTGAAGTCTTCCATGTCCCAGGAGCAAGACTATCTGGAACAGCTGCTGTATTCCTACAAGGACTAAGGATGATCCTGCCTTTTGGACAACACCCTTCTGAACCAAAAGCCTTCATGACCACAAACAATGCTACCACCTCTCATTTTGTTATAATTACTGTCAGAGTAAACAAACAGAAAACTCATGCAAGAGTCTAGGATAATAATACAAAAGCAAGACCACTTTTCATAGTCCACTAGGATATAGGATTTGGGGGCTGTATAGAACAAAACAGCAAAGCTTAGCTATGTGTCCATACTGACAGCCTTTTTAAGGTAACTCTGCTTATTGAAAATTCCTCGTGATTTGTACAAACACATTATCTATGTTTTCTACTTGGTCAATACCTCTTTCTTTTTGTCCATCCCTGCAGGAAGAAATATTAATTCCAAAACTACTACAATTTGTGTCATAAATATTTTTTGTAAAATACAGAAGTTTCTTGTATTTCTATAACGTTGAAATAAAATTATATCTGCATTAAAATCTAGATTCCAGGGCTACAGCCAGGGCCATAATTTTCTGAATCATTTTTAGCCAAACACTTATAATCCAGGTTTTTTTACCAATCTAGCTATCACAAAGAGTTGCTTTTGTGAAAGTGACATAAAACTGAGTGGAAGTGTGTTGTTGACATTTTAGTCTACATAAACTAGCAGAGGATAGACCCAATATGGAGTTGACATATGATATTTACAGTATAGAAAGAACTTGTTACAACCTTTTCCTGTCCCATGAGGGACCTCTCCCCGAGGCAAGTCTATAGTTTTCTGCAGTCAAAAATGGCACACCTCGCTATGAACGGCCTCTTGCTTCAGGGCCATGGACTCTTCTGTCTGCTCTTGCTACCTCTATCTTGTAGCAATTCTTTAAAGGTTATTCATTGTTATTACATCCCAAATGCCCCTGATTTCTTCCCCCTTGCTCTTGCAGTCCCCAGTGAAACTTGAAATGGTATTAACACCTCCCAGCAGCACTACTGTATTCCTGTTCCTCACTGGCTATTGTACTTCAAGGTAATTTTCCCTCAAAATCTTTTCAGAACACCCTTGTCCTCCACTACTGCCAAGCTGTACCACGGATCACAAGGGTGGGCAAACCGAGCGCGTAATCCATACAGGTGCAATAGCATCCTTACAATATCAAATGACCTCTCAGATAAGAGATAATTCTCACCTGGATTGTTGCCATTATCGGGGTATTTTCATTAATTTATCACTTTTATTTCTGCCTCTGGTTTCTCTTCATAAATATTTTCTTTCCTTGCTAAAATTATCTTTTAAATTTATGCTGAGTAGTAAGTAAGACAACGTGTTTATCCTAAATAATTTAACAACGTAAAATATTTGATAAAACTCATGGGGAAACTAGTTATTTACATAACTAAACTTTCTAACAGATATGAAGTTGACAATAATACTTGCTTTATCATCATAAAACTTCATAGTTTTTGTCATCAGCCTGGACTCCATTGTGCCAAGTGCTATACACTAGATGCTGTGTAAGCAAAGAACAAAAACATAGCTCCTGTCCTAGACAGCTTACCATCTGCAAGACAACAGAGGAATATAGACAGATGGAGAGGTACAGAAGGTGACAAGATGATTGTGATCATTGTGGTAGGCAGTAGTCGGAGCAGAAGAACAACACTGTTGTCAAGTTTTAAATAGGCATCACAGAAAAGAAAGATTTTAGGGAGATACAACTCTTCTAATCCACTGGAATATATCAGTGACCTGCCATTTATTTCTACGTTTTAATCTGAACTCTCCTTTTCCTCTCTCCAAACTCTTAGGTTCTCTCTGAATAAAAACTTGTAGCAAAACACACACAGAACAACCCCTACCTTCACTTGGAGAAGCTACACTTGCTGGTAAATTCCCATAATCTCATTTAAACACATATTTCAAGATTTAGAAATATGTTAGAAAATGGTAAAATGTGTATGGGAGTATGCACTTGTATGAACTCAAAATTTATACTATATTACTGTTGTTAACAAAGGCATAGCTTGAAATTCAGGCTCAAACCACTCTAGCAGAATAAAAAAATTGGTGAAATGACCAAATAAAACTGATGATGGTGTAAACATTAACATTTGATCTACTGTAGTATATGCCAACTCATCAGTCTAAATTTCACCCCAGCCTGCACAGAACTCCTGCTGGAGACACTGAACATACCAGTAACAGGGACACTGCATATAGACAAAATGGAGTTTCTAATTTTTTTTATTATTATTTTTTTTTCTAAATATAAAATTTTTCTAATTTTTTATAATTTTTCAATTTATAAAGCTAAATTGGCCGTTTGTATGGATTCTTATGGAAACTGGTGGGTTTACCTTCTTTTTGTAATTGCTCTAACACCAAAACCCAATGTCCACGTAACCTTAGACAGCCCATGTGGCAGCTGCAGGACCCATACTCTAGAAAATACCTTGTAGGAGCCACGGCAGAGGTGTCCCCAGAGACTCCTCAGCCACATCTCCAGCAGCCTGTTAGCTGCATCTACCTGAGCTCTTGACAAACTTGCCTCTCAGGCTGCCCAGGGGTCAAGCCTGCTGATGAGCTGGATGAGCTGCCTCAATTTGCTGGACAGTTTTGTTTTGACTTCTACCTGGCTATGAGCACTTTGCCTCTGCTTGGCCTTGTATTACCTCCTATAATAGAGACAGATGAGTTATATTCAAGGTTTTTAACAAAGAAAGAGTGTTTATAGCTCCAATAAATTGATATGGAGAGGAGGGAGAGGAATATACTCCCCCCCACCACCACGTCTTCAAATTATCTACATTCCAGTAAATTTGATAACTTGCTTTTCTTAGTGAAAGGCAAAACATATATCCTTTAAAATTTTACACTGCCTGATATAGCAGATCCCAACAGTCAAAGCCCAACTCTTCTTTAAGCGGGTGTAATTTTAAGAGGAAAATGAAGCAGCATAAGTATTTAAATTAGCACTCACATTTCAGCTCTGAGAAGTATAAAAAAAATAATTACAGGTCCAAGCCAGGGGTCTACACTTTGCAGATGCAAATATAATCTGTGGCTGTAGGGAGGAGTCTATGTGTAGGCATCTTCATTTTTAATCACAATGTATTTGCTGAATTCCACCATTAACATATCTACAAACAAATTGAAAACCATAAACCCAATTTATATACATTTATGTTTCTCCTGTCAGTCTAGGCCCCTCATCTTGTCTCAGACTGAAGCGATATCAGGAGAAATCATCCTGCTGACATAAATATCAACACTGAAGCCATAATGAAGGATAAAAGCAAACTATAAGTAAGCAGATAAATGCTTTAGCTTAACTATTTGGCACAGTCTTCCCCAACTTCCTGGGCATTATTCCTGTCTGAAACCTCTTTATGCAGTCGTATGTCACAGATGACTTTGACAAGGCAAAGACTTTCTATAGGTTGGGAAACTTATACATTGCAAAGTAATGCACCATGGCATCCAATCTAAACTGTGGCCTCAGGTTTTACAGCCATACTCATTTTAGCTCATTAAGTTGTAAGACAGAATTCCAGTGTTATCTCTTTCCGTACCAGAATGTGCAGCTGCTATTGCCTCTTTCACTTTATTCATCCTCATCACTATCCTGGTTTATTTAGCAGTGGTAATATCTCAAACTTGTAAAAATACCTTGCTGTTGTCATAAGCTGCAGCGGTGTATATATTGCCTTCCAGTGGCTTTGCATAGCCCAGGCTTAGCATAAAAGGAAAATGCTTCCATCCATGTGTGTGCAATATGATAAATAGCAATGATGGAAGACAATAAGGAGGCCTGTGTGTTTAAAGGAATTTGCGTAAAACTTCCCTCCCCCCCCCCGCCCCGCTTCCCTCTGATACATCAAAGAGTGCTTGGTTCTCTGAAGTGATCACAAAAGGCAAGCCACGTGGTGCTGCGAGCTGTGGCAAGCAGAGGTCTGCTGTCTATGCACGCAGTATGGAATACGCGGCCAGAAACGCAACGTGTCCGAGAGGCTGGAAGAGAGGAGGAAAGAAGACAGAAGCGTTAGGACAAGAAAGAACAGAGCGAGACAAGAGAAATTGAAGATGCAGAAGTTAAAGAGACAATAGGTTTAGCCAGTATGACGTGAATAGTCAGGCAAAAGGCACAGCGTCTTTCTGAATGGCATTGAGCTGTTGAAATGAAATGGAGAATAAAAAGAAATGATCAAGAAAAAAAATACATGAAAAGCATCAACAGAGAAGAACACAAGAGAAAAGAAAAGCTGACTGAGATATGAAGTGGTTCTAGAAACAAAACAAAAATCTCCCAACAGCATAAATACAAAATGAGGACAACTGGTGAATAAAAATGGTTAAGAGCAGGCCTCAGTTTACTGCTGGCATAGTTAATATGCTGTACCAGGTTGAAGGAAGATAACAGCTGCCACCTTCTCTATGTAGAAAAATATCCACCTAGCAAAACATTCGGTCACCCTGCAGTATGCACTAGCCTACAGCCACTATCACTGGAGACATGTTGTGTGATTAAATATTCTGGTAGACATCGAAATATTTGAGCAAATGAGAATATATTTTAAAAGAAGACAATCAGCGACCAATGCCATATTGTAATAGCAGCCATAGGCAAGAAAATAAGAAATAAGCATTCTTCATAGAGGAAAGTCTATAATGTTTTGTAGATACAAGAAAAAGAGATATAGTACACCTGCAGCAAACTACGTGAAAAAAAAGGGAACTGTACTGGTAGGAGCTAAATAAATATTTGCTAAATAACACACAATATGCATTTAGATTTTTTAATTTTCAACAGTTCTTTTTAAATGCCTCTAATGATTCAGTAGCTGAATTCACTAATGGGAAAAAAAACCCCAAAACGCCCCAGTCTCTGAAAAGCAGCCTAGACGTGGAAGGATGAATATTCTGAATTAAGATATCTTGGTCACCAATCTCAGGGATTAATTTACTCAGTTTGCCTCCAAGAATTGAACAAATTTGGGTGAGCAATTTGAAGACTATTTAATTTCTATATACTCCAATAACAAGTGAAGTGATTCTAAATAAGCTGTTAACTGAACAAACAACAAAAAGAGAATCAGCTGTCTACCATATGTTTCTTGTTTATTTAAACAGAAATATCCATTTTGAGCTCAATCCAAAGTCCATCCAAGTCAATGGAAAGATTCTTACTAATTCAAACAAGCTCTGGAATAAAGTTTCTGTGGTTCTGCATGTAGAACCTGTACTGTATGCTAGCCCTAAAAATGTCCCAGACCTCCTCAGTTGAAACACTAAATACAATTTTTAGTTTCATCTAGTTAGTGGGTGCTGACCTGTTAAAACCTCAGGCTCCAGGAACTCAGCACAGCACCTGATTAGATGCCAGATAAGTGCTCATTTGTACACTCAGCTACCTGCTTTGTTGATGTAAAAATTCTATTTGAGCATGAAGTACTTGTTGCTTTGGGTACATGAAGGTAAACCTTCTCTCATTTCAAGATAACTTCCTATTTGCATTCATTTCAGATGGTAGATTTTGAGAAACAGGAAATTAGTTTCTTGAGGGCTAAATAGATTCCCTAAAATTTGAGATAAAACCTGTTTTGAGCAAATAAAGATATTATTTAAGTATATTAAATATTTGGATTTAAATTTATTCAAATATCTTTATTATTTAAATGTAAGTATAGTATTTAAATATAGCATTTAAATACATATTGATTAAAGATATGGGGAAGCATTACTTTTGAATACCATGTAAAACAGCCCTCAGGAAGTTACATTAGCCTTAGCTCTGGAACAGTATCTTCACCTCTGATCCTCCTCACAAAAAGAGGAAGTCTAGGATCATTCTCATTATATGTACTTCAGATGATCTCTTTCCTATTTTGGTCTCCAGCGACTAAAGAGATGCATAGAGATTTCACAGACCAAGCTTTCTGTCATGCAAATACTAAATACCTCCATGCAAAGCTCCCGCTGTCACCAGATCCTGCAAACCTATAAAAGGTGGCATTTACCCCATGAAACCATATTTTTCCTCTTCCAAAATGTTGTTCCTTGACAACACTGACTGAGAGCTCCTTCTTTTTCATTAAATATTGACATCTTACACTTTTTGTTTTATTCAAAGCAGATATACAAAAAAACCCCAAAAACCAAACAACAAACCACAAACAAGAAAGAGGAAAGATTTCTTTGATACTTGTATCTGACCTCCAAAGAGTCATTACACAGCTACTGGGCCCAGAACATTTTAAGAAATCAGATGCTTCTCCCTGCATGCAAGTTAAGACTGGGACACAATAGCTTTGAAAGTCAGTCCACAGAGATCTGCTGCAGTAGCCAAAAGGCAGCAGCCTCCTCTGTCAATACCTAGAGGAGGAATTCTGACCCAGTCAACCGTACTTGTGATAGATACAGTGACAGACAGAAATAAAGTGTCTTATATAATTTACTGGCCTGCAATACAGACATTGCAGCAACGCTTAATCAAATTCTTGCAAATAAGCATACAGGAATCCAATATAGTTTGAATTGCAGTCTCCACAAATATTGCAAACATACAGTTTGAAATGTTAAGCACATTAAGTGTCTGGAAATTTTCAAACATACATTTGCAAGAATTATTGTACCTCAAAGCCCAGCTCTTCAGATCATCACTCCCTAAAGGGGCTGTGCTAGAGAGCAGAAATGGAAGGTTTCTACCAACAGGTGGGTGGATGCAAATTGATATTCAAGTGCCTTCCAGCCTTGGTCTATGTAACCTAATGCAATCTATTCTCTCATCACTTATTAAATTTAACTATTTTGACATTAAGGCAACACTGAAGATAACCATTTTCAACTGTTTTCAAAAGAAGCTAATTTTTCTTTTTAAGTCAGTCCACCTCATTCAGTCTGAAATGGCTATACAATAAGTAGCTGACAGTGCAGTATCAGTACGGTAAGAGACATAAAAGAAATTATATTGCCGCAGCCTACATGAGGAAATTCCCTCAACAATGCCAGAGAAAATGGGTTTTGAATATAGAAGTTACACATCACTGTGTTACTAGTGCATCCTTTTCCTCAGCTACAGCAGAGCTCTTTGGCTACTGTACTCATACTTGAATTACACATACATTCATACACCTATCCTCCTCCTCCTCTCCCAAACAGTCAACAGTATGAAGTTTTATGTAAAGTACGATCCAGATCTGGGTGGCCTTAATCTTCTAGTTACCTCTTCCTTTTTGTTTTGGTGGGGAGAGAGAGAGAGAAGTATAAATAACTCATATAATTTGTTTCAGTGCCAAACTGATTTTACTTTAAGTCAGTGGTAAGATTTCGATGAGCTTCAAAGGAAGTGGCAGTAGATCCTCTTTGTGTCGAGATATATTCCAATGCTAACTTAAATTTAGCATATTCTTTCACAAGTTTATTTTCTAGTCCCAGAACACTGGTAAACAATAAATACTATGTTATTACGTAACTCTGGTACTCTCTGACAAGATACTTCTATGTAACTAGATGGCTACATTAGAAATATTACCTTTAATCAAAAAGAATTATAAAATAATATGTGGATGAAATTTCTTAGTATGAAGATGTTAGCCTAAATGTTTTGATTGCATTATGTTGAACTCATAAAATGAAATTTCTATACTATAAAAGCACTCTTAGTAGATTACAAAATGCTTAAGTGGTGGATGTGACTAATTCAATAAAAATCAATAGGAAACTGATATGATTACACTTTTTCCATCTTTATTTCCATTTCATCTATCATTTTCTCTCAAAACACATGTCTGTTTTTTATGAAATTATTTATTATTTGTATAAGCAACATTATTCACATTTCATGAATTTGACTGAGTTCATAAACTGAAAATTACTTGTAACCTACCTTATTGGGCTTCTCTATTAAAGTTCTGACCTAGCTGGCCCTAGCTAATAGAACAACCTGTTACACAAGGCAGGTTTTACTTAAGATGAAATAAAAAATCTGTATTTTACTTGTAGTGGTGCAGCCGCACGTCAAAGTAAATTATTTAAACAAGTAATTTAAACAAGTTTAAGCAAGCAAATGTTATCCATAAAGTGCCAGATTGTGTACAAGCAGGAGGATAGCCCCTGCTCCAAGGCCAGCCACAACTATCACTCCTACACTCTTCTACATGAAGGCAGAGTAATTCACTATATCCTGTAACAAAAGCACCAAGAGTTTATGAATGCATAAAGAAGCACATGGAAGGAAAAAAAAAAAAAAAAAAAGCAATCTCCATAAACTGAATCCTGAAGTTCCTTATTTAATTTAAACTCAATCAAATTTCCCTTTCAACAATATTTAAATCTTGTTCACCATAGATCTCAAAGGACTTTACAAAGCAGCATAAGCCTTATTACCTCATTGAAGTTAAGAGGAGATTGTCCTGAGGAAGGAAAGAATAAGGATTTCAGGATTTGTCTCAATAAAAGGTATAAAAAAACCTGCTAGAGTTGAACAGATCTATTACATCACAGAGAAAAGAAAAGCTAAAACTGTAATATGTTTCTTTTTTCCCCACCAAGTTACTAGTTTTCTTTATCAAATTAGTAAAAATAGCACCACTATATCTTGTAATACTGAAATATATCGCAGAATAAGTATCAGAGCATTTACTTATTTAAGTTATGGTTACATGCTTGGGGATTTTTTCAAGTATCAAGGATAATTTTCAGGTATACGTTTTACTTACTGTTTACAGAAAAGATTGAGAATGATTTACAAGATAGCCACAATTTTAGCATCTGTTCATGTGGAAAAAGGATATTTGGAGAGTACCAGGTACAATTGCAATGGTCTTCTCTAATTCAGTTTAGCAGCTACAAACATAAACCACTACTAGATGCAACCATTGTCTAGGAGAGCCTGTTGTAATACCTGGGATACTTGAAGACACCTAGAAAAGCTGGGCACAAAATTTCCCCTAAAAATTCAAAAGGCAACAGAAGTTTGGGACCACCAAGAGATCTTGGTGCTGTGACAAAACAGCTTGCCATCCCTAAGGAGTAGGCACATGAATCTCAGGTGGAAAACACAGTTCCCTAAAGTCTGGGGAAGGCTTTGTGCTTTAGCGATTCCCAGCAGGGAGTCAGTAGTTGGAGAACCTAGTGAAACTAGGGAAGCTTCGAAAAAAGAGTAGACCTTAAACACAGGCAGTATTGAAAGGACATGCTTTCTCCTAAGATCACTTAGTCCTAAGCTAGAGCTCAGAGAAGATATACACCTCCATTTTAAATACAACGAAAGAATCATAGAAAAAGCACTTGTTTTCAGAATATGGGTTGTACCTAGGGTAGTGTCGTGGTTTAACCCCAGCCAGCAACTAAGCACCATGCAGCCACTCTCTCACTCCCCCTGCCCCCCCCCCCCCCCACCCCTGCAGTGGGATGGGGGAGAGTATTGGGAAAATAAAAGTCAAACTCGTGTGTTGAGATAAAGACAGTTTAGTAGGACAGAAAAGGAAGGAATAATAATAAGGATATACAAAATAAGTGATGCACAATACAATTGCCCACCACCCGCTGACTGATGCCCAGCCACTCCACGAGCCACAGTGCCCCCCAACCAACTCTCCCCAGTTTATATATTGGTCATGATGTCATATGGTATGGAATATCACTCTGGCTCATTTGGGTCACCTGTCCTTGCTATGTCCCCTCCCAGTTTCTTGTGCATCCCCAGCCTCCGCTGGCAGGGCAGTATAAGGTGAGAAGTCCTTGACTTAGGATAAACACTGCTTAGCAACAACTGAAATATCAGTGTGTTATCAACATTATGCTCATCCTAAATCCAAAACACAGCACTATACCAGCTACTAAGAAGAACATTAACTTTATTCCAGCCGAAAACAGGACACGTAGCCAGTAATAAACATCTCTGCCCATGACTTAGGCAGCTTTGGGCATGCACTGAACTGAAAGTACAGAAAGAACCTCAGTGGCAAAATCTCACGTACTTACCAGACTTCAGACACCTAACGATTTCAGGGATTTCAAAGATTCCATAAACTAGGTGCATAAATCCAAATCTGAATTTAGACACCATTTGTTTGCCAATTCCTAGAGGTATTTTTTGAAAACCACATCCTTTTTAGCTGTAATAGGAGGCAATTATATATTTGCACTTGAGATCATGTAATATTTTGCAAATTTACAATATAAATATTTCTCTCAAAGTTGTAATTTGCTTCAGGTGATCATAAGAGCTACAGCACATTCATCTGACTAACAATGCAGGAAGATATATACATATCTCAGGATTAATGATAGGGTGCTTAAAGTAGCTTGCAGTAATACTCTGAGAAGAATAAGGGGTTGTCATTAAAAAAAAAAGACAGAGAGGAAAATTTTGGGATTGCAAACTAAAATTATTCTGCATAGGTAATTCTATTTGATACTTTTTTATATGATTTAACTTTTCTGATGTCAATGAACAGAAAGGCATATTATCAGATACTATTTTGTTTATTATCACTTAAATGGTTCTTGAGTACTGGAGTTATCTTCATTAGACTGGTCATAAAAACATATGTTTAAATTAACACACTGATGGCTGCATTTTTTTGCCCATCTTCACAACATACTCTTTACTAATGCCGGTAGAGGAAACTAAAATAAATTTTGCAATGTCTGCAATGACAAGGTCACCAGTTCCAATTCAACATTGTTTAAAAAAAAACAGATGTCATTAGAGCTTGAGAAATTTATTTAACATTCCCTAGCCTGCAGTCTGAGCCCCTTGTTACAGGAAAAATGCCGGTGGTAACATACTCTAAAAGCCTCATCTTCTACAATTTAAAGGAATACAACATTTGTGTATCACTCACAGTATGAGGTATTTATTTATAACGTTGCAAACTGTCAGCTCCTGTTTTATTTCTATTATATATAGGATGTCAGGAACTGTCAAGAGTAAGAGCTTTACCAAGGGACAGGCCATGTAAAGGCAGTGGATTAGGTAGACACTGCATTGAACACGCACTGCTTGCCATTAAGGAAGCTCTTACAGAGCAACCATGAAATGGCTAGTCAGTACAGCACCCAGGGTGGCAGCTACGCACAACCACCTTCACATGGAGTTCAGTGGAGGAATTAAAAACTGTATATATATATGAATATATCAGGGAAAGTGGCAACCAAGGAAGGCAACAAAGTGTTTATACTACAGAAAACCTCAGAGCAAGAACAGGTAGAAAACAGCCATGGGTAAACTTAGGGTAAGAATTAGGTGACTATTTCTAACCACCTGACAAGTGAAGTTGTGGAAACCTGCCTTACTATGAGTGCTGGGTTAATAACCTAATCCATAATAATGAATGAGGCTCAGTCTCTGACAAAAACATTGTATGTATGTCTCCATGGCACAGTGTCAAAGATACAAGCTTGCTGAGAACTAACAAGGACAAGAGAAGCAGCTTAGGAGCATTAGCACAGCTCTCCACCCACTGTTTGCTTTCTCATCTGCGCTGTGCTTCCTCTTTCCTCCATAGCATTATGGAGAACTTTTCTATCTAAGCATTATGGAGAACTTTTCTATCTAACTGATTTTTGGAGTCTGCTGTTCCCTCTTTCTTCACACTTTTTTTGTCTCTTCCTTTCCCCTCATAATGCACTCTAAGCCCTGCCCTCGATTTTATCCAGTCCATCTCTTTCCCCACAAAGACTATTCTCTTTGAATACTGCATTCCCTTTCATAATTTAACAGTCCTTTCCTCTCCTACACATCCTGGCACCCACAATTTTTATTCCCATCTGCTGCTTTATGCCTAGGATTGAAATATTTACCAGAAACATAGTAACTAGTGAACTAAATGACGAAATGGAGCCCATTTTCCAGAGACAATATGTAGATAGCAAACCAAATCATCTTGTTCATCTTTAGATACACTGATACCTTTAATCCATACTGGTAAGCTAAAGAAGAAGCATCTGGCAAGGATGAAGAAAAGTATCTA
The DNA here is from genome assembly GCF_929443795.1 of Astur gentilis. NCBI lineage: Eukaryota > Metazoa > Chordata > Aves > Accipitriformes > Accipitridae > Astur > Astur gentilis. Next base: position 8,621,546 of record NC_064887.1, on the reverse strand, counting down.
AAATAAAGCCAAGACACAGCAGCTTTAAGAAGACTATTTCTTTATGAACTAGAGATACATATTTGCTGCAAGAAAAACTGCAAATTTTATCACTGCATATGGAAATCCCTATCAGTGAGCTGTTCTCAAATTCAAACCCATGTTTTCTTGCATTCAACCTATGTTGTGTAATAAACTTGAAGAGTCCTTACTCATTAGACTTTATAGGAAAGAAAGAACATTTCATCTTTCCTGACTGTTCTCTCACATCAGAGTGCTTTTGGGGTCCTGAGATGAGACTACAGATGACAGCAGAAGAGATTAGCAAAAGACTAATAGTCTGTCTTCATGGGGCTATTCTACACTGAATTGTTCCACCAATATCTCCTGCTTCTCACTGCTTTTATAAGTGGCACCTCCCGGTCTTGGCAGTTTCCCCCCGTTCAGCCAATGTTTCTCCAAGGGCCTTCCTGCCTGTGCCCAGGCCTAAACCTGTTAATTACTGACTTGATGATAAAGGAAATCTTAACAAGCCTGATATAGCTGTTACCTCATGCCCCAATCTGCCTACCATGATGAGGAAATTGTGCTCCACACAGGCAACAAGCCAAAGAAAAATGGAAGTGGCACAGGGATACAGTAGAGGAGGATTTCTTCCCCCGTGTTATCACTCATAAGCAGACCTGAACTGCAGACCACCAAATACTACCATTTGAACCTGTAAGCTTGCCCAAAAATAGATTTCCTAGACAGGTTAGTCCATTTGGTTGACAGTTGCAGTAACTGCCAATTTTTCACCTTTTCCTAAGGAATATTTTTCCCTCCCTTTTCCCTAGACCTGCTTGTTCTGATGAGTGCCTGTCTTCTAGGGAAAAAAATCCACTGATATTACGTCTATAAAAATTAGGAACCATTTAAACCATTATGTGCATCTCTCAAAATAGAAACCTTAAAGTTTTAGATTACAAGAGGTCTCTTGCATACAGATACATAGTCTATTAAATGATGATGATAAACTTGTCATTAGTTTAACACAGGAACTGCTGTAGGTACATTTAATCCTGCACTTGGTTTTCTTCACTTTGTACAAAATTGAGTAGATAAGCCACTTTGCTTCCTTACATGATAATCACTTTCAAAACACCTGTATCCCCTTTGTCAACTGTGCATCCTTTATTAGTATTGGCGAATACTATTTAAAAAGAATTCTCACAAGTCCCAGATATGAGAGAACAATCAACATGTCAACTCACACATTAGTAAGAGACTATCACACATCAGATCTTTTCAGAGTTTGTGATTCTATTGGGATAATATGGATTGAAATAGTATATCACAAACACAGAAAGGAAGGTCTCCAGTGACAACAGTACGTCAATGATGTCAAAACACTGTCAAATAAAGCTATTATTCTTCCAGCTGATACTTTCACTTGCATAGTTTCCCATTGTTATGTTGCAATTTTCCCTGTATTTTCATTGTTCAAAATTCAAGCAATTATTAATTTTACGCACACATGTCAGTTCAGACATTAAACAGAGAAACATTTTAAGTGTTCAGGAGTTGTGCCTTTCATTACAGAAGTGTCTTTCCTCTTATGAAAGCCTTTCATGCCATACAGAGTACCCTAAATGTAACCTCTTTGTTTTTAAACACTACTGTACACATACATGAACATTGCAGAAAAGTAACTATGGAATGTACTCTGTATTTTAACATATCCAGTTTGAAAACAGTTTATTTCACAGTTTACTACAACAATGAGCAGAAATGTTTTTATCAGGAAAAACTTTTGTAACATTATGCCATAAAGTCCTCTCTGCTGCACAAAAAGACAAGACACAGAAATCCACTTCACTTTCCTGGGAAGATTAGCAATGTCACTCAAAAAAATGCTTTTTAAGTGCTATCATCAGTTTGTACAGGCTTTGAAGTTATATTATACCTTAAAAGTAGGTCATTGCACGTTACTGTACACATAAGTTTAAGAAAACATCTTTCTCTTGTAAAAACAGTAGGTAAGCAGGAATCAAGAGATACGCTTCCTAATTTACCATTCATTATCTGTGTAACTGAGTAAAAAGAACCCTTTGCTTTAAATACACCATCTGTGAAAAGGGAATATGTTACCCACCTTAGTAAAGTACTCTGAAATACTGGATGAAAAGCAATTCCTTAGTACAAAATATTGTTAGTCCTAAAAAAAATTGGGAAACAATATACTTACATATTTAAGTGCTAGGCACGCTACTCAGTAAGGACTAATTGTGAATACTGCTACCAAGTGCTATGTATAGTATTACCTCCTTCCTCCTGCCTCTGAGCTACTCTTCTATGCTGTTTTGTGAAAATGTTCATCTTTTCTGTATTATTGGGCAAAACAAAACCAAAAATATCAAAATGCCTTGCATTTTTTATTTATGGAAAGAAATAATTCAGTCTCTAGTTAGTGTCCTGTCCTGCAGTACTCGCATATTAAAGCCTAACAGTAGAGCAATTAAACACAGATAGATATCTCTTTAAGCTCCAGTCACAGTTGACATCCCTGAAGACCTAAATCCCTTGAAACACATGGATTTTTCAGGCTGAAAGACAGGATAATATAAATAGCTGTAAAGAGACAATTCAATAATTATATTACAATGTCATCCAGTCTAAAAATATTCATAAAGTAGAGATTTTTAGTAAGTTTTTAGAGTGTAGAAATATGACTATGGACCAATGATCATATTCCTGTTTTGAGCATGGAAAAGCCACACAACTGTCCTTTGTTTATAACACATAGACAGATGTAATGTAATACAAAATATAATACAGGTTTTTATGACAAAACAGTTTGTTGCATATATCCCTGTAATGGCAAAATGAAAAGACTGATTCTTTTTCCTTTAATCTCTATAATTCTTTTTGAAGATAGCATTGGGCTGCCTTTTTTTTTTTTTTTTTTTTTTTTTTTTTTTTAAATGAAGAAAATAATACCTTTGGCACATTCTGTCTATGATGCTGTCATTTTACCACCTGCCCACACAAAACCTGTCTCCATAGTCCTTCTTTCATCTATTTAACGTCACTTCTTCAGAAGAAGCACCTGCATTGTAGCTGTACCAACACCCTGAGAACACCAAGCCTGCCTCTTGGGCTAAAGCCTGAGATTACAGGTAAATGTGATCGGTCTGGGGAGGTAGTGTTGCCTTCAGGGCTGCCTCTGGCAGCTAAAAGATAGTAAATCAGAGGGTTAGGACTCCCCTTGAATCCTAAGAGAGGATAGTTTGCTTCCTAGGATCTAGTAAGCAGCAGTATCATACTCAGGACCAGATCTTGTAACTGTGAATCAAGAAAGTCATTATTTATTGATACAATTCTTATTATAATAGATTCCTAATAATAGCTGGCACTGGACTTACTTGTGATGCTTGTGTTCAAAGTATTTTTAAATAATTCTAAAGAGATTGTGGAGATTTGAGATAGTGCTGTCAAAATAGAAGTAATCGCACTACATTTAAATGGGAGATGGCTGCTGCAGCCTTTGCCCTAGGACAGCAGTGGGGGGGTGTTGGCAGGGTTTACCACATGGATTCTGTATTTTACATGACTAAATTAACTCACTTAATGATTTCAAATGCTTTCACAATTTGAACTAGGGAAGAAGGCACAAAGAGCACATTCCTAGGACTGCTGGTTTTGTGATGGTCTAAGAAGGTAAAACAAGCGCTGAAGAAAGAGATGGCATATATTACTAAGCCAAGTGGTGTACCTGGGTGGGACATAGTCAAGTTTTTGAGCCCCAAACTCCTTTCATGCTAAATGGTTTGTTTATTCCCTCCTACACCAATTATATCGGTACATCTGTTAAAAAATAAAAGGGAAAAAAATACTTCTTACAATCCCTAACCTGCTTAGAAGATGGATTCTCCATGTAAATGAGAAGTACCCTAGAAAAAAAAGCTGAATAAGGCCTATTTCATGTCCTACCCTCGGTATTTTCTTTGACCTTCATGCCCTGAGACAAACTGATTATTTTGGAGAGAGGGAACAAAAACAGCCAAAAAAAAGTTTTCCTCCAGGAACCAGTTCCAATAAACTTGAAATAATAGTATCATATTTTGAATGCAACCATCCTAAGTCTGCAGTCTGGTCAGATAAAACTTTGTTTAACAAGGGAGACTTTTTAAAAATGTTCACTTTCATGACCATTCAGTTTGCATTTGAATTAAATTAATAGGAAAGGCATGCTAACATATATTTATTTGGTTTCAGTCATTGCAAGCTGACTTCATTTTTGAAGTGTTATACACATCTTACTGAGTCTGACACATTTATATTTAATGAAAATAATTTTCACCAGGTCGAGTATTTTTTCACATGATCACCCTCAATAGTAACTTCCTGTTCTTATTCTCCTCTTCTCAATCTAAATTCTGTTCAACTTTCTTAAGTAGACATTTGGCCTTCTATACATGATGGTCATGGTCTCTCATCACAGTTACAATAGTTTTCCACTAATAATGGCAACTCCTTTTGTGAGAACAAGAGCTCCTCTTGATGATGATGGTGATAATGACTAAATTACGCATAGATCAGAAAACATGGTTCGATTAAAAATGGAGCTGAGTGGACATTTTATGCCTCTTGCCCATCAGAGCTTGGAGAGGAGACAAAAAAAAACACAGGGACAAGACCTAGAGAAAGACTTCTGAATGAGTATTGCAAACTACAGCCACTCACCCAAATTACCAATGTAAATCATTTATGCTTCAATGGGAATAGTACAATGGGGAGAAGAAGGGCAAGGCAGAAATTTGCTAACACTGGGTTTGGTGTTTATATTTTATCAGTTTAGGGAGCAATAGAATGTGGCTTACAACCCCCGGAAATAGGCTACAATGAATTAAACTGCCTGAGGTTTTCAGTATGTTCCACACACACTCATTTTCACATGCTGCATAGCACTGCAGTCCAAAAGGCTGAGTTCTGGTCAATCAGAAACTATTTCTTGGTAGACAAGTATATTTCTGTAGGGTGAAGCTCCATTCAGTACTTGTCTCCAAAGCATTTAGAATCTTATTATAATCCATGTGACCTGTTTCTATTTTAAGTGAAGTAATTCACCAAACTGACATTGATAATTCCAAGTAAAGTTTTACAGTCAATCATATGAAGTACTGTGCGTGGATTTTTATTTTTTTTTTATCTCAGTATATTATAAAAGTAGCATTTAATCTTGAATCAATGCAGTTTATGGAATACACTGTATACATCCTTAAGACACACACAAGGCTAGCAGCAACTGTTAAATTGTCATAATTGATTTCTTAGATACTAGAATAAGGTGTTTTGAGAAGGATGACACTTGTATACTAAAATCTTTTAAATCTTGGGTTTATAAGTACAGGGACTAGATAAAGTAAATCTGATATGATAGGAACTCATATAGTAACTTGCACTAGAAGCAAACAGATCAACTTGTGATTTCAGGCTATTCTGCGGTGAATAGCTGTGTCAGTTTTAAAAGTAAGTTCTTTCATAAAGAATCAGAAGACTGGTTGAATTTCATTTGATTTAGCACCTTTTCTGTGTGACACTTTAGAGAGATCCAATACCTGCATACTTCCCAGACTTGATGTGTAAGATGACCTTTCAAAAATCATCTCACCATGGTATGCCTCAGCTTCCCATCTGTAAAGCAGTAATAATATTTCTTATAACATACATAAGCACCGTCAAGATTTACTCATGAGAAGTGTTCACAATAGAACGTGTCAGTATATACAGCTTTAGCCAACAAACAAGATTCTTAAAAATGTGTAATTAAATGAGAAATAAACATCCCACTCTGCTCAGCACTTGTTCATCCACACCAGGAATAACATGTCTAGTTTTGTTTCCCCACAGCTCATGAGAGACACTGAAAACCTGTTGAAGGTCCAGTGGAGGGCTGCCAGGATGATTAAGGGGTTGGAGAACTTAACATATGAAGAAATGTTGAGGGACTTGGTTTGTTCAGCGTAGAGGGCTGAGGGCAGCGAGTATGAACACTGCCACACCAAAATTGCAGCTGACACTGACAAGAGCCATGCCTTGACAGATCTTAATTCTACTGAAAAGTATGTCCCTAAAAAACTATACTTTGTCTTGCTCTGGAGCATTACAAATGTAAGAAATGCAAGAAAGACCTTTATGGCATTTAAATAGCCAATTCCATTGATCCAATGCAGACATAAAGATCAAATCCTTGACTGTCCATTTTAGACTTTGTGAGAAATGTTTCCCAATATGACTTGTTAATGTATTTCTAAAGCACAGGAGATGAATCACAGATATTGTTATTCTGTGAGAAAATGCAGTATTTCCCTAGACAAATCACCCCTTTGCTTTAAGGAGCTGATGTGACACTTCCTTGCTTGTCTATGCAAAACACTGCTATACTGTTGTCTATCATTAAATGGATGCTTTAACCAGAAACTGGCCAGGAGCTTTCTCTATCACTCTGAGACACAGCAAAGATTGAATCTCTTATCACAGTAAACCATTCTGAGAAGATTCCTTGACTTGGGATGGATATTCTGGTACTGGCTAAGGTAACCTTATATTGTCCAGTGGCAATGGAACTGGGAAAAAATAGAAGTGATCCTCAGAGCTGGTAGACAAAGTATAAAAATTCTGATACCTGGCCAGCTCTTGACAAAACCAGCAAATTCTCTACGAAACAGGCAGAGGTAAACTGCACTACCTATAGTCACATTCTGATCTAGAACACCATGACTTTTTCTTCCATGAATCTGAAGTTTTGCTACGCGCATAGAATGAGGATAGACATGACTATTGAGAAGGCTGTTTGGTTTTGATAGCTTCGATGGGAATATCTGAAGACTATAATATAGCACACAAAGTTTTTACTTTGCAAAATTCAATCTGTCCTTGAATTTAAAGTATCATACCTTTTAAAAGAATGAGCACTAACAATTGTTTACCAGAGTAGCAACAATAATACTGTCCAGATATGGGTCACATGGAAAGGACAATAACAAAATGATAACTTAAAATTTATATAATGTACCTCATCGGCAATGTTGTCAGAAAATCAATTCAGACAAATTTAAGCCTCATATTGAATTCACTACTTTTAAAAAATATTTCAGATAATCCAAAGCACTTATCCATGCCAGGAATTTACTCACAGCTGTATAACATGTTGGTAGTGATAATTTTCTTAGGTGTAGGAAGGGATAGACAGGAATGTGTTTGCAAATGTAATAGACACAGGAAAGGAAAATCTATATATGTTGAGTTGCATTAGATAACCACATAGATATATTTCTGCTCAATTATCCTGACTATATGCACAATGCAACCAGCTTTGAAATTATTTGACAGTTTATTATATACACTGCTGTATCAAAGATGATGTAAGAACAGTAAGTCTTTCCATCTAAGAAAGGATTCTGGAGCCCATCAAATTATTGGTTTTACTAGGAAAATTGTTTAAAAGGAACTGAATGTAGATAACAAAGGCTGTGAAGCACACAATAAAACAGTGGCCACAAACATTTTTGATCCTGGTTTGAAAGAAGCAACTAGTTAGTGAACTTAGTGTCATGTGAATGTAAATTATTAAACACAGGCCATAAAATAGAGTTTTCACCTGCCAAAGAATTAAGTACTCTGGACTGCTAAAAAGGTCTAAAAAATCATATAGCTATAATAACATTTATTTACTTTTATATTAGAGTAATATAATCAAATTATAGGCAGCAAGGTTGCAGTTGACCATCAAGAAAGTTGCATTAAAACCTCCTCCTTTTCTTCCCATTTATAATACAGCAAGACTTAGTTCTCCATTTGCTCGATTTTATCTGAGGGTTGGGGAGATTTTTTTGGTATGTGCTTAGTTTTACTTCCTCAGTAGCATTATACGTACTTCACTGCAGGGAACTTAGAAATTTATTTAACAGAGTTACCTAGAAATCTTGAGGGGAAAAGATGTATTCCAAAGTCAAACTCAAAAAGCAAGATTTTCCAAATATGCACTTCCCAGACCCCCCAGGGAAATGAAAAGGCAAATCTACATGCAAATCTTGCTCTAAAGGCAAAAGAGAGACTTTTCAACAGGCAGCTGGACAAAACATAGGACACCTTTGTGTTCTGAAAGAGCAGCTGATGCGCAAGGTCTAATAGCTATAGGTTCATGGGCATAGAATAACCAGATATGAGATAAACAAAGGTAAGCAAAAAGCACATTTAACTAGCACTAGGAACTTCCAAATCCAGGGGACTGTAGAGGTCATGCTCTTACACTGATTTTGTGAACAAAGAAAATCCATAGAGGTTTTAGACTTGATCTGTACAGGCTGTATTGCCATTTGCAAAAAGGAGAGGAGAGAAATGAAGTAAAAGCAATCCTGTTTCATGTGAATTAAAGAAGGAGTATCTTGCAGCATTAGCTCAGGTGAGGAGAGACATGTCTGTGGACTGAAATAAGACCTTAATCTTTTACTTAATCTATGCTACACAGTAATGGTGAAAATACTTCGCTGCACTTAAGGCAGGACTTTGAAGTGAGCAATACTCTGCTCTGCTCTACTCAGTTACTTATCAAGGAAAAGATGCAGGTTGTCAAGAGGTTTCAAAGGACCGTAACTTTTGGTCTGGGAGCATTATTACAAAATCAGCCTCCTAAACTATGACAGAGTTAAAACAGCACTCTCTTGTATTTTAGGAAGGTGATTTTCTAATAATAATTAAAGAGCATGAAGAAGGCATACCAGTCTTGACAGCAGGAGATATCTCAGTATCTTCTCAGAAGGTTCTTTTAGTGCACTGTTTAGCTTGTTAGTTAGGTAGATCGGTCATGGTATTTATTGAATAAATTACTGTATAATCACTTCTGCCAGCAGCACCTTTTTTTTTTTTCTTCCTGGAATATAATATGTAAGTTGGAAAAGTGTTCTTATTCTGTTACTGAGACCTTTTCCAACTTGGTGGCATGCTGGAATACTTCTCTTCTACTTGACCTGTTGGAAAAAATGTTTGGATAGTATTTTCTAGGAATGCAATCATAGGAGGTGCAAAAATTTGCTCTAGACTTCTTAACAATTGAAATAAAACCAGAAAGCTTTCCCTTTGCATAGATTTTTACACAAAACAGAAAAAAAAGTAGCTCAGTTCAGACTTATGCATGCAGTTTTATGCCTACAAAAATGCAGATGGATAAGGAATATTTCTTCATTTACTTCTACATTGACATTTATACCACAAGTTATTCACATTTACCTGCTACCTGACACTTAGGCATGGTGTAAAGGATGCAACATATATTTGCAATTTTGTATTCAAGAGGAGTTGCTGTGCTCTGGGCATCCTAGCCAGCATGTAAGCTTACATGCACAAGCCATATTTATCTGTAAGTATGACACAAAGCTGATTAAAAACAAAATCAATCTCTTAAATACAACTGATGTGAAGAAACAGAATGAAATCAATTGATATTAATATCAACTCCCGTAAGTGAAACAAGATGATAACTGCAAACATTTAACAGGTGAGCGTTTACATTCCTGAAGCCTTGCCATTTGAAGCATCTCTATTATAGCATAAAAAGCAAAAACATAATGCAATAATTAATCACAATATATATTAAAAAGAAAATTTAATCATCATTCTGCTCCTGCAGTCTTAAGCGAAGATTTCAGTTAAACAGCAATGTATAAACTACACATGTAGCAGTTCTTCCCTTGCATGTACCATTCAGTTTCTTTCCTTAAGGAGAGGTTCATAATACTTGTCTATCATTTGTGTATCCTCACCCTATACACCTTTCCTTGCTTTGTGCAGTTCCATGGAGCAACTGTTTTGACTGGGTTTTCTTACACGCTCTTTTTTCTGCCCAGTACCATGAGTAGCAAGGGAAACACTCAGGCCTCATTCTTCAAACACACCTGAGGTACTTCCATAATCTTTTTTTTTTTTTACTTTTAAGGCAAGGAGTTGAAGTCTAATGAATTCAGCATTTACTATGAATTAATTACACTTGATTAAGACAACATTTTTCTGAGCATTTGCTTTAGAAAGCATTTTGAAATTTGACTGTACACTTTGTTTTTCCTAGCTTACACAGCTATACAGCACAGTAAAAACTATATTTGTACTGAAGATTGATAGTTTGGCCTATAAATTGCATATTATTAGAGACTAGGTGTTGTGTAAGTAGGCAAAAAAAAGCCTGCTGTCACCAGATATTAATCAGTTCTGGATATCACCATTGGCTTCAACATTACTGTCAAAAGATGTGAAGTATCCCATATGATTAGCACTGTGCTGTCCAAATGCAGAGAAGGCGGGGGGGGGCTGGAACAACAGCCTAATAAGAATTCTGTGATTAATAGGAATTAATAATTAATCCCACCTTTATAATCTTTGCTTTTAAACAGTTAAGCTGCCACTTAGAAGAGGCATATTGTCAGCAAAACCTAATTCTTTTTAATCCATGTGCTGCCTGTATGACATTCCTGTGCATTTTTCCCACACACACTGAAATCAGTGGAAATGCCAAAGAGACAATATCTTGCTTAACATAAAATCTGTGTTAAGCCTTTCACTCAAGTAAAATAACTCTTTCAGTATCTATGAAAACTTATGGCAAGCACTTTCAGACACTGGATGATCTCCTTCATTTTGACTTTAAAGCTGAAAATTTGGTCAACTTGTGATCTTCCATATCAAAAATTGAAACAGAGCACCCATTAGCATTGCTCCAATGAGCTTCATCATTTGGCTATGAAATCTCTCACCAATGTAACGTCTTGCTAGTTAGTTTACTGCATTTGCAAAGTAACATTCAGCTCTAATGCCTTTTTTCCATTGTCCTGATGGCCTTTTCTGATCTCATATTTTGTTGAAAAACTCTGTGATTTTAATCAATATGTACTTAACAGCAAAATATTGTAAAAACATCTTCTCTGGCTATGTCAAAACTCCCTAGTATGCCATATGCAGTATCTACAGACTGACAACAAAAAACATGTCAAGTGCAACATCACTAAGCACTAGCCAGCTCTTATTTAATAGTATTCACAAATGGTGGCTAATTTAAGTACATTGTATTGGACTGATAATGGAGTCTCAGTTATTGCTCATCTCTAGAAGCATCTATTGATATGTAAAGCAAAGACATTAGGCATGTAATTAGCCTGCAGCATAACTATCATCCTTCACTCAATCATTTCAGTTCCAACTGCCCAAACAATAGTAACATTTCACAATGTTTTCACTTGAAATAGCTGGTGCCGTAATCATAGTGTGAATTTCTTATGAAAAGCTCCCACAGATAGTGTACATCATGCTGGGAAAATGAGTTTAAGTACAAGAAAACGATTAAAACTCTAACAATCTCCTAAGGGTAATTTGTTAAAGGGGTTTTGTTACTTTGCGTTAGCTCTAAAAATAATCCAGTTCTTTATTAAAAGGTTCAGCACCTTAATAACTATTAAAGATTGCATAAGAATAATCAATGTTTTTCTCTTTGTTGGCTACATATTTTTATATTAAACGTAAATGCAATTTTACCATTAGTTTTTAATAATATTTCCACATATTTTTATTTCATTATTCACATGATTCTGTTCTGAAAGCAAAAAACCCCCAGCCTAAGAAATTTTTTGAAAAATCCCAGTTTATTTTAAGATGGAGTTTAAACTGAAAGGACTTCTATGATGTTTCCCGCAATAGCAGAGCCCTAGATTCTGTGACTTGTGATTCCCATCTTCCTTTTGTCCCATGTTCTTGTATTTCTGCAGGTTGTTTTCCAGACATATTAAGCTTTTCATGCTCTCTAGCATATTCCTTAGTTATTTTAATATATGTCTACAGTGTCAGTTCAGACTGACTTTGAAGGTCACCCTTACTCAGGCTTAGATACGAGTCTTCCCTCCTCATCTATGTCTTTATTGATATCTACAGAAAAACATCCACATTGCTTCCTAGAAGTGGTCTGCCTCGGGAAGGAGGAGCAAACTCATTCCTACTTCCCAATGCATTTCTAATTATGGGATCTTGCGTATACAGGGCCAGAAAGAATGGGCTAGGAGAAAGGTTTATCTCAGATCCTGAATTCAGCAAGTCTTCTGAGCTCAGAACAAGCTGTTACTAGGAGACAGTACAGAAATTTTCAAGCTGAGTTGAGGAGTGCCAGATCAAGAAGATGATAAGGTCAGTCTTACACATATTCTTAGTCCCTTTAGTGTCTGAAACCCATAAATTAACAGTAAGGAGTGTGCAACTGTTCAAAAGGACTCCAAGAATGGCCTCACATATAAGATATAGTAAACCAAATACTAATTGACTATAGTGTCTTTAGATGTAATCTGATAGAGAAACACGTCACCAGAAAAAAAAAGAAATGGAAAAAAAGAGAGAGAGAGAGGGGTTGGGATTCAAACTCGGAAGAGCCAAGACAGTCACCTGGAGCCTGAAATGGAGAGGCTTACCTTGTTCTAGGTCTTTGTCATGACCCTAGGAGTACAGTTGCAGGGAGCAACCCTCATTAGCCTCAGTCAAAGGAAGACTGGTTTGTTATTTCTAGTTCAGAAAGTGAGAGCCAATCTGTTGATGCTGCAGATGGCATAGGCTGCTTTGATGTGGTTGGAGCTCAGACTCCAGGAATGGTTAGTGCTACAAAATGGGCTGGACTTCCTTTGTGTTTCCACAAAATATTAATTTTATTTTTCAGCCATCAGGTGACAGCAGCATTTCATAGTTAAGCAGAGAAACCATAAATTCTGATACTGTTTTTTCTAACACTTGAAGGCTATTAGTGAGTTCTGTCTTAGTCGTCTTCTTTGGAAATTTTTTAGTTTGACACATCTTTCTTTGGAAGCCACGATTTACATACTGTAGTCTAAGTCCACACCTTTCAACAAGACAAGGCAGAACACTCCACAAAGGGGAAGCAGATAAACTGTGTCTGAAAGAACATGATTTTCCAAGACAATGCCCCAGTCTAGTGGCTGAACCAAATTTACAAGTCCCCTCCTGTATTCACTAAGCCACACCATTTCCCAGTGCCTGACTGCAAAAAACAAGGATCTTCACTATAATTAGTGAATTAAAAATAAAAGATATATATCAGTTCTACTCAATTAGTGGAAAAATCTACAATCACTTTTATTCCAAATGGGATTCATACTCATAAAAGAGAAGATAAATTCAAAGTAGTATATCAGCAGCATCGGTAGCTTAACATCCACAGGAAAAAAGAACTTTGCTTTATTCTTTAATTAATATTTAGCAATTACATGTTTAATGTATACTAAAAATTCTTTACCAAATCAGAATGAAGAATAGCTACCATTCTGTGCCTTCAAGTTTTTACTGAGCTTTCATGTTGGTAGTGGTCTAACCTACTCTTCTTCACTTTGGGGAAACAAAACATTGCAGCATGACGTGCTAAGAACAGAAACAAAGCAAACAACCTGATTTCTCCCCTTCTTACCAACCTATCCTTAGAAGGTCATCCCTCCTCAGAAAGATGAATATTCTTACTTCTCATGAATTTCAGTAAGACTAGAGAGCTTTAGGTACCTGACATTTAAGTATCACACAACATTTTCAAGTTTTCTCCAGCCATATCACAAACATTCTTCTTTGTATTCCACTTATTTATCTAAGAAAAGGTAAGGTAAAGTAGGCTTTAAATTTTTTCCCTTCTAACATTACAGGGTTTTTTAGCATTTCATAAAAATTTTAAAATCCTTTTCTCAAACATCCTTAGTTGGGGAGAAAATAATTTGAAAACTACTACAATTTGCAAGAAAAGTCTACCTAAATTTACCTCAGCATATTATGTAAAATGACTGAATACCTCAAAGCTTCACTGTTTGTTACCTGGCAGGTTTCCAGTGCTATTCCAATAATTCCTATTCCAATAACAGTACAATAAATAATTTTACTGAGCAAAGATGGAACTGAAGTTGTGAGCATTTTCATGAAAATATGATTATCTTAAAATCAAATAGGAAATTTCAAACTGAACATATGAATAAGAGCTGCAAATACGATGTGACTGTCTAGTACTGTCCCTAACAGTAATGCAGGTGAAATTGCATGTATATTTTATTATCTTTTACTGTAGTTTGGAACCCTGGTTTTATGGATAAGATGGCAAAACAGCACAGGAAAATATGAATGAATTAATCCAAATGATACTGCAGAAGGTACTTTCCAACCTAAGCCACAGATGAGAAAAAAACAGGCAATTGTACTTCTTAACTTGCCAGAGTCCCAAGGTGAAGCAAAATATAGTTCTCAGTTGCTCAGAGAAACTTTCTGTATGCCCAAAATGGAAGGGGCCACTAAAGTACTGAGTGCTGGACCAGATCCATTTGTTTAATTTAAGGGAGACAGCTGTTGCGATTTACATAAATTGTGCTTTATTGATCCACAGAGATTCTTATGGCAGCTTGCCTTCATCCAGAAAAAAAAAAGGAATGCCTTGTCATCCTCCCTGTGTCTTATAGGCAATGCTGCACCAGAAGGAAGATTGTGCAGGTTTTCTCATTAACTCAAAGTTTAGAGTAAATGCAAAGACTAACCCAGGTTAGGGCAATTTTGACTGATGCAGTACCAACCAGCAATACTAGAGATTAAGTCTGGGTTTCATGTGGGAAAACATACCGGAAGGAGAGACTGGAAAAAAAGCATATTGTAGAGCATGTAAAAGAGCAGGATGAAGATGGGTAAATAAGAATATTTGTGCATTATCTCAGTTTTCTGCCTCAGCATTTTTTAAAAAGAGAGGAAGTACTAGGTTTGTGGGGGATTGTGGTAAATACAGGTCTCTCAGGGCAAGTGGCAGAGCTAAAGGAAGGCCCTGAGGACCCAAGCTTTCATGTGAAATGCCACTTCAATATGTGCATTGTAGGAGACAGATAGGATAAATTAGGCAATGTTTGCACAGTGCTGTGAAAATTGTAAATGCTGTAACAGTGCTAAGTATTATTATTAGGTACCAAATATATGCAAAGAAAGAGCTCTGTAAGACAAAAAAAAAAAAAAAAAAAAAAAAAACAAAACCAAAAAAACAACAAACACCA
Organism: Astur gentilis; assembly: GCF_929443795.1. Classification (NCBI taxonomy): domain Eukaryota; kingdom Metazoa; phylum Chordata; class Aves; order Accipitriformes; family Accipitridae; genus Astur; species Astur gentilis. The sequence continues at coordinate 8,606,481 of NC_064887.1, read as the reverse complement.
GCTATCCTAGATATTATAATTAAAAACAGCTACTTCTATCAGGTACTCAAACTTGCTTGCATGCCTATCTGTCAGCCTCTGCATTAGCCATGGGCAACTACTGGGAAACAGCAAGAGTAGAAAAGGAAGAAAATAAAATGTCTATTGAGCCACAGGGTGTTGGGAAAAGAAGGGGCACTGGAGTACTGCAGTATGATCCTCAGGCAGAACAGTCTTAGTGCTCTGCCCACCCACCAACCACACATAGCTGTGGGCTAAAACCCCTGCTCAGCCTGAATGTAGCCAATAGAAAATTACATTTACGACATCCTAAGGTTAGCCTAACATTAATTAAACCATTGCAGTACTGCACTATTATCCTCTTTACTTATTTCTTTTGTGGATTTTACTTTTTCTTGAGAAATAGTCATTTCCAATTAGAATTTCATAATAAATCTGAATGTCAGAACTCCCCAAGTATGAATGTCATCTTTGTTTAGAGGCTACAGGGAAGAATTTAAATCCGAGATGTCCTTGAGCACTAAAACTAGCTGAGATACTACTCTACCATAGGAACCTGAATGCAGCATTAGACCTCAACCTGGCTAAATCAGAACTGCTCCAAAACAGCGTTCCAGGACTGACTGCTCCACTGAAAGCCATGCACTGCGTGGGAGCAATGCTACGTTCTTGCAGTGCTGAGATTCCCAGTAGAAATTAGTACCAAGCAATTGCAAGCACAATGCAATCAAACTGTCAAATGCTACATACAGTCCAAAGTTTTGCTCTTTCCCACCAATATTTTGCCAGTGAGGATTTCCTTTTTCTACAATATCTGCTCTGATGCTTCAGGACCCTGTGGAAGTTTGGACTTGAGGCAACTCGTGTTAAGTGTCTAAGAGTGGCTCACTGCTCCTGCTAAGGTTTTTGTGCAAATGACACATCTCTGTGGAGGGGATGTAAGTATACCTTCCCAATCAGTGACCAATTGCCTACATATTAACTTGCCTATAATAACTAACTGCAGTGAAAGATACTTTAGGCAGATGACCAAGTACTCCTTCATGCAAAACTTGCAGTAAGGAAACATGGATCCCATCATCCAGATCCCCTCTGAGGCATTATTACATCTGCTGTATGATTATTCACAACCATCTATTGTTAGACACTATGCTTTCTTCCTATATTCGTCTAAGAAAATTATGGTACTGATTATTAAGCAACAGATTTTTCTTGCCAAAAGACACACACAAAAATAAAATACATTTTTTTTTCCAAATGTAATTGTTTCTGTTCAGAAGCAAGTGTTTATAAATATGTTGCCATGTGAACTGAATCTAGAAAACTGCCCCTTCTACTTTTATCTCAGCCTTCAGGAAAAGTGAGAACTGGATTAAAGATGGTTATAAACCTTTCAGTAAACTTATTGCAAGTATTTTGAATATTTTCATGTGGTGAAGTTTGTTCAATATTTTATAAGTATTACAGAGGTAGTGCTTTGTACTGAATACCAGTTACACAATTAAAAAATTATAGTAGAAGCACAATCCCAGAATTTATCAATATTGCTGCGTACCATATAGGTAAGCCTACATTCACTACTCCAACATTTCACTCTGCCATCTTTCACTTGATGTAATTTAATCCAGAAAAATAAAAAAATTAAATCACTGAGATGTAATAAGGTAAAATCTTTCAGTCATCTAACAAGAGAATCTGTCACTGCTGCACAATGTACAGACAAATTGTCAAGGTCAGAGGTGACAGAAAATTAAGAAATATACAGACAGAACTAAAAGCACTAAGTATACCTGCAAAGGCACAAAATAAATCACTTTGGCCTGTTGAGGTTAAGACTGAGCCACATACTTGTTCACATTTGGAATTTTACAGAGGAAGAGAATAGATGATGAGGGGAAGATGTTGCCAGGATTTTTTTTTTTTTTTTTTTTTTTTTTTAACTTATTTCTGCTTATATTGCCTTTATCCTATTTACTCTTTATGTCTTTGAGGACAGTTTGGATCCTATGCACAGAAGCAGTCTGCACTCTACCTCAAAGGTTTTTACTCCACGAGTCATCTATAACACACATAGCTTTATTATCTGCATTGTCAGTTTTAAGCAACTCTAAGTTTTTAAATAGATAAGAAGTGAGGAATTGTTTCCAACAGTTTGGGCTCTGATACTTATCAGGATAAGGTAGATGGACAAAGTAGAAGTTACTCTAAATACAGACCTATGGGTTAAGCAAAACTTGTCTTTCTCATTATAATGAGATGTCTCATCTGCAGAATAAAAGGGTTTCTGGACTAAGGAATCAATTTTTTGTTAAATGCTACTTACTGACAGTGTCAAAGCTTGTTGCTTTGGAGAAAATCCCCCTTTTTTAAAAAGGTTGCTTTTGACATACAAAATTCTAGTCCCTCTTCAACTGATAAGAAAATTCATAGCAATAAAGACAACACACAATATTTATAACCTTGGGATGCCTGCAACTAAAGTGCAAGTAGAGGAAGCATAGAGAAATTTTATATTTAAAATAAGAGCAAACTAAAATACGATGAACTGCACAAAAGCAAGAAAAACTGTTTCTTTGCCCCATTAAATTATTAGGTGGAGGAAATCTGTTAGCCCTTCTAATACATTTTCCTGTAAAAGAACATTTCTACTGACTAGAGATATTTATGTATGCAAATATGGTAGAATAATTAGCAGTACAGAGTAGTAACATGAGTGTGTACAAAATTGCCCATTAAGATTCCACACACAGTCCTGATTACTTACATGGGAGCGATTCTTTTAACTTAGAAAGTTCAACGTAAGAGTTCTTTAGTAATAGAAATTGTATAAAATACACAGTATTAAAATATTTCTTAAATTATTGTCAGCATCTATAACGACAAAATGCTTTGGAGTTTTAAGTTTAACTTTTTTACTATTTGATTTAGAAACCCCCAAACACATTTACTTATAAAGCTATTTATCTTTCCATCAATCTTAAGCTACATGGTTTATGGTGCTAAAGTTTCATGGTTATTATTGTATTTCAATACTCAGGTATTTGGATACTCAATTGTATAAAATTGTACTTTCAAACAGTTAAATCCCCAAAAGAAAACAGGATAAGAGCCAAAATTTTTAAGTGAGATGAACCGAAGCCTGGAATACATCTGTGTTTACACATGGTCTGTTAGTCTGCAAATATATGTGGGCAACTGTGCACACCTAATTCCACAAATCTGAGTTTATAAATTCATTTACTTCACTCCCAGTTGACACTGTCAATGTATTCTTTAGTCTTTTTGCTGAAACAGGACCAAATGTGCCAACCACGATGGTGACTTCTGAGGCTGCGAACACTTTCCATGAGAAACGGACTGATAAAACTGACTGACTTTGCATATGGTAGAAAAACAGATGATACTTATGGTTATTTACTATTGATATATTCCAGATTTAAAAGAACAGTCTTGAGCCCACTGCCTGTCCCTTGAGCCATCTGGTCTCCCCATTATTAATTGTTCTAACCGACCTTCACACGAGAAGAAAAATATTGTTGTATCTTCTTTTATCTTGTCTTATAATAGGAATCATGTTTCATAGTGTTGAAATAAATTACTTGCACGGTGATCAAACATCTTAGCTTCGTTTCAGCATTTAATCACCCGTGAAAGCCGTTTATTGCTTCGTATACTCCAAAGTCATGAACATTATTTCCTAACTATTCTATGGAAAGTGTCTTTCATTTTTATTTTTCAACTATGTCTTAAATTCTTTCATTCTTCTAGCAGGCACTTTGGTGTAATCCTACTGTATGAAAGACCTTTGTTTCTCTAATATTTATTTCCTTTTAAAGTGGTTTTACTTATTACATGGGAAAAGAAAAAGCAAACCTAAAATACTAAAGTAATACTAATTTCATTGAGACTACTTTATTTCCATTCAATATATAAATTACAAAGACTTGGAAAATAATAATAAAAAAAATCAATACATCACCAGAGTAGAGTTGTTCTAAAATCCATTATGTTCTAGGTTGCTTGTTAAAGCATCACTGCTATTTTAAAACAATAGTCCTGCATTGATTCTGCCTGAAATCCTCACCAAGTTTATGGATGTAACATACAATCATTTAGTTTCACATACCTCAGTATGAGCTGTGTAAAATATTCAGATTTTTATTTTGTAAGCTAGTTCAACGTCAGACTGTGCTCTTAAATGCATAAGGTGAATCCACATCTTTATAAATTAGAGGGAAAAACCCCACACTTCAAGGTTTTTAATAGCAGAACACACACACAAAAGACAAGTGCTATTCTATAAAGCTGGATTAAGAGAAGAATAATGAAGAGGCAACATTTCTTGAAAACCCAGTCAGTCAGTGTATATCATAATCGGGGAGTTTTGTATCACATCCTGCAAGTATTAAACCAGTTGAAATAGGTGTAACAACTTACAGTGAAAAAGGAACTGTCACACTAAAGTCTGATCTAACATACTCTTTTCATATAAGACTTTAGCATGAAAAATCAGGAACAATGACATTTGCTGATACTCCAAACCTCAAGTTCATTGTCAATAAAGCATAGCATTGGAATAAAATTCTTCCTGTATGACATGAGCTTGAGATAATGTGGAAAGGCACTTACTGTGAGACTTGTGGTTTCTCTCATATGATGGGGGAATTCATCAGTTGAAAACCAAAAAGAAAGGGGGAAGATTTATTTGTGTTAGTTGACCAGAAACTGAGCACTCAACCTTGATGCATAGGATATCTGCACGTAAGACATGACCATGATCCTGAAGCATATTAAGGGAAGTATTTCTAAGAAAAAAAGGCTGCTGACATCCTTTTTGGAATACTGCACACAATTCTTTGCATTGACAGAATTTACCTTTTGAGAGGTTAATAAAACAGCCTGGCTCATTTAGCCTAGCAAAGTAAAAAAGATGGTTATTTATTATGACTACTTAGGTAAGCTGGACATATACAGTACATGTTCACAGACTGCGCAGAATGGAGGGAAATGAATATTGCCCTCTACTTGGCACTCATTTGGAGTACTGTGCCTTGTTTGGAGCTTTCATTACAAGGAGACTGAAAACTGGAGAGACGCCAGCAGAGAGCCACTAAGACAGTTTGGGGGAGCTGGAGCACTCAACATAGACAAGGCCAAGGGAACTACCTGCGTTCGCATGCTGGAGAAGGGAAAGCTAAAGGATGGTGTAATTGAAGTCATCCAATAGCTAAAGGGGAAAGTATTGAGGAAGAAGAGCCAGGCTCTTTTCTGAGATACACAATGTAACGATAAGATACAACCATCACAGGTTGCACCACCAAGGGAAATTCCAACCAGATATAAGGAAAAAATTCTCCAAAAATGAGAGTACTGAGGCACTAGTACAGGTTATGGTTGTGGCCATCCACCTTTGGATGTGAGGAAGCAATATTCACACTATAATATCTTCATCCATTTTAAATTAGAGTTGAACAGAAAGAAGATCAAAAAGTTCACTATATCATAAATGGCAAGGTCTGACTGTGAAAATACCAATTAACAGATTTCACATTTTATATCAAATTCACTTTCATTGAAACATAAAGAAAAGGAATATGGCAGCAGTGAATTTGGGTGCCAAATTCCAAAATGAAAAAAAATGTTATTTCTGTTACAGAAGCTTTTTTCTACCCCCTGAGAATTTTTCCATTCTCATCAGTTTCACAGATTATGAGGGTTTTTATAGTAGTACAGCTTCTTATACATAAATACTAGGAAATAGTAGGAAAAAAGAGAGAATAAATAAACAGCATTAGTTTGGAATGATTGTTTAGCTGATAGATTTCAGTCTTAAGCAAACAAAGAAAAATGCATACTCTAAAATGAGGAATGTTTGCGAATCTTAGTTATTTACTTATCCAACCTAAGGCTGAGGATATTTTTCACTGAACACTACCAACAGAGCATACAAAAAGATTATATTGATTTCAATTAGAAAATCATGTGAATAGATCCGTCACCTTTGATAGCCTTTCGCAGTAACTTTGATTGTTGCATTATGAGTTGAAACTGTACATATAATTACAGAGAAGACTCATGTAAAGAACACATTTATTTTAGAAACAGCTGAATTTATTTGTAATAGTGTTAAGTATTATCAGTACTGTTACCAGTATCAGTTAGGTTATCAGTATTTTCACAAAATAGTTTTCTCAAAGTGAGGGGGTTTTTTTACAACACATTGAAAAAAACATTTCTAGGTAGAAGATATTTAAGAATTCCCTCAGAGTCACAAGGTCTACAGAATTCCACATAAAATTTGCTAAAGTTTTTACTCCGTGTCAGGATACAATGCCAGCACCCAGGTTGATTTCTTCTGGACAGTCTAAAAAGACAAGATGATAAACCATATTCTCCAATACCTACTACATTTCCATCAGTGCCTATGGTTCTTGAGACTCTACAATGTAACCCTCAACTAAATGGCCAGTGCCATAATTTCACTGGTCCAGCTTAAGCAAGAACATGAAGCTATACTCCATTTAAAATTTCTGTCCTTTTTAGGATGTGTTTAAGCTTTAGGTAAAGTTTCAGCAGCAGCAGACATGTAAAATATGTTGACAAAGGAGTCAAAATATGTTGACAGTTATATCACTGTCCCAGTAATCCAGATATGCCAGAGTTCCTTGCTGAAAAAAATATCTGGGTTCCCCAGATATAGAAGTCGAGAGGACCCTCCATATTAAATTCTCTGTGAACATTGTGAATTTAAAAAGTTTTAAAACAAGAAGATGACAGAGGTTTCATCTAGAAATTCCAAAAGGAAACATTTTATTAGGATGTTAAATAAAAACTGTTTCAGCTCAGTTTGTAGGGGGATGAGACACTGAAGGGGAGGATATTTCAGACTAACTTGTATCAGTGAAATACTTGCGATACTCAACCTTTTTTTCTGAAATGGACTTTTATGCAAGAGCTCTACACATCTACAGTTTGGGAAGACTGCCTTGGAAGGGAGAGGTCCTTTTCCTTTTCTGTCTTGTAGATATGTTCACCAGTAGGCAGAGATCACAAGGAGAACCAAAATACCACATCCAACACACATCTCCAGGACCAGAGGCTACTGCAGAGCATCCTAAACAGCCTGACCCTCTCTCTGTTTAACCCCCACCACTGGAGATCACCATTGGAGATGAGCAACATAATCTAGTGGAAGATGTCCCTGCCCGTGGCGTGGGGAATGGGGGTGGAACAAGTTGATCTTTAAAGGTCCCTTCCAACCTAAACCATTCGGTGATTCTACAGCCTTATTCAGCCATTTATGTTCAACATCATAGTTGACATTTTTATTTCCAGATTCCTCTGTTTTTAAAGACCTTTCCGTGACTTTCTAGCATTTCCCTCAGTAGTTTCCTCAGTAGTTATGAAACTCGTGATTTGGGAAACTTTCTCCCTCTCCCCAGCCATCACAGATGTTCTTTAACATGAGGAAATGAATTTCAGTACTCACTGAGTAAATAACCAAAAGAACCAGAGTGTATCATTTGCTTCTACAGTTTCTCCTGTACTGTTCATGTAATTGCAACACGTACCGTCCTGTTTACCTTAAATCTAGATTTGCAAAATGAGAAAGCTACAAATGAGAATGGCGTTTGAGGAAAATTAACTAAACCAACGCTATTTTTAATCTGTATATATATTCCTCTGTCTGTCCTTACAAGCTTTAGCTTCTATATCTGCATATAAGAATGCCTTCTTTTGTCTGCTGCTTGACCTTATACTTTCGTCCTCAAGCGCACCCCTCCGCCTTTTTTTTTTTTTCAGAACGCGTTAGCCCTGCCTGTACGCAGCATGTTCTCGCTAGGTCAGGCACAGTATAGCCAAGGCAGGCTCCTCGTTAAGCTCCCTTTTGTCCAGCTGCCTTCACAACACAAAGGGAACTCCACAGTCAGGTTTGATTACACCAAATGCCCACTGGTGCAGGTTCCTCCACTAATCTCCACCCAGACAAAAAGAAGGGGTTTAATCCTTGAAATCCTCTTAATGACCTTCCAAAGATATTGCCATCAGTAGTCTTCCTACAGTCCCTCAGGCAGAATCCTCTAGGTTTAACATCTTTCCAGATAACTTTTCGTAATGTTGACTGACACCATAAAAATACATAAAGCATACATTGTATCAACTGTAATATAGTAACTTGCAGTACTAAGAGGAGAAATAAGAGCTTTCCAGACAAACTTTAAAGCCAGGGCAAGTAAACTCAGTTTGAGTAAATAAACTGTATAAAAGCCCAATTTTTTGTGAAATGAGTCCTACTGAGCACAATTCTTCTCATCAGTCACAGAGTAATTATGCAACTTCACACAGCAAACAAACCTCAGACTTTTCCTTTCTTCTGTCTCAGTTACTGAGGACTCATGACGATACAGACATTACTGAGTAAAAGCATTAATCTCTGAAAAAGCATGTTTGTAATGCTCTTTTTTTGTCCCATGGAAGAAATATGAAACTAGAAATCACCAATAATTTCACTGTGGAAGCACAGGAAAGTATTTGCGAGTAACACCACACACAGTGCTCTGAAGGATCATAGCACACAACTGACTGAAGATTTTAAATTAAGTAAAATTATCTGAAGTAAACATGTAAAATAATTTTAAAAAAAATTAACTGGTCAAAACACCACAAGTATAGGGCTTTGTTGTGGAATATACACATCTGTGAGGTTTTTACTCCTGTCAGCAAAGTAAATAGTTTTTAAAGCTTCCACTGTACAAAGTACATTAGAGTTTGTATAAACTGTTTCCACATAAGATCTTCACACTCAATCTTAAAAAAAACACATGTAGTTTCAAATCTCAGCACAGCTTTGGTTCGAACCTGTAATTACAGTGGCTCTGGCACATCCATCTATCCATGGTAGAAAACAATGCTCTCTCTTCTCAGTTTGGTCAATATCTTATGATTGGTTCAGATCATTAATTTCAAGTTAACTAATATTTTGTGTTGTATTAAAAGGACTTAATTCTGTTTAGTGGGATTTAATATTTAGCTACTTACTTGAAGCTATCATTTTAATGATAATTTCTAAAAGGTTAAATATCCTAAACTCATGAAATGACATAGTACAGTCAGAGCAAATCAAGGTATAATTTTTTTTTTAGTTCTGAAAAAAAATCCAAATGTACATGCTACTTCACATGTTAAATAATACAAGAAGGGATATTAGAAATGAAAAGGAAAATAATTATGGAGATTACATTTCAGTCCTTAGGTAATCCTGTTACACAAGAAATTTATTTTAATTGAGTTATACCTTCTCAAGATTTGAGATGGAATAATTCTCATTTCTTCAAATAATAATTCTCATTTCTTGAAATGCTGAAATAAATTTATTCCTAATAATGTACTGAGGTTTTCTCTACCAAATAAAGTAAAATTGGCTAAGCTTATGTGGCAGGCTTCTGCACTGTGAATGTCTTACATGAGATGGTTTCTTAAGCTTAGATCTACTTAATCATACATCTAATTCCTCAAAGCAGACTGACTGCTAGAAAGAAGAATGTTCATGGCAAGGGTGTTGCCATTAACTCAGTTTTCAATCAGATGAGGAAGAAACTGAGGCAGCGTTTTAATCTTTTAATATAATGGAATGTAAGAAATGTCATTTGGCCAAAAAGTTGATTTCTGACTAAGAAATGGATTTTTAGTTTGCATTTATTATACATCATTTTAGAATTTTTTCATGGGGTTGGGTTTTGGTGGGGGTTTTTTGGTATGAGGCACTTAAGAGTATGCACTGTTTATTTGAAGTTTGAGGGATAAATGATGTGAAAAAAAAGTCACTTAACTTTTCTTTGTGTGTTAAAATTAGCTGTACAGCTATAAAAGTGACAAAATGTACTGCAGCAGATACTTCCAAGTTTTTACTATTTAACAGGGGGCAAGGTTATAATACAAAGAGAAATCTTAAATCCGGAAAATACAGGAACCATGGAAACCTTCCGATTGAAGTATAAAAATTTTGAAATATCTTTAAAAAGTCAGGCAAGTTAAGTTTAAACTATCCTATATCATATTTATACTAGGGAACTTCAAACTTGTTTCAAACCTCAAATAAAATCAATATGGACAAATACATTTCCCTTTGTCATCAGTAAAATACATCAGATGAAATACAACTCTGGCTTAAGCCAACATGATGCCTGCTGATATCAAATAAAGGTGAGGCTTTTCGTTTGTACGCACTTAGTTCATTACATGTTCTTCAGCAACTGGTTACAATAGGAAAACATAACAATGGAAAGAAAGTATTTCTCATTATTCAGCTGTTGACCTCATTTATTAAGATTGAGCTTTGCTGGAGGGGAGGGGAAGCAAACATCCAATTTGCAAAACTGATCTTATTTAGCAGCAGCTAATAATAGTATCTAAAAGTAGGTAGCAATGCATCAAATATTTGAGATTGCAGAGTTTGTAATATGGATTGTCAGATACTTCTGAGCAAACAAGTGAAGGTATTTGCAACAAAAATGGAGAAAAAAAAATGCAGACTGCTCTTTCAACAGTAGGTGTAATACTCGGGTATATGTATGCTTCTTGTTTTGTATGAAATATCTATGCTTTTGGATTCTTAATAAATGACTGAATTTAGTAATGTTGCTGTAAGATAAACTGTACATAAGTGTTGGGAATCTTGAAAAATCTAGGGGTTTTGTTACACTTAATAGTATTTGTTGATGAATGAACAGGTTTTCTCATTAGGGAAAAATATTTTCATACGAGATCACTTCAAAGCATGCATAGTATGACTACATTCTCAATCCTGCTACAGTCACTGAAATTGACATACCTGTAGATGATATATGTGTGTAAATGTATCAATAAAAGGGTATTGGAAACCTAAGCTGTACCCCCACAATTCCCAGTCCATAAACAAGAGGAGAGTGGAGAAGCAACTTCACTCAAAGTTCATCACCTCTATTTCTCAATAGAACTATAAAGTTCAATAAAGCTCTCCAATTCCTATTTCTGTCCAACTTCTTTCTTTCCTGATTAGAAAGGAGGAAGGGTAACAAAGGCTCTCTTTCAGTTCTCTCACTCCTGCAAGCAATAGTCAGGATGAAGAAAAATGCTTTTTGTTGCAATTGTTTTCCAGGACCTGAGCAGTGGATAGCATTAGTCTTCATGTTGTTATCTTCTGTTAAAAACAGGCAAACTAACTACACCGTGATTGCTATACACAAAGTGTTGCCAGTTCCAGCTAAAACTGTTTGAAACTCAAAGCCACATTAGACTTCCAAGACCCTCAAATGCCAACATTGCTAGCACACAGTTAAGAGTCTCTGCTCTCAAGTGTTAACTTCTCTACAACCACAAAAGGTCCGCATAATTTATGAAAAACAAGTCTGTTTCATTGCTTCCAAACAATGTAAATATTTTTCTTTGGTTTAATATGCTAAAAGCGGATATATAAAACTTGCTGTTTTCATTCTTTTCATTCCTCTCTGGAAGACACTTATAACAATGAAAACTATTTCCTTAAGAAAAGAATCCCTAAGGTTACTTTACAGATAAATTCAGATCTTGAATTCTGGATTTGAAATGTTTCTAGAAGATAATTTTATACTCTGACTATATCACATATAGATTTTTGTTTTTAAACAATCTGTTTACTTGAATTCACCTCAGGAAGTTATCAAAAAAGTCTGAGCCTCCAAAAATTCTGTAAGAGAATCTTCAGATACTTAGTGTTACATGCAGGAAAACAAAATTACCTCCAGTGTAATTATTCACAAGCTAAAGGATAACCCACATGTCATTGAAGAGGGACAGGCAAAGGTTCAGTCGCAGATGACTGCACAGTTATAGACATTAAAGATCGCAACATTTCAAGGAGACAGGAAAGCTCAGTGAGAACTGTCACACAACAGTGCACAGCTGCCTTTCTAAAATTCAGATTAGACCAAATGGCCTCAAAATTGCTCATAAAGTCAGGACATCAGACCAAACATTTAGTTTAAGTGGTGCAAAGTTAAGGGAATGAAAAAGCTTCAAACTCCTGCAAGGCTGACATTTTTATTTGTGACCACTGAGTAAAAATCATTTCATTGAACAGCAATGATGAGATGTTTAATATGAATTATATATCTAATGACACAAGCTTACCTCAGGAACAGTTGCATATCTTCCAGCAATAGCAGTTTTTCAAGTTGTTGTGATTTCTATTGAACATGTCATATGCATGTGCCTCGTGGCATAAGACAACTATTTTTAAGAGTGCTCTCTGTCGTTCAGTAATGGCCTTGTGATCAGCATAGCCACAGGTATCATAAATGCAAACACAGGCTTACTTCCTACCCAGTAAGGATCACAGGTAGTAAGGACAGCATCTGGATCACAAAATTAATGTGGACAAGGTATGTTAGACAGCCAGAAAAGTTAACCATGAAAAATAATTAATAACACATTAAACAATTTATTCATTAGCAATTACTCTTATAAATACTACTTCAAAATTATTTGTCTTGTGTCCAGATGACCAGGATGGGAGGTCTGACCATAACCACATTATGAAGCAACAGCACGTGCTGTCTTAGGTTACACTAATGGAATGGTGTAGAATAGAGACATAGGGAATACAACTCCCTGAAACTGTCCTAGGTAAGTCATGCCTTTGATGAACCGCACTAGAACTTGGTCTGCAAATGTTATAAGTACTTTAGGACAATGATCTCAATAACTGTAGCTTGGCAGAACACCACCTTTATTACACCTCAAATATGTTATTTTATTTAATTTGAATTTCAATGAGATTTGGAGAATGATTGTCAAGGCAAATGATTCATTGAAATGAAAATCTAACTATCTTACATAGAAATATGATGTTTGAACTAATAACAACTTATCCTAATGCAAAGCAGTAAAAAGAGCCCCAGTGTGGGGTCTTGTGTTCTTCCTCTCCGAGATAATGGTTACCAGAAACATTATTTCAGTATATGTTAGAAGTAGCAAGTTATCCCGTTACGCCAAATCAAGGCAGTTAAAGAGATTACCTTAGTCCAGTTAAAATAAAGCTGAAGTCACACAAAGGGCAAAGAAAATAATTAGCTGAGAGGAAAAAAGTATCCTTAGCATTTGATACCATGGGTAGGCAAACATTTGATAATTCTGCATTCCTGGCCATATATCAGAAATAGCTGTTGATGCACTGTAATGAAACTGGCAGATAGAACATAGTCTTGGATGACTTGAGTCAAATGCAGAAAAAGCAAAAGCAGCTAATGATCACCTAGTAAATAATCCATCTATTAAGTCTTGGGCAGGTTGCCAATGAAGGGCCTTTGGCTCCATGAGAAAGTATTCCTCCTAGCTGCCAGCAGCAGACTAGTCAACTCTGCAGCCATTTGCTTTGGTTCGCCACTGCAAGTTGAGAGACGGAGGCTGGAGACAAACCCAGCTCCAAAGTAGGTCTAACTAAGTGCTTTCTCCCTAAACAGACTGCAAGAACTGACTGAAAAACTGCAAGAATCACTAGCCTGAGGCTATACTGTGTGTCAGTAAGGCTGCCAAATATCATCAGTGCAGCTGCACTCCAAATCCTTAGCCTAATCATTCTGCAGTCTTATGTCAAACATGTCTTGCCACCTATTATTCAAAATACAAACATGAAACAAAGAAAACCCTCCAGTGTTTTTTATAGCTTTTCTTATTTTTAGATAAGATTCATTCAGCCACATGGCAAGAAGCTGAAATGTTGTTATGGGACTTAGATACATTATTTCTCTCAGAAGGAAAAGTTTGAAATAAGTTTAAAGTTTACTATTCTTGCCAATGTATGCACAGCTGACAGTTGTAATTCCATTACTATAGTTTCTCTTCCAGCAAAAAGAAAATATAAGGTCACAAAATAAAACAATCATGCAAAAGAATGTGAAAATAGAAAATATAAGGCAACAAATTATTTGTTTAAAAGAGCTATTGCTCATAGTTCTGTGGTTTGTGAACAGAATTTTGTACATACATGGCCAACACAACAGTTTGACAGAAATCGTAGTTATTCTAGAAAAATAATTACAAATGTTTGCTGTGTTTAAAGGAAATCATTCTCTTCACTCAAGGAAACAAACTTGTCATATCAGGTGTTGATTATACTGCTAAATTGTCTTATTCAGAAAGTGAACTTGCTACATAAAAATTAGTGAAAATACATACCAGGCTGCAGTGAATGCAGGGGCTTTGGGAGAATGGAGAGAAATTACCTAAGCTGGAGAAAGGACTCCATTGAACAACTTGTCTGTCTGATGCTGGGTTCCTGTTACTACAGCCATGTCAACTACAAACATAAGTAAAGTTTAAAAAATTAAGTCATTGGTATATTATATTGGTAAAAGTCCTAAAATACATCACATTGCCACACAAAGCATAGGTTGGCTTTGTATCTAATCTAAATTAACCAGGGTAACAGTTATAAACTGTACCTCTATTTGTTACTTTGGCAATGTAACAGTAAACACTTTCAAGAAAAGGTCCAAAACTGATGAAACACAAGACAAAAAAAAGTCAAATTCTGCTCTCAATTAGTGACAGTAGATTGGCTGGCTTTGTCTTCAATAAAGTCAATCAGTTATGCCAACAGTGTTACTGAGAATAGAACTGGCTTATATATACTTTGATGTTGCATTGTTCAAGATATAAGTACATTTTGCTGGTAGACAAGTCTTGCTAAACATTTCTGAGGGAGGGAAAGATGTCTCTGGCAACAAGGTAAAATGAAGATGGAGATATAAGTCTGCAAATAAAGTTAAAGCATCCTACACCTCTAAGGTGCAAACACTGGCAGTGATTCTAACTAAATAATTGTCACTTCAAGTGATGAAAACAGAAACAAAAAGATAATAACTTGGTGTGAAGATTTCGGTAGATTTGACTGGAGAGAAGGAAGATGTAAATTGCAAAAGAACAAACAAGTCTTAGGATAAGAGACTCTTCTTTTTCAGATTTTGTAATCTACATATCCTGGAAGTCAAAAAGATCAAAAAATGGTCCTTGCCCTTTGTGCTGAAGGAAGGCTGCTCTCCTGTTCTTCAAATTTCCTTTCTTTTACAAGGTGTACTCCAAAACACATTCTGGTACGTGGCCATCATCATTAATTAAATTAAAATACCCTTTTCAATTAAAGAATAAAGTACTCAACAAAATACAGTATCTCTGAGTTATTTATTCCATTTATTCATTTACTTCCTAGTTTAGGCAGTTTAGTCACCTCTAATACAAATAGAAGTCATTAGTGCAAATTACTGATGTTCTTATTAAAAGTTTAATAAGAGAAGTGCTTTAAGTGTGTGACTTTTAGTCACTCAACTCTGTTTTCATCTTGCAATAGTTGGATGATATAATTTTAGAACCCAAAAGAGAATAGGATGGTATAGTCTTTACAATCCTGTTTAGGTACTAATACTGTCATTAATTAATGTGAATAAAGAAGTCTAGGTCCTGCATGATGAAGAACTTCTCTACAAATAATTTATTTACCTAACCTTTAATTATTTATGGCAGTTGTATTTTAAAGGAAAACAAAAATTACTCTTTATTACTAAAGTGATTATAAAAACCTATATGCCTATTAACAAAGAAAGCAGCATGGCTGTCCAGCTTTCAGGACCAAGTGCAAGTTTCACCAGCAGGAACTGTGTCATTGCTTGGGAGGACCTAGAACAATGTTACGAAGGGAGTTAACAGAGGAGAGGAGTATGAAACAAACATAGGGAACAGCATGAAAGAAGGTGGGCAGCTGTGTAGAAACAGATAAAAGAAGCAGTTAAAAAAAGAGTCGCAAGAATTTGTAGAGTGAGTAGGAATATGCATTAAAGCGCACCCTATCCTTGTGATACAATGAAAGATACACATTATTTACTTCACTTACATTATACTTTGAACATTCTCACACTGATCCTTTTAGAATGAAATATGGTGCCTTTAGTAGCAATCTGTAAAACTTGGGACTCTGGGAACCAAGACATAGACTACTGGAAGGAAAAACCAAAGCATGAAATAACAGCTCTTGCATAATAGTCCGAAAAAATGAAAATTATAGAGATATACTATTATGTAATCCCATTTGTCTAGTAGTAAAGTCCCAATGCTAGACACTTAAAAGTTTAGTATAGAAAACTTCAAGGGGCTTTCTCCAAGGCTCTCTCCTTTCTCCTCAGAATGATCACCCTTCCTGATGTGGCAGGGCACTAGACTCCTCACAGAGACATACATAGTCCTTCCTATAACATCAGCGAGAACTTGCAACTGAAGGAGGGGTACCAGGACCCTGCAAAGACCCCAGCCAGTACCTGCAGTACCAAAAGTCAAGTCAACAACAACTTTCAGTTCTTAGTTGCTTATAGGAGACAAGTTTGAGAAAATCCTATCTACTTTCTACTTCCAGGCCGGCAGAAACACCTATATATTTTGGCACTTGTGCACTCCTCATTCTTTCCTTCCATCTGCTCATTTGTAACTGCTAGTTCTACCTGTACATTCAGTCCATTATTCAAAAAAAACCCTGAAAATTAAATATCTTTTTCTACTCTCACAAAATCTTTATGAATTTCTGTTTATGCTTTCAGTACAACAAAGAAATCACTTTGGAACAGAAAATAAGCATATCTCATTTTACCTTACAGAAATAGTATGAGAAGGTTATGACTCAGTGAAAGCAGAAATTTAGAGTATTGACTATGTATTTCTCCCTATTTCATTGCCCATATGACACATAATAAAGATCTCTTTTTTAATGTTCTTTCCCCTAGAGATTAAAATTGAATCAAAACAAAGGTAGAAATACGTTCCAAAAGTCCTAAGACGCTGTCTGAAGAAATGCATTTTTGTTTGCCTTCTTCCCCTTGTATTGTCACTCACTTATTAATTATGTGCATATTAATCATATGCACAAGGATAAAATTAATATTGGACAGAAAGCAATAGGAATTCAGACCATGCTCTAAAAAATCCTGTCATGTGCTAGAAATGTACTTAAAAATATCATACGAAGTATTTGAAAAATGTGCATGATAAAGTTAGTTGTGAAACACTTATTTAACTTCAATAATGTATTACTTGCAACATAAGTTACTACTTTAAAACTGCCATGTTAGCCTACTTAACTTTAGGGCATCAGCATTTACAAAATACGGATGCTGAGCCTGTACATTCAAATAAACCAGGAAATTATTATGTATGCTCCAATCACTTGCACTTAGAGACACATATCCTAGAGTAATAGGTATGCTGTATGTCCAATTTAAAAGAAAAAAATTGATCAGATTTCAAGTATCCTGAAGAAGCCTTTCATTGTTTCCTTTTTTTAGTATGAATCAATAAAATAAACATTAAAGGCTCTGACTGAGGAAAATAAAACCAACTCATACCATTTAGAGATATGAAATTCAATATTGAGGAGAGTGGCAGGAACAAATATGCAGCTTTATGAAGTGAAAATCTTAAAAAATAAACTACATCAAAATGGTTCTTCCTAATCTCAGCCAGTTGATGTTTTATTATTAAAGAAATTATTATTTAACAAAGCTAAAGGTTCTTTAAATTCTGTAACTTGGGTATTTCACTCCTAATACTTGTCAATTCGTATTCCAATTTTCATACCAGAGCCTGGCCTCCAAGGGTATGAACTCGGCTATTGTGAGCCAGTTCTATGTATAATCTATGAAAAACTTTTTTTCATATACTGAGGCAAAAATTACCCCTGTGTAGAGGACCAGAGCGAGCCTCAGTAAAACAAAGCTCTTAAATAGATGGGTTAAGATGTACCCGTAGTACATGCATCTTGTCTTTTGTTTGGAGAGATTCAAATAGACACTCAAGTCCTTTATTATCCTGAAAGTGTCCATAGGAATATATAATTTCCTTCTGTTAACAGAGGCAATCTTTGAACAGCACGGTCCTCACGCAGGGAAATATCCCACTGAAGTTAATACAATTAAATTAGACTACTTTTACTTGACAATTTTGAGGTAATTTTTGAAGAGCTGAAGAAATAATTTCATTTTTTTTATAGAATACATCCCAAAAATTAATCCAGTGGGAGTTTTGCCTGAAGACCTAAAAAATTCAGAGTAGAGCTCAAGATCCTTGGAATAAGTCATGGTCTTCACTGGCAATTTCAATTTCTCATAACTTATTATCATCTGCACATTTTATTCCAAATTCCCTCCTCCTTTCAGAACATTACATGTAGTCTTATCAAATGTCTTAACTCACAGTAGTGCTAGGAATAACCCACCAGAAACCTCACTGGACTCAGTAGCCCATTACTCAGTATTTAGTCTTTCCAACACACTTTGTCTCAGTGAAACATGGCTCCTTTTTGAACATAACATTGCAATAGCAAGACTGAATCAGACAGATCTCCATCTAGCACAGCATCCTGCCTCAGTGGGCATTATGGAAATGGTATTTTGGGGCAGTTATGGAATGGTATTTCTCTGGGTATGCTTCCAGTAGTCAGCACTTCCGGAACTTCATGAGCACGTGGTTGAACCTAAACGACCTTATTTACAGCCCTTGGAAGCATTGTCCTCCATTAATTTGTCTAATCTCTTCAAGAAGCCACTTTGAAAACAAGTTGTAGCAATACATTCCCCAGGATCTTTACTTGCTCTGTGAAACACACTGCTGGGTAAAAGAATGGGCAGTATCCAGTCAAATTATCTATGCCACTCACAATTTAATAGACATCTGACATACCCCTTTCCATCATTGCTTGGCAAAATATTATTACCTATTTTATGGATCTCTTTAAAACTTAGAGAAGCTTCCGTTTGGAAGTCCCATAGATCCTGGTGTGGTAACCCGTAACCTCCTTCATCATGAACTTTTTTTAGCTTCTCTGTTACTGTCTTATCTCTTTTTATACTGCAAATATTTTTCAGTTCTACAGACCATCTGACAGGTTTTTTACTTCTGTGTGAAAAGGTTGTACTGTTAACTTTTGTAGCCTTTTAGCAAGTTGCACTAGTATATCCTTTTGGCTTACTATATTATCATTCTCATCAAACTTGCCAAAGTTAGACATATATTAATTTATTTTGCATAATCTAACTACTAAAAATTTATCTTGCTAGACAAATTTTGGGCTGCTGCCGTCCATCAAAAGCATATACACATACGCAAAATTATCAGTATAATCTGCATTTCATAATGGTTATTCATAAAAGACATAGGAAGCAATAAAAATGCCACTGACTATTCTTGGAAGTCCACCTATGAGTTTTGCTGTACAGAGCTTCAGAATTATTTTATTTACAGACTGTATGAAAAGGCCCAAACGCAGAGGAAAGTTCACTTTCTGTGTTCTACCTATGATTATCTTAGATTTTCTGGCAGATAATCAGGCACAGCTCAGTGCTGGAATATGTCCCAATAATCCAAACAGAGCACCAATGTTCATGTAGAACTTTAAGCCTATGCTGAACAGAGTTTTTAGTCTAAAACAGTTTCTGTATGAACCAGATGGAATAACTAAAATAAAATTATAAAGCCCATTTTACTTTTCCAATTTAATCCCACAGAAGTGTGGGTCAGTTGCTAGGAATTGTCTTGCCTCCCTTTGTGGCACTAAACATACAAATCAATTCATATCCAAGCCATTTATTTGTTCAGGTGATTAAGCTACAGTAAAATAACCTCTGTTATATTCTCTATTTTTCTATCTTTTTTTGATGGGAGAAGATCTTCTTTGATGTTGTCTCAGAATAAAATATGCTTGTTGGGAAAAGGAATTCTCAGTTTGAAATGACAGCTGTCATATTTTGTTATGGAAGTGCAATTCTATTTAATGGACTTGATTGTGCAATTTGCTGCACCTACCTCACATTGTGTGGGCTCATGTGAGAGTGTCTGAATAGTACTGCAGAATCAGTGCCAAAATAAAACAGAAACATGCATAGCAGAAAAGGGGCGGGGAGGGAAGAACTACAAGAAAAAGCACACGCACATTGTATCATAAAAAACAGGCTTGGCTACAATGCAGTTTGAATCATAGCTTCAGAAGGTGACTCCTTGGGTGTGCTTAAAGACAGTTCAACATTTTTTTAAATGGGAATAGGAGATTAAACTTGTGTTTTAGCATTGAAAAGCATCCTTTTTCTCAGTGCAGTTCTGACAATCAGCATTCTGCTTGAGCTCTCCTCAAGAATACACGAAGTGACTCAGAGGGCTTGTGCAGTACTTAACTCCAGTATTTAACTCATTAACGGCCTCTAATGTGTTCAAAGTCATTTTAAGAAAGGCACTGTTTAAAATAAAATTTTGTTCTATTATATATTTACTATAATACACATCCAGCACCTAATATGGTATACACAGTCTTTTTTCCTTTAAAAAAAAATAAATAATCTTTTCAGAGAAAAGAGATAAAAGACTAGTGTTTCAAGCCCTGAGAGTGTAATATGCCAGGCAATAATGAGAAATCAGTGATTACACCTGAGATAAATTAATAAATTCAACCTTTTTCCAGTGAGAATATAGGAATTGCCACCCCCTGATATTCAAATTTTCTATATCAAAATCTAGCAATACAATTCTACCACTGTAATTTTTCCCACAGTTTTTTCACCCCATGTGTTCCACACCTGACTTAAGTCTGCTGTGCTGGTTTTGGCTGGGACAGAGTTAATTTGCTTCATACTACAGGGATGTTTCCATTACTGCAGAGCAGTGCTCATACAGAGTCGAGGCCTTTTCTGCTTCTCACCCTGCCCCACCAGTGAGTAGGCTGGGGGTGCACAAGAAGTCGGGAGGGGACACAGCTGGGAGAGCTGACCCCACTGACCAAAGGGATATTCCATACCGTATGACACCATGCTCAGCATATAAAGCTGGGGGAAGAAGAAGGAAGGGGGGAAGTTCAGAGTCATGGCATTTGTCTTCCCAAGTAAACGTTAAGCGTGATAGAACCCTGCTTTCCTAGAGATGGCTGAACAACTGCCTGCCGATGGGAAGCAGTGAATTAATTCCTTATTTTGCTTTGCTTGCATGCATGGCTTTGCTTTACCTATTAAACTGTCTTTATCTCAGCCCATGAGTTTTCTCACTTTTATCCTTCTGATTCTCTCCCCCATCCCACTGTGAGGGAGGTGAGTGAACGGCTGCATAGTGCTTAGTTGCTGGCTGGGGTTAAACCATAACATCTGCCCACTGCCATGGGCTAACAGACTGGATCAATATTCTGTCAAGACTCAGGTATAAACACAAAAGAAAGGCAGACTCGTAAAAGGGAAAGCAAGAGTTAGGGCTGGAATTCCTGTTCAGCTTCCTCTGCAGGCTGGCTCCCTAACCTAACCTTAGGGAACCACAGTGTTGCTGCAGCAATCCTTTTCCCAGTGTGTTAATTATTTAGAAAAGTAAATATGTTCAAGACTGGTCAGTGGTAATTACAATTTCCCTCTGAACAAGAAAAAAAAAGTCAATTCAATTTCATTAGGGGACCATCTTCTCTTGTTCCTTGAAAACTGAAGGGCCTGACAACGAATTAAGATTTAGAGAAAAATCCTTTCCCTACTTCAGTGAAATTATGATTTTGCCATTAACAGAGTCAAGATATTCATTCTGTGTATGAAGATAATTTTATTGGGGGCATTGCATGAGTAAGTAATATTATAAACTGTATTTCTATAGCAATTCCCTAATGGTCTGCAAGGAGCAAAAGATGTGATGAATTTAACATCGTCCAAAAAGAAGGTCGGTCACTGTCAGGACAGGAATGAATGATGCTAAGGCCAAAGCACAACAAACTCAGTGATAAAAGACTGGTGAAAGTATACTTTCCTGCACTTTCTTCACTCTGCAACAAATAGCGAATTTATTTCCATTCTTATCCATTTTTCTTCCTCAAGCTGGCTGCAGCAAACAAAATTAACAATTGCCTATTATAAATCTTGTAAATGCAGATTTAGAGATAGCAGGACACATGACAGGCATTTGTTATCTTAGATGGAGTTGCTGGAAACCACTCTATTTTCCTGTAGTAGAGAGAACCATACAGAAATTCAGGGCTGGAATCAGTCCTGAATGTCACAAAAGATACTGCTGAAAAAACACAGTACAATCCATGGCTTCCAGACAATCTGAAACCAGTCTTGGGTTTTGTACAGTTTTGCATAGGTCTCACTGAATGATTCAGACCTCTTGTGCTTCAGAGTGTTAAACTATAGTTACTTTGGATAAATATCCTTTCAGTCAGTTACTCTTAAAAACTTATGACCAGTAGACTTAAAGAGATTCTGGAGAGGTCTACCACTGGGTGCTGCTTTTAACAAATCTGGCAGTACTAGGGGAAAAAAAAAAAGTTCTTACAGTCTTAGAAGACCATGAAAATATTCATAAAGGGCAAGGCAGATGACCCAGGTTGACCCCATCAATCCTGAGTAGGTTAGAGGAAAAAGCTGATAGGGGATTCAATTGATAAAGAATTAAAGAGAACATAAATAATGCCAGTCAGAATGATTTTATGGAAAATAGGACCTGTCAAAAATGATTTTATTATTTTAATCTAAAAGTGTGGTTGATCGTGTTTATCTCACATGTAATATACTTACACTTTTTAAAGCTATTTCAATCCATACTGCACAACACTAACTTAAAAATTAGCCTTAAAGAATATTAGCAAAGCATATATTAGATGTGCTAGGAACTAGCTAACTTGGTAGTGATTCCCTATTGGTAATTACTCTGTGAAACCTATCAGCAGTTTTAGAGAAGTGTTGGAAAGATTAGTGTGCAACCTGATGGTGAACATATTCATCATACATCTGAATGCAGGGATTCAGTCTGCAAATAAAATTTGCAGGTAACATGAACAAATAATGCAAAGGACAGGACAGATACAAAAGCAAAGTGAACTACCTATTTTGGTGCATGACCATATATTAAATGATATCATTTTTTATCTGTATAAAAATTCATAAGGAACACAAACTTATCACTAAATATATATCACATCATAGAAACTGGAGACCTAGGAAACACTGAGTTCATACTGGATGAGCAATTTAACATTAGAACTCCATACAGTGCTGCAAAGGGGCAAATTTGACTCTTGAATACATAAAGAGGGAAATACAGAACAAAAGAGCTACAACTTTAATTCTATATCAGACACTGGAAAGCCTGATATTTGGGCTGTGTACACAATTCTAGTCTTCCTGTCTTGAAGACTTCCTTGAAAACTAAATTCCCAAAGTGATTTGAAAGTTGGAAGTACCTTACAGCAAAACTGTTAGAGCTCAGTACTTTTAATTAAAAAAAAGACTAAACGCAAGCATAGACCAAGAAGTTACCACACTGTTAAAAGTATCATTTCAGAGAGTAAGAATTACAGTGCATTAGCTCTGTATTCAAACAGTTTTACATTCTACTCTGGCCTTCATCCAAGGTAGCTTCTTCTACTACAGAAGCAGCAAAAGGTACCTGTTTCAAGCACAGCTCTTCCAGGGAGTTACTGCTATTTTATAATAAAATTGCACTCTGGCTTATCACACACAACTTTGCCAGTGTAGGCAAGAGCAGAGAAATGACTCAAATACAGTATGTTAAACCTTTCCAAAGGAAAAATAAATACTTTGTTCTAAGTGATTATTAGAAAAGCATTTGGAAACAGAAGCCAGACAGTTCTTAAGAACCTGGACTTTTAATTTTTTGATTTAATAACCAAAAGTTGGAATAAATTACCAAACTTAGTAATGATTTCCTCCATTGATTGATATCTTTGAATCGAGATCAGAAAAATTTTCAGGAGATGTATTTTGATTAAACACAGTTTATCATTAACAGATAAAATGCGAGACTGATGTCATGTAAGAAGGCAGACCAGATGAATTAAGCTCTGTTATATTTTTCTGAAAAGCTTTAGCCGCAGCTATGTTGTATAGCTGAATTACTGATTGCATTTCAAAAGTTTAAGAGACTAAAAGTACAAAGGCAGTCAGATCAGTACCACAATCTCTGAAAGATACTGCAAAAGTGAGTTTGGAGATCTCAGGTCAGTTCACAGTCAAAAGCTGGTTCAAACTGAGCATTATGCTAATGTAATTTATTTATTTCATGATAAAACATTATGCTTTACTCTATATTAGCATATTCTTCAAATACCTAAGAGAAGCGTTACAGCAAATAGAAGTATTTATGGGCAATGACAAGCATATGAAATCTGGAATAGAGAGAAAAAAAAGAACTATAGAAAGAGAATTAAAATCAAGCATATTTTTACATTATGCATCCTATGAATTAGTTACTAATAATGAAAAAGTTCTTCAGTTTCACAGGTGATATTGTCTGTACTATTTCATCCCTTGTTATGCAGTTTTGAGAAGCAATTTATATATTTTCTTTATATTAGGCTGTTAGCAGTAATCTACGTTAATACACTAAATTACATGCAGCAATTTAAGAAATAATCTGTTTTAAACTCTACTGTGTTGTTATACTCATGGTGGCCTGTAGTACTAGGTCTTCACCAGGTATATCTTTGCCTACAACATATTTGATACGTAGTTTAAAGTGGTATGAGACATTCACTTACACTTACAAGCTGCAAAGTTATTTTTCTAAGCCAAAGAATATTCTTTTTTCTCGGGCAAGCTGATTTACTTTCGTGTTTCAGGTAAGAACATAAGACTGAAAATTTCTGATGGTGTTAGCAGCAGTAAAGTTAATGATGTTGTCTCAAGAAGTATTCAATTTCTCTAAAGATTCAGTTTTGTTAACTAATAGGTAAAAAATTATCATTATATATTGTTCACAAGGCAGATATATTGCATTTCTTTAATCCAGCTATGCTTCTTTAATAGCTTTCAACTAAATTTTGCAGTATTGTTAGAAATTACATGCAGATAACTTTCAAATTAGAATTTTTGTCCTTCAACAGTGATATAGATATTATTTCATCATCTTTATTGCAGAATAAAAGAGAAAGTAATTTTCTGAAACCACCTAAGCTCATAAGCACTTTATGTGCTTTTGAAAATGGGAGTTGGGCTTCTACATCGTTAAGCAATTTTGAAAGTTCTTCCATAATTTTACTGACCTGCCCCAACTTAGTAAAGATCATAAATAATGCCAAACGTTTGCCTCTTCAGAGCATTGTAAACCACTGCATCTAAGTCTAAACATGACAGCAGGACTGCACAAGGTCCCACTTATATAAAGTACAGCTACACATAACACTTTTCTCTAACAGAAATTTCAAACACAGTGAAGGCAACTTAAACAGGAGACTCTCACAGGTGTTCCCTATTAGTATCATCTTTTTGGTTTGAGAATTGCAGAACAGCTGAATGGTCTCAGCTGCAACTGAAGAAAACAGGAACTATGCATCAAATAAGTATTGTATACTGGTGAGTACTCAAAGAAATCAAGTCTCAGATGTTTCAAACCAGGCATAGACAATATGCCTGACATTTGTCTATGCTTAAGAGCAGAAACAGCCTCTCCTCAACAAACATGCATTAAGGTGGCAATTTATTTCACATTGTAAGACACTCCAATCTTACTGCAAGGAGTGTCATAGAAAAGCCCATGAGGAAGCTAATTATTCTGTCTTCAGCACAGCTTTTAAATAGCATATAGTAAACAGCATATACTGTAGCCTGGGACCACACATTGAACATGATAAAACAAAATACTGGATCACTACTCATTAAATTATCTCCTATGTGAAAGCAATGTGAGATTACGTATTTAAAGATTGTACAACAACGCACGCTCACAAGGAAGGCTGCATGGGCAACCCACAGCATAGCAACCGCTCCAGCTCCACAGCAGTCCATAATTAGTCCTCAGGCTTTTGAGAAGTGCAGTCCATACCCAATATTTGTCCTGCCTCCATTTTACATACCTTTTCCTTTTATCAGTTATGGGCTTTTATCATAATCCTAAAGTGATTCACCATTAACAAGAGAGAAAATTCTCAAATCTTGAGTTCCCACGATCATCAAACCCTCACAATCTCAAAACTTCAGTAACCCTTCACTCTAAGGGCTGTAAAAGCAGAACACTCTACAATTCTAATCGTCTGCCTTCCCCACCCTCCATTTAGATCACCTGGTTGTAAATCCCTATTATATCAGTCTTGTTAAGACTTTCAAGTAATCATCTCTCAAAAACAACTCTTTAACATTTTCCTCCCTGGCAGGACAAAGCGGTATCCCATTACACAGTTAAATTAAAACTGCAGGCAGCCTAACTTTTAAATGCGAGATACGGCAACTTTTTTTAGTGGGTTCGGTGGCTTTAAAATATATAAAAAAAAGATGGTAGTATTTTGAAATGTGATGTATTTCACAACATCTCAAAGCAACAGAAAGTTTCTTTTGCACTCCAACTTTGTTTCAAAGAAATAACTTTGCTTTAAATTTTTTTGCCACTGTTGTACAATGTGAAGAGTAACTCTTGACTACCATAAGCAGTCTTCTGCTGGCTTTCAGAATATAGCCACACAGTAAAAAATGGTGGCAAATATAGCATTGTAGAGTTCCATGTTTATTGTCTTTCAGAGATGTCCATATCTAATTGTTTAAATTGCTATTAAAGAGATAATTACTCTTACTGCTAGCCATGTAAACATAGCCTTGTGTCTGAATGACAAGCTGGGCTCTTCCTGGCTGCATCTGAAACAGCAAAAAAAAAATTTGCATTTGAACTTTCTAATCACTTTCGTCAGTAATGCACCATGCAGAAATACAGTCTAGCTCACCTTACCATATTTGTGGAGACTCTGCACCACTTGTCCTAAGTCTGAATTTAAACCCAAGCTCAGATGCTAACATGATCACATAGGTAAAGCCTCTGAAAATGAGAGGAAAGCTCCTCTCTCTGTGCTTCTATCTCAGTGAATTACACAGCCAACTCCTGACAGAAATGTTATCTTGTTCTCTGCTTCAGTGCCTAAACGAAGCATAGAAGGAAATTATTGTACTTCACTACGTAATAACCAATAGCAATTGGCACCTTCTTAAGAGCAAATACTACACCATTTTGCATGGTCTGCTAATGTTACATATAATAAATAAATTGACACAAATACACATACACCCAATACACACTATTTATGTACTAAAACATTGGTATATTACTGTTTAAAATTTTTCAAGGGAGTAGAAACATTAACTTATTGGGCCTTAAAAAAAGTAAATGGCAAAAAAGTTTATGGCAATTCACTGATGGAATCTACAAACATAGCTGAGACATCCTTGTTCCCAGCCTTCAGACTGAGATGCCAAGTAATTGATTTAATTAATCCTAGTACTTTCATAAGTTAAATGAGGCAATATGACCTACTGGTTTAAGTACAAGACCCAGAACTCTATCATTTCTAATATGACTATGCAGTGTTTCTTTCTGCATGATCTTCATCAGTTCATGTACTTTTTATGAACTAAAAGAATTAAAGGCTTGTCCATCATGCAATTTCTTCACTTTTACTGCACAGAAGGTAAATAAAAGCAGCATTTGAACCCAACTGTTTTACTTTCTGTATTTATTGGTTTTATCCTACCATACAAGAATTTTTGAGGATTTAAGGTTAGCTTTGCAAAGACTTGCTGACTTTCTAATTCCCATTCATTTCAATGAGGCAAGGTTCAAAATGTCCCTGAAATATGTGCCAAAATATTTGTAAGAATGTAAGAAACCATTGGAATTTTAAGTTAGAGCTGCATTAAAAATCATTAATGTCTACTAGAATTCTATTAATAATGCACATATTTCTTAAACTAGTATAATAAGCAAGTTAAATGTCTGCAACCAATACAAGCAAAGTAAATATACTGTCTTCCATTTCTGTATTGTGAAAATAGGCATCAGAACAAACATATAGATGCTAAGAAAAAAATCAGACCTCCCTCCCTTAGGAGAACTGTTCTAATCCCATTTCTCAGGTCCACAGTTACAGCTAGAAACTACCATATGCACTGCATGAAAAAGGGAAGATGAAATCATACTCTTTCACCATCTACTGGCTTCCCTGTTTTTCTCCATTTCAACCTTTATTTAAGGAGATATGAAAATATTAGGATTTATTATAAGCTTTGAAAATTATGCACAGTGGACAAAATAGTTTATAGTTTACTGTTGTGCAACAAGCATGCATGTATAGAAAATTCACATACAGACCAAGTACATTTAAAGTTCTCCGAATCACAGAAAAGGCAATTAATCTTAGTAACTGCACAGAGAACTGACAGAGCTTTTTAACACAGTCAAAATGCTAAAGGTCCTTGAATGCATTCTAATAAAACCTGGTATGAATTTTTGAATTTTACATTTACTGCCTCATCTCTGTGGGAACCTAATGATAAATGCAGTGTGGGAAGCCAGTATGGATATTTCATATAAATAATTTCTATAAATGTTTATTATTGGAAATGCAACAGTACATGAGCCCTAATTCAATCTATATTATAGACTGATCAAATAATTGACTGTGATTACTGATCTTATCAAATTTTTGTTCATGTTAATAACATTTGTAGGAAGAAATAACATGCTAGGAAGAGCATGTGTGTGAGAATCCATGCTTGGAAGAGCAGGGGAAGAATATATTAGTATTTATTAGCGTTTACTTCAGGACATTCATGGAAATTCTGTGAGTGAACTGAAACAAAATCTCCAACATAGCTTAAAGGTTCAAGTATAAAATTATGCAAAGCATTCTTACAATGCACCATCATTTTCAAGTTTATAAGCATTAACACTATTCCATATTATCACAAATTACAATAAAGAAAGTAGAGGTCATCAGTTAATGTTCCTAAGAACAGTCCTTTTTATTCTGGGTGAGCATTTCCAAAAGAACAATAATCCATTTTCTTTGATTAAGATATTTGTCAGTTGGACAATGCTTAAATACTGTCCTTTTTGATGCAACAAAGTAATTGTTTCTATATTCACAGAATCACAGAATAGTTGAGTTTGGAAGAGACTTCTGGAGGTTGTCTAGTCCTACCTCCTTGCTCAAGCAGTGTGAACTAAAGCAGGCTGTTCAGGACCATGTCCAGTCAAGTTTTTAATACCTCCAGAGATGGACACTCCACACCCTCTCTGGACAAGTTGTTTCAGTGTTCAGTCAGACTTACAATAAAAAAAATAGTGTTTTCTTATTTTTAAATGGACTTTCTTGTAATTACAATTTGCTCACATAGCCTCTTGTCCTTTCACTGCGCATCACTGAGAAGAACCTAGCTCTATCTTCTTTACACCCTCCCATCTGATATTTATACACATTGATAAGATCCATTCCCCTGACAATCTAGTTTGTTTAAATTTTCCCTACCCTGATCCTCTTCCAACAAGGGTAAACCTTTCTTGTTCCAGACTTTACCATCAGCCTCAGGGACGTGGGATTCCTGAAAACCAGTCTTACCAACAAAGACTAAGGAGAAGGTGGTCAAAGTTCCTTGGCCTTTCTCGTGGTTTAACTGCAGCCAGCAACTAAGCACCATGCAGCTGTTCACTCACTCCCCCCCCACCCAGTGGGATGGGGGAGAAAATCAGAAAAAGACGTAAAACCCATGGGTCGAGATAAGAACATTTTAATAGAAGAGAAAAGAAGAAACTAATAATGATAACACTAATAAAATGACAACAGCAATAATGAAAGGATTGGAACGTACAAATGATGCACAGGGCAGTTGCTCACCACCCGCCGACCGACACCCAGCCAGTCCCCGAGCGGTGATTCCCCCCGCTCCCACTTCCCCCAGTTCCTATACTAGATGGAACGTCTACATGGTATGGAATACCCTGTTGGCCACTTTGGGTCAGGTGCCCTGGCTGTGTCCTGTGCCAACTTCTTGTGCCTCTCCAGCTTTCTCGCTGGCTGGGCTTGAGAAGCTGAAAAATCCTTGACTTTAGACTAAACACGACTTAGCAACAACTGAAAACATCAGTGTGTTATCAACATTCTTCGCATACTGAACTTAGAACATAGCACTATGTAGCATTCCCAGCTACTAGGAAGACAGTTAACTCTATCCCAGCTGAAACTAGGGCAGCCTTCTCTGTGTCCTTTTTACCACATCCCCTGTCCCATTTGGCAGTGCACCCACATTTTGTCTTGTCTTCCTTTTAGTGCTGAAGTACTTATAGAAACATTACTTGTTGACCTTCAA
Source organism: Astur gentilis (assembly GCF_929443795.1). Lineage (NCBI taxonomy): Eukaryota > Metazoa > Chordata > Aves > Accipitriformes > Accipitridae > Astur > Astur gentilis. The sequence goes on along the minus strand of NC_064887.1, from coordinate 8,576,326 downwards.
GTCCCTGGACAGATTCAATTCCAGGTGAGCTTTGGCCTTCTTAACCCTATCCCTGCATGTTCAGATAGTCTATATTTCTCCCAGGACACCTATCCCTTCTTCCACCTCTTGTACATTTCCTTTTTATGTCTGAGCTTTTTCAGGAGCATGTTGTCCATCAATGAAGGACTCCTGCTGTCTTTATCCGATTTTCTTCTCATCAGGATGGATGATTCCTCAGTTTGGAGAATGTGATCCTTAAAAATCAGTTAGCTCTCCCGGGTGCCTCTTCTCTCCGGGGCTGTAACACACAGCATTCTTCCAGGCATTCCCTAAACAGACAAAACTCTGATCCTGTGAAACCTAATGAGGTCCTTTTTACATTTGTGCTTCCTCTCAGGGGTTGCATCATGTTGTCCTCTCTTTTCTAGACTTCACTTTGACAGTGGTGGGTGAGGATGTAAGTCATAATTTTATTCAGAAATAATATATAAGATTCTTTTTCTCTCAGCCCTTGATGAGCTAGATTTCTCTGAAAATTTTATTCTAGCCTATTTCTAATACTAACGGATGTATCACTTTGAACCTCTGTGAAAAGAGTATCAGCCTTTTTTGTGTCACTACCTTAAATTCACTCCTCTACATCCCTTACAATCTCTGGAAGGCACATGATACTGTAATAAATAAAAATTTTAACTACAGGTTATTATATCTAAACTTTTTAAATCTACTTATTACAGTTAATATTCTTTTACTGGGGTTCACTGAAACTTATTAGGGCAATAAACCCACTAATGAAACACTGGTCGAGAAATTTAAAGCAGTGAAGTCAAGAAATGAGTGTGCAATTATAGTTCTGCATATGAACTGATGCATATGAATAACCTATCTGGTATGCATATTGACACAAATATTCAGCATTCTGTCCAACAAGACATAATTCATCACACATACAGTAATCCCTAATAAATGCTGAAATACAGAAATTCACTCTTTGATTCCAGAACTATGTCAAATGCCAGGGAAAAAAATTATTGATATTTCTGGTTGTAGCACATGAACCAATGTACCTGGAATCAAATAATGTATTCTTCCAAAAATTAGAGGGGGAGAAATGAAACACAAGCTGACCCATGTGGGTCAGTGGACTTCTGGCTACAGCTTGTATTTAATACTAAGTACTTCTCTCACATTTTTCTTCTATCTCACTGACCTTGGCTACAACTTAATTGGGAAACATTTTTTTTCTGTACAACACTAAATGAGAGTCTTGCTGTAACATTTTTGTAGACATGATGGTCTAATGAAGGCTAAGTTTGTAGACTGCTCCTCACATAAACAATTGTCACCTCTTTTTACACATTTTGTTATGGTTGTGTACCAAATAATTGTCATTTGGATCATGATAACCATAGTCATTTTTTTGCTTCTCTCCTCTTAGATAATTATCACAGTTGAATAGGTGGTCTATAAGCATTCATGGTAATAAATGTTACTTAATGGGAAGATGAGATACTCAAGAACAGAAGCAGTCTACAAAGAAACACTCTGGCCACGTTAGTGTAAATGCATGCACAGTCTTTGAGATAAAAACAGATAGTTCTATGCACAAAAAGTGTGACTGAAAAGAGGCTTCTCTTTAAAGAATCATTAGACCATTTCTTTAAAAAATTGTCTTTATTAAAACATTCCTTTGAAAGCAATAGATCTTTCTAAGAAAATATTGATTAATCAAACAAAAAAAAAATAATAATTGAAAGAGGCATGTACTCTAAAAAACTGTAGGGAGAGAGTTATCTAAATTAGCACACTCAGTTTTAAGAGGAATTCTAACCAGGCTTCATTTTACTTATATTTCTCAAATTTTGTATTTCAAGAAGCTGACCTGCATGAACGTATTTTCAGGCAATCACACCAGAAAGCTATTGATGACAGATTGATCTAGAAAGTGACTCAGGAAGCTAAGGAATAGAGCAACTCAAACAGGAAGTATCAAAGCATAAAGAAGCTTTTGTGGGCAGGAAAGAAATCTTACATGGCCTTTCATAATAGTAATTTCTATTTTGTCTGTGTTCATCAAGCCCATTGAGATGTGCTGTGGAAGATGTTCTAAATAACCACCCTGACTGAATGAGCTAGGACATGGGAATGAGCGGTTTGGAACTGATTTTCTGTCCAGGGAATATCTGGTTTGGGAACTACTTCTATGTAGAATTGTTGGAAAAGAGAATGATATATTGTAACCTGTAATGCTGGAGAGGGTACTTGTAAGAGGATTCACACAGACTGATCCTGTGTGATGTAATGAGGGATGAGAGTACCAATAGCAAACAACAAAGTAAGAAGAATTAATATCTTCTGAAGCAGTTTTTACCTATGTGCAGACTACTTTATTTCTCAGATAAGTAATATAAGTGTCCTGGTTTCAGCTGGGATAGAGTTAACTGTCTTCCTAGTAGCTGGTACAGTGCTATGTTCTAAGTTCAGTATGCGAAGAATGTTGATAACACACTGATGTTTTCAGTTGTTGCTAAGTCGTGTTTAGTCTAACGTCAAGGATTTTTCAGCTTCTCAAGCCCAGCCAGCGAGAAAGCTGGAGGGGCACAAGAAGTTGGCACAGGACACAGCCAGGGCACCTGACCCAAAGTGGCCAACAGGGTATTCCATACCATGTAGACGTCCCATCTAGTATAGGAACTGGGGGGAGTGGGAGCGGGGGGAATCGCCGCTCGGGGACTGGCTGGGTGTCGGTCGGCGGGTGGTGAGCAACTGCCCTGTGCATCATTTGTACGTTCCAATCCTTTCATTATTGCTGTTGTCATTTTATTAGTGTTATCATTATTAGTTTCTTCTTTTCTCTTCTATTAAAATGTTCTTATCTCGATCCACGGGTTTTACGTCTTTTTCTGATTTTCTCCCCCATCCCACTGGGTGGGGGGGGGAGTGAGTGAACAGCTGCATGGTGCTTAGCTGCTCGCTGCAGTTAAACCACGACAATAACCACTGTGTTTACAATACAGACATACACATCTTAATTCTTTGCCATATGTAAATCAAATTAAAATATACCCAACACTTAAAACCTTCAGGAGCTGTACAGAAGTTAAACATGATTTATATAATGGATCAGTTCTTGTTTGGACTGAAGAATAAACTGAAAGCCATTCAGGGCACTAGTACAGAGCCACAATCCTCTCTCTGTGTCCTATCATGAACATCATAGCTATGTGGTTCCTGTTATTATTGATTCCTCAGTTTAAGCATTCTAAATTTCTATCTGTGCTTTTTGAAGGCCATAAATCTGGAATGCACTCTCCTGAAGGCTTGCAAATCCTTACTCCAGATAGTTTCTAGACACAAAGTGTAACTTTGGTTTTGTATTTCTTTGTTCAGTAGATTATAAACAATACATACCTCATATATGGCATTATTCAGCATTAAATCTTAAAACTGCTTCACAAAGAAAGTCAGTAACATTTTTCCCATTATATAGATGTGGAAAATGAGGCAAGCTGATAAGCAAATTTGCTCTAGCCAGTGAATATGATCTCCTAAGTCTCAGTTCAGTGCTCTGTCAAATAGAATCACTCCTTTTAGCAATTAATACAAAGTAGTTTATCATTTTCTTATTATGCAGGGTTCATTTAGCTACTCTCTGATAAATGTCTTTTATATTTTTACAGTATTATTTATGTAGGCCTCCTTTACACAAGGTTTGCCTGTTTCAGCGATTAATCAACATATGGAGAACTTGCAAATGAATACCTAAATAAATAGATTTCTGGAAAAGAGAAAGGTTTCTGTGTAACTCTTACACTATCTTTACTATGTGATAAAGATAACAAAAACAAACAACATGTTGCCATAGTGCAGTAATACATTTCATACAGACCATGGGAAAACCAAATTGATAATACTTTTCTACCAAAAGCCCAAGTGTTTGATATAAGGATGGAGTTAATACTGGCATTACAAGTGGAATACAGTTCTCTATACAGTATCATTCAGAAGTATCAGTTGCTTTTAAAACCATTCTCTTCTAATAGACTTCACATCCTTACACAGGCAAAGCTCTTTCAGAGCACAGAGTAAGAACTGCAATTTAGAAAAACCTGCAGAAAGCTAACTCCTGAACAGGGACAGATAATCAAGCATATCTATATTTTTAGAAAGCCCAGATTAACAAGACTCGTGGTAAAGGGTGTGTGCAGATCTTAATCACAGCCTGCCACTGTTGCAAAAGAGCTCTGCTTCCAACATCCAACTTTGGAATGTGGCAAAGAATTTAGAGTGGGGTTGATTTTATTGTATAGTTAGCAACGAGACCCAAATTGCTTCAGTATTACCCACCTACCCACAGGCAGAAAAAGCAATTTTTGTCTGTGAATGCTACCTGTCTCTCAAGAGAAATTTATAAATACTAAAGCAGCACCAATTATTTTCCTTCTTGTAAATCTAACAAAAAACAAGCTTCATGCTGTTTTCACTAGTGGTGCAATTTTTTTCACACGGTCAGTTCCAGAACCTGCAGATAAATTAATCAAGTTCTAGATGCCTCAAACCCCCTGAATCTAATACAGTTACAGCATAGAAAGCCCATCCTAATATTTAAGAATCAGTCAAGCAGTTTCTTAGGCCCAAAGCAGCCTTGAGCAAAAGTCAGGACCTATTAGTGTTGTTTATACATTAAGACATTACACTTCAACCCATTTTCAGATCACTTGTCAAGAAAAGTAGTAACTGTTAACGCTTACCACATCCAGTGGCTGTTTAAACTGAAATTTGGGTCCCCTTTCATGAATTCAAAGCTACCCTGATGCAGGAGAAGGATCCAGGCTTGGAAGCCCTGTTGTGTTGACCTTAGGGCACTGTGCTTCACAGAGCCTTCCTTCTTATGCTCCTTTTTCTTGTGTGTTCAATAAGAAAGATAAACCAAGAGGAGCAATGCTGGGGCTGCAACTGAGTGCTGCAGTGCACAAGCTAGTCCTCTTACAAAAGTCTAACCTAACATATGCATGGCTTGTATGGAAATGAATATGCAGTGACAGTCACTAAGGAGCTCAGTGGTTTTCTCATGGTGCAGGGAAAGAAGATTTCACTCTATTTCCCAAGAAAACTTCAGTAAACTGTGCAATGCATTCAGCAAAAAATGAAGATCATCCCATGTCATTCAGAGGTTAGCCACTCTAATTTTAAAGGTCCAAGTATGGTGCACCCATAACAAACTACCTTATTCAAGAATCGACCACTTACTAAACTTAGTCTAAATGACATTCTTTCCCACTCTGTATGGGGCCATTATTTAGACAGTCAATACAAAATAAGGTGATAAAGACCATTTTAGCCTCTTTTAGCAGACAGCTAAGAAAATGTTTATATGTAAACCAGAAGATGCCATGAATACTCAAGGGAACCCTTTTAGGTCAAGAGTAATCAGTGTTACACTTTTCAGAAATTTCATTTCTGCATCTGCAAAGAAAACAGCATCAACATCCGAGTTCAGTATTTTCAGATCGTTATCTTCACTAAAGGTGCAAACAAGGTGCATGCCACTGTCTTTTTCTGTTGATGTTTTCTTTGCACAAACTAGTCTTCCAATTCTGTGTGTATCTATTGCGGTTTAATAGAATTGTTCATTCATACCATTCTACACTTAAATCCTGTGCTTAACAGATGCTGACACCCCTTAACTTCTCAGGTTTCTCTCAGATTCTGGCCTTTACCCCTGGATTTAGTGCAGTCCAGCTGAGCATGAGCTGGTCTTACGCATCTACCTGAGGCCTGGACTAACCTGGCAAATAGTGTCTTTTATCCCTTTAGATCAACATCATTAGAATCCTTAAGTGTCTCTCTTTTTTTAATGTAAGCAATGTAATCTATTTTAGAACACTCTTTCTTTAGTTTGGCAAATACAAACATGACGGGAAGGTGAATCCCATTTTAATTTGGTTATTGCCATTTTTACTGTGTCATGACAAGATTTTAAATATGATTGATAGCTGATCAACATGTGTTTTGATAATAAATTAATAAGTATCATATACATTTATCTTTATTATTTATTTTACTTCCTTTATTAGTAGTAAAAAATAAATTACTTCCACAGTTGTCAGATGGAGTTTTAATAGGTGAATAGATATTTTAATACTTTTCAACTATATTCATATGAATTATTATAATACTAGCAATTATTTTCTCTAGTACTCTTGTATTTCAAGTTCTTCACTTTTTGTGAACCATTAAACTGTCAGGAAAAAAACCTAACTGTATTTTTCTTTTAGCAGTATTATTTCAATTAGATTAATATTTCCCAAGTTTATAATTAATTTGACAGAAATGTCATTATAGTAAAAAGTCAATACTCCTTCTGTTCCTTGCTGGCAAACTTTCTCTACAATGTAGAAATTCATAATGGTGCCAGAAATCATCAATTTGCCTAAATATGGATTTACACATGTCAAATATTTGTTTCTTTTTACTAATTTCTATAGCACCAATTACCATGGTATCTAGATGAATCTTCTATTATTTATGATTTGAAACATAATATGAACAATTTAAATAGATATTTAATACAAATGTCCAGCATCTCTGCTAATGTTGCCACAGTTCTTTGGGATGTAGATATTTCTTGTGCAATTGCACTCTATCTTACAATAAAAGGAAACGTATGATTTTATATTTTGAAATCTAGGAGGCCAGAACATCATAATCATGTCAGTACGAAAGTATATATACAGAAAACATGAGATATTTATCATAAGAAGTACTTACAAGTGTTGTGAAAGTTAGTAAGAACTTTCAGATGAAGAACTGTATGTTGTCTTGCAAGTTTAAAGCCATCTTTGTCCTCTTGTCTGTACATAACATGTGGGGGAATTTTATCATTTTAATGCCAGAAATAATATACTTGTAAAAATGTCTTTAAATAAGGAGCTTGATACTAGGAAGTTCTTAGCCATTTCAGACCTTTGCAAATAACGCTATAAACCTCAATCTCACAATGAAACAACTACTATGCATTTTATTGAATTATTCCTGTATGGGACTATTCTAAACTTCATCTCTTACTGATAGTTACTGTTATTTGTTTTTTAGTAATAAGTCTAAATTTAATTTCTACTTAGCGGATAATTTTTCCTGATGCTCCCAGAGAAGCTGGAGTCAACATGATGTCTTCCCAGCACCTATATTTAACAGCAGATCTACATATAAAAGCAAAAATATGCATATATACTGGAATAATGAGGAATAATCTCTATTATGGTGTTCTCTACCACAGTGAAGCATCACTGAAGACCAACATGATGATTCCTCAAAATAGAATTCTTAGAGCATTCTAGAATACATTTTTCACTCAATTAATTTTATGATGGAATTTCCTAAGGGTGATGTTTTGAAATTAGAGAATGAAAAAACAGTTAGGTCATGTACCCCACTCCAACAAATAGTGCTGCATTGTTTTTACAGTATTTTTTCTACTAATGTTTGTTTCAGATTTTTAAATGTTAAGTAGTGTAGCTTCTATTTATTCTCACCCTGTCTTTATTTTCTAACGTAACATCTGCTGATGGCCGCAAGAGATTGTTATAGATGGACATTTTTTTCTGACCTCATACTACGACCTTTATGTTTTTATGCACCACTACTCTTGGAAAACTGTTCTAAAGTCTATTGATCTCATGATCAAATCTTCATCCTGAAGTGTAATTGGATATTTTTAACATCCTGATATTGCACAAAGGCAGTATTTTCTTTCACTCCATTAGTTTTTAATAGTTTCCTATACTGTCTCAAAATTTTCTCCCTTAGGTTTTTTTACCTTTTAAATATTTACAGGGCATCATCATGTACCTTTCCCAATCTTAGATATTATTTAATCAATTCTTACCCAGGGGAGCATTTAACCAAACAATGCACTAACCCTGATGTCAGCGTAACTATTTATACCTTTCAGCATACATTTTCTTTTGCTGCACCGTGGCCTTAGATCTTTCACTCTATTATAGCAAACAATTATTTGCCATCTCGTTACTTTTGTAGTTTTTCTCTTGACTTCTTCAACACACCAGTGTTTTTCTGAATTGAATGTGAAGTACAAAAACTTTGCATGCACATTTTAAGCTGCTCTAACACAAAACCTGCATTTTATACCACTTTCACAAACTCCCAATGGAAACATCCTTTTCAATACTTGAAAATTTCATATCTCGTATAAGGAATGTTTTTTATCTCATATGAAGCATGTTTTTGCTGTTGTTGTTTTACATTTTACAGAAATTAAAAAATACAGAAGTAATTAGAGGAAGAGCACAAGACCAAATAAGCAAGAACCATAAGGAATGAAGAGCTGTAAGGGACCTCAAGAGGTAATTGTGGGACCATAAGAGATAATAATAAACACTGACAAAGTATACAATGGCATAGACCAAAACTACTCTTCACAGATATTTACCCCATACACTCATATCACTGTGATTTCATCTTGACCACACATCCCTCGTTGGATTATGAGAATGTCTTTAAAGTCTCTAATGAAAGAGGCTTCACGACCTAGACAGTCTGTTCCATTCACTAATTATCTCTGTAGTTAGAAAAACCCTTTACAATCTTATTTAAATGTTCTGCTGTGAGTAAAATCCTATGACATGAAGTTATGAAGAACCATTGATTACTATATCCTTAGACTGCTCTCCTCCGAAACTTCATCAAGTTACCTGTATCTTTCTTGAAGTAAACCCTAAAGCGAGAGATTTTATCCAATTTAACATCACCAGCCTGAGGTAAATTGGTAAATTGTAGTAATGATTATGTTTTAAACACAACAAGCTTAGTTACACATTTCAGAAAAATATCTCCTGTTATTGTCATTCAATTACAATAATTCAAATTCAGCTTTTTTTTCTCTATTGCCCTCCTCCTTTCAGATGGTGCAACTTCCTAACCAGTGATTTTACATTTTGCCATCAAGACTTACTTCTCCTTCCTAAAAGTAATGCTTTGGTCTTGTCATTACTGAATCATTCCTGCAGTGTTGTCAAGATCCTTCGGAATTCTGAGACCTTCTTCCAACGGGCTTGCAAGCCTTTCCACTTTAACTGATTACAAAAAATTAACTGATTACAATTTCATGAAGACCAAAGTAAGGAAAGCACTAAATATTTTATTTGGTCTTTCACTTGCTTTTCTTTAATTTAATTTTTTGAACCTTTAATGCAATCCTCAAAGTGACCTTTTGGACTGTAGTAGTAAAAATTTAGACATTAATTTTTTTATGGAAGAAAATGATGAGTGTGTTAATGGCCACAAAAATACTGGTTGTATAAATGCTTATGCAAATATATTTTCATAAAAAAAATCCGACTGAAGATGCTCCACTATTACCAGTATTCAAATTCCACAGAGCAAGAGAGTGGACAACATGAGCCCTTTGTCTGGACCCTTCTAATCTCTCCCCAGTTCCCTCCATTTTCACATTCTCCAAGCACGCACCTTGGGCAGCCTGCTCAGTGTCTTTTCTGAGCATATATCCTTGACAATATGGACATGACTCCAGTGGGTTAATTGGAAACTGTCTGGGAGGCAGCTGAGTTGCTGGCAGCATAGCACTAAAAGTCGTATCTTTCTGAGCTATAATGTGCTAATTTTTATTAATTATTACAAATATTAAATAATACTACTATTACAGGCTAGTACCCACTGCATTTCTTACATACAAATTACAGAGAGTGACCCTTGGCACAAAGAAGAGACTTAATAAATCAGTTATACGTTAAGTATGAAGCAAATTTATTTATTGCTACCTGCACTTTTTTAAGACTCAAAGCATAGTTAAATGGTTCTCATATATATCTTTCCAATAAAAAATAACAGAGGCTATAGTCTCGAAGATGCAATGACAGTGAAAGGGCATCTTGCTGAAGAAAACTAATATATAAAGCAGTTAAACTATGACAAAAAGGTGAAATATTATTAAATATAATTCATTTATTCACTTATGAATACTGTATGTGCATCTACAAAGGTATGCTTCTTAATGCAATTTAATGGCTTTGAATGTAATTTTCACACTATTTACAGATCTGACCCTTCTCTGCAACATCAGTTTCTCAATAATCAGCACTTTTATGTTTGCTAACTCCCGATAATATTTGTAAAATAAAGGACATCATAGAGTAAACTTTGCATCTCTTAACTTCAATCTAACCCACACCTTGTTCTGTATAGTGCCATCCTGAGAATCATATTTGTTAAGCATTCTAAACAAAGGAAGTCTCAGTTATCTATCTATCCTTCTATAAATATTATCAACCTAGCAACAACATGATTAACTATGATTGTTACTAATAAAAGTAGTAGGTAGTTCCCTGCATATTTTCATTTTAGTTTCTAGATAGAAGAAGAGTCTTTTTAATATTGGCAGAGAATGGATTTTCTTCATACTAGAAAGTATTATAGCACTGAATAAAGTCTTTCTGATCAAACCATACCATAATAGCTTTTGTCTTGTGTCACTTTATGTTAGCCAGCATCAGAAGAGAAAATAAGCAGAGGCTTGCTATTGTGCCTCTATTTTAAAAGGGCCTTCCATCTGGTAGGAAGCAGAAGCCATCAGCACTGTAATTAAAATGCAATTACTGTCCCCCGCCGCAATCCCAGGACGACCATTCCATCTGTGTGATATACAGTGGAAAAAACACAATTTTTTGCACTTTTCTAGCTCCATTAAGTTTATTCTCTTTCTATTAATTAATCTAACAGCACTAAGGGGTCGTTCCTGTTTTGCAAGCCATTGTGTCACAAACTGCGCACTCACAAAGACTGAAACCACATGAATTTTTAAAACTCTCCACTATCCCTGTGACATAAAACCTTAATTACTTCTGACTAAATCTGTAATTAAAATATATCACCGCAGCAGATTTACCTGCGTGTGGGTGTTGGAGTGCATGCTTCTGTGACTGTCACAAATGAATCACTCCAAGACGGTGTTATAAAAAGGGAGATTAGGATGTACGACAAGAAGGATGCAGAAAAGGGACTTGAAAATGAAAAACTGGCAGCAATCTAGGAAAAATTTGTATACTGGTAAAATAAGAAAGAGTCATTCTCTTATTTTGTTGATTTTTTTAAAACAACAATATTCATAGCATGTATGGAGACATACCAGATGCTCCCGTGTACAGTTTATTCTTATGTAGTCCTACATTTCAATGTGCTACCCTGACCTTATAACAATAAAATGACAGTAAGTAAAATATCGCATACTGGAAAATAAGATCCCATAATATTTTTCATAGCAATCCATCTTGTATTCACAGAGATAATCTCATAATCTACCCTTCCTTTCATTCACCACTGTGCAGTCCAAGGCCTTCCATCTGCAAACCTATAAAATCTTAAAATCTTTGTGAGAAGTACAGGCATTGTGTATAGCAAGAAAAAAATATTAGCTAAATATTAGGGTGAAATCTTAGCCCTCTCACAGCTTGTTGGAGTTTTGCCTTTGATTTCAGTGGAGTCAAAGAGTATTTTGTCTTTTCTTTTAATGCATGTTGCTAGGGGAAAACAAAGAAACAAGACCCTCTGCAAATGACCACCTGCAAGAGGTGAGCAGACAAGCAGTGAACCTCAGCATGAGAATCTTTGCTGTACAATGTCATACAGAAGCAATATTAAAGTCCTGGCAAATAATAAATTCTTTTTTTTTTTTTTCCTGAGTTTTGAGTATCTTTGAATCCACTAAGGTTCACCATGTGCATAAGTGTTTTTACAAACTCAGCATGTGGGCTCAATATGTCTCGAACAGAAGAGAATTTTGGCATTTCATAGATTTCATGAAGGGTAAGGCCAGAAGTATTCATAAAATGTTTAGGCTAACTTCCTGCAGCTCACAGGTCATTAAACGTGCCACTCACCCTCTTATTTGGTACAATGACATGGTTTTAGGTAGTGCATAAAGAGTCCCATTTCAAAGATACCACAAGACATGCAGTCTCAATTTAAAAGTTTGCTCCAGTAGGTAATGATACCAACCAGTAAGAATTTGCTCCACACTCCAACTTGTTTCATCTGCTTTAAGATTCCAGCACTAGTTTCTACCAAGCTTCTGTGCTTGAATAAAAAAAGCTTTGTAGTACCCAGTATTTTCTTCCTGTGAATTTACTTGCACACTGTAATCAAGTTACCTATCAATCTTCTTTGATAAGATAAACAGATTGAACTATTTAAAGCTCCCACTATAAAGCATTTTCTCCAGCTCTTAAAATGTTTGTGTCTTCTTCCTGTACCTCCTGCCATTTTAGAACTGTGGAGAAAGACAGTGTGTAAAATATTCTCCATCCTCAAGGTAAGACAAAAATGATCAGATTTGCTACTTTATGTGGTTATTAAAATAGCTTGAGCTAAGAATTGGTACTTGACAAGGAGAAAACAAATCTGATCAGCAGTCTTCCATGAGGAAGTGGCTCCAGCAGCTGGTAAGTTCCCACAGATACTATGGAGAGCTTTAGCTTGCATGCAGTAAGTTACCAATGATAACCTAATTGGCAATGTCTTCGTTTTCTGCACGGAAAGGCTCCCAGGCCAGTCAGCTACACAGAACCTACAAGAATTTGGTGGGTTCAGGAGTTACTGTCTCACTGGAACCAGATGGTTTGGCTATAGCTTGTCTCTGTGTAGGAAAGCAGTTCTCACACACTTCCCATGAATGTTGTCATTCAAACTGGTATTTTTTAAATCAAAAAAAGTGATGATTTGGTGTTGCTTAAATAAAAAAAGAAGTGATATCACATGTTGCTTAGCCTCAAACGCTGAGTATTCCATAAATGAAAGTATATTACCGTATTGAAAGACAACAGAGAGAAATCTTAAGATTAACTACATGTGATTGAATGAATAAAGCATCAAATTCAACATTGGTCATGTATGAGTTATGTTGGCACTTACATATAAAGAAGAGCTAAACAGATTAAAAAACTACAAAATTTTATAGGAATCACTGATAAATATAACTGCTTATAATTTAAGCAAAGATGAAGATGTTAGATACGTTGGCTTTCTGGCTACAATACAGTTTTATGATACAACTTCTTAAAATAATTGTTATGTTAAATGATTCTGTACACTCATTTGAAAGAGGTGTAAATATCTGAGTAGGATTCTTCGCTCTGCTCTAATGCTGGTCTTCTCATTATCTAGTTCACTTCCTCTCCTGCATAAGCATAACAGACACAAGAGCACATATCTAGTTCTAATGCATATTATGACAGTACTTAGTGGCCCACACACCTAGATTCTTTTCACATTCAGATCCTACCGGTATAATATCTTTAGAAATAAACTGCACACAGAAATGTCCACTCTAATATAAACATGACATGGTAGGCCTGCATAACCGATTTGATTCTGGTGGGAGTTGAGTAAAACTAGATTCACTATGCCAGTTATTTCACCAGTACAATTAAAGGTACATGGAACATAATAATTGCATATCCTCAAATGCTGTCCAGTGCTATTAATTTCACCTCCTAAGGACACCCTATAGGACACTGGTTATTGTTTTGCCAGAGAAGAGTCTGCACTAAACAGGAACATCTTGATGGAATTAAACTGACTAACAAGAATCTGGAGGATAACCAAGAACTTGTCTCTACATGCCCTCTCAAAAGCACCTCCTGTCTAAACATATTCTAAACTGGAATATCAACCCATGCTAACAACGAATGTTAAGAATTATATAGAAGGACAAAAGAAAATTGGTTCCTTTTTTTACAGCAAACTATAAGAATACATGTTTAAAACATGGTATCTGCTTCAACCACTCCTTGGAACACAGAAGCTGCCTGCTGCCTGTGCAAAGGTAACAAAAGACCTCTTGACTGCCATTGTGCACAGCAGCTACACACTAGGATCTGTTTTGCTAACGTAGCGCATAAAGCAATACTAAATTAGCTTTCATATCATACAGTCTATCACTGCTTGACCCTCTGGGCTGTTTTTATTTATAGAATGTAGTTTCTAGTTTACTTTAGTGTTTTCATATTAAATAAATATTCATGAAAGTGCACTCTTCCTGAAATTGGGTCATTTAGGCAGACTATCCCATTAAAAATAGATTTACTTTTTTTACAGGTGTCATCCATTAAGGTAGGGAATAGACAAAATCAGCCAATTGTATCTGTCAAGAAGATGCTAGTCCTTCTGGAAAGTCAGTCTTCTGTCCTTTACATATAGCACTTAATAGCAAAATGACTAATTTCCTCTCTGTAGCATTCATACTTTGGGGAATTTTTATTGTTGCGAGATCTGTATCCAAGGGTTTGAGGAGATATTTTAGTCCTTCCAAGTTGTTCAGATTCTGACACCAGGCATATAAATAAAAGTATGCTCTTATTGGCTAAGATGTGGCCAGACTCTTGCGAGATTGGCTCAGGGAAGAGGAGTTTAACTCCTCACTAGGATTAAACACAAACAAGTGACAGAAGACAACGCAGAACACTGATGTGGTCTCTCGTAGGGCATATGATGTGGGAATCCCCACAGAGCAGTGGATCCACTAGAGTTCTGTTTAGTGTGGGCCTTGGTCATATAAACTCATATAAGGTACGTACACACAACAGTGTGGGTTCTTAAATTCAGCTTTCATCTTCCATATAATAGAACTACAGAAGTTCAGTTGGAAAGAATGTGGAATAAGCATTTTAGGAGCATGTATAGAGAGGAAATAACATCTGTGACAGATGCCACAGGAAGAACTGGCAAGACTTGGATACAGTCTGAACAAAGGGCCAAGAGTGAGAGGTGTGATCAAAAGCACAGGGTTGGAGGAATGGAGAGAGACAGGCACTTCTATAGAGCCATCCATCACTCCACTCCCTCTCAGAAACTCTTTTAAAATGGGATAAATAGCATTCCAGAGGGACTTCACAGTGCGGGGGGGATGTATAGAGAGTGCTTAGACAGCTAATCTAGATTGGAAATCTAAACTTCAGACTGGGACATTTAGGTGAGATGAGTTTGGGGATTAACAAGGACACTTAATCAAAAGATCCAAGCAACTTTGGCTGGTGTATTTCCCCAGTCAGAACTGATATTTCCAGTCCAGCCACCACCAACAACCAGTATGGGTATTTCATCCACAGTTAAGATCACAGCTAGTTATAAAATAAGACTGTGTGAAAATGAAATCTTTGTAGAAAGGAAGCATGAGAAAATTTTCATCATTTCAATGCCACTGAGCCTGTAACAAATCACAATTTCACCACGTGGCATTAAACTCAGGGCCAAATTTTCAGAATGTCAGTTTGTGGTAATAGAAGAGTGGCAATACCTATACATTGGAGCCATTACCAATAGATTAGATATATCAGCCAACAGTTTTCTCTTGTTTTAGTGCTGTCAAACAGTGTTGTATTAAATGACTAACCAAAACAATTAGAGGTTTTCCAAAATTTGATATACAGGAGGGTGTTAGAAAAGAAGAAATTATCCATTTTCCATGGATATTTTCCTAGCAACTTGAAGAGTCTTGAAAAGTATTCTTAATGCGTTCAGTAGGACACTAATACAGAAATCAATAGCTCTCATTCAAAAGATAAAAACAACTACAGAGGAAAGTAATTTTCAAATGCAGCAATTGTTGCGAACATAGGTTGTTTAAAAATAAGATAAACATTATCACAGAACACTAAAAAGTGAAGCAATTCACAGCTAACTAACCTTAAGTCAGCCTTGCAGAGTTCTAATTGCCCACTTGCCTGGGGTCAGAAATTCTTTTGATGGGCAAGTAAATTATCATTAGTCTTGTCCATTATCATCAATCATTATGGTAAAATGCTGATGAGTGGATTTATGTCTAGGCTGGTACATTTTTATGTCAACTTTACAACACAGGTTCAAATAAAGTTACAAGTCAGGGCACAAAAGAAGTAAAAATCAACTGTATAAATTTCTACATCCGCATGCTGATGTGTATAACCTTTACAATTTTTAATGTAATAGGAAGCAAGTCCTCTAAGTGTTTTTAGATATAATCAAATGATCGTGTGTCACAAGGTCTATAAGTGAACATTTAACCAAAAACATCCATGCAAGATGACTGGACTTTGTTTCCATTCATGGAAAACTACTCCCAAATACTACAGTTTCTGCTGAATAAAACTGCAAAGCATAACTCAGGTAAAAGAGCTGAACAGACTTCTGAAAGAATAGTTCCAGCTCTGTGCAAATGAGGCTGGTTTATTCCTTGGCTGATTGGCAACAAAGACTGAAGAGCCTCCTACAGTAGAGCTGCTCTTGCAAAGATCTGCCAGATTTAAGAAAGCATATGCCATTTCTGAATGCAAGTGTCAACAATAACAAATCACCATTACCAGGTATGCAGTATCTTACTGGAGCTGCTCTTAGCTGAAAAGAAAAAAAAAAAAAGAAAGAAACATTTTTCTTCTGAATAACTTCAGTATTTTCTCAAGAATGAGAATGAAATTTTTCTAATAGCGTGCATATGTTGATACACTGTTGGGATTGCTGTTAATTACTGAGTTCTAATTCTCTTTCTTCAACCAGTGAGTGGTGAGGTCAGAGGCGGAGGAGGAGACACAAAGAATCCTTCATTCAGAGATGCATCTTTTGCCATGCCTATAAAAAGCTACCCCAAACTGGGCAAGTCACAGATGTAAAAATAACAGTCCAAATAGGATCAACAAGAGAAAAGCCGAAATCATAGTCTAGCCGTGCACAAGACCTCTGCAGGATGCTTTAGCATGTTGTGTGTAATGTGCAATTGTCCAGGTCCAAGCAGTGTTGCTTGGAAAAACAGAATGCTTTTTCTTGTGCTTTCCATGCTCCCTCTTCTGGGTACAGGCAGCACAGAGGAGGAAGCTCCAAAGGCTGGATAGACAGAAAACATGAACTGAACTTGATGACGGAAGCAGTAATTTAGGACAAGAATCAGAGAATTGCAATGGACTGGAAACTGCAGCAGTACAACTGGGAGAGGAAATTAGTGGGTGATAACCCAAAAGACAGATATTGGATGAGAACCAAGGTAAGGAGATTAAGTACGGCTTAGCAGTGAGACCTAAACTGGAAGTCCATGAGCAAGAAAGATACAAAAGGCTATAATCCATGATAGGAAGCGGAACCACCTGGGCAAACAAATGTTATTGCAAGAGAGAATGTTGCCATGAGCTGGGAGAAGGAACTGGATGGAAGACAGGAGATGTGAGTGGGGATTGAATGGAAATGGAAATTAAACCTTAGAGTAAGACAATGATCCAGATGAGGTGACAGAGAGAGACTATAAGTGGGTCCGCAAAGGGAGTGCTACAAGGATGAAGAGCAAGACAAATTACTAAAATGAACAAGGCCTCTGGAATTGGGAAGAGGACCCATATAGGTATGGGTAAGGTAGGTATGGTATTGCAATGTCCTACACACACAATAGTCATGCTACTGCTGAAGTGCGAAAAAAAAGAGAAAATTATACTGGCCAACCTGAAAATTTAATCCAGTTTAGGAAAAAATTAATTCCATTTTTAGTCTATCCAGTCCAGACCCCTATATAGGGGCTAATACAAGCTGCTTCAAAGAAACATCTATAAACGTCTGCAGAAGGAACCTAACACAATAAATACGTCTTCTTACTTGCTACTTATTAAATATTACTGTAATGTCAAATTTGGGAGTTTATAGTCCTGCAAGCTTCATTTCCATACAATGACACGTTTTTATTTTTGGCATTTGCCTAAGATAGACTTTCTATTCATATATGTACTTTATCTCAGGAAGGCACGTAGTCTGGGTCTGGTGAATGACTTCTCAGAATCTCCAGGCCTATCACTTCCTCTTGACAATGCTTGATAGTATATGTAATTATGGGCTTCTTTCCTGAAAGAAGCCTTTTTGTTTATTTTACTGGAAGAAAAACAATTTAAACAAATGTTTCTAATACAGATAAGCTCTAGATATATATTTCAATAGATTCACATTCTTGGCAGCTACATATAAGTGGAGCCATACTACAATATATTTAGATGCAGTGGCCAACAGGAAGGGCCTAGTGCAATGGAACAGCCAAAGCAGCTGGAGAATTTAATAAATTTATAGATTAAAGGCCTGAGGGGATCACTGTGATCATCTAACCTAACCTTTTGTATAATACAGGCATGTACTAATTATTTTTTGAATTAAAGTATATATTTTAGGGTGAAAACACCCATTAGTTGCCAGTGATGGAGAACGAACCAGTTTATGGTAAATCATTCCAACACTAATTAACCTAACAGTTGTAAATAATTTCTAGTCTGAATTCATCTCAGCTTCAGTTTCCAGTCATTCTATTTATACTTTTATTTACTGAACTGAAAAGTTCATTATCAAAGCTTTGTTTTCTAATCTTTTACTCATTCTTGTGGCTCTTCTCTAGAGTGTTTCTAATTTATCCAGACCCTTCTTGACTTTATATGCATATTAAGTTCATAAAGCAACCTGATTTAGCCCTGCTTTTTCTCAGGGTCTTCCTTCCTATGCCAAAGTTTTCCCATCTAGATGGACATGAACACCTATCCTTCTCATTATTTACTACTTGCCCAATTCTTTGTCACTGTGATCTTCATCTGTGTTTTATGTTTCCTTTCAAATCATGATAATAATGTTAAACACTATAGATCTAAAAGTTCAAGAATTACCTACCACTGGAGAAAGCCATTCTTTGCTGACATCATTCAGACATTAAGATATATATAAAAAGAAGAAACTGATGTAAGCTCTATATTCAAAGCTTTGAGTACCACTTCCAGTGAGTAACTCACATCTCAGTAAACATTTCTTTGGAGAAAAATATCTTCAGATTCAGACAACAATTCCAAAGGAGATGAGAGTATTTTCTTCTTAAAGAAAATAAAAAAACACTAGAGCAGTAACCCTTGATTTCAAACCTACCAAGCTTTATTTGATCACCTGGGTGACTACTGTGATACAATATGTAATAATAACTGCAGCTTTAGAGAGATTATGTTAATGTTATATTTTCAAACATGCCAAAAGATTTACCAGTCTGATATAAAGTCTAAATACTTTAAATTAGTTTCATGATTTTATTTTCTTTTAGCATGAAGTCTGGTGAGCTTAAGATATAATTCTGACCCTGGACTCTCTAGACAGATTTTTGATACATACATATTGGCCGTTGACGATTATTTCTTATTCCCTGCCAACTTGATGATTCAGATACCTTTTTTCACATTGTTTCCACTTTTCTCTAAACTTAAATGAATCAAAGCAGGAGATAATCTCATAGGAATTGTGGCATCTTCATTCCTCTGTATCAAATCTAGTTATTTTGGCTGACCCAATACAGAATTCTTATGTCTTTGCCCCTTATTTTCTTCTGTCTCTATAAAAGCAGATACTATGTTAATAAGACAAGAAGGACATAGAAAATGTAATTTATATGGACCATAGGAAACAAGAGAATACTCATCTGGCACACAGCAAAGTACATGAGGCACAGCTGAAATAAGTGCAGATACTTTTGAGAATGTTCTCCTCTGTCAAGGATAGGAGACTGAGACTAGGTGATTATTTGCATTAACAGCAAAAGAATTTTTAAATTAATTGCAAAGAGTTAGAAATGGCAGCAGTTAACATTCTGTGGCATACTATGTTGAAACAATGAGTTGTCATATAAAGGCCCAAGACCTCAAATCAGTAGACTGATTACAGACTGTTACTCCTGGAACAAGCGTAAGATAATTTTGAACTAAACCCAAGATTCCTATGGTACTTAAGCACCTACATAGTAATGAAACTTTAGCCTTAATTGTAGGACTCATTTGAAAAACATAAAAAATAAAAACTAGAGAGCTGGTAGTCTCTAGTAGTTTGGGTTTAAATTACTCCAGTGATTTACTTAGAGAACATAACATTGAAAAGCTTTGAAGAAAGAAGACAGTTAGCATTATGACCACGTGTCATTTTATGTTAAAAAATATTCTACAAAATAAAGCCTGCTGTTACCTATAGTAAATAACCATTTATCACTTTGAAGAATATATGATCTGATCTTTTCAGAAAAGTAGGTAGATTTTTAACTTAAATACAGGGTAGACTTACACTCAGACAAAAATTATTTGGATAGGTCACTTCCTAATCAGATTTCTAATGTTTATTCAGTTCTAACGTGACTAACTTATAATAACTGGTAAAAAGCTGATTGATAGTTATTTTCTCTATAAAGCCACAGAGTACTCGATTTTGACTACCAATTTTAAAAGCTGCAGACAAATAATACAATGACTAAAAGCATTGTAGAAAAATGTTATTGCTGATAGGTGTTAATTTTGAAAAGAACTTTCCTTGCAAAAAGCTAGCCATTATTTGATGCCTTTTGTAGGTTTTGAAAGGAAGTAGGTCATTTTCTTGTATTCCCTGTAGATCCTTTCTGTCCTTAAAAGTCTTCATAAACAAAAGCTATCATTTTTGCTATGCATACTGAGATCTGGAAATGTATTCATTACCAGCGTTGTATTTTGACCAGGCAAAAGTGGAATGAAGCTCAGTTGTGATTCACCATCTACAAAAATTTTCTCCCTAGTGCAAACTGATCTAAACCCTTATATGTATATCATTAGTATATATATTAGCAATTAGTATATATATTAGAATATATACTCTATATTAGTATATATACATACTATATTAGTATAGTATAGTATATATACATATAATATATAATATTTTAATATATAATATGTAGTAATATTATTATATATAATATCATATATAATAATATATATAATATATATACATATATTAGTATATAGACATACTAACTCTGAGTTGCCAGAATCTTTTATGATGTATAATTGTAATACCATTATTTAAACATTTCTCAGAATCTATCAATCAGGCTAGATACTGTGATTGTAGCAAGCCTATCTTCTTTCTAATTAATTCTCTTAGGATTTCATCATTTGTACATAATTCGACCATAAAAAAACATTAATAACAAGAGTAAATCTTCTTCAAAATAACCTTACCTTGAACTTAGGGTTTAACCTTAAAATTTCTTTTCTTATCCAACTACCTTAAAAATTAAATATTTTGTTCTGCATAACATTAAAATTTGAAAATTATTTTTTCTCTATGAAATCATATTCTGAAAAAAAAGTACATGAAAAAATTAATTACAGAACTATGTAGCATAATATGATATAAAATGTATATTAATATTTCTCTTTTGCCCCCCATTACTCTAAAAGATTCTTACTGATGGAAAACATTATGTAAACACACTTAAGTTTTGTGATGAACACTTAAGCATTGCCACCAAACTGAGGCAAAATTCAGGCAGCTCAGCAACAATGAACCAAACAGGACACTATACAGGTAACCAAACAGTAAGTATACTTCAACTTTCACACTATTCAGAAATAGAGTGCCAAAAGCTGCAATGAAAAAAGGCACGTAAATTAATTTGTTCAATCTACAGTCAATTGCACTGATCTCAAAAACTTGAGATCACAAAAGTGACACTTTCGGCAATTCCAGCTTCCCAAAGAAGAAGTTTGTGTGGTGAGTTAGAGAATAAGTGGTTTGATTGGATTAATATGAAATTATGTACTTGGTCTGAAACAATAAGAAGTTCTACAGGTTTTGCAAGCTTTTGGGTTTTAGGGGAAGTGTACTCTGAATATTTTTGAGGTAATCTTGAGGGTAATTCTTGTCATAGGTATATGTTTGTGAAGAAGTAATTTGGGTCTATATAAATACACCTGAGCTTCAGAAATAAACTGGAGGCACTACGTTATCTAAATAATTTTTTGACCCTTTGGGGAATCAGCAATACACTTCTGTAAAAACACCTGATCATTTAAACCAGTTTATAACAAAAATGGTTTAGGTTCAGATTGCCAAAAACATATAACGGAAGACCTTAGGCAGGTGATTAAGTCCACATTTCAATCCAAAATTCAATTCAGAGGAAATATAGGCTATTGAAACTTGCTAAACACACCTTTTTGACTGAAAAGTTCTCTAGGTACCTGAATGTTCTCAATGTACAAATTCCCAGGACTGCTTTGCCTGAGCCTTTGGATAACCAGCTCTATTCCAGGTAACCTGGGATCAGAAACCAGGTGGAACAGTACCTAAAAACTCCAAGTGGCCTTCCTTACAGCATGTAGATAGAGGATCAGGCCTTTGTTACAGGGGTCTTGATTTTAAACTGTAATTAAACATTAAGGAGGTAATGCCAACAATTCTCCACATAATACCCGCTAAATATTCAACCAGAAAGGAAGTGCCTGAGTTCACTTTCTATGCAAGCCTGAAGAAATGCAAATCCACCTTTTTCCTACTACAGAGAACAGCAAGAGCACCTTTCTTCAGTGCTGGTGAAGTAGGACTGCTGTCCTGGTGGTTAGTTTCTAAAGCTGTTTACTTGCGAATCCTAGTATCTCCTCCCAAAATTATTAATTTTTGTTCAGTGATGTATGCCTATCCTTTGTCATGTGGGAGTTTGGCTATAGTCCTGCAGATATTATGGGTCACCTGTAGCCTATTTCCTACTGAATTCTTGTTCTTAAACATGCAACTCTCCCAATCCACTGTTAGGATATCCCTGACTGCACAGGCCCCTTGCAGGTTGACATGGTAAACCTGGAGATTTAGGCACTGAGGTCTGAAATTGGATCTGGCTTTCCGTCCTGCTGTTCTTATAAGTTTATTCTGAGTTTGAGTATTATTAGTCTTTAGTCTGAAAACAAAAGTGTTTCAACTATATACTTGTACTGCATCACAAGACTCACATTATATGATCTTTCCTTTAGTTCTCAGGTGCTGAGAGCTAAGAAAGCTAAATAGTTTTCATTTACTTCTACCCTCCTTTACTTTGTGGGGGTTTGTGGGTTTTGTTTGCTTGTTTGTTTTGGTTTTAGATATCACACTTACAAGAAGTGAATGACACCCCAAGTCTCAGATGCCATGGGTACTGTCCTCACAGCATAACGGTGCTATATAAACATACTTGGAGCTAATATGACTACATTTCTTCTAGTAACCAAGCTAATTAAGTTAGAGTTAGATCACTGGCTTATGCAGACAAACCTCAGAAGACAAAAGTTGCGCAGAGTAGAATAATTGATTAGCTTATAACACACTATATTTTGATTTTAAGATACAGTGATTTTTTAATCAAGATCTTCAGCCTCCTTTTGTATGATTGGCGTTTGATAGCAGAATGGATTTTTTTAAAAAAAATTTATAAATACTTTACAGCAAAACTACTTTTGGAGTGATACTAAAGGTCAGATTCAGGCAAGAAATTGGCTAAAATTGTTATTCTAGGTTATTTTCTGGTGAATAAAGGGCTTTCTTAGTTAAAACTTTAGATCAAATAGTCCTACTTGAAATCATAAATATAGCAGATTTAGACCTACTAATTACATTTTACAGTGACAGGAAATTAAAAACTCAACAATAACTAATTGTGCTAATATTTAAATACATACTAGCTTTCAATCATTACTTAAGCTTGTTTTATATCAGAGTTTTGCAATTAAGAAAACTTCACTGTTTGTTTTCACTTTTAACAAGTAACAGTTAAAATAAATTGTTAGAATTTAAAAATCAAATTCTATCATTCTTCTAATGAATCACACCTCATGTTTAGCACTCTTTATTCTACAGCTAATTATGTGGTGCACACAAACATTCCTAAGATAAATGTTTATTACAGAAATGATAACATGACTGCAATATAATGGCAATATCATGATGCAATTACAATGAATCACTATAATCTGTGAAGTGTTTTGAGATACTTAGATATGCAGTACACTTCAGATACACCATGTTATGTTGTTTCATTTATCTAGGCAAAGCAGAAATCTACATTCTCCACATTATTTTACTACTGTTGTGTCTTGCTGGTTTTATCCTAATGTCTGGGAGTTTCAGACCTTGATGAGCATCTCTTATTTTCCTGGGTGCTGCCCAAAATCAGGAGGAAGAAATGGTGTTGGTCAAAGGACCTTTTAGCATTAAGTACGAGACACAAGACAACAGAGGCATACATATGGGAAAGCACAAGGAAACAGTAAGACAATGTTGGTCAGCCTGAATGACTGTATGGTGTCCATACACCAGCAGCCTAGCCCTTGTCACATTGTTTCATAATCTGCACAGGGGCGGGGGGAAATAGTTTTATAGGAGAAAATAATGAATTTCATGACTGCAACCACGAAGCAGGCAATTAATTAATAACCCCTATTCATACATTGCAGGATGAAGTTTGAGGTAGCTATATGTGGAATCAAAACTTCAGTCTTTTTAAAGATATTTGTTATGTTTGAACCTCTAAGATTCTTTAAGAGAACTCAGATGTTCCCTAGTAGAAACCTTTTGTTTCCATTCCTGGAGTTTTCTTTCTTTTAAAATAAATGTCTTCCTAACTCTAAATATGATTTTGCCTTTGCATTTAAGTCAGCACTACGTCTTTCCCATTCTTGTTTCTGTATATAATTAATACAGGTAGAATACTGAATTTACTATTTCTTTTTGGCATTTGCAAAAGAAATAATAGTAACTATAATAAGCCATTTGTGTCTTGATCTGCCTGCTTTTTGCAGTCAAACTGTCCTTTCACTCTCTTCTGTGGCACTTTTTTATTCCACCCTTTACATCTGGAAACCCTTCCTTGGCTAAGTCTTCTTTTCTCACTAATTGGATACCTTCCAGAGACTCAAAAAAGCCTAAAACATATTCCCAAAATAGCTAAATAAAGATCAAAAAATTAACAAAAGTATGGTTAAAAAAAATAATCAGATTTTCCTGCATTTTTTTACCATCCGATCTGTATTCTGGATATTTTGAATTTAAATTCTCTAAGAAAGGAACCTTCATCTCCATGTTATCTGCAAAGCACTTAGCACACCTGTGGTGTTAAATGAATAGTTATAATAGATACATGGGTGAATAGCATTAAATGGCAGTGGGCACAAAGATATTCACTGGATCACCTGTTTTGACCGGCCTGATTAATGCAGTAATTGTGCATGCATTATTTAGTGCACAGACTTTCCTTAGTGACAAAAGCCATACTGTGAGTGGCCACTAGACCCATCCTGGTAATTTCACTAACATGCAACAACTTCCAGTGCTAAAATCCTTGTCCCACATTAAAAAGAAAAAACAAACTATACTTTACTTTTTTGTTGCAAGTGAAGAAGGAATTCTTAGGCAAAAAGATGGAAAAAATTTATACTAATTTTTAATTCTATCTTCTATCATTTTTGAAGGGAACCAAATTTAGTATCCTCGCTTTCCAAAACCTTTGGCCTCCTAACTAGCTTAATTGGTCTCTGTTCATTTCTTACTCAGATCACTTATAAACTGCCTCCATGGTCCCTGCTGCCTTTTCAAAGCAGCATATGGTCCCTCCATTCATGATAGTCACAATTTCTATTAGTGAGTAAAGGAGGAAAAAAAAAGTTAATGTCACATACAGATTGCACCAGAAAAAGCCTGAAACAAAATTTGGGATTCAAGAGTGAAGGTATCAATAGCAACAAAAACTCTGAAAGATCACCCATCCTATATGATTTATAGTATATTTTTAGTACATAAACTATTCAAATACTTTGTACAGATATTAGGCTATATTCAACAAGAAATTCAGGTTTAAATACACTATAATATGCATTTGTTGCATATGTTGTTGGAACCTCAAAGATTGTCTTTCTTGTTGTGCTTTTACATGTGATAAAAAAAAATAATGCCACATAGTTTCTTAGATTTAAATCAAGCCAAGATCAATTAATAAAAAAAAATCTCAGTATTGAACGGATTAACTCACAAAATATAGAAGAAAAGAGAGTTCAAATCCAGAGTTAGTGTCCCATCCCAAAAGATAAAAATCACAAGTAAAAGACTAAAAATATGAGTGACCATTATCTTTAGCCCTAGCTTTTATAAACTATGTTACCAGAAGAATGTATTTTATTAACTAATCAAATGTGATTTTAATTTGAATTTTAACTAAGAAGAAAAATGTTGCTACAGTTATAGAAATTAAGTCTCAGATCATAGATTCTAATTCCTTTCAGTGGCTAAAACCCACAGATATTTAATGCGAAATAACCCACAGATTAAGTAAGTACTCAGCGCATCATACAGGTCTCAAAACACTTCAATACTCAGTAGAAATCCTAAAACCTATAGTTTAAAATCCCAAAGACCACATGCTGTAACAAGCCACAAGAAAAAAAGAAAGACTAAGAACTCAAAGGTGGTCTTCTAGGTCTCTAATAGCAAGAGGTGAAAATGCCAAAATTATATTAGCAAGTGCACCATATTAACTATACAAAAGTTAGAGAGAAAAAAAACCAAACCAAACAAAACAAAACAAAAAACCTTTGCCAATATAGCCTGAGGAGAAACTACTTCCTGCCCCTAAATCCGGTGACCACTTTAACCTGGACTGTGTGAGAAAGGCAGAAGAGTCGAGTACTTTCAATGTATTACAGAAATGAAGACATGAGCCTAGCTGAGAGTTTCAGAAGAGAGGGAAAAAAGAACAATGTAGAAGACAAACTATGCATTAAAAGGGGAAAAGAATTCTTTCTAGCCTTTTCAGGTAACTACTCCAGATTATAAAAACAAGATTATTGATTTTGCTTGTCATTAAATGTTTTTATTAAAAACTACATTCTATTAGTAGTAACTTTATGACACAGCATATGCCAATGGACCATTGCTGTATTTCACTTATTTAAATCACCTTAAAACACTGACCAGAATAAACTGTCAAAATTCCCTTTTGTCTGCTGGAACAGGATTTTATCCTCTTCAGATATATTGTTTCTCTGCTAAGATTAAGCAGGCTACACTACCTAAGACCAGGTATGCCCTATTGTTATTCCAAACATTTTTAAAATTCTTCCAATATTCATGACTAGTTCCAACATTTAAAAAAACCAAATATATATATACTATCAGACTTAAGAGTGCTCGTTTTAATGTTTTGTCCATTCTACTGACATTTTTTAAATTACTATCAAAAATTAAAATATTTTTAAATTCTCTTTTTGTTCTCAGATTTTTATTTCCCTTTTTTGATAGTTAATCTATTTAGCTTCACTCTGCTAGCCAACTTGGATGAAAGGTTAATACATTGTTAATTGAGATATACTGGATAGTACTTTGAACAGCAGAGGCAGCTTTCATGGATGGTGATATGAATTCAGTAAAGCTGAATTAGCATGAAATAAGACTAATTTAGAGCCTGCATATTTACCAATTGATTTCAAATTTTCTTCTTTAAAGTTTATTTCTTTCATTCAGGAAAATAACTGTTTGTTACACAGTTCACTAAGGAACTTGTTTCAGTCCGGTAAAAGCACTAGAGGTGTGCCAGCTTCAGAACTGTGTACTACAAAGTCCTTCTATTCTCACCATATCTCACCTTCATTCTCACCATGTCACTATTCATACAGATTCAGAATTAAAATATCCCTACAGCTGAATTTTGTCTTGAAAACCCTTTAACGAATATGGTTTAGGTCTATTTCTAATCTGTTGACATTATTTATAAAATAACTCGTTCAAGTACAAAAAGAAACCAACTCTCTAACCGTCTATACTTAGGATATATACACAAGTACATTATGATTAAGTTATTTGACCTGTCTTAAGAATGACAAAATCCAGCTATGCATTTTTAAGAGGACGCAGAAGAAAATAGGCACTTAGAAGATACGTGCATGGTAAGAATCTATTATTAAATAGTTCCTAAGAAAAGATAAGCTTTCCTATATATGGATACAGTTCTTATTTCTCAGTAATTTCATACAGGACAAATTTGTTTCATACAATAAAAATTATAATAGAAACATAAATTTTAATATAATAGGCCATATTTCAACAAATGCAATTTGCATTACCTCAGTGCAGGTGGTTATTTATTACGTGTATATACACATAATCTTGATGTTTTGAAGGTGACTCAGACTGGCTGAGTAAGTGAGCCAGGGACAGCCAGTGAAAGCATTTACTCAGCATCTAGAGTACATATTACAAGCTCAGCTCTGCATGAAGGGCAATTTGGACCATGAAGAAGCAGCAAACTGAATCAAGGACAAGTGTAGTTTAATATTTCCAATCTCATGAACTGAGAACAAAATCCCATTTTTAAAGGAAAAAATCTAAAGCTAAAAACCTGCTTCACAAAAATAGTTCAAGTACAGCCCTGAGAATTTACCATCACCCATAATGAAAGTATGTCTATTATTGTATGGCTAAAAACATAACAGCTTGTGTTTTTCAGAAAATGATTTCAAGGCTAGTGAATTTCTTTTAGAATTTTTATCTTTTTTTTCCTTTTCTTTTAAATAGAAAGCAATTAGATTTTATGCCACTGCAACTTAAAAATCTATATAACATGGTAGCAGTGAGGAAAAAGCAAAGGAGAGACAACTAGAAAGATCTAAAGGCAAAGAGAAAGATGGGGATGAAAAGGGAGGGGCTTGAATCTAGAAGGACTGATTGAAGAAAGATGAGTCCTGAAAATAGAGAGAAAGAAAAAGAAATAGGCATAAGAAACTGAAAGCAAAGGCACAGATTTTACTCTGAGTTGAACAAACACATTTCTTATTGACTTTAATGTAAGTAGAACATATCTTTTTGGCAAAGAGGCCCACAAAAAGACATTAAAAAAAAATAATCTATGTAATAGCAACATATTTACCCAAGAAACAGTATTCCTCAAATTTGATTCATTTTTAGTGACAGTTAAAAAATAATATATCATGTTTACTCACAATTATAGGTTGTACATTTTCCTTATTTAACACTGAAAGAAAACTGAGTTACATTAGCTCTTAAATAAGATTTGTCCATTAATAATTTTGTCCCAGTCTCCTTGGTCTGCCTGATATTGCTGATGTACTCTGCTACTACACTGACAGTCTCATTTGTAATGCCTTGGCAGTAAGACCCATTTAAATCAATAGATATACATGTATGTACTCAAACTTCAGCTTTCTGCCAACAGGCTTAGTTTAGGTGCCCACAGTCCTAAGGATTTTATAAACTATTTTGTTCCTTTTATGGTATATGCAGCAAATACAAATATTTCTTCAGCTGACCTTCATTAAGTTGTTACATTTCACCAAAAAAGCACCAGAATTTAGGTATATTACATCATTACAGTTACTATCCCTAATTAAAGAGAAGCAGTGCTGACAGCTCTAAATTGAAGGTGTTCATTTATGCAAAAAGAAATAATAGCTAGGAAATAGTAACATAAGTTAACAAATATTAATAGCAATATCTATGACACATGTACTATTTTACATGCATGTATATTGTACTTACAGAATACAGTATGTACTACTGTCTTCTTTTTATAATCAGTGAAACTGAAGTAAACATATGGGTAGCTCTGGACACAGGGTAAAGAAGGAATCTGAGCACAGAATTTCCTTATTCCCAACTTTTGGGCTCACATGTCTAGCACCATTTTTTCAAGATATTGATATGCTTTGATTATCTCAAATCTTATCATACATCATGATCTTCAAATTTAGAAAATAACAAATGAACCTTTTGATCAAATAAAACCGAGTTCAACCATGATGATGCATATTCTGGCCTTTATGCAGTAACAGATACTCATAATTTTCAACACAAGCAGACTTACACTGATGTTGGACACACTTACTTAAGCGTAAGCTTAAATTCATTGCTGAGTGGGCCCCGATTTGCACAGTTTAGCAGCACTGCTTCCAAACACATCCTAATTCTGGAATTTATTAGTTATCCCAAAAGCAAGCAGTTTTACTCAGCTACTTGCGTAAATCAGGTTTCCACATGTGAATTAAGGTTTATAAACTAATCCCTATTATTATCATTTGTCAACAGGAGTATGTGAAACTATGCTAATTTGAATGCAAGTATGGTTGCACTATCCTGTTTGTACATATTTCATTGTGAATATTTTGCATTGTTCTATATGCAAGCCAATTTTAATGCAAACTATTTAATTTCCCCTAGGTAATGAGAAGGTAAAGGAGGTAATCAAGATGTAAATCAAGATTCTACTGTTTTCCTGCTAGTACAAATGTAACATGAATTAAAGCTTGATTTACTAAGAAAATAGGCATTGTTCTACGGCAAATGACCTCAGATGTCATTTGCTTCATCCCACTACAATACAGAAGAATCGGGTCTACCTTTGGCACTCTGGACAGGTTCTTGTCTAATCTATGTTGCAGATATCTAACGATGGACACTATAATTTTCCTAGGCAGGCCATTCTAGTGATTCACTGCCTTCACAGCTGAATGCCTTTACCTAATATCTATTCTGAATTCTCCTTCAGCACTTCCAATGTGCTGCAACAGTTCAAGTCCATTACTTACTGTCCCAATCACAAGTGATAACACATACTTGAAAATTGTTATGTTTTATCTCCGTATTCTTTCCTAACAACCTTAAGTTCTTTCATTTTTCCTTGCAGATCACCTACTACATTTCTGATCATTCTCTTTGCTTTTCTTTCAGCTGCCTCCAGTTAGTCCAGTTTCCTTGAAGTGAAGTATGCAAAATGGGATAGTTTGGCCTTACTCGTGCTGTCAAGAGCTAAAAAAATTACTCCAAATGTGTTGTAGGCTATGATTCTGCTTATACATCATGGGATGCTGTTTCCTCTCTCCAAGTGTAAGATCATTTTGAATTCTAGTTTTGCCTCTCAATAATCTTTCCTAGAATGGTGTCATCCCATAGAAATTTAATTCTGTAATCTAAGTCTAATGAGGAACAGAACGCCACAGAGTCCCACCCAATACTTTTTTTACAGTTTTGACTCTGAACCATGAACAACCACTCACTGAATAGCTTTCAAAGCAATATTGTCTCAGCCATAATATAATCTCATCTATACCTTACTTCCACATTTTGTTAATGATAATATTATTAGTAACAGGGACAAAAGCCCCACTAAATCAAGATTATACACCATCTACTATTTCTTCTCCAGCCACAAAACTTATAAAATATTCCTTTTTAAAACTGTACAGGTTGTGCTGTTGAATTTATACCTCAGTTCCTATTGGATTTCACACAACTGTTTCATTTCAGAATTGTTTTATATAAAGAGTAAAGTCAAACCATCTACCTCTTAACTAGAAGAAAAACTTAAAAAGCATTCTAACACTAACTCTCTTTCATTAAACAAAAAGAATCACATTGCTTTTACAGTTTACTGTGGGGAATCTTTCCTCTTCAGAGACAAACAGAAGATGTCTGGTAAGAACATAGATGGGGAAAAAATACCATCCCTAGTGCTTCAGCATTCACTGAGATGTGTCAAGTTTAAATGAATCATTAAAAAAAAAAAAAAAAAGCTTCTTCCCTTATGGGGAATCAATTTTGAAAAAGAACAGTGAAATGAGCATTTTGCAGAATATGACACAGTGCTTGGAATCTACAAATAACAGAGTACTTTCCTTGAACATCAATTACAACACTGCACAAGTTACTTTGTCCAGGAAAGAAATAACGTTTATTAGCCATGTTCTGTTGCCTTATACAGTATCTTAGCGACCTAATAGTATTACTTTAGCAACATTGTTGTTCGAGTGGAGATGGACCCAAATTGAATTGAAATACCCTTGAGTCTCACTTAGCTGGGAAATAGGCTAGGACACAGTTGTTAGACCGGGTCAAAGAGGAAGAAGGTAGAAGAGAGCTCAGAAGTGCTTGAGGGAAGAAAAGTGAAAATGAAATGGATTAAACTGTAAACAGAAAAGAGCAAACAAAAAGGATTATTTAAAAGGAAAATGCTAAAGAACAAAAGACTTTTAGAAAGGTACAAGTATGAGTAAGCAACTATAAACTATACAACTATATTGCATCCCAGCCTCCTTATTTTTTCTTACATGTGTTTAGTGCTTGTGTAAGTAAAACACTGTTTTATATATTTGATTAACTCTAGAGACTATGAAGAGTCTTACTACTCTCTATATTGACTTCGGTGGGACTACTCATACTATGTAACATATATGCATAAACCTTTGCAGAAGCAGACCTTCCCAAAGTGTGTCCTGAAAACAAACCCCACAGGCATGTTAGCTCTGCCTGCAAAGTCTTATGGATATACTCCATATTCAAAGCTAATAGTTTGTCATTTCCAGAGAATCTTAGAAATAGTTAATTGAGAGAAATCTTTTTTCCCTTCTCCTTTCCTTTAACAAATTAAGCAGAGCAAGTATATACAATCTTCATTCTTCTGACTATATTGTCAGTAAAATACTATTTTTAAAAATGTAAAGTCTTTTTTGATGTTTCAAGCGAAGTGAGAAAAATATCTGCTAGGGTCACTAATTTTGATCTTTTTTTTTTTTCCTGTCAGGCTCAAGGATGAGTCTGCTTGTCCTCAGTTCAGAATTTCTGCTCAGTAACTTCTGCGTTACTCTGGCTGATGAAGTTAGAATAGCCAGGTTGGGGGGGGAAAGAGGTTATAATAATTCAAGTTGTAAACACACCAGCATCCTCAGAAGCGGCTCACTGTGTTGGCCCATTTTGCTGAACTGTACATACTATCCAGTCATGACGCTGAAGTTTAAAAAGCTTTTTCTGTAATGATTATAAAAACCTGAATAATTTCATATGTCATATGAGACAAAGTAAGGTGTAACTACTAACCACTTATGTTCTTCAGTTTTCTCTTCTATGTTCACAGTGTGAGAGGTAACTTCACTGAGCCTTGATTCTCAGCTCTCCTTTGTCATGTTGGAATGCCCCTTTGAAGCCACCCTCCCCAAAGAGATAGCCAAATCAATAATAATTTTCAGCTAAAAGATTTTTTTTTTTCTTTCTGGACATGTTGAGGTTTTTAAATATTTCTAGCACAATTTATTTTGGTATATGCAGAAGGATGGAAGTTTCAACAATTTAAAATTTTTTATCATCTAAGGCTGATTAAGCCCAATCACCTCAACATTTCAAGAGGAGGTTAATTCACACTGCCGTAAGACTTCCTGGCAGGCAGAGGAAAGCCATAGATATGCAATATAAATATTGTTCACCCTCTTCTTTGGTGTTTGTCTGAAGTTATCTTTGGAACCAGATGTCCATGGAAATAGGACACAAGAATGGAAACAGATTCAAATCGGGAGGGGGGAGGAGAAACCCTCCTGAAGTCCCGAATTATGGAATTTCCTGTAATGTGAATGCTAGATACCCTGGCATTGGCTTTATGTCTATGACTGAATATTATTTGGTTTCTTCTAACAGATACTGGCCTAAAGAGAAAAGAACATGTGAGTTGCTATTTCTGCTAACTAAATGAAAAGTTTTCAGCGTCAGTGTTGGACACATTTAGTGGAGAGAAAAAAAGAAGACTCTACTTCCCTACGTATGCCTGTTTATAATTGAAGTAGTAATTATACCAACTGCCTGCAATACATAGACTAGTTACATATTCTAAGTTAACATTTTTGTGACTGGTATGTATAAACAAACAGAAATAGCTCTTGCTCTGCCAGTAATTTTTACATCAAGTATCTCAATCCACAAGTATTTAACATGCACTTATTTCCTCACTATTTTAAGTGCACCAGTCTTGGAGACCAGTCTTTGGTGGTGGCAAAGACCTGGCATTTGAGAGGTATGCTTTTTCACAGGAGATTTTCCACAAATTTTACTACCAATTGAGAACACTCTGTGACAATCACCACAAAGTGTACAGGGATTTTAAAAGAAGTTGTTGCTAAGGAAGTTAAAGACATGAAATAAAACCTTTTTGAAGCGTAAATTTTCTGTGCTTTTATTATTTGTCCTACACACTGATTACTGGTAAAGATGCAGTTCTCAGCTCCCACATATTTACAAGCATGCATATACTTCGAGTTAAACAACTTAATACAAAGAGAGAGCCCTGGTTTTTGTTGAGAATCACATTCATTACAACATCTTTTCCTTTTTTTCCCATCTTTTCCACTTTTAGAATCAAAGCTTCCGTAATTTTACATTTTATATGTACAAGGCTTACATAACATGAGGGAGCAGAAACAGACGAACTCTCAAATACAAAGCCTTTTTCCTGTGAAATTAATGTGAATGGTAGTATTATAGAAGAATACTCAGAGAAGAAAGTCAGGCAACCAGGAAAGTATTACAAACATATGGTTGGAAGGGGTTTTCATCTTCCATTGTCCTGGACAAAGCTATCTTCTGGCTAAAATGCTGTATGATACTACTCTAGACTGTGAAACACAGGAACCTAATTAAGCCTCACAAAATTATATGTCAGTTGTTTTATAAAAAGTCTGTTTGACCGACATGTATTTTGAGCCTAACATTACAAGCGTAGTAGTTCACCATTACTAGTGTATGTGTTTAGCAGATGAAATACAACCTAAGTTATCTAACAACAGTAGGAGATCATAAGAGGAGAAACAAAAAACCAAAATGCAATCTAGTCAATACATTTAGCCAATAGTTTTATCTTTGAAAAGAGTCCCAGAAGCTTTAATATTCACCAGTGATCAGAATCTCCACTTCATCTGCACCTTCAGAGAATAACATCTCCATTAGCAGCCCTTCTGGCATTACTAATTAAAGAATAATCTACTGATTTACCAACATGAGCTGGAATATAAAAGAATTCACACAAAACTGCTTTGGAATGAATAGCCCTGCAATTTTAAAATCCCAATCCACTAAGCCATGATAACTTTAGTGCCATTTAGTGGAAAACACAATATAGATATCTGTAAACGCATTTAATATGAAAATGGTAATATAATTCTGTTTTAACATCTTTCCTTAAATTTTAGGTCAGGCAATATAAATATGACCCAAAACTTTAAGACCATAAGAATTTTTTATAATGTTATAAGGGCACTGTATGCTCTCTGCCCAAAGATTAAACAATTGTGGAATTGTGACGGCACAATATGAGTAGGAAGTTTTCCATCTTCCTTTACTAATCAAATAAGGAGTAAAGGAATTAAAAAGAGATTGAAGCAATTTTATATTTATTAAAACAGAATGGATGTTGCGGCTGAAGTTTTGTAGAAAATGCCAGACAGTTATAGACAGCTATTTTCTCTAACAGAAAAAGACATAATGATACCCAATGGTTAGAAGCTGAAACTAGACAAATACACACAAGAAATAAGGAACATTCTGTTAATTAAGATAATTTGCAACTAAAACAACTTATTCAGCAGCTGGGACAATTTCTTCACACTTTATGGATGTTAGGTAAAGAAAGTATTGGTCATTTCTTGTAAGATAGGCTTTGCACTTATCTACAATTGTAACGATCTTTATCTGTAGTTTCCTTTCTGAATTCCTTTTTAACACCGGTAACGTGAACTGGAGACAATAGGTCTTACAGATGCCTTCTATAATGACACTAATGTTACCTTCACACAATATATTCAAGATCATTTTTATAAACATATCATATTGATTCCGCACTTTCACAGCTGATCAGCTAATATACTAAACTATTTCTCATGCTTTGTGTTTTGCCATTAATGTTTTTTATTTTATGACAGTTTCATGTTATTAACCGCTAAATCTTACAGTTCACACTGTCATACCTTACTTCATTTGTACTGCCTAAGTCCCCTATGGTCCTCTATCTTTATCTAATCTGTTCCTCACCTTTAACGGCCATGCTTCCCATCTTCATATTATTGCTGAAATTTCATTGGTGCAATCCAATTATGACAAAACTACTAATGAAAATACCAAGACAGACCAGAAGCAGATGAAAGCTGTGTACCACTGAAAAAACTGCTGAATTGTTGCTCTGAAATTCTTCCTAACCCAAATAAAAAGAAACCTAAAATACCCCCAAAGAAGCAAGTGAAAATAGGAATGCCACCATATTTTTATTCACAGATAAAGACAGATGTGGGACATGAATTACACGTTGCTTGAATGGTTGCCTGTGGTTGAAATTGTTTACTGAACAACAGAGTTCTGTATTATTGTAGACTGACAAGGCACTTTTCCATCATGTCCCTTTATAAAAAAGGGTACCCAAATCTGTGTTTATATGAGGCAGAGGAATGGACAGACAGAGAACAATCAGACTGAAAAGCCGCCACAGGAAAGTGGTGAGAAAATAAAGCAAGTAGTCTACTGAGATGTAGGCAGTAAAGACTGGGATTCCAAAATCGTCTCTTTAGAGCTTGACTAAGCTTATCTATCTGGTGCACTAGATATAACATTAACTAAGAATCTCTCATCCTTGAGCCACACATATACATTATGGCTTGCTGGACCAGGATCACTGTGTAAAATTCTTGCCATTTCAGAATATCACTGCAATATGTCAGTTGAATTAAAAAATGTAACACTTTGGCAGTGGCAAATATGATGAACTTAAAAGCAACAAAATACAACAAGAAAATAAGAAACAGATATAAGAAAATAGTATTTTGTAAGATAATATATTTAGAGAAGTAAATGTTCAGAACAATAAAAGAAACAAACCAATAATCTATGTGTTCCTTTAATAAAAGCAGAATGTGATACTATATTTTAATTGAGTAAATTGAAATGCAGTATGCAATATGGTATTATTTAATCTTTTAGCTAAATTTCTTTTAAATGTTTTTAATTAATAAATATTTCTTAAATGATTACTTATGTAACATAGGACTGAAATGCAAGCTTCACATATCAGTTCATTTCATAATAAAATTTGCTTTATTTCTCATTACAACAATCGTATATGATTCTACAATGTCATCCTATAGTGTGCCCACTCTTTCTAAACTTTCTAAATGAAAACTTGGAAAAGTGAAGGCATAATTACTTCAAAATCTGCAAAAACAAAGTCAGCTTGCACTCCATGAAACTTAGTACATAAATATATTTGCAGGTATGAAGTACAGGTCTTTTTTTTTTGCAGACAGTAGTCTGCAAAGACAATCCTATAAAGGCATACATACTTCCTAGCTTTTTAGTATTTACCCAGAGTAGATGTATTCATTTTAAAATTAACCAAGGTACAAATCTCTATGGAATCAAAACCAGGATAGTATCACTGGGAATACATTTTTGGCGATATGAACAACCCCTCAAATTTGGAGAAAAATTCACTCTGTAATGTCATATATACCTTGGTAATTTGCATCGTGAAATACAAGAAGAGCTATCTAAGTAAATATTTTTTACACTGCAGGAAATATTGTTTATTAGAATGGAAGAAGAGTTTCAAAAGGAATGCAATCTTGAGAAGTAATACCCCTCTCTTTTAAGTCAATAGCTTAAGTTCAGCAAAAACATTACTTGGTGTTTGTTTCTGAAGTCTCTGGGGTTTAGTTTTTAAATATATGGGCAACATTTTCTCTATGGTTTAATTTTCTTTTAAGGGCTTCTTAATTTTATACTCTCATGTTCTATCCAAACTGAAATAATGTTATTACCTTATATTCACATTTCTAAAATCTTTCAGTACCTTTGAAGTATTATTGTCCTCATTAATATACAGCACTTTCCAATTTAGTGCAATGTAAGAATGTAATTCAAGGTCTATTCTTCCCCCACATAATTTATAAAATTGTCAAATAAAATTAGACTTATCAACAAACCTGGCAGTTCTTTAATGAGCAGTTTCATCTTGGTTGTAATTATTTTTTGTTTGCGGATGTTCAGTAATTTTTCATTCTATGTCCTGCAAATTATTTTAACTTTTTACATTTTACTGTTGGAAATCATAAATGTTTTCTGTTTTCACTTTGGAATTTCTATGTACTACATTACATACATTGTTTTATACCTATATAAAAATTCGGAGAAATAATTAATATTATGAAAGCACCTAGTTAAAGTGCTTTGCTGTATTTTCTTAGCTGTTTTGTTATTGTTGCTGCTTTTGTCTGCTAATTATTACAACAGGAACTAAACGGTAGTTACACTTGTTCACTAAGAAGTACATAAATCACTGTTGCCTACTGGTCCATGTTTCCTTACTGATACAGGCACTGTCTACTTAAACTTTGTTCCATTATTTTATAAGGCTTTCCAGGATGCTTACCAAGGTTATTCTCTTACCCTTACTTTTCTTACTCTGTTTACAGGGTTTGCTGTTTCATTTTTTTCTGGTACTTTCCCGACAGTTGGAGGTTTTTTAGAAAAAAATGCTGACATTTTCACAAATCTATTTATTAATTGCCATTAAAACGGTCATGTTTAACTAGCATACACTTCTGGATTTATGTCTTTCCAAAGCTTCTGCAAACAGTTTTACCAAAAACACTACTTCATTTTTCCACTTTCAGCTGATCTAAACCAGAAAGAGTAAAGTCAGCCATTTTAAAAGGATGGAATTCATTTCCTTATTTCCCCAATAATAGGGTTAATTTGCTTTTTTTCTAATAGTAACAGTTATAAGGCCCCTCAGTACCCGAGAGTAAAAATCCTTAAGCATTAAAAAAATAAAAATTATAATTATTCTCAACTACTCAGTCCCTAACATTAAGATTCTGGATGCTCTTTTCAAAGTTGAGTAAAGACAAAGAAAAAAAGTATTCCTGCTTATCCACCAATTTTTCTGACATTCTTCCCTAGTTAAGAGTAAAACCTTAGCGTCAGGGTCCAAAATGCACCCCCCTGTTCCTGTGAAAGGTTTTAGCTGCCCACAGGCAAGGCCAGACCTGATGTGGTGCTGCTTTGCAGTCTTACTTCAGCCTGTTGGGAAAAGAGCTGTAAAATGGAGGGACCTGGCCCCCTCTGCTCGGGAGCTGCATGTAAGCTCAGGCTCCCAACGTCGTCCTTTGCCTGAGCTACATGGCGTCTACATCTGTGCCTGGCCACATACTTCCCTGACCTGGATCCCGACCCATGGTCTTGACTTTCTGGCTTGTCATTGGCTTGTCACCATGGGCTTGGATGGTAATTTGGACACTTGCCTGAACCTGGCTGCCATCCCCAGGCCTGCCCTGCTCCTCTCAGCAATGAGATGTCTGCTCCTGCCTCCCTTGTCATTCTCAGTTCCCAGCTCTCCAGCCCATAGGGAGCATCCCACTCGCATTGCTCCCTAACAATTACTATTAAAATCCTACTGCTGGTGTTAGTGCTTTCTTTAGCTTTCTTTTATTATGAAAATCAGATTCTTATCTATAAGTTCAGCTATAACATTAGATTTCATTGGTCCAAGTTTTGGTTAAGTCCTTTGTGCTGAAAATCCACCTATTCAGAAATTGTAAGAATCTGCTTCCTGGAGAAATCATAGCCTGCAATAAAATCTATTTGTGTATTCCTGAAAAATTACTTTCTTCTAAATAGAAAGTCTGTAACCCTTACAGGGCGTCTTGCACTCTGTTCACATGGCAAAACTAGATCTGCCATTCGCAGGCAGAGATGCTATGGGCTAAAATTACAAAAATCCCGTGAATTTGAGGAAATTCCTGCCATTGCTGTTGCAAAAGAAATTTATTTCACATTTAAATCATTAAATAAGTATTATATTAAAGGAATTATTTAAAGTAAAGAAAAATGTAGATTTCAAATCATCTCAGTACAATTCATTATTGCAGAACATCTATTTTTCACCACTGAAGTTATAGCTAAAATAATTAATATTTTCCTTTGCAGAACAGAATTGTGGAATTTCTCACCTCTACCCCCAGTTAAGAAAAAAAAAAAAAGAAAAAAGCTGTAAAAATAAAACCACCTGGCAAAATAATCATCAATATATCACTGAACACTATCATTAACAAACTGAAACTGAGTTTCAGTCTTGGAGGAAAAAGGATGGATGGTACCACGAATACATTAACATTTCAGCATGGTATAAGATACTAAATGTTATTATCAAGTGTAGAACTGCTGCTGCACAAGCTGGAGTTTTCTCTCTTTTGATTCTGTTTTGTTATAGGTATGTTTCATTCTGACGAGAGGTGGCAATTTCCATTGGCTCTGAAGGGATTGAAAAAAAAATCACTTAATATGTCTTTTGCATCTTTGATTATCA
Organism: Astur gentilis; assembly: GCF_929443795.1. Lineage (NCBI taxonomy): Eukaryota > Metazoa > Chordata > Aves > Accipitriformes > Accipitridae > Astur > Astur gentilis. The sequence goes on along the minus strand of NC_064887.1, from coordinate 8,536,344 downwards.
CTATTCTAAGACACCTCAAAGGTCATGTAAATAATAGCTACGCTTGTACCCAAATTTAATTTTTTCTTTATTAATAGAACACAGGTGAAACTTAGCCACCCATTTTGGGCAGTCAAGTTTTTTTCCTTTAGCACATTTTTTATATACCCTTTCCCAAGCACACCATGTAGACACATTAAACATTATATTGTATCCTTGGGCAGCAGTACATACATTCACAAGGTACCTATCTTTTAAAACTCTTGAAATTATCTTTAGGACTACAAATCTTGAGGTCATACAGCCTTCACGATTGCAGGGTAGGCAGAAACACCAGTTTTCAGACTGTGGTATCTTACTTTGTGTTTCATGTCTCATGACATTAAAAAATAATTTTTCATTGTCTAATATGGCAGCTAAACAAGTACTGCACTATCTGTTTATGTTTTCTATTCATGCGTCTGCTATGAATTCACCTTTGACTATCAATATTCTACTTATTAATCCATGACATGCTGTTAACCACAAAATGGAAAATGCTGGCAGTTGTTATAACATTATCATGCTCAACCTTTCATGAGTTACTCAGCTCACCTTTCTGCACGAACAAAATGGTATTAGTGAACTGCATTGCACTACACTGTAAAAGGAAAGAGACTTTCAGGAATTTTAGTAGAAGATTAAGAATAATTGTTAATGCTTAAAATGCATCACTGTTGTCTCAAAGGATTCATACAGAGAATGTCAACTGAAACTTAGTATTATGAAAAAGAAACACATTCCACAGATTTCCCATATTGGATAAAATTCCTGCTGAGTAATAACCTGAAATCTGAAATAACACCGTGGCAGCCAACCTTACAGCTCTATTTCTTCCAATGCTTTACTGCTCAGGGGCTATCCAAGGAAAATAAGAGTTCACAATTGATGCACATTACTTTCTTATTTATATCTTATGATTTTGAGATTATAGTTGATACTAATGGAAGTAAAGAATTAATGTATTGATCAAACTAAAGAACATGTTTGGCATAGAAAATTCTTTGTACAGTCCTGACACTGTATTTCAACCTTGAAGTAGAATTCTAGTGCTCTAAGCTAGTTTAAGAAACTGCAAATATGCTATTTTATGTGAGCCAGTAAATGCATACACACAAACTTGAACTAGCAGACTTGTGTGACTATGCAGGTGCTCCCAAAATAACATCACTTGCTTTCAGATACAGTCTTTTTGGTGTAAAATTTCTTGTTTTCAGTATTCTGGTAACTTTTTTAATTTCTACAACATTTAGAAGTAATATTCATAATAAGGTTATTTACTACTTTCATTAAAAACCTAAATTTTAAAATAATTTGAAACTAAGAGTATGTGTATCAAGCAAGGAATGAGGATGAAAGTCAAAGTACAATAATAAAAATAAAAAACTAATTCAAACAGCTGAAATCAGAGAATACAGATCCTGAGATTGGCAGCAACCCTAGAATGAGGATATACTGTGCAAACAGGGGTTCTTACTGGGAAAAATTAACTGTGGAGCACGAGTTTGTCCTCAAAGTGGAGCGAGACAAGAGAAAAGTTGTCTGCATACCAGTAACAAAGGTGGCAGGACACAGAATCGAGCACAAAGAGAAGAACCCCGCTGGATGTGGGGAAAATTCCACTGATTATTATTCATGTCAGAGCAAATAACACTGCCTCTTCCTTGCAAGGATATATTACAGAAAGATCTACCAGACAAGAAAAAAAAAGTTGAAGTAGACAGAAAAGTGATCTACAATGGAATTCTTTTAGTCACCACGAGAAGGGTGACAAAACATCAAAGATGATTCAAAGACTGGTATTTTGAGGAAATTTTGGGGATTTTCAGTTACTGTGAGATATTCATGGACAGGGTATTTGAAGTGGAATGACACCAGTTGAGCTCTAAAAGTGCTAACTTTCTGAGATCAAACAGCTGATAAAAAGAGCTATAATTTAAAACTAAGGCAGACCTGGTTTTAATGCATAGCTAGAGCATGTAAGCATGGATATAATAAGTGCTAAATGAACATCAGGAGTATGAATAACAACAGTGATGGAAGCAGAAGTAGGAAATCTATACTGTTAAAGACATGTATTTTGTAAATGATGCATTGCAGAAGAGTGGTCATAAAAAATACCTTAACGAAAGTAATCAAGAGATACTTCCATTTGGAGTAAACAGAAAGATAGTGAAAACAGATTAGCAAACAACATCCTTTATTTCAAAAGGGCATATGCTGAGAAATTATGGAAAATAATTACTGTGGTCAGCTTTACTGAAGAGTTTATCAGTTCAAATATTCAAAAGACTTCCAATACCTTTAACTTAAAAGTGAAACAATATCAGAAACTTGCAGCTGAAGCAAAGAGAAAAAATTGCAAACGACTCAGACCAAATACACAAAAAATAACTGTCTCATTTCTTGTCACGCATGCTTAAGAAAGAGGGATTCAAATGAAATAAGAAATGATGAATGCAAGTGCCATAAGCAGGAAAGAAGGCATGTATCTTTAGAGGACATTCAAAGGCCTGACTTCATTGTAGGGAAAAAGGAAGTCTCAAAATGGATATGACTGTGTCTCCATAAATACACAGGAGAAAGAAACAGTAGGGAGGCAGAATTGCCAGTTAAGAATAATATTGACAAAAGAACAAATGGGTATTAAGTGGTTATAAATACATTTAGTTAAGAAATTAGAGGGCCTCTAACTTTCAGAGGACTAACATCTGGAACAGGCTTGCTAAAGGAATCCTTCATTTTAAGGTTAGCTGACTAAATTTAGGACTTTGTGATAACAAAGAATTCAACTGTCTACACTAGAAACTCTTCTCCTGTCCAGCACTGTATTACTTCTGTATATTTGATGCAGGGGGCAGGATGGTGCAAGGATGTTCAACCACTGACCACTAAGTAAGTTCTCGTTATGTCCTACTTTCTCTACTTTGTCAAATTTTAACCTTTTAAAATTGAAATCTTCAGTTGCACACCTTTTTGTTCATCACTGTATTTAATTTGATTCCGCTTATTATGAATTGATACAACTTTCTTCTCCACAGTTAGCACTTTTTTATTTCATGTATATCAAAAGAGTCTATAATCACATAAGTTTTCTTTGGATTCAGTAACAAGACAATGTTCCTGTATAGAAATGCCAAATTATTCTCCTATCTGATCTTGCTGTTGGGTAGTAGAATCCCTCATGGAGACAAAGCAACTGCTTACTGTTCAATAAGCCTATCCAAATCATGAATATAATGCTGGGTTTCCCTAAGGACAAGAAAAACAATCCCACAAAAAGAAAATTGTAACAAGCAATGAGCTGGTTGAACTGCATTTCGTTTTCCATGCAGTTAGCAGTCAAAATAGAAGAATAATATTGTGTTGGTTATGCAAATTTAAGGACAAAAGCCATGCTATTTTGACTCTATAATATGGATTATTTTAAACAAAATGGTAGCCATCATCAGTGTCTGTTGTTTTCAAAGAAGTATATTGTACAATACATCCAGAAGACACCTCTGAATATCGTGTTGCTTACAGCTGTTACACTATACCATAAATGTATGTAGGAATAACACCCTGGCACCTAGAGTCAAAATGATCTCTCTTTTTCTGTGTTGAGAATTTCTTTCCAAATAAAGTACAGTTACCAAAAAACTGACAGAAATGTGTTTACTACCCTGATGTTCTTCAAATTGAATATTAAAAGTGATGCTTAGCCTTTCAGAAAGAAATCATTATCTAGTCATTAGCTTTTCTTTTACCCTTCTTCTCTTCTTAAAAACCAAAGTGTAACTGAAACTGTTTAAGCCACTATATTGCATACAACTAACTAAATGCTTATGCACGCATAAATGAGTAAATAGAAAGGTGAAACATAATTACGTTCATTTACAGTTTTATTTCTGACATCAAGCACTGAGTCTTCTCATTCACTCTTTTATGGGCAAACACCCATTTTTAATTAATTCACTCAATTAGGGAGTGCAGGATGAGGAAACCAAGTCAAACTGTTGAACACATTCATAGCAATTACATTTTAAAACAAGAGAAAGATAGTGAATATGTATGTTATTTAAGTAAAATAGGAATCTCATTAACTTGGAAAAATATTCCTCATCTTTAGTGAGAGGCAGAAACAACAGTTACTTAAAAAAAGGAAAAACTGAACATTGCAAGTAGCACAGTATATGTAATATAAATAGGGATAGTGTCAATTAGGTGGGATTATTAATACACTAGCAGCAGTGTCTGTAGAGAAAGACATTGTTGAACAATTCGGTTTGTTTGTTTCAGTATAAAAGTCAGACATGATTACTTTTCAAATATATTTTTCTGGCTCTCCACCACTGTTTCTGTAAGTACATGCATGTGTGTGCATGCTCCTCAATATTATGATATTTTGAAGAACTTTGTCTTTTCTTGTGTTAAGTACAACCTATCCAGAATGTCAAGCATTAATCTTCAGAAAGATGCACAGAAGCTGAGCATGCAAAAATGGGCAAACACACTGCTCAAACTGCAGGACTTTCTATGTTTACAAAAGAAAGCTTTTATACACACTCATCCAAATCTGAGTGGGCAGCCCTGGGAACCTGACCAACATGTTTCTAAGCTTTTAAGTGCATTTGTAGTATAGGCAATGATGATACATTTATTTAATAGGTTCATGTATTTAAATAATTGACAATTTCAGCAATAAACGTACTTATTTTTCACTTGCAGTAAACACTACAAATATTTCTAAAATATTTTTCCATGGACTCTACTGAGTGGTCAAATTCAGGCAATCATTGTCCGATGGGAAAACTTACCTCTTACTCAGAACTTTATTATAAATATTTAATGCTGTTTAATCTCAGTAAAAATTTGCATAAAATTGAGCTTCAAATATAGCTTGAGACTCTTTTCATCATTCAACATACATCCATGACCCTTTTAACCAGAATAAGGTGTTTGCAGAGAGTGGACAACATATGTGCCTGTAAGTCTTGAGCACGTACAAAGCAAACCTTAACCAAGATAAAAGGTGTAAAAATATTCGAAAATAGTTTCTTAATAAAAAAATGAAGTCATCAAGGTGGAAGCCTTCCTATATGTCTGCATTTTCTCTGTGACTACACCCCTTTTTCTACAGTAAGGCATAATTTTACATGAATCTCCGTCTGCTTGGTTTACATGTTCAAAACATGCATAAAAATACAATAAAAAGGGGAAATGCAGTTCATTTACAGTTCAGGGCTGAGGGATCTATCATCCATACTGCTCAAGCCGTAAGCACTAACAATTTCTGAGTGAGGCCATTAGTGTATATGGTGCACACCATTTTTTTCCTTTTTCATGCCAGTGCTAGAAGCTACAGTGGCTTCATAGGTGAGAATACTATTGTAAAAAAGGCACTGGCTTTAACTGGATGTCTTAGCAACACCTCATTGCCTAAAATAGTTAACATGAAGCTATATTTGAAAGTGAAGGCCAGTAACAATAGTTTTTTCTTAATGATACAAATTTTCTTGTTTACAAAACATGGTGCAGTGGGCTGATTCTCATTACACCAGCAAAGAATCAGGGTAGCTACAACATAGAATTCTGTTTGTGTGGACAATACGAGATAGCCTAGAATAAAGAACTAAAGGCATTGATTTTCACCTTCTATAAACTTTGAAATTTTGCTCATGTTAATATAAAATAGAATGTATTCAAAGATGTTTAAAAAATATGAAAGTACTGCATGCTTATTGTATAAGGCTCTAATACCTAATTCCCTAATTCACAAATAAGATGCCAGCAGGGAGGGAAATATCCATGAGAATCATTAACAATAATCCAAAATTTCCTTCATTTAAAAAAGACATTGTTGGAAAACTTTTGACAACTACATTTTCAAAAACAAAGATTAAATTCAAAACACTTCTGTGGCAATATTTTTAAGGCTTATACAAATCTCCTTCAAAAGGAACAGCATATTGGTTTACACCTGGATACATCTGTGACCATCTTCTACCCTAATACATTTTTACCTTTTTAGATGGAAGATTTTATTTTTTTTTTTTTGCATAACTTCGGATTCTTATTTTTTACCATGAAAAAAGTTTACACAAATGAGGATGACCACAGCATGTGCTTTTTGATTATTCTCTATACTCCAAATATTATTCATATTTTTCCAAGTGAACTGCTCAATACTGATAATAAAATTTTTAAAAAATCAACCTAATACAACAATGAATCCTGAATAAATGTCTAGAATGATGCAATAAACATGCAGGATATTTCAAGTGCTCCTGATCAGGTAAGTTCCCAGTACAAGAACATGATATGTAATGCTCAGGTTGTCCTGGTAGAATTACATGATTTCAACAAAGATGGACCTAGTTTATACTGAAGACTACAGTGGCTTACATAAAAGCAACAATTTTTAAAAAAAAATACAAGACCTTATGTAGAAGTTTTTAATTGAGCTTATGTCTGATATAAATCAGGTCTGTATTAAATTATATAAATAAAACTCAGATTTTTAAATCAGATTGTGAACACAAGGTTGTATACTGATTTAACTAAACTACCTTTGTAAACCAGCTAACGTTAAACAAGTACAAAGTTATATTCAGGCTGTACCTTAGTATTCTTGCAGCCAAGCACGCTGAAAGCAAAAGTCATGTAAGCTTGCTTTTTTACATTACCATTGCATTTCGGTCTTGATCAATGAGATCCTTGCTCTAACGGTCTTAATTTTCATTTTTAAAAGGCAAAACGCTGTATGTTATGTGAGGTCTGACCAAATAGGCACTCAGAAGAGAATGCCAGATATCTTTTCATTTTTGAACTAACAATATCAACAGCTGCATGTTTATACCCAAATAAAATGTTAAATTAAAGCAGTTTATTTACACAAGTTGATATCAGTATGTATGTATACCAATGCACACACTGTAGCTTTGGATAATCAAAATACCCCTCTTAAGAAAACTATGAATAAAAGCATTATTTAGGAGAGCAATGTAATTTATCCTCTAAACAACTTTCACATAGTTAGAGGGAATAAAGTGAAAAACAAAGAAATAGTAATGATAAAATGCTTTTTGCTGTGATACTTCACTAGAAATGAAGATTATAAAGGCCAAGAAATTTCCAGTCAGGACAAAAGGCTTTTTAAATCTTTTAAATCTTTTGTTGTGCTTGTGATTACAGGTTGAAATGATTGATTTTCCTCTATGACAGTATCTTAAATTGTGTGTCACACAGTCAAAATTTAAAGCTTGATAGGTCCACACCACAATTTTAAAATTATTCAAAGAAGCTCAAAATTTAATTAAGAAAAACATTAGACCAATTAAGACTAAATGGTAGTATAAAATATTAAGGTAAAACATGTATTAGTGTGACATTTGCATTTTTATGAAGTATGAATCACAAAGAAATAAAAACTGCTGCTAAATTTCAGTTAAGTCCCTTTTAAAAATCTTGTTTCCATGGCAATGCTGAGAGTAAGTTTTCAGAGGATGTAAGATATGGATTTTTTATTTAAAAAAAAAAAAAAACAACAACAACAACAAAAAAACAGTTTAAATGAGAAATAGCAACATCATGGCCTCTTTTCAATTTTCTAATATGCCTGAGAGGCACAGAAAATAAGTCACCAAGACATCAATGCCAGGATGAATGCAGGAGGACAGACCCCTACTTACTCTACTGTTTTGCCGTATACTTCTAAATAAGCACATTCACCAGTATAATTCTGCTGCAAACACACTAATTGCTAAACAGACAACAGAATTTTTGCAATCTGAAGGCCTAGTAGTGCCCATTCAATCAGGAAAGCTTAATTACAACACCACTCATTATTGAGATGAGCTGAAATTCCACTACAAAGGCTACCTATGACAAAAGTAACCAAGTGATTCTTCTTTTACATTCCAGATCTAAGAAAAGTTGTTCAAGTCTCTAATGAATAATCAGGGATTGAAGTTTCTAGGCTACAAAAATCCTGTTGTGGCAAAAAAGGCAGAAACCTAACACCCAAATCAATACTGTATTACTCTCTCCACAGGCAAGAGCTGCTGGGTCAGGAAAATCATGAAAAATTCATAGTGAAGGTGGTCAAGTCATCCATAAGATAGAGAAAATAATGCTATATCTAAAGATCCCTTGAGCAATCGAAGACATTTTATAGATTTCACCATGGATAAGTGCTGGTTTGTTTCATCTATGTACCTTAATACTGTTCCTCTCTTATTTTGAACAGTAAATGAGGATGTTTTGGTCTATATTTACTGTCTTTCTTATTTACTTTATTAATTTCTCAGTCTTCGTGCTCCACTGTTGCAATAGCCACCCACGGGAGAATTCTGAGTCATTCCTTCTACTAGAAAAAGCGTGTAACACATCTTGGAGGAGTCTTCCATATAAATTCCTCAGCAGGGGTAAGCATAATTCTGGCTAACAGACGAAGTTAAAAAATGTCCTGCTCCTTTCTGTGACATCATTTCTCCAAAGCGGCACGAGCAACAGGCCTTCATCTTTTATAAAGTCTAAACTCTCAAGCATAAAAAAGATACAATTTTATTCCATATAAGGGTAATAGAAGGAAAACAAGTGTTTAAACAGCCACATGTGGAAAAGCCAAAGAAACAAAGATTTGTGCATGATTAATAACTCATTTTTACACATATTCATTCTTCCTGCAGCATCAAATTCATGTCTAAGAAAGCAACAGTAAAAAAAGTAAAATGGCAAAGAAGGTCCCCCTGCACAGTATATATTAAAGTAAATAATAAAAAGAAAGTCTAACGATAGCAAGAAATGATAGAAATCTGCCAGATAAAATGACATGTCACTTTCTAAAGCTTCATAAACACTTCTGAAAATTCTACAAAGGTGGATTCCTCCACGATGTACAGAAATCCAAAGCTTTCCAGTAGGATGAGCTGCGCAGTTATTCCACACCTGTACAAGATTTAAACATTCTATGATTCAAGACACAACACACTTTGTGGAAAATGGATACAGTCATGGTTAAATCTGTTATGCCAAAATAAGATAAACAATGTTAGAAAGATTCTGCATCTCTCTGCCATTGAGAAAAAAGAGTCAAATTAAGGATGAAATCCACTAGTCCATTTTGTCAGCTGTCTGTATGATGCAGTACCATCTCCTGTTCAATATTAGTAATCCCTACCTAGTGAGCTATTTAAGAAATGTTACAGGTTTTTATTGTACTAAAAAAATACTATTCACCTGTGAATGTAATTGTCCAAGTATATTGCCTCTCCAGATACACATTAGCCTCATTCATCCCCAAGTTCTTGCGATGTAGAAAACCATGAATACAGGGGCAAGACACGTTCTCTCTTAGACTTGAATGTGCTGGACATTCACCTAGAACATTTATAAATATCACTGACCTTATTACATAATGCCAAGCAAAGGCTCAGGAAGCAATACCTTCAATCAGTCAGGTGTATTTTAGTTTGGGGGAGGGGGGGTGTTAATGACAATTAGGGGAGGATGTGGGGAGCTAAAAGGCAGAAAATGATAATTTGGACATTTGTGGCAAACTTAGGAAAAACGTGTTACCTAGCTAAAGCTGTATAGAATATGAGATATAATGAGTCAGAAATGCCTACAACTAGTTCAATCTCTTTACTACCATAGTACCCAAACATATTTATTAGACACAATATGCCAAGGTTCTAAGTGATTTAAAAATCTGGTTCCTTTTTCTGAAGTGGAATGGTCTCTCAGCACTAACTTCATATTCCATATGTGGAATCCACATATGGATTCATATTCCAAGTGCTGAATAACTTCTGAAAATGAGAACATTTTCTAGATTTTTTATATTCTTGCACTGGCTATGCAAAGTTGTCACCTTCTTAATCTTAGATCAGTCCCTTTTTTATAGTTACTGACATTCTTACTTTTGAGAAAAATCAGAATCTACCATTTCTTGCTTTCCCTACAAAGAGGACACTGTAGGCATCCACCTTTAGGAATCATCAAGAGAATTCCCCTCTAAGTTTCATATTCCCATTAGTGAAGCATGAGTTCAAGTTTGACTTCTGTCTCCAAGTTAGACCACACTGGCTGTTAGAATAAGCAAAAGTAAATTATTAGAGATGGCACACTCAATATATTGTACTTTACCATCTTAACAGAATGCCACATTCTCCTGTTTCTGATTTTTATGATAGATGGAGCATATTTTTTTCAGATGTACTCTGTAAAAACTGTCTAGTGTTTGCTAGTCATCACATTTAGTTAGACCATAAAAACTGTGGATGTGGGACCATCTTTGTCTTCCTTGCTTGTGTTGCAATTGAGCCTTGGTTCTTGACATTGTCATCTGCACTATTCTAGTGATTAGTGTGAGTCTCACAGGATACATCAGTTGTCCCCTCAGTTCATGTCAGAATTCAACTGGTTTTGGTTTTCACCTAAAATGACTTTCAAATGTGAAGGCATTAAAAGGCATGTCTAAGACACCCAGTGTAAAAACAAAACATATGAAGTAGGAAGATTTTCCATATATAATAAATAATAAATATTATCTTTTTCATTAGAAAAGCTTTTTGAGCATTTGGCACATATCCAAAATACGATTTGTAGAACTAAGCCATGAACATCAGTTATAAGTGAGCCATCAGTATTTGCCTTTACTCTTCGAAATTTCTGTCACTTGTGCCTCACATTACTTGTTTTAAGGCATCTACCGTATTCACAGTTTCTGAGAGAAAAAGTAATTACTGACAGAAGCTCTTCTCTTGGGAGGATCACAGAAGAAAACTACTGCATTTATGGATGGTGACTCCCCTGTGTCTTCTCAGAATGGACACAGAAACATGACCCCAGAGAGCTGGGATCTAAACAGAAACAGAAAGAACCTGTCTCTCCTACTTTCTTTACTGAAGACAATGAAAAGAAACAGTGTCAAAGACACTTACTTTGAAATGCCTCATAATGCTCAGATATTTGCAGCATATACTGCAGTTATGCCACTGTCATATATTGTTCCATTATCACTGCAGGAAGCTCTGAAGTTTTATGCAATCTTACTTGAAAGTACATGAGAGAATGTATAGAGATTGGTGCAAGGGAATATATGGACCAATTTTCCAAAGTGCTAATAGTACCAAAATCTCACTAAAATCAATGGAAACTCTGGTTATTTTGCACTTCTCAGAAAATGTTTGAAAATAGTGAGTCCATAACAGGGACCTTGTGAAATCACTTGTGGCACCTGTATTCCCCTAGTAGAGTATATATCAGTGCAGAAAGCAGAGTAGGTTATTATGAAGTAGAGAGGTGAAATCAGCTGCAAGGAAAAACTACCTTATTATTGGCATCATGTAGTATGATTAGGTCATAGGTATTTGGGATATGTGCCAATATCACAGAACATAATGCACATTAATACATATCACCAATATATTGCTGAATGAAAAACAGCAGTCAACCAGATTTATCAACGATTGTATCTGAACAGTAGATTGGAATATTTAAGTTTCTTTTTGGACATTATATTGAATATTCAATGTATTAAGGTTTTCCCAAAAATGTTTCCTAAATTTAACACATTCTGATTCAGTAACTTAGAAAACAGCACAGTTTTCTAAAGATTGACACAAATGTGTCATGAATGACATTTCTGGGTTTTCCAGTATTTCACTATATATGGATTAATCTTTTCACCTAAGTGAATATAGAAAAATGTTACCTTGGACAGCTGAGAGTACTAGAAAAATCTGTATCTTTGTGAATAGCTGATACTTAACTGAGAGCCATCCACAGAGCTGAAGCATCCATTTTTCACAGTGTTCTCCATTGCTATCAGCTGAACTCTGTACTGATACCAGAGTAAGGTAGCTTGTGGCAAGGGAACTTCATTGTGCCTGTTCTGACTACCTCATCTAGAAGTTTCTATTTACATGCTTAGGTTAGGTCACAAGTTCTCTGGCTTAACTTATTTGCAAGAGTAGCAAAAAAGATTGCCATTTGTCTTATTTTAACTTACAGGCATTTATTATTTATTAGCAATAACACGTTTATTCATGTGGTAGACAGACATTTTCTTTTTGTTCTTATACACATTTCTCCCCACAGAAGTTCTCTGAAATACTTTGTTCTGAGACATTCTTATAATAGCATGCAGATACAAAAATATAACAGTTTCACTAGAGAAGAATGCATGATTGGGAAAAAGAACACACAATTTTAAATAAACAAAATTAGTGTGATTTACAGAAAGGTAAGGATAGTCCCTAGGAGAATGTTAAAAACTTTGCATTTGTTCTTGTTAATTATACACTTTGCCTTCAAAAACAGGCAAAAATGGAGAGTATTTTTCATTCATTTTCCACATATTTAGTACCTCTTTTAATAAAATTATCTTTGGGGTTAGTAGAATACATTTTACAACCTGATAAGCATTACATTACATTGGAAAGTAAAATGGCTGTATCGTTTACTATGCTCCTATCATTTAATATAATATCTGTAACAGCCTGCATGTTCTCACAATATTCTAACTTTACATTACTACAAAACACAATTTTATAAATTGTAAAGGTCTGTACAAACAAGAATGTATTTTAATACAGAAAACTTGACACTATCACTGCACTTTTCTTCAAAAACATTCATTCCTTTCTTTGACATTTTTTTGGCTTACACAACAGGGTGCCAAACATTTGTGACAGCTTACAATAGAAAAACAATATTGCTTTTAGTTAACAATGTTAGCTATGAATATATATTGACAGCATTTTCACTGCAGATTTGCTGCCAACATAATACAAAGCAAATAGCATTCAATATGTTGGAACACTCAGGGGAATTAAAGAGTTTCAAAAACAAATTTATGGCATTAGGTGCTGAATGCTAAATCTAATGAAAATGCAAATTCAGAAGTATCTCCTGCACATACTTCATGCAAAGGAATACAGTTTGGCAAAGTGATAAAATTAAGATTGTTTAAGTCAGGAGAAAATTATGTTAAAATGCCTCTGCTTGTTTGGCTTTTTATAAAGCCAGTTTTACCACAAAGATTAATATTTTTCCCAAAGTCTTTCTGCTTTGTTTCCTTGAAGTACATCAGAGTGAGATCATAAAAAATCCGACTTCCAAGTGCTCCCAAACGTTTTGAGAAAATAAAAATACATAGGTGTATAATTTTAATATTTGTAACTTTAGTAGTAACAATATACAACCACAAGCATCACTGTTCCTTTGCAAGAACAGTAGATGTGTTTTGCTTCCAAGTCTGTATGTTTATTATTATCTACAGAACAAGCAAAGCAGTGGATAGAACTTATGATTTAAATCTTATTAAAATACAGTAATGTATAGCAATGTTGTAGTGTTGTGTCCTATATATTAAAACATATTTGTTAAACCAAACATTTATTGACAGTACTTTATAGGTGACATGACATTAATAGTTTTTAAACCATTTACAAAACAAATGAATGTAGGTTAACAATACTGCATTGCCAAGAAAGAAACCATTCAGATATTGTAGCTGTTGAATGTAATTTGTTATGAATTCTTAGATTAACTTGATATTGATTATCATTCATCTATATCAAGTAGTTCAACTCAGACATCTAAGTGTTTGCAAGGCATCAAAATATTATGTAATTTTTAAAATAACTTCTTTAATTTCTAGTCACATGATCAGCACCAATTAAAAATACAACTGACCCACAAAGTTCAGCATTCCTTTCCAGTATATTATAGTTATTTTCTTTCTTCTTTTCTGATATGGGATATTGCATCACATATTCTTAGTTCTTACTTTCACATAAGAACGACTGCATTTCATTTATTGCATTTGTTATATAAAACTCTATGGGTTACTTGCAAACTAAATGGACTGACTACACAAGTGACCGTGACTAGCAGAACTGAGAGGTGAAAGAGTGTTAATCAAAAAGTTTGCAACTGCATGGGTTTTCTTTGTTTTATTCAAATGGATTTAACTAAAACTTCTGATAACTATTTGGGAAAAAAACCTGCTCTGTCAGATACTCATGTTTTAAAAAGTTCTTTCCAATTAGTCTAAGAGCATTCTCTCATTCTCTAATCTCCTAGTAAATGCTCAAAACCCGGAAGTGACTAAGATTTAACAATCTTGATATTTTCTTAGATAGCTACAAAATTATGTAGTTCATGAAAACAAACTCATCATAGATTACCCTCCAGTCTGACTGAATTGTTGAAATATATTTTGAACCTTCTAAATAACAAAGAAGGATAAAAAAAGGGAAAAGTATCTTATTTGTAGAACAATGTTTGTATTTAACAACTGAAGTGTAAAATTAGTATAAGCCATAATTATCAAACCCACTATAATGTTCAAAAATTCATGAATTTCAGGTTTATTAGAAAGCTGAATGGAACATATTTTAGGATTAAACTTGGCCATCACATACAGTTTACCATGAGACTCATACTACTTGCATTATAGAACAGTCTAAGCTGCAAAATTATACAGTACTTCCCACTATGGTGAGAGAGCCACAACTCCACATTTAGATCCACAAAGAAAAATCAGGAAATGCAAAGCTTCACTTTTTGCTAAGCTATGAATTTGAAAACATACTTTCTAGCACATCAAGCACAATATGGACCTGTATACTATAAGCATCAATCCAGTTAGTTTTTTAAAAGCTGAAAGACTCTTACACTGGTGAAGATGGTGTAAACACAGTTAATTTGTTAACATCTACTCTGTCTCTTTTCACTGACTGTCAAGGAAATCATATTTTACATTTTTTTCGGTATGTGCTTGGAAAGGATTTCCTAGTAATCTACACTAAATCTCACTGAAGGGTGACAACAGAAATCAATATGTGTCTCTGAAGAATAATCTAGCCAAACATTTACATTTAGAATATTCATTTGTATTTATGCATGAGAAATTCCTGGCAAAAAGAAATTCTCTTCGTGCATACATACAATCTCTTTTTATAGGCTGATTTTTATAATGACCAGGCTTTAAATCAGTAAAATAAATATCTATTACTCAAATTAGCTTTGTGACAAAAACAGCTAGAATCCATGTAAAATAACAATTGACCTAGGTAGGTAGTTCTATTAACCTCTGCTTCAAAGAAATTTGTTTGGTCCTTCTGCAGCCATAGAGAAGAGACAACCCACAGGCAACAGTTATTGTAGTTTCATCGTGGCTATTCCAAACCCATGGAATTGCCATTCCACATGCCTGCGAGGAAGGATATTCCATTTAATCTGGCTATTGAGGTGATTCTAAATCTAACACTGGAGGTACTCAGCATCAATGTCAAATTTCCAGGGGGAAGCATGTCCTGCCATGAACCCCACAATACTCTCTAGCCCTCTGATGTTGGTATTAGTTTTGCCCACAGAGCTCACAGAAGATCAGAATACAAACATACAACAAGATGCAATGCAAGCAGCATTCTACGTCCCTGCATCACCCCTGAGTATGACATGGTCTTGCATTAAAGTATGCAAAGGCACATGAAAACCTGCTAGGAGAATTCGCACACTGGTGTAATAAATTACTTATTAAAATTTTAATAAGAGTTTTCTGAGAAGCTTCATGTGAATTTTCAGAGGGTAATATGAGGACAATGAACAACCCCCTTCAAAAAACTTATGCTACACAACTACAAAATTAAGTGTTCTGTAGAGAATCATCATTTCAAAACAAGAAAAATACAGTCAGATTTGCCATTCCAATAAAAGTCTGTTACAATGTGCAAGGTTAAGGATCTGAATTCATGGACTTCAGTGTTCAGTTGGAGGTTATATATATGTGAAATGGGCAATACTGTTGATAACAATCTTCTCAAAGTCGAAAATTATAATAAGGAAGTGGTTGTCTAATTTGTTGTCACTCATCTTTGAACATTATTAGGGAAAAAGGAGACTGATAAACAGAAGCAACAACCCTGCTCAGTGGCTGGCTTAGAGAAGACAAATGTTTTGGGGCAGATGATTTATATTGCTTATGCCAAGCTACTAAAAGCTTCAGAAAGATTATCCTTTCAATGACAGCATAAACCCTATTCAACAACATACACCAGATTTAGCAGAAACACATGCAGTTGTTTTAAATCTATACTGAGTATGTTCCACTGTATATACATCCTTTAGTACAAATAGTAATAAAAAACTCATTTCTACTTGAAAAACCTTCTGAGTTTTAGCTCCTACATAATATAATGCATATTTAGACTAGCATGTTATTCAGTAAAAGATGTCCAAACAAGATGATTTGATGTTGGAATAGTCATCTCAGAACAACCAGAGCAATGTAAGGTAAAATAATTGTCAAGTCAATCTCTAGCTTACATTTTATTGCAGAAATAAATTGAACTCTGCTCTAGCTTTTTGACACGTAATTCTGATACTAATGGGTTCAAATCCATTTCTCTTTGCTCTCCTTCCTAACAGGAAGCTTTATGTAATACTGTGTCAGAAATCTACCAGTTACTGGCTAATGTTTCCCTTAAATAAAAAGTCTCTGCCTGTAATACTATTAACAGCTGCCATCAGTTTACAGTAATGAGCTACAGTTCATCATGGTAGTGCTACTATGAAAATTAGAAGCTTCCATGGAGCTTCTCAATTCACAAAAAAATTATCAGAGCCATCATGAGCAGTGGTGTAACAGCAGATATTGTCTCTCTATGGTTTAGAGGCCAGATCCTAAACTGGTGTAATGTACTCAATCATTACAACTGTACACAGTTTATTATACTGTGTTATGTATAAAAAATATAGCAGTTCTATTTTGAGGGTCAGTATATAAATCCAGTGTTGTTATTCTTAATTTCTCCAAACAAAAAATTGGACTTATTTTACAGAGTATTTCACTGGCTCTTCAATAGAAAGATTAAAATATATTTTGCTGAAGGAAACATAAAGATTTAACTATATATACTGTAATATCTTGGATCACCTACACAGTGCAGAAGAGTCTTCCAGTTTCAATTAACGGGACAAAAAAAAAAGGGGGGGCGGGGAATTAAAAAATAAGATAAGTAGCTACAAACCATGGTTTTTTAATTTTCTTTGCCCTCTTAAAAAATTGAAAATGCATATCTTAATGCCTGATACCTCCAGAATTCTATAAACTATGCATATACTTACAAGCAGTAGAGCAATAGAACAAAATATTTAATTGAGATTAGGATGATTAGGATGGGATTTTCTGGGGCATTTAACGTTGTAGGAACTTTGTCCCTCTGAAATCGGTGGGAGATACGCTATCTCATTCTACCACAAATCAGACAAATACTATTTTCAGATCCTAATGGCAAAAATAATAAATAAATAAATAAAACACCAAAACTTTTTGTACAGAACTAAATTTGATGGACCTTTGTACATCTGTTTTTTTCCTAGAAAATATCCTTAACCGCCTTTCAAAATTACTGGTAAATATAGGGCATATCCAGGTTTTTTAAAGTTTCTCTACACAGAGATGGGAGGAGTATAGAAGAGCAAACTAAATAGACTAAAATTCACTAACTTGGATAAACTGTATGAGTAAGGGGAAATATGAAGTTTATAAAATCACAAATCAAGTGAGCAGATAAAAATTATTCACTATTTCTCATAACACAGAAATTATTTTAAATATTAACTGGCATATTAAAAAAAAGAGAGAAGTACTTTTTATACAAACTGCATAATTAAACTGCAGAACTCAGTGCTCCAAGATCACAGTAAGTATGATCAGATTAGACAAGGATGGTACAATTCATAAAGACCACCTATGCCTGTTAAAAGCAACAATCTGGAGGCAACTACTACAATGAACCTGTTGACTTCTGACGGCCTGTACCTCATTTAGACTGGTGGGAACTCACAATTCTGTGGTACCACAACATGCAGTGGATGTCAGGCTGGCCTGCAGGGCACCAGGGTTTTGTTGTAACTTGTGCAGCATGCAAAGGTCAGTTCTGCCTATACCATTGAGACAGGAACTGAAAGTAACATTATTCTATACTTTCCTAGTTATTACTAATATTTTTTTAAGCATCAACTACCAGCCATTGTCCAGATTAGGATACCAGACTAGACAGCTCCTTAATCTGATTTGCAGTGCCACCTCTTTACTTTTACAGTAAAGCCAAAACCAAGACAATGCCATAAGTGAGAAGATGGACTCAGTTACCATGGCTGTTAATGGGAGAATGGGAAGAGCAGATGAGAATCTGAGATGCAGGGTAGTCACAGCAAGAATGACAGTGGATTGCTTTTTCACCATCTTTTCATTATCAGACTAGTCCCCTTCAGGGTCACAGGGCAGTTCCAGTTCCATGTTCTGAAGCAACTGGCTATCTCCTGGAATAATCAGTATCGCCACTATATGCTTCAAAGAAGATGAGTTTCCATCTTTTAGTGAGGCAGGTTAGTTCAGTCAAGTTACTCATGATTCTCTTGGACAACCCAAGAACAATATATATGGTTTGGACTCACAAACCCTGAGTTACATGTGGGTGTCCAAGAAACTTGCTGAACAATGTGCCGAACACTGGGATTAAAAACTGAGTTGCTAGTTGGTAAACACAAGAATGAATCCACACTGCCCAAGAGTGTTTCTCAAATGTGCAATCTTTTCAACAAAGCACAAAAATCCTACATCTTTGTGGCACCTGATGTCTGATTCTGATGGAGGTTATAGGTTCTCAAGATCAGTGAAAGATTTACCACTTTTCATAGCTCCTTTGCTCCATCTAACAGCTTCCACAGAAGCAAAGTGGAAGGCTCTTACTGACTATAATAAAGCACAACACTAACTTTCAGGAATTTGCTTAACCTCTCAGTATTAAATTTCCTATTTTCTATTTCTCATTTTCAACATCAAAATTCAAGTTTTCTCTGCTTTTTCTTTCACTTATTGTAAGGTATGAGATATATAAAGACACTCTGTGCACAATGACCCAATATTGGTTTCATACTGTGTTCATATATTAAAATCATAGGCAGCATAGAACAATGAAGGAAATGTGTTACAAGATCTAGCTCTCTTGTTCCACCGCCAACAGTTAATAGCAGAATAGGGGATTACTGGAGCATATGCTTAATACACTCAACCACAATCAGCAGACAGAATACTGACTTCTTCCTTGCTCTTTCCAAACTAATTATCTCTTATGGAATATCACTACTATTTCATTCTTAGATTTCCTTGGTTGCAAGCAAAAAATACAAATTTCTACAATTTCAGCACTAGCTTCTCTTTTTCTGCCCTGTCATTTCAAAAGCAAATGGTTTCCTTCTCCCAGTAAAATGAATTAAGGTACATATATTTCAGCTTGATTTATCTTCAGGTTCCAACAACTTTTCCACAGTATTTCAACCTGCCATGGCTCAAATATAGAATATTCTCCATAAGAAAGATTTAAAAAATCTAAAAGCAGGAAAGTTTAAAACATTCAGTCTTCATCTCTTCGATGTAAATATTTTTTCTTTTACTTTAGTTCTATGCTTCTGCATTCTGATGTAAAGACTTTCAATAATAAAGGCAGAATGAAACCACATTTGCATGGAAGACAATTAACACTGGAACTTAAAAATGGGGATATTTAATCATAAATAAAAAAGTTTTTAAATTGAAAGAAAAGTAAGCATGTCACATCACTGACATCAAGATCATCATAGTGCTGATTTTGTTTATGGCATTTATAATGTATTTTTGACATTTTGATTGACAGATGCCACCATAATAGGAAATCACACACACCTGGCCATTAGTTTCCTGTAAGCAAAAGCCAGTGTTAAATCTGAAACATACAATATGTATGCAATAATTACCAAACACTGACATCTAAAATGATCTTAGAGACACCTGGAACAGAAAAAGTTTATGAATTTAACACTGTCTTGCCAAGAGAGAATATTTCATCAGGACAGCAGTTGTTTTGCTAACGCTGAATATTGTCTATGTTTACTAACCTATCTGTATTCATTACTTTTTAAAGGATGATACATGTCATGACAGCTTTGGATAATTTCATGGAGATGCACACTATATTGCGCTTACTAAAGTTTCACATGCACCCTCAATCTATTCCAAGCACAACTGAATTATTGATCCAAAATAAAATTATATGTACTTGAAAGAATTCCAACTTAGAAGAATCATCATTTATAAATCTAATTTTATACACAACCAATATAGGCACAAGTTTCCAAAATGGCAAAATTATATTTCTTCAAAATGCAGTATGTTCAATTGATTTTTCTTTTTAAAAATGTTGAGATGAACATGCAATCTATTTTAAATATCATCACTTTGTTTCTTATTTAATTAACATTTCATATGGCTTCCTCAGTAAATAAATAATTACTTCAATCACTACACATATCATCTAACCCAATGCACTTTTGACTTACAATAAAATTGTATCACTTTCCAACATAGAGATCAGTGAAACTACTTTTAAAAAGACTCCTTTGACCTAATCCATTATGGTTTTTAACACACATTTCAGATAATTCAAGCCCATCCTTTATAAAAAGTAACGGACCTATATTACCACATGCTATGGTACCATAAGATCTTACAGAATCTTCATTAATCTGGCTCCACCATACTTTCTCACTTTTTTTTTTTCAAGTTGAATGGCATGTGCTATTAAAAAAATAGTCTACTTACCCTGCAGTAGCTGCAGTTACTTAAAAGATATGGTCCAAAAGCACTCAACTCAGGCTCTCATGTCTTCCAGGCAGACAGATATATGTGTACGTACATATGTATATAAAAAATACACACATGCACTCAAATACAGCTTTAAGGAACTTGGCCAGGGCAGTATATGCAGTGCACCATTTTAGTATACAGTGATGCTGTCAAACTAAACAAAAACTAACAGAAAGTCCAGATTTTTGCTGCTTCTAGATACTGAAACATACATCCCAAAGGATGCAAATACATAACTCCTATTTTGCCTCAACTGTTGTCATATTTGCTAGAGAATTTTCAGTAAAAGCATTCTCTAATTCAGATTAAATTTATTTACCTGCATAAGAAACTGATTTTTCCTGATGAAAATGTTTCAAGAGAGCTTCGCTTCCTTTTTAATATTACTTAGAAAAAGAATTATAACTTCAACTATTCTGCAGTATATGCCTTTCTCCAAGGCAAAATAAAACAGTGAATGATAATGCCTGATAAACCCAGTGGCCTTAAATGAATGTCAGAATTTAAATCTTGACCAAGTTCACCCACAAGAACTGAAATCCACTATTTGGTAGCTAAGAATAAAGGAGAAACATCACTCACATATGAAATAAATAAAAATTTGATACTGATCTAACTAAATCAACACTAAAATTACAGTAAGCAGTAAATTAAAACTATAACAGTGATGATACTTATGGTTTCATCTTAAAGTCAAAATGGCAATGTGAGCTGGAAATATGGGAAGGCAAAAACCATTTGACCCTTTATGGTTTTAGGGGTATGGCCCAAGACACAGATGCAAATTCAGATGTCACTATTGACTGAAGGACCCCAATTTCAAACACATGAGCTATCAAAGAACACATACAATCATGGACTTGAAGAAAGAGGAGCTAAGAGCCTTCATCACTGAGAGTTAACAAACAAACTAAATTAATTTCATTTTACTCAACCAAATAGATGGACAGCAGCATGAAGAGAGAGCCTGATAATTCAAACTAAGTCAGCTTGATACTTAGGTTAGACTTTGACATCTGTAGAATAGGACCAGATTTCCTGGAAAACTTTCATTTACTATCTCCACTCCAGCTGCCATAAAGTCATAGCAGAGGTAAAACTGAACAGTATCCACAGTGTTTCTCTGAGACACCAGATACTCAAAATAACACTGAGGAACAGGAACTTAAAACAAATACTGACAAATAGATGCCTATTTGGGAACTGCTAAATAGATTCATAATTTTTATTTAGGGAAGTAGAAATCCTAGGGAGGAAAGAAAAAACCCAAAGTTTAGATACAGAATGATACTGTTCTGATACAGGGGTTGGTACAGAAAATTATCCACAAAACCTCTATCTTTCTGGATTTATATGTATTTCTTGGTATTGTCATACCATCTATGCTAAATAAAATGCATTCTCCTCAGATTGCCTAGAAGTACTAATTCATGAGACTATTGTAAAACGAAAAGGAATCAAGCACAGAGTTTTGCTTACATCAGTAGTCACCGGATACTTGTTTTACAACTGTTCCTCTCTTTTGAGAGGATAAAGTCAGTTAGAAAGAAGCTTCAAGAACTCAAATGCTCAAATCTCAAAGATTTCTAGTCCTAAAACACATTTTCTTTTTAGTATTGGAGTTTCTTATTCCTGCCAAAAATAAAAGAAAAAAAAAAGCTCTAAACTACCCACCCATAAAACTTTGCATGAAATTTAAATATAAATATTTAATTTTCCTTGGTAGTAGATCAACTGAGCAGCAGACATAAATGTAAAACTCACCCATTCTGGTATGTTCTTACATTTATATTATCCTATGTTTATTTGCATTAAGTTTTTCTTTTATTTCTACATCCATGTTTTACATTACTGGCAGTAAGAGTAACAGATACAAACTTCTGCCATGAAGTTTCCATACAAAATTGAACCTCATTTCAATTGTTTATTATTTAATAAGAACATAAAAAGAGAGGAAAAGAATTAGGCATGTATGTACATTTTCTGTAAAAAGCAGATTTAAAACATTGTACCTATTTGTACAATAAACACTATGGTATGCTAGGTACTAAGCTTCTTTTAAAAGCTAACCAAAATCTTTCTCTAAAACCAGATTTATAAAAGCAATATAAATTTAAATCTTATCTTTTCAGCAACACAGACCTTGTGTTATGCTTTAAAGATTCTGATTTTGGACCAAACAATATCACACCACTCTTAATCTGAGTCCCAGTAAGATTCTGCTATGTTACACTGCAATGGTTGTATGGAGTACAAAAATCAGTCCAACATAAGCATTTTTAGTAATCAAGTTGTTATACAGATTATATTCAGATAATACAGTGAAAGCATTTAAAATGATGGCTTTGTTCAGAGTGCTTATTAGTTCTACATGCCTATTTGTTATAAACTTCCAAATCTCAAATGTCTAAATTTTAATTCATTAAATGTGCTTGGATAGGCAGCGCATAGTTATCAGTAACCTTTACCTTTAATCTCTTAAAATGAGATGATTTTCACGAAAAGTATCAGAAGTGAGGAAACAAAATCAATTTATATGAAAAAACAAAACTGGTACCTGAAAAATATTAGGTTTTGTCTACCTGCCTAAAGGGTGAATAAAATACCAATATACAGGAAGAGGTAGAGGTATCTTTCTAGCACGCTAAAAGTTAACCTAAGAAGAGCACATAAAGATGGGCAACAGCTGGGGACTCCCTAAACAGACAAAATTCAAATAATCTAGCGATTCTCCTTGTAAATTATTATAAAGAGGTATTTAGAGAGATTACAGGAGCTGACCAGAAGAGGATTAATAAATTATTAATGCAAACTATTCAACAATGAATGACTTATGCCTAGTTCAGTAAGAAGGTATATGCAATGAAACACACTACAGAAAATATGTACTTCAGATTGATTAAAGAATGTTGCAAGTCAAAAAATGCTTTATAGAAGTCTTCAGAATTTCAGAACTGTGCTCCTTCATAAAAATATATGCACTTTTATACATGCTTTTTACAAAGCTAGGTAAATGCAATACAGCCTTTAATGCACAGTAAAGAAAATACCTGTCTTCTAAAAGGAGAAACTGGAAAGACTGTAAGATGTTATAATGCATCTTGATACCAGTAACTTAAATCACCAAATGACAGTAGAATGAAGAATGTCTGCTTAAGAAGAAGAAAGTAAAAAGGTAGCCTGTTTCCAACTTCAGACTGCTTTTGATGTCATCCTTACTCCATCTTACTTTGGAGGCAGCTTCTGTAGGAATTAACTGCACGAGATGAGATCTTAGGCCAGAAAAAGAGGTTGAGTACCTCAAATCATCCCTGTTTTTCTTTTCTTTCCCCTGCTTCTCCAAAATGTATCAATTGGTATAGTAAAATACATTATCTCTCCCTATACAGATATCATTCACATCTTTAAACAATCATGGCTATAACATCAGAAAGAAGCAGTTGTCCACTAAGGGTCATCAGGTTGTTTTAGCACAGTAATAAGAGGCCTGAACAAACTATAAAATCCAATCCCAATAATAAACAGTTCCTGAAAATTTAATCAATTAAAGACAACAGAGATTTTACAGCCTTTTATTTTACAAAACAGTGTAGAACATAAAAAAAAAAAGAAAACTCTCTAACGAGAGCTCCACGCATTCATAATAATGTCCAGCTATGATATTATCTGTCTTACCTTGGCATCCTGTTTAAATTTCTGAAGAAGAATAGGCTATCCTTTTTCCTGATCCATACATACACATAACAAAAAAAAAAAACCAAAATCTTGAGTCAAAATCCTAGCCTCAGTCCAACTGCAACTGAAGTAACAGAGAAGCCTTTGAAGTAAATAACATTTCATTCTTTGATTTTAACCTCAATCTAGATTGATTTATTAACAGTAAGTAATGATAAAATCCTAGCTGCCAAATAGCCATTCTTCTCCTCTATCCATCTTGGTATATTTTGTCAGTACCTTTGTGATGAAGAACTCCAAATGTGTTTATCAACACTTACAGAACAAAATTTGGCACTATTAGGAAACCCCTTCTGTTGGAAATTCTTTTTTTAAACTCAGTGAAAATACCAATTCTGAACATGATTCATCAGACAGCAGAGTTGTTCAGGGTACATACACATACAAAATATACATGCGGCCTAGATGTTCATTACTTATTGGTATAATATGGTTGCTGTTTGTTAGAGTAATTAAAATCCTCACAGATATTTTTAATCCTTTCATCACTTTGTCGTATTCAACTTTTATCTCTTCTCAAATTCCTCAAAAGTAAATTTTTCAGGACAGAGATCATCTTTTTCTAGTGTGGCTACAGTATCTGGAACAGTGGCTGTCAACAACTTGAGCAGAATTTCTGGCTATGGCCCCCAAGAGAAATAATCATTCTTTTCACCTGTAAAAACCTCCTATATTGGTATACTAGCATATTTTTATAATTTATCACACATACACACACTCCCCCCCCCCCCAAATCTCAAATGAATCACTGTTGCTACTAACACCTTTAAAGATATTCTAGCTCAGAAGTAATCATGCACCTGAAGCACTGTCTATTTAAAATACTTGAAATGCAATTTGGAGATGACATTTTTTCATCCAATTTCCAGTTACACAGAGAAGGAATTTAGCAAAATTGTAGATGGAGTTGTAAGGACCATGGCTGAAGTTAACAGGAAAGAAACCCTACCCAATAAAGAGCATTATCCAGAAATAGACAGCAGCCTGTGACACATATATAATTAGAGAAATTGGAGGCTTTGCCCATGAGACCATGTGTTCCACAGCAAATCCTATTTCCTTCATTCCCCCTTTCATGGTTACTGTAAGTGTAATCATTGCATGATTATAGTCCCTACATATAACATATCAGGGGGGTTTTTTTTGTTTTTTCCAATATTGGTGTTAATTGAAGTCACTGAACAAATGACAAAAAAATCCACAGCTCAGATCTTATCAGACCAACTGACTTGCACATCAGAAACCATATAAGGAGACCAAAAGACCAAATTTTACATCTCACAGGTATTTTATATGATGCTTCTTTTTTCCCAGAAATATAAGCCATTAGAAATATAAGCCATTAGCTTTTTCTTTTGATTTTTTTCCTTGCTAAAAAAGTATAAAATAAAATTGACAACATAAAATGTTTGAGGTAGAAGTCCAAGCCATGAGGAGGAAGAAGTTAATTTACCAACTTCCAAGTAAAAAAAAAGTCTACCGGTTCTACTGTAACATAGGGAAGTGAACATCAAAAAAACAGAGTTTATCATAAAATTCTAAAAAATAATTCTGAAAAGATTAGGGCTCTCACTGCTATGCTACAGAACTTTGCTCTATTACCTGCCCTTGTTGCTGAAGCACAACAGTAACCTAAGATATACGTAACAGGAGGAAGGAAGCAATCATTCTGACAAAGACTTATGTATGATAGTGAACAACAAATTAGGCATGAGTTTCCATAGTGATACAGCAACAATAGGCTGCTGCAATTTTCAGCTGTCTGTACTGAGACAGTAACAGAGCAAAGGGACTAGAGTCCCTTCTCTGTAAGTTGGGATATTCGTGTACTCAGAATTGTCCATTAAATTTCAGTTCCACACTATAAAGAAAATATTGAAGGAACTGGAAGAGAAATAATAACAACAAAACCAAGAAGTTCTGCAAGAAGCAAAACTACCAAGTGCTATGGATTTGGATTTCATCACTGGATTCTCTGGTATCTTTAAAATGCAAATTCCAATTAGTACTTTCTCCCATGCATCTCCTCTGTGGATTCTCTGATGTTTAATAAGAAATTATCTCATACTATAGCCTTTCTGCCAGTGGGAACACAGATGGGTCTCTTGCCCATCTGGCAGCCTGCTTTCCTGAAACCTACAGGAATTCCTGTCCAGTGGTGTTGAAACTGGCCAAGAGTTAAGAAGCTATTGAGGGAGAAAGGAGAGGAGAAAGATCAGCAGCCACACAAAATCCTAGGCTAGCAAGTAGACAGTGTGATCACGTAAGCTTTGTTTCCCTGGGAAACGAGGCTAATTACCAAAGGGCTGGAAAGATTCACTTATGATGAAAGTCCAGAGGCCCCAAAGCGGAAAAATACTTAAACACTTAAAGGTAAAGTGCTCTATTGGATATAGGGCTGAAAGAACCAAACATGATAGCTAGGCTGAGACACAAATGATGAGGAATGTTATAATTTACAGAAATATAAATGTTAGCCAAGGATGATGAGGATTTATTTGTACCAAGAGGAGCTATCACTAAGCAGAATTGCAACTGGGAATAGTGGGATTAAATAAAGGAAAGCTTTAGGCTAAAAATCAAGCAACACTGTAAGTCAGATGAGTCTATAGAACAGTTTTGAGACATAGGAATTGGAAGCTCCATGGCTTAAGAAAATTGAAACTGGAATGTAAAAAACCCATTCTCTACAGAACAATAATGCATGGACAGTGAGATTGGCAGGAATGTCTAATAGGTGTTTCTTTTCTTTTATCACTAGATTAATAACACAAAATACTGCACTAAACATACAATAAAAACTGCACTACTAGCCAGTAGTTAAACTGACACCTAAATCAGAAATACATACAGCACAATTACGTGTTCCTAGTATTTGTACGGCTGTTGTTTTTTACACTGCGTCTTTTTCGTTCACTTTTTTATCTATTTGGGCGTCTGTTTTAACCTTTTGGGTGTCAGTGATTGGTCTGATACAACAGGAGAAAACCAGAATGGATGATTGCTAATTCAGGTAATGAAAGGAGGTTTCTTGTTTTCTCATGATACTATTGAAATAAATTTCTTTGTGAGTAAAGGCTTTAGTGTGAAATGTCAAGCAAAACTGGAGATATCCTTATAATGATAAGAAAATCTTCAAGATATTTTCAAATTTAAGTAAACAAAGTTGTTTAAGAATTTGAAGTTGAAGGAAGAGGAACAATGAGAAGAAATGTAATATAGACAATATATAAAACTAATAAAAGTAGCTAGTCCTTTTGAGTGCTCATCTAAATGGCTGAAACCAGACCTAGGATATATAAATGCATAGAGCTGCCTTTCTCTCATATCACCTATATGATACATCAAAATAAATATAATATTATACAGGTAATTATTTATATAGAGTTATTAGAGTATCTACTTTTACACATAAAGTGATCAAAATTACTTGTGTATTAATGGAATATTTTTAAGCAATACTGGGTTTCCTTGTTATTATTTTCTAGTAAAACATAAAAGAAAATAATCAAAATGCACAAACCAGATTACACAGTATGTTTGATGTAGCAATTTCTAACATCCATTTAATATAGCTGAGATGCAATGACTAATACTGCCCATGTCCGCTAGTACAAAGACCTAAAACAGGTTCCAGACCAGATTATGTTCATGCAGGTCTCATTTTAACGGAAATTGGAGAGATGAAAAAAAGATTAGAGGAACACAC
Organism: Astur gentilis; assembly: GCF_929443795.1. Taxonomy (NCBI): domain Eukaryota; kingdom Metazoa; phylum Chordata; class Aves; order Accipitriformes; family Accipitridae; genus Astur; species Astur gentilis. The sequence goes on along the minus strand of NC_064887.1, from coordinate 8,508,196 downwards.
ATTATAAAAACAGACCTCACAAGTCAAACTTAGTAGTGAAACCATTTTCTTTCATGTAGACAACCATGAAAACAAATATCCTGTAAGCACTAGATATATATTGTATCTTTCTACCAGATCTCTTTGCCTCCTTGAGACAGATTCCCATTCATCTCATGACTATATAATTTGATCATAGTTGAGTAAGGCACAGCAGGGGAAAGGGTCTGTCTGATAAAGTATCAGGCTCCAGGAAGACAGATAAACAATTTCATGATTCCTAGTTGTAACAGGACTGGTACAGTGGTGGATATTAAGATATTAGTCTCGTAGGAATACAAATATCAAGCCTCTGCAGTTTTTTCTCTTACTAAATATGTTTTCTTTCCATTAAGTGAAAATGGCAGCCTGATTATGATAAACTAAGACAGAACACCAGAATAAAATGCAACGTACATGTGAAAAGTGGAATTAAATCTTTTTTGATTTGTCAGTGTGAAAGTTAGTACATAACTTGGGGGGGGCGGGGGGGGCCTTAGTTTAAGATGTGATGTGAAAAAATAGAGCAAGGAAGTTTCTTTCTCATGTGATATTTTTACTGCAAAGAAACATTATTTAAAAGTAGGTGAAACAGTTGCCTATCAAGTTGTTTCACATTTAAACCTCCTCTTTCGCAAGGGACACAGTGGCAGGCAACTCCTCCTCTACTACAAGTCACTAATGCCTGTTTGCCGTGCTACCTCATTGTTCAACATGTATTAAATGAAGACTTGAGTGATAATATTTGAACAGCTATGATGGACTTCTTTTTCATATATTAACACATATATTTTGGTTGTATACATTAACACAAATATATAGCAGCCGTTACTAATAAAACTCCTGTTAGGTGGCAAATGTTATGCTGTCTTCGTAATTACTTCTTGTCTTAGATAGCTGAAAAACATGGTGATATCCAGTCGTGCTGATACCTGTATTTACTGATAAAAATTCAAAGAACAAAGATGATACATTTTACAGCAAATTTTTAGTTACAAACCCTGGATGTCATCTTTTTTGTTTAAGAAAATATGTTCTGGAGTAAGCAATTTTTAAAGCTACCTTACTATCTAATCTAGTATCACTTACCTGTGATTCTTTTACATTTTCAACAGTGAAGTTGAACCAAACTCGAAAGCGTGGGTTACAGGTATCTGGTCTAATGAACAGGTCATACTCAAATTCTGTGATGTGGTCCACCCGTCCAAGGTTACCTATGAAAAACATATGAAAATGAATGCGTTTTAATGAATGGCTGATAAACTTTCCAGGAACTACACTGAGAAAAGTTTTTTAAACTTCTACCTCTCATGGTTAAAATATGTAAGTATAATAAGCCTTACAACAGTTCAGAATTATTTTTAAAAGACCTGATCATAGTCACAAAATAAAATACATACCAGTAAGCTACATGTATATGAATACACCAAAAAGAAGACAACATGAATTTTTATTATTCAATCAAATTGACTTTTTGTCTTCTCTTATATAAGTATTCCAGTTAAGTGTCCTAACATCCTTTTAATTGTTTCCTTTCTTATTTTCCACTTTTCTGATTATGTCTCTGCATCTCTTTTAGCCCGCACCTGTATGGATTTCTTTCTGTCCATTTGCTGCTCATGTTCAAGCACCTCTAAGACTAAAGAGTCCCCAGATTTCCACCTGGACCCTCTGGCTGGTGCTCTGAGGTCCCTCTCTCCCCACAGATGGGTCAGCCTTCATCTCCTTTGTGATTCAAAAGCTAGCTTAATACTTTTTCTTCACCATTTGCAGCCATTATCACCTCCTTCCAAAGACACAAACAAGGCTGTAAGATTTCGTCTCAGCTTTTTTCTGGTGAATTTCATGGAATAATATTTTTAAATATAGTCAGAGCTACATTGTCCCCTATGGCATTATTCAGCAAGCAACCACACTGGCTATAGAAATGAAGTTCAGCACTGGGAAAACTTGCTAAGTGCTTTTAAATTGCTAAATTGGCATTTTTCCTTTGAAGTGTGCCAAGATTTTTAAAGACAGGGTTTAGACTGTCCATTTCATTTATACACTATAAAAATAAGACTTCACATTTTCCTGATCCAATCCAAAACCCATCTCATCAGGTCTTGTAAGACGGGGCCATGCTTTAGCTCATGGGCTAAATTATACTTATTTTTTTAAAAAAGCATGGTAAGATGACCTGGTTTTATGGTTTCAGACATATTTTGGGGTTTAGATATATATTTTTGGGTTGGATATATACTGTTGGGTTCAAGTAGTTATATATAATGCTATTTGAGCTAAACAATTCCCTCCTCAGCAAGTCCCATTTCAGTCAATACAACTGTTCATTGGTAACATGCTACTCAGTATGAGCACAAGTAGCAAAATTCGGCTGATCTGTTGTTCTGGGGTGGAAAAGAAGCAGGAAAAAACATTTTCAATGCTGTTCATCAATATATTTGCAGGATTTCTTTCTTACCCTACGTTGTTTCTGGCTTTACTAATTGAACATTTTAAATCTTCCCTATTTTTAATGTTATCATCTACTTTCCTACCCACATTCTTCTTTTCAGAAGAAAATTCTCCTCACTGATTCCCTCTGCAGAAAACCGCTTCATGCTAACAATCTGTTCCTAAACACTTGCCTGAAGGATACATTTGGCATATGAAATATTTGAAAAAAACCAGCAATATTGTACAGCTAGAATACCTTCGCCAAATATAAATAATGTCATCTGCTGTATTGGGTTTTCGTGCCCAGGTGCTGGCTGTGGGGGCTCCAGAGCTGAGCTCTCTGAGGAGAGGCTGCGCTGCCCCACGCCAGCTGCAGCCGGTTCTGGCCGGTTCCGGCCAGTTCCAGCAGGTTCCAGCAGGTTCCAGCCGGCTCCGCAACAGCCCCACCCAGGGCACAGCAGAGCCCCTCAGCGAAGGTGGAGGCCACCTCAGTGAAAATGTACTTAAAGGGCAAAACCACTACACAGGCAGTGAGGAGTGAGGGAGTCTGAGGAGAACTAGGGTCAGAGGAGAAGGAGGGAAGGGGGTGCTCCGGGCTCTGGGGCAGAGACTCCCCTGTGTCCTGTGGGGAGAGGCTGGAGCCGGTGGATATTTCCGGAAGGACCAGTGGCCCGTGGAGGACCCACTCTGGAGCAGGCTCTCCTGACAGGAACTGCGGCCCGTGGGAAGGGCCCAGGCAGGAGCAGGGAAACTGTGAGGAGGGAGGAGGGGCAGAAAGGAACTGCTATGGACCGACCGCAGCCCCCCCATCCCTCTGCGCTGCTCGTTGTGGGGGGAGTGAACTCGATCCTGGGAAATGGGGAAGGTGTTGTTTTAATTTTTCTTTGTTTCTTACTCTCCAGACCCATTTTAACTGGCAATAAATTAGTTTCCCCCCAGTCGAGTCTGTTTTGCCTGTGATGGCAATCGGTGAGCAATCTCCCTGTCTTTATCTCGACCCACAAGCTTTTTCATCTTAATTTTCTCCCCCCGTCCTGTTGAGGAGGGCGAGTGAGAGAGCGGTTGGGTGGGCATCTAGCAGCTGGCCAAGGTCAACCCATCACATCTGCCTGACTCGGTTAAGTCCCCTACATATCCAAGTGCTCTTTCTGCCACAGGGGTCAAGCCCATCACTATTATTCACAAGAACAGAACTCGAACCTTAATGTAAACTATTATTTCCTACAGGTTATTATCCAAAGTAAATAAGAATGGTAAAACCAAACTATTGCATTGTAATACCTTTAATTAAAGGACTTTGTTTTACTGTATTTTTCATTAAATGTCATGCACATATGACATTGCTGGAAAAATAATATTCCTCATGTATTTCAGAATTTAGGTGGTCCAAGCTGTTCAACAGCATAGGTTGGATTCCAGTTGCCTCACAAGACACAGTTCAAGCTCTCTCTGGACAAAGCTTCATGTGTGGGTGCCCAGAGTCACTTCAACCTGAGTCATGCCTGTGATGCTGATGGATTCTATAAGATCAAGGCAGCTGGCTGGATGAACGCAGACTGCAGGATAGGTCCAGCTTGTAAACTACTAAGTATACATGCCTCCCAATGATCCCAACAATTCCAGATATGGATTAAGTTATCTGCAGCACAGACCAGAGGTACAAATTTTAATTGAATTACTTCCAAAGGACACAGAAGCAGTTAAATTTATATTTTAAGTTCAAAGATCATTAAAAAGTTGCACTGCAAGGCGTAGGAAACTAAAATATTATTAAGTGAATAAATAAAAACAGAGCAAAAAGAGTCCTTGATTTCTGACCTATTGCACATTTCAGCTTCTTTTTCAACATCAGACTGATCTGAACTGTATGGGGGTCAGATGGCCCACTCAGAACTACTTTACAGAGTCCATAGCATCCCTAAAGTACCACTGGTGAATTATCCCAATGACAGTGAAATCACTGATGGTGAAGAGTTCGTATGCTGGAACCACTCTAAGCCAGTCTGCTCTGGAAAACCTATATACCCATCTAAAATCCAGCAGAACCTTTAACAATTTAATCATTGTGTGCATGATTCCCTGGGACTCCTAACACTGTTTTCTCTCTTTACCTGTAATACTTGATTTAAATACTTACCTCCCTCTTAATGCAGTATTTTTTCCTTTTGTAAATTGTATCTCACTTAATTACTTTTTGCCTACAGAACTGCCTCTTACTGGGCTCCTTCGTAGTACACATCAGCTGCCATAGTCACCTGCAGCCATTTGCAGTTTAGTATCATTTGTACATTTCATTAGCCCTCTATTTCTTCTGTCTTCCAGATGCTAAATAGGCTGGACCTAGCACTAATGCCTTTGGTAACCAATTCAACAAGTTCCTCATGCTCAATAGACTATTGTTTGTAATATCACAGCCTTTGCTCACAATCTATCAGCCTAATTTCAACCCACACAGCAATGTCATTAAACAAGGTGGCAGTTTTGGTACAAAGAAGCCTAGAACTGTAAGAACAAAACACTTCCTCGCTTTAAGAGATGCTTTGTAGAAAACTGATAGTGCCACTGAAAAACATTTTTTGGTGTCCAAGAAAGGATATAAACATCCCAGTGTTAATTTCACAAAGTTAACAATTTTACATAGTGCCTTCACACTGCTGTAATCATGGGAAATAGATTTATTTTAATGTGTGAAAATTATATTCTTATACCACAGGTAACACAGTGAGATGCATTAGAAATTATGAAACAGGAATTAAACATTGATTATGCTATTCCATTTAGCCATTATACCATTTTACTATTTTAACACTGAAAATAAACATTTTTTTCTTAAGTGCAAACAACTTCTAAACTGCTTTTGTTTTTTAACAGTTCTATAAACTTCCTTAAAATTTCCCTTTTCTTTTTTTGTTAAATGTATAGCAAGAGAGAAAACTGGTTAATTAATGGTTAGACAGTAAGTTCCTCCTATGCCAAAGGGATCTCTGTGCAATTATGTAATACATACACTCTGCTTTGCAGTACCTGAGGTGGACAGTTTCTGTGCAGAAATTATGATATATTTAAGACAGAGCTAGATAGCACCAATTTTGTGTAATGTACCTACCAGTAGTTTTCAATCTTGATACAACTACTCTAAGACATTTCGCATGCATGGTTTTTATTCTGTGTACATCGCTAGTCTAGTAATTTGTGATATCAGTAAGGGACTCTGTTCACAACTATATTGGTTAGGTACATTCTTTTAAAATCAAAGATAAAAGTCTCACATTACTAAAACATCAGCTTTGCTTTACTTTACTTTGGGTTCACAGCCGCATGAAATCATCACCACTCCGTCCAATAAATACAGAAGTTGGATCTATGAAATTATACAACATTTTTAAAGCATCATCACTCCATTGTTTGTGATTTGCATTATATTTGGGGGTTAACATTATAAAACATAAGATATTAATAATGTTATTTAAGGTATCTATAAAATTAATGAGCTGATCGAGTAATGTGATCTGCAAGGGAAAAAAGCCCAACAACATTACGAGCAGTGAGATTGGAACTTATTGGCATTCTAAAACTTTTCTTGTTTAAAATTTTTTTTACAGTTTGGGTGCATGTCTGCTTGTCAAACGGCTTTCTGACTATATCTTAAAAGTAAAAGAAACAATTTATTACAGTAGCTAGCACTTTACAAAACATTATAGATTTTTTTCTCCTATGCACTCTGAAATTAGCAGGGGGGTCTATTATTATTTTACTTTACAGATATACTGGCACAGATCTTTTTAAACTGATGGGAAGATGTGAACAAATCAAATTCCCAAATGTCTACAAACTGACTTGCACTTAGCCTTGGGGTTTGTTTTTAAGACATGCTCAATTTTCAGTTGCAGTTCTGTTCAATACTGTTAACATACTGAGAAAAAAAGAGGCATGCTTTTCTTTAATCATTCAAGCTGAAATTTTTAACTATATTTGCTTAAATCACTTTACAGAGTAATGTTTAGTGCAGTACTCTCAAAATGTGTAGTGACAGGGGTCAATAGCATGTTTCAAGTTTCTTTAAAAGTCAGAAAAAAACCCAATGTTACTATTTTATTAATCATGCAACATACACTTAGACCTCATAAAATATTAACGTATATTGCTTTCTACATCAATAAAAAGTGTACTTTACACAAAGAAAGAAAACCTGCTTAAGAAAACGCTAGCTAAACTTACTAAGCATTCTAACAATTATCATAAAAATGCTAGAAAAGAAAATATAGATATGTTAAGCAATCCTAAAATCTTCTTAAACCACACATTGTGCTTTCCTACAGAGAATTTTAAGATGAAAAATAGACCTTGAGGGTCTTAGACAAGCCTGAGGCAATATAAAGAAAAAGGTCAAACACTCTGCTAAAAAGGACCGTTATCTTCAGAACAACAACTTATCAGCCAGCTTGCAGCCCTGCTTATTTACAGTTATTGGTCCCAGAGGAAGTGCACTTCAGCGCAGGGCGCGATTACTTTGTAATGAGTTTGCCAGAAATGGTAAAGGAAACTAATTTGTAACAATGTGCTGTTCCCTGCACATGAACTTTCTCAGACACTTTTTTTGTCCAGCAATGAATAACTAACTTCAGCCTCCCTAATAAGCAGTGAAAACAGAAGTGCACTAAAAACGACTGAGTCGCAAGCATGAATGTGCTGAAATATCAGTGATTATCCCTCTCAGCTGTCCATTACAGTACTCATGATGACCACCAATTCCCCTGTGGTGGATATATAGAATGCAGGTTTCAGGGGGTGGATTTGCACATGAAAATTAACACCATTTGGAAGAAAATAGCCTGCACCTGTCACAGATTAGCAACAAAAGGTCAAATGCCTCCTTTTACACCTAGAGCACTTGCATATTGTATGCCTTGCTTATAGGAGCCTAATTCTAGTTTCTTAATTCTGAAAAGTGAGCACCATGGTGAACTGAGGAGAAAAAAAGAATTAAATCTTGGCTAAAAGCTATCAATAAATCTATTGATCAAGATACATATGAATGGAAGTAGCTGAGGCAATCTCTGTCTCTAAAAGAGGTAGTTTTTCAAAAGAGAATTACACAAAGTGCTCTTCTGTTTTTGTCAATATGCTGCCAGGTTTTGAAATGCTATTTTTCATCCACACAATAAAAATCTTGACAAGTAAGCAATAGAAAATCACTAATACACTTGCAGCTGCATTTCAATCTATACAAATTCTTTAAACAAAAACAACCAAGGAACAGATTGGAATATACATCATTTTCACCAGTTGAACCTGGGATCGAGTCCAAGATAGCCAAACAGTATTAATCTATATTTTCATGCAACTCTATATTTCACAAAATAAGGTGAAACGTAGAATATGGAATACCCTCAATGGAATTCATCCTTAAAGATCACAAAACACATTGAGATGATAATGCAAAGAAATTTTATTGATACATTCTAAATGGAACAGGAACTACAGGGACCGAGATCTGTAAAACCTTCTCGAGTGAAAGATTAGATATCTTCTGAAAGAAGTGCATCTAAGAATATCAGTTGTAAATTCCCACTGGTTTTACAGTCTCTGTCTGTGAAAAGAATTTATAAAAAATAGTTTGGTGAGAAGTCCTAAACAACTTCTAAATAGCATTTGATTTTTAAATAGGAAACAATCTAACGAAATAGTGATGATCTCTGAAAACCTGTGACTGTTTTTGCATCATCTCGTGGACTCCTGCCCAAAGCATATGACAAATCAAGATTCTTGAAACTGCAAAGCACATGGTTTGAATGAAAAGACAATACAATCAAAAACACATATACAACACCTTGTAAATTAAAGTATACTTTAAATTATTAAATTTGCACATATTAACCTCTGCAATACAAAGTAGTATCTACACTGCTACAGTGAAATCAACATTTTGGAAAAAACCTTCAATACTCTTCAACAATATAGTATTCTTTTAAGAACCTGATGTTTCACTTAAAACAACAGCAATGTTCATGACTCAGCTTTCAGTCAAAATCCAAATCACCTTTGACAAATTCAAGACTATCAAATAGGCAAAGCATTTCAAAAGCACATGGTTTGTGAAGCTGGACAGGCTTTCATTTGTAGTCTCTTTTCTATCCTCTCTCCTCAATTAAGCAAGTTGAAATTGCTGTGTTTCCAATAGGTTTTAAGTTTTTATCAATAGTGACATCGAAAGGACAGTAAATCAGTAGCTTTTGTGAAAAAGATTGCACAGGAACAATGACTGTCTTAGCTCTTAGCAGCAATTGGTAAAAGGCCAGCTTCCATCGCTGGTAAGGGTAAACTGAGATGTACATATTAATGCATAACTTACAGAGGCTGAACGATTCTGATTGAGCTTTTATTGTAATTAGACAATGTGATAAAATCTAACTGTGACTGACAACACGTGAAAATTCTAGCTTTTACACTTTTCTTGTTTATCTATGAATATAGCATTAAAATAAATTTTATTGACCTTTTGGGTATATAAGAGTTATAGGTCTCCATTTGTTTGTTTGTTTCACTACCAAATGATTCAGCAACAATATGGAGAAGAGCAGTGAACCCAAAACTTATAAATGTTCTTATCCTTTCCAACTGTCCTATTTCTTTTGGTGCAACAATATTGATTTTAATGGTTTTGCTTCTAATTCATAACAATGACAGCACAATCTGATTCTCCACACCTTTTCAGGATCACAGTCCGAGTTACACTCTTTCCAACATTTTTCCTCACACGTGATGCAAGTAAGGTGCACTAGACCCATTTCCTAAGGGTATCTGGGATCACAGTTAACTGTTTCTCAGTGGTCCCAAACAAGTATAATGAATAGACCTATACTTCCTTTGTATTGAGTTAAATTGCAGAAATATTAATGAACAGTGTGGCCTACACTAAAACACCCACAGGAGTTTTATAAATTAAAACTTTTATCTGAATTAGAGTAGGTGGCAGAATTTATCACCCACAGCAGCTAATCAGAATCATTAGATTAAAAGAAAGTTGTGGGACTTGCCTCTGAATGAAGTGAAAAATGTACAAGGCCATTTTTAAGCAAGCCAAAGAATTGTCTTCCACACAGAAAATTAAGAAAATTGGAAACCTTTAAGAAAGAAGGACTGACTGAAAAAGGAAAGAGGCATAAACCAGTTTAAATTTGTTTTATTATCCGAATACAAAAGACAAGAAAGTTGGTGGGGATGATGCTGTGATTTATTTTCTTTTACTAAAAACAGTTACAAAAAGATACTCATATTTTAGTAGTCTGGACAGCGACACCAATGGATAGTTTTAGGTTGAGTTCTTCCTTCCAGAAGAAAATACTTTTCTTGGTCACCAGTGTTTGAATGATGTCTGGGCGAGGGGGAAGGGAGAATACAGGGATTAGAATTTATTGAGCAGTATTTTTGAGGCTCTTCCTGCAATGAGGATACTATTAAAAATTTCACAATACAAATAATTTTAAAGTTCTAGCATGTGTTAATCGCAAAGGCCACCTACTTACATCATTTGCAACTTTCCTTTAAAGATAATCCAGAAGATTAAACAATACTGTTCAGAAAGAAAGCAACTAGGAGAACTTCAATATTTTCTGTCTCTTTATGTTCATTAAGAGGAGCAGTCTTAATGGTGATCCCAGTTTAGAGCAACAAGTAATCCTGAAGATTTAGTGATCATCACTGCTCAAAAACCACCATGAGCAGAACAGCACAATATACAAGCAACAGATATCCCAGTATACTACAAATATCTTTGGGTAAACAGCAGGCTTACATATGTATAAAGAAATTATGTAATAAAATCTTATTGAAGGAATTCAATAGTTTTTATCAAATGAGATTGATATTTAATCACTTGCAGCCAAAAAGCCTTATTTCACCATTGCCCTTATCAATAAATAGTGATGCTTTCAGTTAAAGGACCTAAAAAACTGGAGCTGTAAAGAATAAAATGTCAATGTTCATTGTGTAAGGAAATTGTAAAGGATGGATAAAATGGAGTCAGTCTCTTGACTCCTTCTCCCACATCTGTGAGATTCGCATGAATTACAAAAGTATCATCAGACCCCAGGACTGCAGCACAAACTCTCCAAATAAAGTTGCTAAATCAGGTAACTACAGAAACTGGCAGCAGTAAAGCAGCAATGCATCAACTTAGTAGGGAGTGTCAAGAATCCTTAAAAATCAGAGGCCCACGCCCTAAGATGGCCATTGCACACCCACTACACCAAAACCACCAAATCCCCAGAAAAACAGTAGACTACTGATTTCACTGTTCCCTCTTTATCAATTCCCCAAAGGCCTCCAATGACAGATGGGCAGTTATTTATCCATGGCAGTGAACCTTTGTTAAAGGAAAATCAGAATACAAAGAGGTTTTGTATTAGTGTCACGGAACTCAGCTTCCTTTAACAAAGTATATGCTATCAAAATCAGTATCTCACAACTGTGTATGTATCGCATCTTTCAAAGCAAAGCTCTTAAAGGAAAAGCATTTGGGGAAATATCTCTTTGGAAGTGACTTAGCATATAATGGGTGCTAGCCTAAATAAATAATTAATAAGTTAATAAATAAATTATAACAACGTCTGCAGCCTTAACCACGGAAGCAACCACCAGGGCAGATCAGGGAATATGAACTACGGTACCACAGTGGGATGTACCATTATTGGCGGGTAGCAGGGAGAAATGCATCTCTAAATACTTACTGTGTTAGGGCCTGATGCTCAGTGTACAGCATTGAAATCTGTTGCTACCTGTAGACTCTATTGTAAAACATTCTCATATTTACCTGCTGCCTAGACATCACAGGTGTGCAAGCAACACGTTACAAATGGTTAAAACTGTTAAAAGCTGCATATTCTTTATTCTTAAGTACATTGCTTTAGCCCTACTTATGTAATGTTTCCTACGCAATATAGTCATCATTTTGCAAAGACCCTGTGATTTCTTGTAATGCAAAAGGCAAAACAGTTCTTTCCTCCTACAAGTGAGGACATTTGTGTTGATTTATAACTGTATGGTAATGCTGTAATTCTGCACTGGGGCCAGTTTGGTGCCTGATACACAGAACCACCATTTTTCTAGGGGAATCCTTCCACAGTATAATTAGAAACTGCCACTTGAGGAAAATTAATTGATGGAAACCTCAATCAGTCTGGAGACCTATAGTTAAATTATATTCTCAAGGACCTCTCCAAAGTCACCAGAGCTGTAAATAAATTTGCTTTTTTTTATTAAAAAGAAAAAGAAGAGTATTAATGGAAAGGCTCCAGGTACTGTCTTATAAAAGAATCTTGCTTTTTGAGGTGGATCCTGAAGAAGAACCTTCTCTAACTAAGAAATTACTGATTTTATAGCTAAAACTTTCCTTCTGTATCTTATATAAAAATTTCCTTGAACAATGGTCTACTGTAAGGATAGACTTTCAGTACAAATGCTGGATCTGAACAGTTTTAGTTTAGTTTATTATGAAACTGAATTTGGTTCTCTACACCATTATCCATCTAGTCACAAAAACAGTTTGGGGGCTAGAAATGTTATTCTCATTCAATACATTAATCCTATTATCTCATTGCCTAGGAGTGAAATCTTGTAATATAATCTCCATGATAAAATTTACAGATAGACTTTCATGCAGCCTGAGTACATTTTTAGCCATTTCATCAGATTAGACTGACACACAACTTCACTGTTCACCTACTCCTCTGCTGTAGTTCCTAGTCTGACGTGCTTTTGTAGAACAAGGTGATTTCTGTACTTTTCTCTTTATTATACTGCATTTTGATCCTTCTGTAGGTGTCGTGATTTAAGCCCAGCTGGTAGCAAAGCACCATGTACCACTCACTCCTCCCCACAGGTCCTGGTGGGGTGAGGAGTAAAAATAAAGAAACATTCATGGGTCGAGACAAGGAAAGGGAGGGATCACTCACCACTTATGGTCACAGGCAAAAGACAGACTCAACTTGGGGAAAAAACAAAATCAATTTAATTTACTACAAATCAAATCAAAACAAGGATAATGAGAAGTAAAACCAGATCTTAAAACACCTTCCCCCCACCCCTCCCTCCTTCCTGACTCAACTCCACTCCCGCTTTTCTCTCCCTCCTCCCCTGGCGGCTCAGGGGAACAGGGGATGGGTGTTGGGGTCAGTTCGTCACACGTTGTCTCTGCTGCTCCTTCCTCCTCAGGGGGAGGACTCCTCACTCTTCCCCTGCTCCAGCGTGGGGTCCCTCCCACGGGAGACAGTCTTTCACAAACTTCCCCAAAGTGAGTCCTTCCCATGGGCTGCAGTCCTTCACAAACTTCTCCGGCATGGATCCTTTCCACAGGCCGACCTTCAGTCACAGACTGCTCCAGCGTGGCCTTTCCCATGGAGTCCTGGCCATCTTGGGGGGCATCCATCCCCCTGCCCCGGCGTGGGCTCCTCTCTCCCCGAGCTGCAGGTGGGCATCTGCTCCCCCGCTCCTCTCCATGGGCTGGGGGGGAACACCCTGCCCTCTCCCCACGGGCTGCAGGGGCATCAACGTCCTCCGGCACACCTCCTCCTGCTCCTCCTTCACTGACCTCGGTATCTGCAGAGGGGTTCCTCTCACATTCCAATCCCACTCCTCGCTGCTGGTTCCTCTTCTTAAATACATTATCCCAGAGGCACTACCACCATCAGTGGTGGGCTCGGCCTTGGCCAGAGGCAGGTCCGACTTGGAGCCGGGGAAGCTTCTAGCAGCTTCTCACAGGAGCCACCCCTGCAGCCCTTGCCCTGCTACCAAAACCCCACCACACAAACCCAGACCAGGAGGTAATGGAACTTGTTCCTGCATTTTTATTTATATGATTTTCTGACTCCTGTGCTTTTCCTTTCTTCCAGTCACCAGCCTGTTCTGGAAGCCCTCCTTGACTTTCAGTCTTACCAATAATTATGAAATGCCAATACTGTCTATATCCTAGCTTCAATCCAACGTACTATATATAATTATGTAGTACCAAGGAACTACATTACATTGGTTTGTTTTCATAATACTGATAGAATTAATAGCAGGCCTTCTTAACTGTACCCACATGGATGTAACAGAAAACTGCTTACCCTCATTTATCTTTGTTTAGTTAAAGCTTAAATTAGACCTTAAAAACTATCTAGTTAGTGTTATTTTTTCAATCAGAAGTGATAATTTAAATATTGACATTTTAGATGGCACCAACATGTTTTTGTCTTCTGCTATGGTTAGAATATTTTATTATATCTGAATGTCTGTCTTAATTTTGTTGGGGTATTTTTTTCATTTTGCCAAATCCAGAAGCATTTCCTTTTATTTCAAAGTATTTCTATGTTTGTAGTAAATTAAACATTAATCTTTCTCTGCAAATGTCAAGTGATATTTAAATGTTTCTCTGGCAGATAAATGATTATTAATATTAATGCAATAAAATCACAGCTCTTTGTCCTTTCTTTGATATTTAAGAAAAAATTAAGAATGTCAAAACAGTTCTGCAAAAAGAGAATTCATTGGTCTACCATCCACTCTTCATTAGCCTGAGAGGTAAAAAATTACTGATCTTGTGAGACAATGTGTTTATAGAATCAGAAAGGGTTGAAAATGAATTACTCTATCAGTGGTAGAGTGTGTATCACTTCAATGTGAAAATGCCTTGTTAAAGTTCATTTTCATTTAAAGCTCTCTTTTTTGTCATTCAAAAAGCTTTAGCACAATGAAAGAGTCTTTGTCACTTTCATAATTAGCCCCTCTTGCACTAAATGAGAATAAAATCTGATCAGAAGTCCATACATGCAAGGTCATAAATCAAATAGAAAAGCTCCACTAACAGTCCTGTAAGATGTCAAAAGGCACACACAACTTGGAATTAAAGCAGTGTAGCCAGGATCCACTCCCAGAAGCACAGCACAAAAAAGCCCCAATAATATCTGTTTGACAGGCTAAATTTATCTCCATATTCTGTAGCCCTATAAACACATTTTGCTGTTTAGATACAAAAGCAATTTCAGCACCAAGGACAATTCAGGAAAGCAAACAGCTGTTAAAGTACTACTATTACCGTTTGCCAACCAAAGTCAAATTAATTTAACTTAATGCTCTCACTTCAAACTGTGGCAGTAAAAAAAAAAAAAAAAAAAAAAAAAAAAAAAAACCAAACAAAAAAAAACCAAAACAACAACAAAAACAAAAAAAAAAAAAACAACGGAAAGAAAAAAATCCATATATGATAATTGTCATAAAGCAGGAACAAAAATTGTATTAACAGATAAAACTCCTTAGGAAACCAAGTTTAATTTTATATACATAAGTGAGTATGCAGCCCAGCTCAAATGTAAACTGGATTTTATTCAACTTGTTTTCATTTTAAGATGAAAGTAAAAAGATATTTTGAAAGATGTAATAAAATTCTCAACCTTGGACAGTTATGGCAAGAGTGACAGCACATCACTCTCTCTACTCAGATCATCAGAATACCAACAGGAATTCAAGCCATCAACATATTATTTTACTCCACTTGTTAACACCAAGTGGGTATTTCATCAGCAAATTATGCTTAAAACATGGGGAGAGTGGAGGGCAAGGAGAGGGTAAGGTAGGAGTTTGAGGGGAAGACTGTTATAAAGAGGCAGTTGGCAATAAAAATATGTATTCTAGAACAGATGTACTTTTTACAATTCAATGTATTATGTTAACGTTAAATGCTAATTTTAAATATTAATCAGCTGAGTTATTTGTAAAATAGCTAAATCCATGCAAACAGGAATTTTCATGAATACACACATTTATATCCATAAAGTGTACATATATGTGTAGACATTTGGATACATTTGTACCCTCAAATACATTGCTATGTACATGAAAAATATGCAACTTTCCTTTCTGATCTTTTGTTTTCTAATGATATATTCTCTGCAGAACCAAGCTGTTAAAGTCATGTCTCTAGCCATGTAAACATGAAACAACTTTCGAAGTAATGGCTTGGTTGGAGGGTGTGGGTGGATATATGTCTGTCATATGTTCCCAAAATTTCAAGTTACATTAATTATGCAATGATCATAAGTAATTTGATTCCACATACTTAGGAAACATATGAAAATTGATCTGCTAAGCAACAGATTGAGGAGCATTAGTGTGACAAAAAGAGAGTAATGCATTTTATCCATCCTCATACAGTCTCAGACTTTAGTTCACTGACAGTAAACTTCCCAAGTTGGTTAAAAAATAGCGAGGACATAAGTGAGTGTCCTTTTGGATACAGCCCACCTGTGCTTGAGTCACAAAAGAAATGTAATTTGCCTTGTCTATCAGACATACAGGTATCTAAAAAGTGCAAATTGCAAGCTACTGTACAAGCAAACCAAGCCTGGGAACTGTGACCAGGGCATGCAAGTGATTAAAGAAAGAAAATGGATTTAAGATGGATGGCATGAGAATCTGAGTCAGACATATTATTGAAATTGAACCGCCTAGATCTTTTTTCTTCTGAGCACTCCAAAAAGCCAATAAAGCTTTTAAACAAAAAAAAGCAGCGGTTTTTACTATATAATAAACTAGATTAATTGGCTTTTAAATAAAGAAAACTCAAAATGACTAAGTAAGAAGAAATAAAAATCAAAACAGATCTCCTCTGCCCACTGTGCCCTTGCAAGCAGACACTGTTCCCACAATTGCCTTTAGTTTCCTACTCAGTGAACTTGCTAGAATTGCAACAAATTCTAGATAGCCTCCACTGGATCCCCAGGAAAATACTGTCAGCTCTATGGCCAACCCTGTATCTGTTCCTTGTGTTTCTCAACAGTTTCTCAGTCTCCAGGTGCTCCAGTCTCCCGGCTTGCTGCACCCTCACCCTCACTCTCACTCTCCTGCCCGTGCCACTTCGTGCTCTGAAAGCATCTCACTTCTGAGCAGGCTCAGCAGCTCTCAGTGGAGGGTGAAATCTCCCCTTCCTCTAGATGGTTCCACTTTGCTCTGACATACCCCTTTTGACAGGGCACATATGAAAAAAAATAATATCTCTTTCAATGTGTTTAAACAGGAAACTTCAACTTCATCAAATCAACATTGTAAAAGACACCTCCAAACTTCCTCTCTGATTCTCCCTAACATCTCCTAATTCTCACATACTATGTATCCACATGGGTACAATTCAAGTGCTACAGTCAGTCAAATAACTCATACCACCAGGTAGATCTTTCTCAGCATGCCCTTAGTATTCAGCTCCTTCACGCCTCCTCATGAAAGGGAGACAGGATACCAAAGGAGAGAGAGCCTTTGTAACCAAGGATTTCAGATCTTCCCTTTTCCCCCTTGCCAACAAAATCTCCTACCTTCTCTTTTACTTTTGCTGTTACTTTTCACCTTTATCTTCAACACACAAAACCCAGAGGAAACTATGACTTTAAAAGTCCAATGAAATATGACTATTATTTCAAGTTCCAATTCTTCTTAACCAAATTCTTAACCAAATGCTGCCGCTACAGTGGAAAAAAAAACCCAGCACCTCTGCCAACCGAGTCTCAATACAACCGATGCCTTTCTGACTGTCAAAACTGGGAATTACTACAACTGAAAGGTCCTGAAGAAACAGGTCTTTATATTGCAGCCATATTAGCAGGCAATTAATGGGAGCCAGAGAACCCAGAGGGGGGGGGAAGGGTGTGAGACATGGAGACAGGAGGAGGACTACATCCATGAAATAGGGACAAGTAAGCTCCTTCTAGCTGGGCTAATAGGAAAGCCAGAGCTTCTGGAAGAGGAAGGGGGGCCTCACAATTCATAGGCATGTTCTCAGCTTCTCTTTCTGAGTCTTTCCATCATACTGCAGGTCTGATCTCCATCCATCTGCTAAGAAAGACAGGTAGCACTTGGTCTTACAGAGATCAGTTTGTTCCTAATGAGGAGGCACATAATCTTAACCCTTCAGTAGGTCTTCAGCCGAGATGCCTTATCTTCGTACATTTACTCTGTACTCAGAAAGAAATTGTAAGACAAGAGCAGGCCAATTATTCTCCTATTACTCATTTCTATATATAGGCTGAAGTGCAAGGTAGAGGCATATTTAAGTCAATAAGCTATTTGCAAAACCTTAGATGGTGAGCTAAGTGGGAGGTTTGGGCTATACAAAGGCATGGTTTGCAGAGATGCTCCTATATTAATAGACAAAGTCAGTCACATCAGATATGGACTTCTTCTGCTCTTCTAGTAATTCTCTGATCTCCAGAAGTTTCTAGCTTATCAGGATGCCCAGTTAAGCTTGATTTAGGATTCTAATTAAGTGGATTAAAATTAAATTTTCTTTTATTTGACTGTACCTCCAAGTTTATTCTCTCTGGGTCTTTATTTGGTAGGACCATAGTTTTCCAAAAAGAAAGAAAAAATATTAAAAAAACAAAGATGTATGTTTTCAAAACAGACAAAATCTTCTTACAAGTTATTTCACAAAACCAGAAGACAAATCAGTATTTTTAAAGCAATTCGTACCAAAATCAAAATACAGTGATTGTTGAGCTGTATTATTGTTTCTCGTGGACATGAAGTGACCTTGGTCAATCATACAGTTCAAATGTTGCTTTTGAGTCTTCAAAAGCAGTGACATACACACACATTTAGCAGTACTGTTTCTACGCAAAATTAGTCTTACTGGATTTCTAAAGAGAGGTGCCACTTTACCTCTGTTTATGTAAGAACCTGAAGAAGTATCAAACCTTTTTAATGAAAAATAACAACAAACCCCACTACTTTTGTTATATACTGTATTGTATTTCTAATAGTACCCCCTGCCAGTGAATCCATAGCAAGGTCATTTTACACCAAAATCTAATCTTAAAAATAATTCTTTGTTCGCATATAAGAAGCTGCTGGGGTATTAATATAAGTCCTTTAGCACGTAAAGCATATTAACTGTGAGATAAAAGGGTTAATTAAAATCACTTATTTAAATACATCCAAGGTTAATTTCAATTTTGAGTTTGAATCTATATGCAGGCACTTTACAACACATTCATTATGATACACAAAAATATCTTTATTAAATGCATTAGAAAGATTTATTACATTATGGAACATTGTGCAAGTAGTTGCATAACAAAACAATTATCACCTTAAGAAGTAAGTAAGTATTTGTGGTTCCTAATTTTAATAATAGGTCTTTAACTTTTATAATGTGTACTTCTTTATTTACTGAGAAATACAAAATGTGGATATTTAATGTATTAGTAGAACAATTTTAAAATATTACTCTCAGTAGTGACAAACTTTTAAATAAAAGATATATTAACATATGTTCCTAGTTTTAACCAAATATACATGCTTTTTCAAAACCCAGCCTTCAAAACCAGGAACTTATAAAGCCTTTGTCTTCTTTTTCACGTTTTTACCATATGACATGAAAACATTACCTCTGTGACTGAAAGATGACTTTCTGTCATACTGCTGATGTGCAAGGAAGTCAGCAACAGAAGGACCTTTTGCTTTTAAACATCCCAGACTCACAAGAAAAATGGCAGTCCCACTGTCCGCTCTAAGGATGGAAATAGTTTATAATTTAGGAATTACAATTAAAATTTAAAAGACTTCTAATTCTGAACAGGTGGGCAGCTTGCTATAGTTCACTAGGATGGCAGGAGCATTGCAAATATAAATTTATAAACAAAAATATTTCTTTTACAAATAAGAATATAATAGGCGGTATCAGGAAACCTGATGGATTATCAAGCATATTTTGATTTTTTTAAAAAACTAATTTTTTGTAATCAGCAAATTGATTCTGTTAAGGACACACAAAACCTCACTTGCAAAAACCAATTTTATACACACTGAGGGATTTGGCCCCTGCAGAACCAGGCATTACACAGTCACATGGATATTAGTATCTTTCTTTTTTCCCCTTTCTCTCTTATTACTTTTGCATTTGCTTGCTGTATCTAACTGCTGATAAGGCCTAGAACCCAACCTGAAACAGAACCCACATAAACAGACCTTAGCCTGAACACACTCCATTAAAATTATGTGGTTCAAGGTAGCACCACCTGTGTGTATCATACAACAGGACAATTACACAGGCTAGTACTCTCATAAGGAACTGAGTCTCCACATTCCTCTGCAAAGTGTTTGACATAATGATGCCGAAACCATATTAGGATATTTTTGTGCCATCATCTGGCAAACAATAATAAAAATGGAGTAATGATTGGCTAATAATTTTTTCTAGGCTCTATGACTGCGAGACAAGATTATTTTATAGGACTAAAACATGTTAATTAAGAACACTAATAAAAATAAGTTGATTTTATTTGGTTAGATTTTCTTGGTCTTTCTGCAAGATTGGAAATAATTCACAACCTATATCTTTCAAATGTAGCATCCATAGTAAAATCACACTGGATTGCATTAATCAGCCTATACTTTCATTTTCTCCACATTTTCTAATTCATACACTTTGGAATTTTATTTTGCTAAAATATGCTAGCCTATATTTGCTATCACTATGAAGCCCCATAGATAATAAAGACTAAATCACAATTATCAAATTACAGTAATACAGCTTTCTGATTTCAGTAGTCTTTCTTTCTCATATGAATCAACAATTTAGCATATGTCTTCCAGTTATTATTATCAGTTAACAAAGCTTGTTACAGTAGTCTCAGTGAACACAATATTGCTTACCTCATCATCTACATTAAATCAGCCAAAAGTGAATAGGTTGCAAAAGATAATGCTTGCTCTCCCTACTCTTTTTTTCCTCAGCTGGTTCATTCTTCATTAGTCTGAGTCAGTGGAGATAACCTAACACAATTTTTCCAATAGTATTTAAGTTTTCCTGTACTGCTGAAATAGTATCAGTTATTGTTATGTTATATCTGAAATAGTATGTATTATTCCTAATATCTGTTGAAGCATGGCAGACTTTTAAAAAGCAGCCCTACAAAGGAAAGTCCGTCTTATCCACCGTGATTCAGGATGACACATACTTTGTTCAGTTTTAAAGAGTAATCAAAGGTGTGGGCTTAAATCCAATTAGTGTACTTCAAAGAAGATAATGTCAAAATGCTTCAAATGGTGATTCTACTGTGTAACACTGAAGCTCGTAACTTCTGTGAGCCTCAGATTTCTAACTAAAAAATGAAAACTAAAGCCCACAGCGATCTGTAGTAAGAGATTATAAGCACACGCTATTATTAACTATGCCAATATCCTAAAGAGAAAATAAAATTAGAGGTCTTGGAAGTGGTGTATTCACATCCTAAGAATCTAGATGTCATAATGAATGTTACACTACAGACATATTGGACAGATACTTTTAATTGAACTTGATTGTAATCACTGAGAATGTTCTTATTTTCATGCCATCTAATCAGTTATCTTTCTTCTAGCATTCACTCTTAGTGACCTCTGGCCCACTGAATAACAGAACATTTTCCCAATCACCACATGACTATTAATTCACAGAAAGTTCCACAAGCTTATGATCTGACCCAAAGCCAACAGAAATCATTGTTTTGCAGAAATTTTTCCACTGATTTCTGCCCTGGACCAGGCACTGAAGATTTGGCATCTGTCAACATAGATCCCCTGTGCTTGAGAAAAGATTCAAAGTGCACAGTTGAAGTTAAGTTTTTGGTAAGAAACATTTCCTGTCCAAAAGAACATGCAGACTGATTAAGGACAAATAATCACCAAACATCAGGACAACAGCTCCAGATCCCAGTTCCGTTAAATAAATAATAAATAAATAAACAAATAAAAGAGAAAGAACTTTGGAAAGACAGATTTAAGAAAATCTTTCAAGGAAGAATAATAAGGATATTTCCAGAGGAAATCACATGAAAATGGGAAACCATGACTGAAATAAAAGGGACAAAAACGTTTACTGATGAAAATGCAAATGCAAATATGAGGGAAGGAAATAAATGGATCACTAAATCCAAAAGGATAAAGAAGAGCACACAGATGGGAATAATGAAAAACAAAACAGATGCTAATGGAAAGCCGATAACGTAGAGTACTAGAGATGAGGATAACAAGGTTTAATTTGATATAGCATTCAATGTACAGGCTCAAGAAGTGGGGCTCAACATTCCCTGAACATACAAAAGAAGATACTTCAGCAACAACATTTACAAAAATGCAGAGAGGAAAGAGAAATAACAGGCAGGATAACATCGCGATAATCAAGTAAGAGGATGACAAGTGTTTGGGATAAGCAAGAATGGATCAATCCTGAAGCTACTGAAACAGAACCACCACAGAAAATACATGCAGTAATAACCAAAAGTCAAGTTTCAACTTGCTATCATCTTTTATTTTTTAGATGAAAGCATAAATTAATTATTACATTGCTGTTCCATTCCTTGTCTTAACTTTACTGTTTAGTGAGGAGTACATCCGCAATGCATTTCAGAGGAATAAGTGCATCATCATATGTCACCTTACCCAGCTCCGACATAAATTAGCTAGCTCTGGTATTCTGACAGCAATGTATCTGTAACAGCACAAAACTCAGAGTGAACTAACCGTCTCAGTATTTATCCAGTCTTGAGACATTTTGGGCTGTCCTAACATTGCTATGCAATCTAATGTGACTGTGCCTACACAAGTGGCAGTCAGCTCAGTGCAGGTATACGTGCATTTACATGATCACTAGAGCACTGAAGATATCTCATTATACAACTTAACAGTAATACGAAAGATATATGTAAAGCACTATATAAAAACTGCAAATAAGAAGAAAAACTAAAAAGGAACACAAATGTCAAAATTAATTAGTCAATCATTTCAAAACTCACTGTGAACCTAATTTCTCAAGCTGACCACCTAAATGCTGAAAGGAAAAAAAATTCTAGATGCATTATTCCTTAGCTTTATATATTTTTATATTGCATACATGAAAATGGCTTTAAAGTCTTTCACATCAGAAATTTTACATTCATTTACAATCTTAAAAAAGGCTACTAAAGATGAATTACTCATAAGGTAGTAGAGTAGTAACAATAAACATTCAAAACCAGGGTTTTTTTAAACAGAATAAATCATACTTCTTATAAACAATAAGTTATCTTACAGTTTCAGATGAAAGAGAGAGAGATGTGATTCTACCCAAAATTGTTAGACTATAATAATAACCCTTAATATAGTATGGTAATCTACCTTTATATTATGTTATTGTAGCAGATCCTGGAATTCCAGTAGCTGTCTAAAGAACACAGTGATAATATATGGTTTGTTCCCAGTTTGTTTTCAGAAATACAAACACTAAATCAAAATTAGCATGCTAAAGGCTGAACCTAGAAGGCAATTAGATTACTAAACAGAATCAATAAATGCAAAATGAAGCTCTGCATGTATCCAAAATAATGTGTTTCCCACCTAATAACTTGTATCCAAATTCCTGTTAGGCTGAGCAAAATATTCTAAAATATTTTCTCCTAAAATCAGACAGTATCAATCCGAGAATAAAAATACATTTAGTTTATGCAGAAACACCTCTTCTGAAGTATGTTTTTCAACCAGTATTCTTTCAAAAGTACAGACCATTAAGTATTTCAGTGTTTTGTCTCTTCTTGCATTACAGTGGCAGCTCAAACAAGCAAAGATCTTAATTTGGCTTGTTAACTTTCGAAGAGCAGGCAGTTGAGAATTTTAAAACAATTTAGAGAACAACAAGAACAGAATCTATCTGAAGTGTATTCTAATTTCAGGGGAGGGAGGGAGGGAGGGAGGGGGGAAGTGGTAATCTTCTAAGTGATTTCTAAGGGATCTCTGGAGATTGTCTAGTCCACCCGCCCTACTCAGAGCAGCATCAGCAAGAGGATGTTGCTCCATAGTGCATCTGCTCAGGTTTTGAATACCTCCATGGATGGAGACTCCACAGCCTTTCTGGGCAGCCTGTTCCAGTGTCTTCAACTCATTTAAAAAAAATAAAAAAATAATTAAATGTGATCATACAAAGGTATTCATTTATCTGGAGCTGACAAGCAAGTAAAAGAAATATCGTTCTCCCAGTTAGTGCTCCCTAAGCCATGTACTGAGCAAATCAGCAGCACCACATGTTGCATGTCACACAGTGACAGAGAAACAGCAGCACCGCGCTGCTGTGCAACACAGCCAATGTCCCTCTGAGTGCAGGACCTGATGCAAACGTCTCAAATGTATTTTCTCTGCTTCAGTCCCTCTCCTTCTGTTCCCTTATTCTTTATAACATCACTATTTGCTCAAATCTAGTAGACGTAATACAAGATATGAAATTTCCTAAATTTCATTCATCATTTAGTTCACATGAAACTGATGCAAAGCACTCTTAACGTTTCTCAGCCATTTTACACTCATTTCACACAGCTGAAATTTACTACTCAAGGTGCTAGGCAGTCAAGAACCGTGTCTTTTGTGCTGCTGTCTTCTGCAAAACAGGATAATATTACAGGTTGTTGAACTAACTGAACAAAATACCACTATTTAGTCTAGAGAATATTTCAGCATTCTCCCAGATGAAAAGAAAGCCTTTCCAACACCTCTTAGCTCCAAAATATTTACTGTTCTGATGCCACTTTATCTTTTATTCTGAGCACAGCCATTCCTTCTGATATTCTGTATAGCACCATCTGCATAAGCAGAGTAAAGAACACTTTTCAATTTCTTCTAGTACTCCATGGCTTTGATCTAAAAAGACAGAGGTTAAGGATATAAACAGGACAGTGAAGGCAGAGAACTACTCTGGGGAAACAGCAAAGAGAAGCATCCCTACCAAAATAAACAATGCCAAACTTTTTCCACTGGCACTGCTCTTCACTCTATTTTCCCTGGGTATGAGAACCCAGCAAGATTAAATTCTGGAAGGGTGGTTGGCAGCTCTTTTTAAGGCTTAAAATCAGATAAAAATCTAAGGTAAAGTTAAGGTCTGCACTGCACCCATCAGAAGAGATTGACCTGGACCTACCAATCACTGAAAACTAACACGATTCTCTATTTTAAGAAACAATTACTCAAAGCAATTATTTCCTTAGTCAGTACTGAAGAACAGGTCACCTGTTACTCTATAGAGTAACTATAGATTTATTCAAATCTAGGGATTTTATATGAGAAGAATTCTGCATCTCCTCATCAGTGACTTCCAATGCTGTTATAAAAATTTTTAGGTAAAGCGCAAGCTCAGCTGGATTTTTTTCTTCATACTTTCAACTGTCATAGGCCTCTATTGTGCCACTGCATATACATACCTCTACACATTCATGAGTGATTAACTGATATCACATTCATGTTCATATTAACATGTGCAGTTTGAAATAAACACAGCTGCATTTATGTCAATGATTTTATATTCAAATATATCTGATTATGCTGAAATAAACACAGCTGCATTTATTTCAGTGATTGTACATTCAGATAAGGATATTTGTTCAGTGTAATGTAATGTTCCTTCACACTGGCAGGAACATTGCTATTCTTTCTTGTATTTCCCTCTATCACTTTTCCAGATGGAAAATTTTGAACAGAGCCAGAAAAATGGAAAATGGAAAATTTATCTCAGAACCTGGTATATATGAAAATCCTTCCGCTTATTCTCAAAAATGACTTAAACATCTTTGTATAAAGTATCTTTGTTGTTCATTTTTTTACAATTCCTTCTCTGTCAAAGAGCAAGTTTACAAAAACCCTACCAAAAACTGAAAGTCTGATAGAAATGTAAGTACCAGGAATGTATAGTGCGAAATCTTAAGAATGGATCTGCATTGGGTGTGTTTCTGGACAGCTGTTGCTAATGTTGGCACACCATCTTCAACCACCATCTTCCTAAGAAAATTAGTTTGAATGGAAACAGTAACTGTAAGATTTTCCTTCCTACTGCCTGATCAAATAATAGTTTTGCATGACATTAATTTTGGCTTGTAACTATAACCTGTAATCTATTTTTAGAAAATAATAAAAGATTATCCTATGTAGTAACAGTGATTAACCATTTAACCAGATGTATCTATCAGGTGAGATCAAGGTCTAGCCCAGTAACTGCTAGAAATGGATCCCTAGAGAAGAGCATGGGAACAAAACAATCATTTGAAGATACCTCCCCAGAATAATTCCCCAATTTACAATGTACAGTTTATGAACCTTCTGAGCCAGAGATGGTGTCAGTGTTTAGTAGATCTCAACTGGTTTTTCTTCCCTGGTCTTGTCAGTTGTTTTTTTTTTCCTTGAAAGCATGACACACATAAACTTTTAGCATCCATATCCTGCAGGAAGAAGGTCCACAGCTTGCTTAAACAATATGTGAGGAACCATTCTGCTTTGTTTGCTTTCAACACATTAACTGCTAGTTTCATTTGATGGCCCTTAGGTTTTGTACAAAGAGAACAGACAGGCAACCACTGTTCCATATTTACTGACATTTTGACTAAGAATCATGATTTTACAGACCTCTAATATATTCTTCTTCAGTTGTCTCTTTTCCAGAGTAAGGATTCCTACTCTATTTGGTTGTTCCTCATACAGATGCTGTTGAAAATCTGCTGTTGAAAATCTGCTCTGAACTTAAAATTATCCAACCTAAGACATTTCTGCTTCCATTTCCAGTTGCTTATTCCAGTCCCTCCTAGGTCAGTCAAACAGCAAATCAACACACGTGCTTCTATACTAGCAAAGGAGATGCAAACATGCGGTAAGAGGCAGGAGGAAAAGGCTAGGTCTTGAAGAAGGTAGCATGATAATCAGAAGATAAACCGACTGTGAAAATTATAATCAGCACACCAACTACAATTAACATCCTGATTCTTTACTGATGCTATTATACTAATTCTTCTTGCATTGTCATTAGCTCCATAAGTCATTAATATCTATTTCCCACAAGTTAAGATACTTGACTAATGCTCTATTTGTTAGCTGGTATCACATCAACACTAAGCACTCCCCCATTCGTAAAAATGTCTTCCATACTATATTCTCTTTAGATATTTAAAAGGTTAATATTTAGTTCCATTTGCAGTGCTGACCTAGCAAGAAAGAAATTAATTTGGCATTACAGCAGTAACATCAATTTCCCATGTAACTTTAGTAATGCATTTACTGGAAAGAGATTAATATCAATTCCATAAATCATTCACATGCTTTTTCCGGAGTTTGAGACATCTGAGTAATGTCATATATGTTAACTGATATCACTTTGTGCATGCTACATCCATTAATCTAAGCCTAGGGTCATCATTAAAAAACAACAAAAAAAAATTTAAGTCAATCTTTTGTTCTTAATTTTTTTGTGACTTCTAACTTGCAGTAGTCCAAACGTATTGATACTCTGATAGAATAACAATGCTTTGAACTGGGAACCGACATTTTCAGAAAAGGGAAACAGTTGTTACATTATCCCTACTGGTAGCAATAACCACGTAATATCTTTATGTGAAATATGGCATACATTAATGTCAACAAATAAGGATACAACTAAAATAAAGTGTTTCGTTAATCAGTCACGCATCAGTGCCACAAATGTAGGCTCAAAACAGAAATCATTACTGAAATACGTATCGACTTTCATTTCTTTTGTTTCTACATTGCATATGAGCATTCTCATAGAAGTGAAAGCCAAAAGAGTCTACCTGACAGTGATTCTAGCTATACGTGACATATTATATTACAGAAAATTTGGAATAACAACTAGTTTTTGCTCCAAAACAGTTTAGTCTACTACTAAAAGTGTTTACACTGGAAGAAAGTTGCTTTAAACAACTTTTGCACTTTTTATTTCTATTAATGTGCCATTATTACATTTGCCTGTATTGCTTTATTCCTGTTCTAGGATATCATAGTAGTGCCACTGAAATCAAGGTGAAGAAGGGTATTTCTGTTCACCTAAATGTAAACACATGTAGGATCAGCTTGTTTGACAATTCTGGAAGAATATAACAGTTGTATATTAGATGCCAAAAATGCAACTATTTCCCAGGGTGGATTTCAGTTTTTCTTTGAAGATAATGCTAACAGTACTGTCTTCTGTATCATCTTAGTTTCCATTTTTAAACATTTCACAAACAAAAATATCCATTTCAGAAAAAGGTTTGCAACTCAGGTTTTACAGGATTTTATTAATCAAAAGTAAGATTAAAATCACCTCATTTTAGCTGTGTAAAGTTACATGTCAAGTCTTTGCAACTGGGACATAGGCACCCCCAAAGGGCAATTCATCCTATATTATCTTTGCTTTTGTTCAAAAGATATCTTTCATGGTAAAGCTCAATGGCCTATTTCACGCCTGTAAGTGGTTACAATGAGATCAGCGGAATTACAATCACTTACTGCAATTTTGAGTGTTGGGCAAAGTGTTTTAGGAGTACATTATCCTATTTTTGAAATACAGAAAGATATTTAAAACCTTAACAAAAAAGATACAAGGGTACTTCTCAGTCACATGAGATCTCTTAATACATTGTAAATCTTAACTTTTTCCAGCTGATTAATATCATTTGCAATCCATCAGTACTGAATTTTTTTATCAGGTTTCTAATACAAAATATTATATAAACCTGCTGTAGGAAAAGACAAACTAATATTTGTCAATCATTTTCAATGCAAGGTGGTGGTACATCAGTCAACATAATAATATGAGGTTTGCAGTAATTGAGATTGAATCTAAAATTTTACAAAACTTTAATTACAACCTTTTGAGCATAAACCACAATACACAAATTACCCAATCATAACATTTTTTCATAAAAAAATAAGAATTCATCCAAAGGATAGAAGATTTAATGACTCTTGGCGGAGTTCCACTTTTTGGTTGAAATGAGAATAAAAGCAGACGGCAGCTTCATTTCTAATTTCAAGAAACACAGTATTTTTTAACATTTAAACAGCATTATATTTGACTAACAAGCCAAAATATGTATTTTCACAACCTTATAAAAAGCCCCTGTATTTAACAGTATGAATGCTGAGATTTACGAACCTCTGTGAGCCAACGCTGTTCCTTCAATGCTCAAAAGCAATTATAAACCAAGCAATTTGAGCCACAAGCAGCAGAAACGGTTGAGCTTGGGTTTTTTAACCATCCTCCCAACACATCATAGGCTATCACCTAACTCCAGCTTCCTCCCATGTTCCCTATGGCATCCTACCAGGCAAGACAGAATTTAATTCAGAAGTATGTGGTCAATTCAGGTGTACAGGCCAGAGTGACCAACCAATGCATCGGTGGTGACTGGCAAGCCAGAAGATACCAAACAAAAGGAACAATATTTGAATATTCCTTGCATTTTTCTTCAGCGAAGCCACAGCTGGCAATGTCAATAGAAGTTCTTCATATGCCAGTTCTCTACATCAAGTGCCTGGGGAAGCAAAAGCTATAGCCATTTTGAGCCCACCTTGAAAGTACTCTGTGGCGGAGCCATGAAGGTAACTTGTGGCTACACCCAGCAAACAGTCTTTGCACCATGAGAAAAAAGTTGTGGATGCCTCTGTGGGCACGGGTGTATTCTGAGCTCGGAGGATCTTTGGTCCTGTCAAAGCCCTATGAGCACTGCAGTGAAGATGGCTTCTGAGTGGAAGGTATTTCTCACAGACTTTTTGATGGTATACTTCTGTAGTGGTTGGAGAAATACAGCCTGAATTCATGGCAGTGTGAGCCATGCCTTGTACCCTGCTAGAATAGGTGTTGATGGACTCTAGACAGTCCAAGATGAGGTATTTTAAAGAGCAAGTCATCCATATTCTCTGATGGCATCCGCTAGACTACCACAAGAATCCAGTATGTTTGAGGTTTCTCCTGATTTATATGAGATGCGTGTGCAGGGAATCTGAACTAGAACTGCTTCAACACTCAGAGAATCTAGTCAACCAGCAATGCTCTCAAAGGAGAGCATAAACTCAAATCTGTAGGTTTCAATCTTTACACAAAAACCAAGAAAAATATCCATGACCAAGAGCTTCTGATTGTTTCATGGTCCACTTCAGAGCTACAGGATAGCTGCAATTGTGTTTCTAACACAACTCATGTTCTGGCTTATTCGGCCATGCTTTTGGGCTTGGAAGAAAAGTGATGTCACTGTGAGCTATATTTCTTCTCTCTGAATCCTGACATAAATGACATTTTTGCAGACTGCACAAGCAATGGTCAAATCCTTGGAGTTCCCATGCTTTAAGGTCATTGCCAGAATACATTCTCCCTTTTGCAAAGCCAGAAGATTAGACTGGGACTCTGCACAAAGGGTTGAACTGGCATCAGCTCCATAAAAATATTGGTCTCTTTTTAAGGACTGAGACATTTGCTTTATGTTTTCTTTGTCTACTTTGCAAAATACATGTGAAAGGCTTCATGTGTATCATGTAAAATTAATAAATTAAATAATTGTTACCTCATGCAGAAGCAAAGCTACTGCAGTTATGTAAGTTGCCAGAAAAAAACTGTTTTCCAGCACTGGAGGTATCATCTCCAAAAACATCTGGTACAGGAAAAAAATGACTAAGCAAATAAAAATAGATCTTAGGCACAACCCAGAAAAGGCTGCTGACTAAATTGATGCCAACAGAAATAACATGCGCTAAGCCAACACAAGACAGTAGGGGCAGCTGGCTAAACTAAACTTTAAAGTCATTTATATCCACACAAAATAAAATGTCTGAAATACCATATCGTCTTGAGTATAAGATGCCAGATTCCCTGAAGAACATTTTTACATCAAAATCTGCGCCTGACTCAATCAGGATGGACTTCTTTGTATAGCAAGAGTGAATACATCCTTTTCCCCGAAGCACTATATTCTGCAAAATTCCAGGTTTTGCCAGAACAGATAAGATGAGAGGTGAACATTTGTACAGCACTGCATTGCTGCTAAACTGAAACTGTGTTAATAATTGAATGCATTAATGAATAATAGGAAAAGGAATTACAACTGACCAAATGTGTACATTTCGAATGTGACATTTATTTCCTTTAAATTGGTTCTATGTGTAGATAACACTGCTTCCATTTTTCCAGGAAACTAACTCACATGTCTTGTGAAAACTGATATTATCCAAAAATGATGTTGTGGTATGCAAGAAATCTGAATTTTCATCAGTTTCTTTTATGCTAATGATAAATGACTGTAAAAAGTTTCTTTTGGCTGTATGTATTCTTAAATATTAATAAAGATAACAAGGAAGATTCCAGTTAGAAAACTAGCTTGAGCTATGGGAAACACAAATTCAAATTCCTGACATAATTGCAAGTTGATAATTCTCTCTCTCCTTCACTCCTCTGTCTGTTATTTATAAGATAAAGGTTCGACCACCATTCTTCATTTTCAATAATTGAATTTATTTTACAGCAACGATTCTTTCACTAGCATCAGATTCATTAAGGGTAAGTTAGGTGCAAGCTACAAACTGGTTAGGTAGCTCTTCTTCTGAAAACGATCTGGACAGTATAAGGGATCATAAATTTTATGGAAGTCAACAGTGCCATGCTATTGTGAAAAAGATTGGACTGTCACATAGCAGAAGTAAATAGATTGCAAGGCATGTCATGTAATAAACTCTACGTGGTATTGGCACCAGCTTCTCTGACTATTATGTTCACCTTGGACCGCTGCTTGTCAAGAAAGACATGGAACAGCTGGAGAAAGACCAGCGGAAATAAAGAATGATAGAAAATTTGGAAAATGTGACCACTAAGGAACTATTGAAAAAAATATCAGTTATTTAACCCAAGGAGGGAAAGGCCAAGGAAAGATATGATAGCAGCTTTCCATTAAGTCAAAGAAGAAAGGAATAATCTGCTTTCTGTGCCTATAGGACTGGACAAGAATTATTGCATTTTTGGTAAGAACATTTCTACATAGAAAGAAAATGTTTCTTATATTGAGCAAATTGCAGCATTAGAATGGATTGCTGCTTTCTCATTGAAACTTTCTTCACTGAAAGTCTCTGAAAAGGATAGATAAAGATCTGTCAGGAATGGCAAAAATAGTGTATTTTGCCTCTCAACAACAGAGTGGAATAAAAAGAAAACCCAATGCCCATTTCAATTCTATTTTTTATTATTTTTTGGAAGCAAGGCACTTCAAAACAGCAAATTGGACATTGGTTTTCAGACTACATAAAAACACACCTCTCTGTCTCAAATTAATTCCTACTTGTCAGCACTACTTAATACAATAATGATAGCCATTACAAAAATGAAAGCATATTAAATAGCATTTCTTCTGTACATGTTAATCTTTTTCCTGCTTTCTACAAGTTTAATACTCTTTCTCTATTCTGAAAGCTATTTACTCCCATTTCTGCAATATAAAATCATAGTCATTGAAAAATAGGTCTAGAAGGGAACCTTCAGTTCTATCAACCAGATCTTTCAAGAAAATACAGAATGCAGCCAAAGAAAGGAAAGCCACTTATGGAAGCCCATTTAACACAACTGCTATCCTGAAAGTAAATCATCAACAAATAATCCACTGGTACCACTGTCCAACCAGTTTTGCTCCTTCCTAACATAGCTTCACTAAGACCAAGACCATTTGCCGTGAAAATGTTATATAAACCAACATGAAAAGTTCTACTAACATTACAATAGATACAGAGTTATAATCACTGTATAGTATAACTATTGTGGGTTTTAATTGCATTGTGTTTATTTTTAAAGATTTAATAAATACTTAGAAAACTTTAACTGTAAAGAAACTTTAGTAACAACATCATCATAATAGACATAGCACAAGTCTTAGGAAAAAATCTATAAATTATATCCAAATAGCCTATTTCCTTTAGGTATATTTAGGTCTATAAGGTAACACTGACTTGTAATTATTATAAAATTAATGTGACCTGTTTTCAAAGAATCACAGCATCATAGAATGGTTTGGGTAGGAAGGGACCTTTAAAGATCATTTAGTCCATTCCCCTGGCCATGGGCAGGGACATCTTTCACTAGATCAGGTTGCTCAAAGCCTGGTCCAACTTGACCTTGAACGCTTCCCATGATGGGGCATCCACAACTTCTCTGGGCAACCTGTGTCAGTGTTTCACCACTCTCTTTGTAAAAAATTTCTTCCTTATATCCAATCTAAACCTATCCTCTTTCAGTTTAAAACCATTGCTGCTTGTCCTGTCTCTACAGGCCTTGGTAGAAAGTCTTTCTCCATCTTTCTTATAAGCTCCCTTTATATACTGAAAGGCCGCAAGAAGGTCTCCCCAGAACCTTCTCTTCTCCAAGCTAAACAGCCCAAGTTCTCTCAGCCTTTCTTTACAGGAGAGGTGTTCCAGCCCTCTGATCATTTTCACGGCCCTCCTCTGGACTCCTCTAGCAGGTCCATATATTTCTTGTAGTGGGGACCCCAGAACTGGATGCAGTCCTCTGGGTGGGATCAGTTTTATAATCTGTTCTTTGAAAAAGGCAATTCCAATAAGATATCACCATTTTAAGGTGGTACTCAAAGAGCATCAATACACTACTGTATAAATGTTGTATACTACTGTTTGGATTATAGGAGGCCATAGATTTTAGCATTAATAACGACTTCATAAAATATCCAATACTCAGTTAATTTTCTTTGACCAGTTAAGGTACTCTAAGCAATTACTTGGCTGACATATAACAAAAGATGAAGTGAATTTACATGTGAAGTGTACACAATATTATTATCATCCTTGCTAATACATCATCATCATGAGAAAGTAGATGAAGGTATTAATTTTATTCATATTTGTATTTTGGAGGTGTCTAAATAAGCAAAGCAACATCACAGCCTCATCATGCTACAATGTAAATAAACACAGTACTTCAAATAGCATCTGCCTCTATCACATGCTATTATTGTCAAAGTATATAAAGTATTGAACGTTACCTTTGAACTGAATAAATGCTTTAATTTCAAAATATAATTAATTCTATTGTTCAAAAACTGGAATTAAACCATCATGCAATGATACACATTACTTCACAAATAATATGATGGCTGCTACTGATCCTTTTCATTGCAGAGCAGCTTAACACAATAAAGTCAATTTCTCAGCTTGGCCAACTGATTAATTCCGTAAGCCATTTTCTGATACAAAAATTCATAAAACCATAGCTATGATGAAATAGCATCCAAAGTATTTTTAAAAATACATAACTATTGTCTGAACCTTCAGAGACATGTCTTAAAAATAAGATACTCTTTATTACTCACTGCATCATTTATACCTTTTACATAATGTAATCAAAGGATTTAAATAACTCAATTTAATATTTATTCAGGAACTGGCAGTCAGTATTTTACCCTGAGGGACGTAACTCTTCATAAAAAGCTCATTTTACAAGACACTGTAGCAGTTTTGGCATTACCAGCACCTCTCACATAAACCATACTGAAAACTATAGTTTATCCTGCCAAATGTCTTTTGTACATATGGTGTTTAACAGTACTCTGTAGGTCTGTAAGCCAGTAATAATAGATTGAAGCTAAAAATCTGGATACACACATATATGTAACACAAAAATTTAAACAATGCTGCATATTCATATATTTATATTTACCTACATCCCCCCCACACATATAAACATACATGATTAAAAATATTCTTTAAATTAATATGCTAACTATAACTCTTGTAAAAATAATTTCTCTTTCAGTTTGCAGTAGCTTCCTAAAGTTTAATTCTCCTTCTGTTGACATCAGAGGCAGAACTTCCATTAACCTCAGCAGTACAGAATTAAGCCACAAGAAACACAAAGAAATATATTTAAAGACAGTACATACATGTTTGTTAAAACTTCTAACTATGCAAGGATAGGCTTGGCACTTTACAAAGTTAACTTCCCCAGTAAACTTCCAAATTAAATTTTAAAATAACATATTTTAAATACTACATCTTTGATTAGTGGGATCCAAATACGGTATATAACAATAGAATAAAATCCAGTTATGTATCTACATGTGGTAAGAGATGGACCTCATGAAATGTACACTGTAGGTATTGACAAACTTCACAACCCTTTTTACATTTGAACAGTCCGATTTTATGTCATACTCTGACTGAAGTGAATCAGTGAGTTAAGTAGTATTTAATGCAAGTCTTAGAATTAAGACACTTTTCATAAAGTTGAGCAATGCAGTTAAGTGTTAATATATTTACAACTCTGTAACATAAAATAATGCTGAAAATGCTTACCACTTTCAAAACACGCATCGAATATAAGATGTCCTTTTTTAGGCTGTCCACAATAACCAGCTGGGAGAACAGTGTACTTGCTCACATTCCCTGCTATGATATCCTCACTTCCTATGGCACTACCTGTTGCAGTAAAAGCAAAAAAGAAAAGCATGGGCATAAAAAACGAAAACTATAAAAACCAGTAGAAGGATATTCCCCAATGCTTTTCTACATAACATGAAATTTGCACCATTTAACATGTGCACCAGTAAATGAACTCTTTCTTTTCAAAGTTTATTTAAGAGTTTGGATATAATAATGACATCATACGTCAAAGCTTCTCTAAGTAACAAACCACACAGCCTGGTTTCTTGCAGATGCATGTCTTGTGGCTGAACACTCTTGTATGCAATAGTCTGATATTCAGCTGTATCCACTTCTTTTGACTGGAGATCCCTAATACGCATATTCTGCATGGATTCCCTAGAAATGAACTCAGCAGCATCTTACTTTATCATAATCCTCAGCAGCATCCTCCTCACTATGGGCATTAATGGGATCTTTTTCCTCTATCCTGCTGCCTATTTCCATGCATCTTAAATGAACTACTGAGACTGTTAAGTCCCACTCATATTTGAAATTTGAAAATTATTAGACGAGAGAGACATATAGCCATGGAGGCGTGTGAATATCTGAGCCTTGCCTGCTTAGGAAACAAAAATCAGAAAAAGAACTTAAATTAAGAAAAAAAAATTAAAGTGTGGGGTTTATTTCATAATAAAACATAGGAGGACATAAATTTTCTATACAATGGCATGATTTTTGTCAAAATATATCAGTAGCCTATACATTGAAAACTTTGTTCTTCCAGTAAAGTTATACTAACAAATTGCAGTGTGAAAAAAATTCATTTCCAAATAGGGATGGAAGAACACAGTGATTTTTTTCATTTGAGAAATGTATAAGAAAGTAAGTTAATATTTGTATATTATATTATACATTAATATTATAGTATAGTGAAACAAATACACAATAATATAACTAGCAGTTCATTCCTCTGACACTGGCTGACCATTTTCTTCACTATTTACTCTTTGGACAACAAATATTCAACAACAGAAAAACTATCTTCTGTGTTACAGAAAACTAGAAGAAATGTGTATGTCTTCAAGTGCAGAAGGCATGTGATGGAATAATGGGATGATAATGTCTCACTTCACTCTTATAAATAGGGCTACTAAGGCTTCTAGAAATAGACTTTTGGTCTGTACTGATTTTTTGACATTTAAATGGGTTACAGGGGATGATGAATGTGACATAAAGCTCAATTTGTTTTATTTTTATATCGAAAACTATTTCCCACAAATGTTACAAGCAATTCATATCGGCCCTGAATGATGAAAACAGCTTATTAATTAAAACTGACCTTTCCATACATAAATGTATTCCACCTCTTGAGGCAAAACACCTTAGCTGAGGTAACAAATTATATCAACGTATTAGTGACACCACAGTTAAAGGGTCTGTCAGGCTTTCTATTATATACTCATATTTTCAAATGTATATAAATCCCAGATTAAAAAATATGTATATCCATGTCAACACTCAGCATATAAATCCCCAGTCTTCCCAGGGAAGAAATTTGAAACTTACTTTCTTTGAGAAGTACTACAACAGAACAAAGAGAATTTAGACCTTTTCTTACTTTATCATAATCCAAAAAGTTAGATATTAAATAACACATGCTATTATTTTTTAGCAAAATTACTATTTGCAACCTCAAGGTTATTTGTTTTAGACTGAATAATTACCCACAGATCACAATCTGCAGCATTTAAACTGTTTTCTTTAAATGTAAAATTGCTACTTTTGGTATTTTTGGCTCAGTGTTTTTTACCAGCATGCTGGTAAATTTGCTTAAACACTGGTAACACCAAAGGCAAACTTAGACCTGGATGGGGCATGTGTATCTGTATGGCCATGACTGTGTCACTTGATACAATTCATCCTTCTGTGTCCTGCAACCTGTAATTCAGAACAGCAGCCACAGGAAAACCATTTCCTCAGTTTCAGTTCAGTGCCGCTTTGATTAAGAGTCCCCATATACCTGTCATAGTTAGTCAAGTTAATCGTTTCTAATCCAACACATGGAATCAAGGACAGAAAGAAAAATTCAGGGAAAACCTGCAGATCTCTACCATGCATGCACGAGCTGCCAGGCACCAAAGAGAAAGAATGGGAGGCAGGGAGTCAACTCAGTAGAGCAGTAAGAAGACTGAATTCCTCCTGGTAAATGCTCACTTAGTCTCAGCTAAAAGTAATAGGCTTCTTGCAATTCTTAAAAGATAGCTGGGAAACACTGCTTAGATAAAGATGAAGAAACTAGAAAAGATTACATCATAATACTGCCACCCTAAGACAGTGTAGGAAAAGAAGGCATAAGACAGAGCTACATCTCCCTTTCCACCTAACTGACAAATTAGAAAATCTGCCAATGGAGTCTTTACATGATGCAGAAGGAAGCTGTCAAGTAACTGTGTCCTAGCAAAAAGTTTCCATCTGCTCCTCCTGGCCTAATGTAGCCATTCAAGAATGAGAAAAAAATCGTCAAATAGCCTATAATTCATAGTCATTTGATAATATTAATCTCTTCTTGCATGTTCTTTATTACACAGTACTTTGAATATTCAGAATGTACTGTTGTTATATTTTGAGTTATATTAACTTTAGTTAATCTCTAAACATGCAAAACTGCACTCTTTGAACTTCACGTTATTATATAGCACAACAGCATTATATTCCTTCTGGCACGTTCTCCTTGGGTGATAAAGGCCAAACTACTGGCCGAAAAGGAGCCTGCATTGCTGTATTACTAGATTATAAGACATGGCTTCACGCTTGTCTGTTCAGCAGATGCAGTGAGTGTTGCTGAGAATACATTACCATCTTCAGATGGAGAGAACTGCTATACTGTGCCATAAGTCCTCTGGCCAATAAAGAGATACTGGCCTCACAACTGGGGAGCCCTAAGTAGATTTTCCTGACTGAAGGCAAAGATGTATGACAGAACCTTGTAGGGAAGGGAAATAGTACTTCAATCTGAAACAAACTGAAAGGAAAAGAGGAGAATTAATTGAAGTACATCCTGCACACCACACTTAAGAAGACCAGATTTTCCTCTAAAAAAGGGTTAGATAAGACAAGTAAAGGAAAAAGTAACTTAGCAAAGAAATTTTCTCAGACTGTAGGTCTTATTTTGTCAATTAT
Source organism: Astur gentilis (assembly GCF_929443795.1). Taxonomy (NCBI): domain Eukaryota; kingdom Metazoa; phylum Chordata; class Aves; order Accipitriformes; family Accipitridae; genus Astur; species Astur gentilis. The sequence goes on along the minus strand of NC_064887.1, from coordinate 8,470,369 downwards.
TTTTCTTATAGGCTGTAAGACACGTAGCTATTTTATTCTAATTCTTCATAGCTTAAACTCCTGGAATCTCCAGCAAATCCCTAGGATTTACTTTTACCACAGTATTAAACTTTAATGGTAATTTTCTATCAGGTATAAAATCTGTAGGTGTCTGAAATCTCTGTAAGTATATAAGGTTTTAAAATAAAACCTGGAGTCTTCTGGTATCTGCATTCATCACTATTGTCATCGTGGATATATTTCACATCAAACTAGTGAAAATGAATAGAATCATTTACAGGGGACTAGGATTCTCAGGAGGAGGAGTTTGGAAACTTCCAGAGCTTCTTGCTATCCTTAAGTTCAAAGGGGAAAAGCCAGTATTTTTTTCATTTAGGCAAAGATGAAAACGGTATTTGCAACAATAAACATCACGCAAATTTAGGTACATTTTCTTTAAAAACTGCAGTTTCTAGAGGAAGTTACCTCTTTAGTAAGTAATAGTTACCCTTTGAATTGGGTAAACAACAAAACCAGCTTCCAGCTGTGACAAACTTCAGAATCCACAGAGTTAGCAGCCGGCAGCTACCCTCATGCTACATTAGGTAGGAGAGCACAGCTGCATTAAAACAGACATAGAAAAATACAGAGTGAATTTGCCTGGAAAACCTGCATCATTCTTATTATCAGACTTACTGCCTAACAAGGACAGCCAATTAGAAAGGTAACATGAAAAGATACAGTAACTGCAGGTGAACTTTGTAGAAGTCTTTCTTTAAATATTACAAATGTCATCAAGACACCTCTCATTCTGTTATGAGATCCTTATTTTAGAACATAATTAGGATACATTTTGCTACTGAAAATTTCCACAGTGTAAAGATCTAATAGCCAGATTCCCATCATCCAGGGGCCAAGAAAAGTTTCCAGGTATCCTAACAAATAGCTTCATCAGCCTTGAGCAGTATTGTTATTGTAAACCCATACAAAGAAGCAGATCTAAACTCTCAGTGCAGTTTGCAACAAACAAAAATTCATTCAGATGTCCAACAGCAACTCCTATTAGCTCCTAAATATAACAAGTCTCTAGATGAACATGGCTCAACTCACATTTTGGATAAGTAACACTTATGGAGGATATATCAATAAGAGTGTCTTCTCCACAAATCAGAAAACTGCCAACAGTGTAATTTTAGCAAAATTCTTTTCTATGATAGCATTTGTACAAATCTATAGTCTTAATAGCTGATTATGTTGTCTTGTTCTTTGATATTTATTTTTTTAAAATAAAAGCTTTTATATCATTGTCCCTAGGCTTCAGCAGCACTGATGCTCAGGAAGACTTGTTATTTCTGCTGTCAGCTCTGAATGCTCTATGGCCATTCTAAAAATCCTACAGGCAGCAGCAGTCAGGAACTTGGAATTCCAGCTCCACTGGCTTAAAAACTGCTACGAAAAAGAAGAAAACACAACTGTCATTTTGATCTTCACAGCCATGTATCCTGCAGCAAAGACTGGGCATGACCCTGAGAATCTAAACGTACTGCAGAGAGAGTTGTCAATCTGAAATGTACTTAATTCACAGTAACCATGTTCTGAAAAGAAATGGAAGAAATTATGTTAAGACTACAAATCCCAGGGTTTGGGATAATACACAGCGTGGTACCAACCACACCTGCTGCCTCATATTCAAGTACTGTGCCCATACTGTCACCATTACCTATTTCAAAGGTCAAGCAGAACAAGGAAAATGTGATTATCACAGACAGCATTCTCATACAGCTTGGTCTAGTTCTGAAAAATAGTAACATTGCATTGTTATTTAGAAACCCAGTTTGAGATAAAGCATCTTTAAAGTAATTGTCTCTTTAATTACTTTCCTCCTACAGTTTGACCAACACACTGCTTGTCTCCAACCTGTAAGAGGATATTCATATTCAAGAAAACATGCAGAATAAAAGACAAGCACCAGTTTAGCAGAGATTATCAGGTAAATTCTGAGCTTTGCAAAGGTTCTGAAAGTACTCAGGAAAAATAAACTCCAAGCTTACTGCCATGGACTTAAAAAGCTTGTGGTAGGTTGCATAAATAGGAAGGAAACATTGTGATTTACTGTTTGGGTTTTTTTACTTTTACTGCACAAGTTGCTCTTTCTACAGAGGCTACCAGACGACATATCCTTTTAACCTTCCTAACAATTCCTAGGCTAATGCACCATTAACTTTTTATTTTGGATTAGAAGGCATAAGTACATCTAAATACCTCATACTTCTTTAGATATACATACCCAAACTGACTTACTGTAGCAGAAGGTATGGCATAGGCGTCTCAGTCAAAGCTGAGAGTGGAAAAAGTCTTGCTCTTATATGCAAACATGTCAAAGCAAAACGATCGCTAAAGATGTCACATGGGGTCCCTACAAAAGGGTTGGTGGTACCACAAAGAGCACTTTGCTTAAATGCTCATATTGAGCAGACAGGACGCAGCCCAAAGATAAGCAGGAACAAAAAAGTACGTAAGGTGCTTAGCCCAAAACAAAGCCATCAACTTACTGGCTGATGAAGTATGAAAAGATGATGAGAAATCTCCACTGCCCAGTCCACTCAAAAAAACTAGATCCAGGAAGAGATACAATTATCAATCCAAGGTCAATTATAGGTCCTTTCCAAAATCTAGTGAAGAACATTGAACTGAGCAGAAAGATAGTGCTCTGAACAATGATTCCTCATTCCCAATGGCTGGCATTGTCTTATGAGTTTACAGGAAAAGAAAATAACTCAACTTGTGTTGACTTGTATTTGTTTTATATGTAACATTTGTTTCCAATCTTTAACCTAAAAGCATTACTTCAAGCTTTACTTCAAGAATCATTATTTATTATCTCAATGTGGGCTATCTCCAAGGATATACCTTCTTGTCAGAGGCAAATGGCAATGGAAATTTTTTGTATCACTTTAGTGAAACCCAAACTGTCCAAGAAGGTATGAACAATTTTTTCTCACAAAAATAAAAAAGCAGTTCATGTTTTGAACTCAGTAAGCAAGAAAAAAATAAAAATAATATCTATTACTCTTTTTACTGTACTCATAATCTCTAACCTATCCACTAAAACACTCATCGCCAGAAAGAAAAAAAAAATACTGAAAAAACAGTAGTACGAAATAAGTTAACAGAAAATATGTTTATTTAAAAACATTGTAAGAATCAGTGAATTTCATCTGATACACAGATTTATTCTTTAACAAGTATTTGGCATCCTGATAATATCAGATATCACATGATGTAACTGTTGCTATAGTAGCAATACTTCTTTAAATAAAAGACAGATCAAACAAAAGCATAAAATATATAAATTGTAAACAAAAATATGATGCATCACATACATCCCCAACTGCCATGGAAAAGACTAAATAATAGCTACCGAGGTCAGCTAGTCCTCAGAGTTGCATCTGCAAAAAAAGTAATTGTATCAGCAAGTCCATCCTTTCTAGGAGATAAGAGATGGCTCAGAGAATTAGATCTGCGTAAGAATAACGGGTGATGCTGAAACACCAGTTGAAGAGTGCACAGGAATTCAAGTTCTAGGTCAGCAAAAGACTTCTGGGGGGTGTTCCTACCAAGCAAGAGGAAATTCTGTGTCTAGGGATTCTGAAGCAGGAAAAGAACTGAAAAGTTAAAGCAGATCCCTTGTGTGGTACTACAGAACTTCAATGGGTAAAACTTTCTTCCATAGGGTCCCACATCTTTTTGAAATCTGTAAGCAACTGATTCCCAAAGACAAGGGGTGCATATGACCTGCAAAAAATACCAAGTCAAAACAGGCATACAACTGCAGGGTTTGGAATTGTAGTTGGTAGAAAATGTCAGGTAAGGGCAAAACCTCATGATACTATCCACAAAACTGGAAAAAGGTGTTGGTGATTGAAGTCACTCACTAGTATTCGCTGGTACCATCCTAAAATGCTGTAAATATTTCCCATGCTGCTTAATCCTGAAACAAATCAGCTTTTATACACTTCGTTTTCTATTATATGTGAGAGAGGATGAAGAAAGTGGGAGGAAAGGAAGGGAAAGGTTTATGGATATATGCTATATATATATATATATATATACATATGGACGCTATGTATATATCCATGTTTCAACAGCTGCCCCAGGTATGATTGATTTAACAAAAGCCAGTTATCCGGCTTAAACTTTCAAGTATATTAATGAGACCCATGTACATACTGTGCATTTTCAAAAACCCTTCTTTGACAAGGTTTTTAAATGCAGAATGATTACGTGCAAAAAGCTTACTAAAAGTTATTTCTGAACAACCTCAAAAAATAGCACCAGCCAAAGGATATTGATTCAGTTAGCTATAGTTGGTGAGGATCAAACTTTAATTTCCATGTATAATACTTCAGGTTTCATACGGAAGGTATGAAGCAGATGGGCTTAATCCATACTTACAACAATAAAGCAACAGCAGATCCAGCCTACAGACTACATTGACCATTTCCCTTCTATGCAATAAAATCATATTTTATTGCAAAAACTGTTTTCAGTATAAGAATATTACTTCCTCCACGCCTTTTTTTTTTCTTTATCCACACTGTATATTCTAAAATAAATAGCTTTTTCTGATTTAAGAGCACAGGACGTGATTAACCAACAGCCAAATCACGATAACCTAACCAGGAGTGAGCACTATGCCAACCAGGTGGTCTTTATCCTACAAGAACAGCATAATTAAACTTGTTTTAACAACCACATAACTGGAAGAAGTAATGACAAAATAAATTTCTAAATTAAAAATAACTCATGTTTGGGCAAGCTGAGTGCAACTAAAGCATCTGATATGTAGCAACCAATGCAATGACCCCGACCCATGACTATGTAGCCTTCAGTGACTAATAAAGTCGAAATCTCTGTAAGTTAACAACTTTGTGTGTCTCTTCTTGAGGACCAATTGATTCTCAGCTGGGAAATTGAAGAAGACTCAATAGGTAATAATTATTCCTGATACAACAGAGAAGTGGGTTTATTTCAGCTTTCACAAAAGGCCAAGGCTTTATTTTAATTGTTCTAGGGTTCATACTCCTCAGTCCTGACTATCACGTTCAAAATGCTTGCCCACAAAAGCCGTCTCCTGGAAGTACTAAGTATGAAGTACTATGGAAGTCTTTCGAGGGTATCGGCAAGGTCAAGTAAGAAAGATATAAAAGGTGCTTTTTCTGTTTATTAAAATTACCCCTTTCGTGTCAAATCCCTAGCACTTTTAATGTCTTGATATGTTCGCTGATTGAACAAGAGCTTTCCAGACCTGTATTTAAAGACATGTCTATGGCATATTTTGGAAGACATGAGCTTATCTGCTGTGATCCCAGCAAGGCCAAAGGAAGACAGCTATAGCTGTGATGCTGCACCTGAGCTAAAATGCTGTATCACGGACATTATCTCAGGTTCAGCACTGAGGTAATACAGCTGCCTTCTAATTTGGATCAGGCTTTTATCTCATTCTCCGGTATTCTTCAAAGGCAGTCAGCCTGGTGAGCCTCAACACAGGCCAGCTGTGGTAATACACCAAACCCACTATTCAGAGGTATTTTGATTTTTTGATATCTAAAGTGTGACTACTGAACAAAGAAGAAAATTTATTGGATTATCACTAAGATTAGCATTCAGGAGACTTGAATTCAATTCCTGACTCAACCACTAACATCTTTATGGTGGTAATGAATCCTTATCCTTGGGAAACTAGACCTTCCATGAGGGTTCCACAGAGCACGAAATCCTGTGGCGAAACACAGCAGCAGCTTTGCATAGCACCATCTTTCTTCTCAAAACCCTGTATTTCACAAATGATTGGAAAAGAGGTAGTTGCACACTGCCAGAACTGATTGGGCTATCGTTATGAGTGTGATAAGTGAAAACTGGGTGACATAAGTTCACTGACAATTTCCATTTTGTGTATTACGCACCATAATTCAAGCATCCTTCTTTGGGTTGAAGTTCTATTTTTCCATGGCTCTTGAATATGTGTAATATAAAGATACAGTTTTACCATTGCTTCCTATTTACTTTTTGGTTAGAGGTAGGCATGTCTTCTGTCAGTCAATTTAACTCAACAGTAGTTTCAGGCACAGTTAATTTCTTCACTTTGGAGTTAAAATCTTCTTGACTACTACATATTTAAAATAATTTGGGAATTTAGTACTACTTCAGGAATAATCTGTTCCCCGAGGTTGCTGAAATCAATTACACTATTAATTACTGCTGTAATTATAATTACTCATTGAAACAACTCCTTTAACTTCTTAGTTCAGAATAGCACCTTTCCCCCTACTTTCCAAAACAGTCCATTCCAAAAAGTAGTATTTTAAGCCACGGAGAATTTCTTCCACCCAAGCATTTCCCACTCACATTGTTGAATTTATTCTTTAGTTAAGAAACACTTTAACATAATCTACTATTTCATATCAAATAATTAGATCATTGCAGTGTTTTATTTTATTCACAAAGTATAAGTACTGTATAGCAAACAATTTATTGTTTCAGAATTCCTGTTTTCTAACACAAAAATGTCAGCAAAGCAAACTTGATCTATTAACTCTCTTGCATCAGCAGCATAACAACAGGAATTTAACTACAGAGTACACTACTCACTAATACACCATATTCGGCAGTTTTTTAACTAAGCAAATGTTAATACAATAGTTATAGGAATATGACATGCATACAAAGTATTTGAAATATTCGGAACACAAGCCAAAATTCGACGTACAAGAAGGCTTAAGAAGAGAAGGCTCTGAGATCAAATTACTGATTATTTATACTTTCTAGAAATAAAATAACCAGCAGATATACTGATATTCTGTGTAGTTACAAAACAGTTGTTATTCTGCAGTACTACAGACTTTGCGTATAGCGAAGTAGTACAGAGGCAAGTTTATCTCACAATCCTATTTTACATGGACAGTTCCCCTGAAATAATGCTGCTGCCTTTGGATTTGTATAGGTTATTTGAGGAATTTTTCATTAATCAAGTGCATCATACTACCTCATCTGCATTATACATGCAAGATAATATGATAGTCACTTGATAGGTGTTACCCAGCTCTAAAGTTTACTGTAATCACACAGTAACTTTGCTGCTTATTGCAAATGAAAACACATCAGTAGACCTGTAATGAATCCAGCTGGGCTTTCTCTGGAATGGATTCCTGCTGCTCTGCTCTGGTGATTCATGGGAACTGATGTGCCACTTGCTTTTGTAGAGATTGAAATTCAACACATTTTTCAAGGTAGTTATGAAACAATATGTAAAAGCAAAATCTTGCCAGTTTTCACTCTTGATTGTGAGATCCACTGCTAAGCAAATAGTTCTATGAATTAGCAAGTAAATTAAATAAAGTTAGATAGCTTATTTATTTAATAAGAATAATTTAAGACAACTACCTCCCACCCCCTTTTCTGCACTTGATTTTTGCTACAATGAATCTATGAAATCAGCCAGTTAACCATACTGAAAGAACAGGGACACATAGGTATATTAGAAAACATATGTATCAGACTGTGTAAGTTTTCGTCTCTAAGCTTAATACAGTACTTATCCAAAAATAGAATCAATCATGAAAACACTTTACTATACAAATATATACACCAAACTCAACGCAAATATTTGCAGGATCAGGGCTCTAGATTTAATACCGAAGTCCACATCTCTGAATTTGTACAGCCCATGACAAAATGAAATTGAATTCATTATTATTATTTTGGTAGAGCGGTTTTCCAAACCATTCCAACACACAAATAGTAAAATTACTTCAAAAAACATATTTAAAAATCTAAGGGTAAAAAATATAGCACTTCAAAAAAATGAGTTTGTGGGGATAATGTGAGAGGGAAGCTGGGACATGGGACACATAGGTGCGTGCCTATAACCAACACTTGATTACTTGTAAATTGGTTTAGCCCTATTACAGATTAATTGCAGACACAGCTTGAGCCTAGAAGAACTTATTATCTCAGGTACAATGCAATCTAAACATGGCAATTCTGCATCAAGGCTCCGCATGCCAACTACTTTTGGGGATTACTTGAGAAATCTAAGCTGGTTTCTATAGAATCACATAGTACTGGAAAAGGGCAGCACAATCAATCCTCCAGAAACAAGAGTGATGTAGCACGATGCATACGCCTAGGTGGGTCTGCTGGAGCCAGTCTGCATCCAGCAGCACCACTGCTGAGCAGAAGCAGCGCTGCTGGATCTGAGTGACGTTAGCAGTAAGTATCTGTACCAAACTCCTCTCCGTGTCCCCTAGAACCTCATTTATCTGGGGGTTGATGCTTTCCGTTATCAGGGTACTCTAGCTTTTAATGTAAAAAAAAATAATAATTAAAGATGACTATATAGTCATTTCACTCTATCACTTTTGCCCCTAAACACATTGCTGGAGGAAAGCGGAACAGGAGGAAGGAAAATCTCTGAGCATAGACCAGTTGTCCATTTCTTCCGTGAAAGATAACAGCTATTACTATTAGGTGTCCCATTTGGAAAGCAGGCTTGTGCTGCAGACCTAAGTTTCCCAGTCCTGTCAGTGGCCCCATGTGGAGATCAAGCCAGTTACATTTTAACACAGAAAGGTGACTTTAAAAAATATTTAATGAGCATTAAACCTATAAAGCTCAACTTGAAAAACCAGTAATGCTATGTAGGCCATATAAAAGCATTCTGAGGTTGATCTGGTTTTTTTGCATGAGACTTCTACTACTACAGTGACAGCAACACTGAAGAAACTTGCAGAAACTTCTGGTTTACAAATTTCAGTATAAAACCTATTAAAATTCTCAATATGTCTCCTTTCACTTTTTACAAATTCAAAAACCTCCTCTCACAAGCACTAATAATTAATAGGGTGCTTTGAACTTCACTGAAAGGAAAAAACGTTGGGAGGCTTGAGGTAAGTAACTTTCCAAAGCTTTGATTATTTGTCAAAGAAAAAACTGTTTGAAATATGGCTAGGAAATGGTAAACCATTAAGAAATGGCAACTGGAACACCCAACACATTCCTGTTTCTTTCTTTTTCTGAAATTATATCTTCTGGCTGTATAAAGCCTTCATTAGTATTTCTCAGGTCTCCTGATATGGCAAATTATGTAATAGAAATATGATCAAAGCTGTAAGTACCAAAAATATATTAGCAGCTCTTCAACGAATTCTTCTAGTGGGGATTGTTTCCACTAGATAACTGAAAAAGTTGGAAATTAGTTGAGTATCAGCCTACTGGCAACAGAGTATAATGATTATTATAATACTTTTCTGCAGCAACTATAGTTAATTTCTGTGTATCACTTCAATGAATATTTCAACTTAAGCAGTAAAAACTGAAGCAGTTAAAGGTCTTGCAGAGTGTCTCAAATTTACTACCAAACCTTTCTCTAATATGCCCTGGACTTCCAACTGCTTAAGCTAAAATGTACTGATGCTATCAGTAAGTTCTGGCAAATGTGTCTGTTAAACAAAACACATTTTAGATTTGTTTACAAATATATCCTGCAGCATTTTATAAACAACTGTAAATAGCTCTTCAAGATGTGTGAACGTCTGCAAGTCTGGGCCCAGTACCCTTACGGTCTTCCAGTTACTTTTGAAATCTCTTCATGTTGATAGGAGGATATAGTGGGCAGATCCCTTTCAGCATGAAGACTGCAATGTCTTTTCCCAAACACTGGAATTCAGCTATGCTTACAGGCTAGTAGTGTGTATTAGGAAATAAGCTATATTGTTTATGTACGCTTGAAAATTCAGAAATGATTTAAGAAAGGACAATTCAATTGAAGAAATTAAATTTGCCTGGAAGACCAGAAGTACCACTGATGTACACTGTTATTTTAAAGACCAAGATTAAATAGTATTGTTAAAGTAATTAGCTGATTTCTCCTATTTTAAATATCCTCATGATAAAGCCAGTGAATGAGAAGTTCCAGTTATCAAAAAGGCCTATATTTAAAGACAAATAAATTAGGTTGTCTTACTTAGCTCAGCTTTTTATTTAATAACTAAGGCCACCTAAAAGAAAGCAGTGCATTCCTGATACTAGAATGTGTTCATACAATATGTGATTAAATATTTTTAAGAGAATAACTATTCTTTTTTGAAAGAATAATCAAAAGGTATCCTTCAAAATAGTCCAGCTCAGCACTATCATATTGAAATCAATTAGAAAACACTACCGAATTTACACAGCTATTCTATCGGGCCCTCCAGATGCAGATCTCTGAAATAATGATCTCAACAGTAAGTATTTTAGAAATGCTAATTATTACCCAAACTTTGAGTGGGGGTTCAGCATTTAGCAGCGGTTTGAAGCCCTCCTCCTTGAAGCTAGGTCAGCCCAGCTGTGAATGCTTTTGAAAATTCTAACCATTCTTAATATGAAATGTGACTTAACATCGCTCTGCAAGGTATCTATCATGACATGTAAATAAACATGAAAAACTACACATTCAGCTGGGAAATCTGTTTGTTCCGATAACAAGGATCTTCGGTCTAAAGACATATATTTATATCCTGTCCAGTACTGTGAGTAAATGCCTTTTTTTGCCTTCACTATGATTTCAGTGACAATGACTCAATGAAATATCAGAAATACTAATATCCACAAAATGACTAGCAACTGTGGAATAACACATATTAGAACTGTCAATCCAGGCTAATACGCAGCTGCCTCAGATAGAAAACTATTACAGAACTCAGAGATAACCTGCACCCTTTGATCATTCAGGCCTCTGGAAGCAAGTCTTCTGAAGGTAATATAGATGCCTAGAAGAATAAGAGTAACCTGGGGAGAATGAGATAACTAGTGGAATTTTAGCTGGATCCATGTCTGAAAAGTTAAATAGTTTCATCTGGTTCATAGGTCAAAAAATCAGCAAATACAGGCATTCTGTACTCACTTTGACCTACTCCTAAACCTTCCTTAGAGAAGCTAATAAGGTTCTCTTTGCTACAGAATTGGAAAAATAACATTAATCTGTTTTTGAAGAAACTTCACTAAACTGGCCACCTTGCTACATCTTGTATCCTCCAAAGGTTTGAGACATCAAGGTCTGCTGAGCAGAACTGGAAGTCAAACCAAGAAGCTCCTGAAAGAAACTAACTAGTCCTAATCACTTTCATTCTCCTGCAGACTTCATTTGTGAAGATTCAAGTTGCTTTTCATTTGGATTCCCAGCTTGAGACATGAAGGCTTCAGCCTGGAAACCTAGACAGGGAAGCATACAAACTTACCGTTTATTGCATAAAGCTGATTTGAGCAGTTCAAAAAAACAAGCTAGAACTAAGGAGACAATTGCAATGGGAGAAATGAGTCATTAACCCAGGGTAAAGCAAGTTGATTTGCAGCACTCTAACTAAACATCAGAACACAGAAACTATTTTAATGGATTAGACCAGATGACTGCCTGGTCCAGAGAGGATAGCACCAGAATATGAACTCCATAGTAGACAGATGTGAGATAATCTACCTTCCATATTAACTCTCAATCTCATTTGAAACACACAGATTGGCTTAAACCATGATATAGAAAATAATGCTGAACGTAACAGTATAGTAAAAGCTGATGGTAGTCCCCCTTCTGAAGCACTTTGTGCAATTCTGTGTGCCCTAATCTCCCTCCCCAATTAAAAAAAAAAGTTTAAAAATTTTCAAAAACTACTACAGAAACAAAAATCTTCTACATGAAAAAGTAATGGAAGTATGAAAAGATTTGTATATATTGAAACAGTAAGTATAATTACCAGTGTAAGAAAGATTAACATATTTACTTTCCTAAACAGAAGAAGAAGTAGGAGATACTAATAAAACAGAAATGAAAAATTATTACATTATAAAAAGTTATGTTTTCCATAAAGTATAATTAATATACAAAATCTCTTGACATGGTATATTCTCAAAGCTAAGAGTTTAAGGGGGGTGTAAGCACCTTAGATGTGTATAATTCAGTATCAGATAGTATTTAGGAAGAAACTTAATTTTTAGAATCACCTTTCTGGAAGTGCATATTATATTTTTTCTGACAGCTTTCCCTGAAACTGACTCTTGTCAGACACATGTTACTGAATTAAACCAGTAAAGAATGGTCCATAACAGTAATCTGTGTTGCTATAAAGCATGGATAAGTTACCTCTAATTTCTCTGTAACTCAGTTTTCTCATTTGAAAATTACAAATAACAATCAATATTTCAAGATGGGAAGATAAGACTTAGTTATTACTTGTGTTTTCAAATCCAGGAATAAAAACATGATGCTGCTGTAAAAACAAAACAGCAAGTATAGTATAGTCATACTGGCTAAATCAATTTATATGGTTTGAACAATGTTCAGTCCTTCTGTAATGGCTTTATTCTCCTTGCATCCATACATAAAAATTTAAATTTGTGCAAAATGCAGGTTCCAGAGCTAGATTCCTGTATCACCTAACGACTGGTCCAGACCTGACATATCATTAAGACATACTAAGCAGTCAGAATGCACCAAGAACAAGAATGTTTCTCAATTATGTTATGTGCACATCAACAGTGTCAGTGTCACCCGGCACTAAGGGGAAAAACAGGTTCTTGTGGGGATCTGGAAGTTTGGGGTCTTTTTCCTGTCTTTGTGGTTCTTTGCATTTTTAATTCCTCATCTGATTTCTCAAAATAAAAAAAAGAAGTACCTACAAATTAAGACTTGCAAAATGGCCAGACAGGCATTGCAAAACCTAAGCGGACATGTATCAGGAAAATGCAACAAAACATGATTTCAGCACAAGCTGAAACACAACATTTAGGTGAAAAGCACTGAGGAAAAAGTTCTGGACAAGGTTAAAAATAAAAAGCAAATACTGTAAGGCTTCAGATTTTAATAATATAGCAGAGAACACAACATAAGAGCTAAGTTTATGCGCTAATTTGGAAATAGCAGGAAAGTTACATTATATGTTAAGGAAAGTTACTGACAACAGCCCAGGCATAGGCAAAGTAGGTAGGAAAGCTGACAAAGTCAAAAGGCCACTGAAGATTTGTTTCCTGTTTCACAGCGCAGCCAGAGCTGATCAGTTGTGTTTAGTAGTGTTGCACAAGGCAGTGGATGAAAATAATCACCTGACTCATGGACAAGTTTAATGTATAATAAACTTTACAGTGTGGTTTCAGGGCTTCATAAACAGCATGGCTGAACACAGGGAATTCAAGAACCTTATGGCCAATCCATTTAGATGTAGCCTTTGCAGTATTGTTTCCCGGAGCACAACAGAATTTTGCATGTTTATCACTTTTTTTCACCTTAAGTGGCCCCAAGATCCAAAATCAGTTCTATGGATAATGCATCTTCATTCGGAGCCACTTCTGAGGCTGAAAAGCACAGGCACAGCAGCTAACACAGCAGGCTAGGAAAATGAACTTTTGGTCCAAGAACCTAGATAATTTATGTATGATGCTGTTGGATATTAAATATTCAGAAAAACTGTCATTATCTTTGTTTCATCCTCCAAATGTTAATATATCTAATTTTCATAACTTATTTTGGGGGCTTTTGTTTTCACGTGGGCTGGAAAAGACCTTAACTGTGTTTCATTACAATAGGAAAGACCCCTGTACCTAGAGGATCCTTATCACTCATGAGGAAACACAAAACTTAGTTTCACCGGCAAACTTATCTTCACATACACAGTTAGAGCCATTGTTAATACATCCTGAATAGGAAGAATAACATTTGGCACCTTCTTTAAAGAGACCCTCACAGAATGACGTATGTGAGAGGGAGGCGTACAGCGCGCTGACCCTCTGCAGCCTCCAGGTACTTTACACCTCCTGGGACAGGTCAAGCAGCACCTGCAGGTCAACCCCCAAGCTACCAGCCTTGTGGTGCAGTTTCAATTCCAACCCCATGTCTTCACACACTGGGTTTTTTCCTTTCTACATAAAGCAGGTCATGATTTCTCATGCGAGGGGAGCTCCTCTGCACCACCGTTTCGCTCTGCTCTTCACCACCGCCACCTTTGCCCCCCGCGCGGGGAGGACGGTGCACAGTGCAGGCCGCTATCCCGCCATCAGCTTCGTCCTCTGCACGACCGGGGCTCTCCCCCACATTTTGTTCGCTGGGCCAGCAGGGCTCTCACCCTCTCACCTTCCTCCCCACAACGGGGCAATCCCCCCTCAGACAGGGTTGGAGGGCCTGGGGGCTCTTCCCCCTCTCCCCACCTGAAGAGGCGCTCCCCACGACCACCTGTCCCCCGGGAAGATGCTCCTCATCCCCTAAGGGAAGGAGCCTTGCCCTCCTCCACGGCTCCCTGGGCAGGGGCCTCTGCCCTGGCCCCTTCCCCACCTCAGTGCCCTCGGCCAAGAGGCGCTTCCCTCCCTTTCCCCTGAGAGAAAAGCTCCGTCTCCTGCACTCCGCTGCGAGGCAGCCCCCCCCCACTACTGCCAGAAGCCCCTGGAGAAGGGGGGACTCTTCCCCCTCCTCCCCCCGCCCAGGCGACTGCGGCTGGCACTGACCCGTCTCTGCCGTCCTGCTCCTCTCCGCCATATTTGTTGTCATCCCCCCCCACCCCCCCCCCCCACACGGAGCGAGACGCTGCCTAGGCGTCGCCATGGCAACACACGTCACCGCCAGGGGAGTCCCGCGTGCCCCCCCCCCCCCCCCGCCCCTCTCTTCCTTCCCGCCCGCAGGCCGCCATGGCGGCGCGGGGAGGGAGAGCCGCGCTGACGGACGGCGCCCGGGGAAAGCCTTCCCGGTGTCCCGGGGAGCCTGGCCGGGTCCGGGATGCGAGTAGGGGGGGGGGGCGTGGAGTGCCGGCTCCCCTCGTCGGCCAGGCCGGCGGCCGCCCCGCTGCTCGCGGGTGGGGCGGCTGTGCGTGAGGGGAGCCGGCGTTGCGTGAGGGGCGGGAACGGCCGTGCGTGAGGAGAGTCCCGCCGGCCGCCTGCCCCTCAGTGCCTCTCGGTGCTGGTGTTTACAAGCGCTACTTGCCCAGGGAGGGAAGGGCTTGTTATCTTCTCTCTGGTGACTGTCTCTACCTCGGCAGTTACGGGAACAGCGTCCCGGAGGAGGGGGGCGGTAGCCGGGTGCCGGAGCCCCCGCCCGCCGGGAGTCGGGTCTGGCCACCAGATCGTGACTACCACCACGGGGCTCCGAGGGGGAGAGAGGGTCGGTATGGAGGTGCTTGTCCCCCTCCACCCAGATCAGGGAGCAGTTACGGCCTCGCAACCCGGAGGGGAGTTGGGGGCAGAGAGGGTCGATGGCCTGCTGGGGTTAGGGGTCTCTGCAGCCCTAGCGGGGAAGGGAGCGCATCCCTCCTGCTCTGGTTTCCAGCCTAATGCACCGAGGTGGAGCACAGGCATTACGAGGAGGCGCCCTTCGGGCAGAGATGGCAAATTCATGTGTGTGTGACTACCCTGCCCTGCCCCAAAACTCAGCAGGTGAGTCCGATCATGTGGCAGTTATGTCAACTTTTATAGTTGTTTTTTTTTATTTCTTAAGGCAGCCCAGTGGGTAGCTTCATTATGTGTGTGAGTGTTGCCCGTCTGTCTCCTCCTCCCAGACCTAGCAGGTGAGCCTGACCATATGGCAAATATAGGGATGCTTCCTGAGGACCGGAGGGTTTCTGTGTGCGTGTGTTCGCAGGCCCACTGGGTGACACTCACCATGTGGCAAATACAGCAATGAAGTCTTCGGTGCAAAGGGGCTAATTATGTGTGTGTTTCCCAAGAGACCCAGCAGGTTGGGTCTGATCATGCATGTCTCACTAATGCAAGACTGAGATGGAAGCATCATTGTACATCCTCAACACAGACGAACTCCAAGGTCTCAGAAGTGAGGCTAGCCATGGGACAAGCACATCATTACAATCGCAAGCATCAAGGCCTAGGATCATGTATATTTGCAGACATGGGGGTGAATGCACCCCAAACTGGGTGGCTGTTAAAACTGTGAAATGGAGTATGCATGCAATGCTAAGCAATGGAAATGGGCAGGACTGTGTTTACGGCTATGTACACACTTACGTGTTTGCTTCCTTCTAGCTAGTAAATTAATGTAACCACTTCCTAGTGACCAATGACTAGTCAGTGAAACACTCCAAGGTTAAAAATCAAGGCAGGTAAAATTGTATCTTTCTCCATCTAAAGTTCTGTTCTTTAAACATCACTTTACCTCTTTGTTTTCCTATCTGGTATGTGCCTTTTCTGCTCCAGTTCAACTCCTCTTAACCAGACTCACCTGGATAATACCTGAAGGTTCTACACGCTTAGATTTTTCTGCAGGGTCCGTTGCTTCCTTTCTCCCTGGCTTTTGTGGCCTTGTTCATTCTTCTTTCAGTTCATAGTTCTCTGATTATTTTTGCAGCATCTATTTTTGTGGCTTTTCTTCCTTTGCTATTTCCTTTCTTCTTCAGTGGCACTTAGGCCTCTTTCTTTCATCTAATTCTCTTCACTCTCAGTATCTTACTTTAGTATTACATAAGCTAATTTAATATTACTTTAGCCACATTCCTGTGCCAGTGACTTGATGAAATACCTGTCTAAAGTGGTGTACCAAGGGGGCTTTGTGATGGGTTTAGAAGATAGACCCTTGCACAAAAGAATATTGGAGTGTGGATACTTTGCTCAGCAAGGGCCATCTAGATCCAAGCTCTGGAAAATATTTTCTAGACTTTTCCCTCTGCAGTCTTCATAAGCTATAGGTGATCACTAGCATACTACAGAGGCTGATTTGTCTTGCTGCTGACAGTGAACTACAGTAAGTACATACAACCCCTCCCACCCCCCATCCTCTCCCTTATACTCTTTCTCCAGGCTAGCAGATCACCCAGGCCCTGTGCTCTTCTTTGTTTGTTGCTGGGCAAATGACCCTGGGACAGCCCTCTTCAGAATATGCCACATGTACTGTCATCTTTTTTTTCTTCCATTCAGATCTCACGGCTGATTGTTTATATTAAATGTTCTTGCACATCCATTGGGAAACATTATCAGCACCAATTCAGGCTTAACATAGACAGAAACATTCTCTCCTGGAATCTCTCCCTGTATGTGTATTACAGTACCTCCAACCTGTCTGTCTGCCACAAAAACCTAACCTGATTGTTTCTTTTCCTCTTTCCTTGTCTAGTCTGTTATCAAGTCTGGCTTTCACTTTCTCTTCCTCTATGAGAAGGTGACCATATCTGTATCAGTAGGTAGGATACTTTTTTGCTTCTGGTCATCCTTTATACTGCTACAGCCCCCTTCTTTCAGGTTTCCTGATAGCCATGTCCCATCCTGGCCCTCCATCAAATAATTTCTCGTCTTACTTACCTCTTCATTCCTTTATCTAAACTTCCCTTTTTCTTTTTTTTTTTTTTTTTTTTGAGGTGTTAGACAGTTCTGTCCCAAGTCTGTAGCTCTAGTCTGGTTTCTTATCATGTCCCCACATCCCCTTATTCCTTTTGTTCTACTTGCTATTCCAGCTTTAGTGTCCCCTCATCCATATTTCATTCCTATCTATTAATACTCATATAGCATTTTTCATCTGTAAATTTCTAAGAATTAAGTGCCTGTGGAGAAACCTTCCATATCAGTTCTTCAGATGACCTCTTTATTCACATTTCTCTGAGAGACTCGCTTCTATGGTGACCACAAATACTAATCCAAAGGCCTTTTGCATCTAACTGCCATTCTATTAGCTCAACTCAGCTACCTGCAAGAAAGTCTACTGAAATCCAAGGCATCTGGGGGAAAGCACTTTATCCAGTCAAATTAGCTCTTCTGAGTTAACGCACTTGAAAAACCTAGAAATGCCACACTCATTTTTTTAGTCTGAGTTTAATGCTATGTTATAGTCACCTCACCAAGCTGAAGTGGTGTTAAATATAGATGATATGCAGTCTTTCCAAAAACAGTAAGATAATTTGACAAGAGAGTACTGGAAAGTTCATATAGAAAGTTCTTTTGAAAACAGAAAGATAACTGAATGGTGTAACTTGAAGAATAAGGGCTGAAGAATGAGGGAAATAGTATTCAGGAGCAGCAGTTCCTCATTTTTATTTATGCATCTTCAGAGCACCTGAAAATATGTTAGGGTGCTTGTTGGGACAAAGATGTCTGGTCCGTGCCCTTCCAAAGCTAATAATCTAATTTTGGACATCACAAAACAAAAAAAATAACAGAACACCATTGCAAAACACTGTTGCCCTGGTTATCTTCATAATCATTGTTTCAGCCATATTCCTTATTTCAGTGTATCCCCCCCTGCTTCAGCATCTTAGCAAGCAAAAGCTACTTCACTTTTGTGGCTCTTTACAGCTTATTCCCACCCTATCATCTTTTAATATCCTATAGAGAAATCAACGTCCTCCCCCCACACATTTCATTCAGTAATAACTCTCTACTTGTTACATTTTCAAACCAGCACCTTCTTGCTTTCCCTCGCTGCTGTTTCTCACTCCCACTCACCTAATTTTCCTCCTTCAAATCCCTCCCTAAAAATCTCCTATGCTGTGATGTCTACTGAAGGAATGATAATGAACAGTCAGCTGTGTGCCAAGATTACTGTCTGTCATAGTGACTGGAGTTCTCTTATTCTGATCTGTCTCTTGCATCCACTTCTTGTGTTGGATTGAAAGTGACTTTAAGCAGGCCCCCTCTTTTCACTGTGTTAGTTACGGGTTCTGTAGTGGACTCTTAAAATCCA
Organism: Astur gentilis; assembly: GCF_929443795.1. Lineage (NCBI taxonomy): Eukaryota > Metazoa > Chordata > Aves > Accipitriformes > Accipitridae > Astur > Astur gentilis. Next base: position 8,451,696 of record NC_064887.1, on the reverse strand, counting down.
TTATATAAACAAATAAAAATAGAGGCAATGGAAATGCTGGCCAGAACCAGGAAGATTAGGCAATAATTCAGTTATGATTCATCAGTTTAGGTAAATTTACATAAAAATTAATGTGACTGACAACTCCATTACAAATATTGAGAAAAATTATTTTTCTAAATATGGATTTGTGCCATTTTTCTCTTTGCTTATAATCTATAAGGACTTGCGGAGTATGTTTTACTTTTTTATTTGTGCTTGTATTTGAAACATTAGATATTCCATTTTTTGTTTATCTGTTGTCTGCAGCCCAGAAGACTGTGTGGTGACTGAAGAACATGAGGAAGTGTAATGCCACAAGAGCAAAGACTGGAAGGAAAAAAGATTTCTGATCACTTTTTTTTTTTTTAACATGAGTATAATTCAAATATGTTGAAGATCGAATGATTTGCATTACACATGCAATACTTTCGATTCAACTAGAGGTGGCTGCTGTCAATACATATCTGTCAAAACCCCAAAGATCTTCCAAGAAAATCAATAAAAATCCATTTTTACACTCCTGATATTTTCAGAGTGTTTAAAAAATTGGCAAAACCCACCCTTTTTTATACATTACAAAAAAAAGCCAATAAGGTGCATTATTGATTTTTCTCAAATCATTTTTCAGTGACTGTTAAGGCTGGATGAGAATGAGACGATGGAGTATTAACATGAGTTTTGCATGTGTTTCACACACCACATACATGGTGTGGTGTATGGTATGGTTCTTCAAAGTGGGGGCTTAAAAATCCAGGTGTTGTTTTGTAGAAATCATATAATTGCTTTTTTTGGTGTCACTTTCCCTGTGTAGAATGAAGTAGTACATACATTCAAGTATATGTTCTGTCAGTACTTCAGCTTTGACTACTGTCAAAGACCATGACAGTGTTTCTGCTACAAACAGGCCATCAATGTTGGCTGCGCAAGCAGAGTAGGTACAATCCAAATTAAAAAATTAAAAAAAAAAAAAAAAAAATCTGGTCAGAGTTTTTAGCCAGGATGTTATGGTCTGGCGGATTCAGACAGAAAATTAAATCTGATAAATAAAGAGAGCCAAAATGAAAAACCAAAGCCTAAACTGAGGTAGCAAAATTGAAGTGAATTTTAAAGCACGCATACATAGTGGAGGAATGTTATGATCTTATTATTGTAACCTTGATCCACTCTTTCTCTTCTTCCAGCATTTATTGCTCTCATTAGTTATGTAATATCTAAAAGCAGATTGTAAATTTCTTGTGTCAGGACAGTACCTTTAATGTATTCTGAACATGCTTAGTATAACTTTAGACGTTCTGTACAAAAATAATATTACCTCTTGGGTTTTTCTGTGTTATTTCTAAGCCTAGGAAAAATTAAAATGCAGCAAGTCTGGAAAGGTCAAACTGTGTCTCCCCTCATTCTGTGCATGACTTCAGAAATAATCAAAAAGTTATGCTGAGATAACTGATATGAAACCTGAGACACCGTGATCACAAAACTTGGATCAATTTGCCCATGCAGGCGAAGCATCATCTCATTTCACTCCTGAAAATATGTTTTTTAATTTTGCATTTTATGGCTATTTTGAACTGTTTGTTCCTAATGATTGTCCTCACAGATGTGCATCAATATTGTGTAATTACACAGAGAAACTGTCAGCCTGAAGTAACCCAATCTCTGTTACAACCATACTGAGTGCAGAAGGTGAGCAACTTGTGACTCCAGGATTTTGAACACTACCTTGCTTTTCCACTCTTCCACAAGCACTTTTGAGCTTGTAAAAGCAGGGGACCGCCAACATGTAGTGCTTTCTCAGACACACTTCCTTCCTCTTTCGCTATTCCTCTAAACAGGGCAGAGCTTTGATGAGGGGTTGGTTGCCAGTGTGCGCTTATGCCCTGCATTTGACTAGGAAAGGAAAGAAAGGTCAGTGCCAGCCACCTGGGCGCAGAATGGAAAAAGAAATGTTACCCAAGGACAGGAGTAAACCCTTACTATTACAAAACTGGTATTTTTAAATTATTTTCAGGAAATAAAGAACCTTCACTTTTAAGTTCCCATCAGAAAGGTATACACACGTACATGATAAAAGTGCACTTTATCTGGGAAAGATGAAGGGCTAAGTCAGTTCTCCTGGGATTTGAACATGTGGATCAAGGCAGTTTAGGAATTTAAAACCTGAAGTATAATGCTGTCGTGGTTTAACCCCAGCCAGCAACTAAGCACCGTGCAGCCACTCGCTCACTTTCCCCCCACCCAGTGGGATGGGGGAGAGAATTGGAAAAAAGTAAAACTCGTGGGTTGAGATAAAGATAGTTTAATTGGACAGAAAGGAAGAAAATAATAATATGACAATAATAATGAAAAAAAACATTGGAATATAGAAAACAAGTGATGCACAATGCAGTTGCTCACCACTCGCTGACCAATGCCCAGTTAGCTCCCGAGCAGTGATCCACCACACCCCCCCTGGCGCCAACTCCCCCCAGTTTATATGCTGGGCCTGACATCCCATGGTATGGAATATCCCTTTGCCCAGTTGGGGTCAGCTGCCCTGGCTGTGTCCCCTCCCAACGTCTTGTGCCCCTCCAGCCTTCCTGCTGGCTGGGTATGCGAAGCCGAAAAATCCCTGACTTAGTCTAAACATGACTTACCAACTGAAGACATCAGTGTGTTATCAACATTCTTCTCATACTGAACACAAAACATAACACTATACCAGCTACTAGAAAGAAAATTAACTCTATCCCAGTCAAAACCAGGACAAATGCTAAGCTAGAATTCTGTGCCATTCAGAGGCAGGCAGAAGGGGCCCAAAGAACTCTTTTACCCTGGAACCCTGCAATTCCCTGGTAGCCCTCCATGGTGAAAGGACTTTTACTTTGCAGATGTTTCCAAGGGGTCTACAAGATCCTGATACAGTCCTGGCACCAGTGATTACCCCACCTATGCTTAGAAATTAAAATACATGCTTGTGTGATGTTTATTGAATTTATTGAACAATTTATTGAAAATTATATTAGTTTTTCATTAATATTTCTGTATTATGGACATTTTCCAGACTGTGTCCTGTATTTATATATATACAGACATATTCTATGCATTGGATTTTAATAACCTACAAACTCTACGGTTCTCCTCTATCTTTTAAGCCTTTTTAGCATCTGCTCTGTTAGAATTCTTTTAATGCAGCTAGTGAACATCTGGAAAGATGAGAGAGGTGGAATCAGAACTTAATTTGGGATGAACTGAACAATTGTTTGCTGTCTTGAGGCTGATTATTCGGCCCTCAACCAAAATTAAATTCTTTAGAGGAAGGGATAGTTCATAATGGATTTAGGAACCATGTTAAGTCCCATATTTTTTAAGTAAATTCATGAATTGGTTTTAGTTACAATTTCTCAAGGTACCAGTGGCACAGAAAAAGGAGCAGCAAATTACTGAGAGACAATCACTACATGTAGCAGCTGGGAGAGAGGAGGTAAACTGAAATTGCAGGAATTTACTTTAGACTGCAGTAAGCTTATGTTAGCTAACACATGGCAACTAATACACAATAAAATCCCAGTGCAGAAAGGCCATTTTTAGTTTCACATTTGTTAGCAGATCATGGTAAACAGTTGGCTCACCCTAATATGCACGTGTCTTCCCTAGGATTTTTTTCACATGCTAAGTGTCAAGGCACCATTTTTTTCTCCTATCACATACAAGGCCTACAAGTGCTCAGATAGGAATGACGTAGATCTACACGTGTAAGCCACGTGGACTAACAACGATCTTTTCTTTCCTTTTAAAAGAATCCAAGGAATGAATTCAAGGCTGCAGGTAGATTGCCTTTGGTCGTTAAGTTCACGTGTGGGCTTGAGTTCAATGCACTAGTTGGCTTGAGACGGTCAGCCATCAAGGTCCTAGTTCACCTTACGCCTTTTGGTTTTGCACTGTACTTGTGCAGGAACACTGTTGGCTCACCAGTTATTCCATAAACCATGCAGTGCCACTAAAAGAAGTCCTTGGGGTGCAAGATATTATCAACACTGGCCTTTAATAATAGCACAATAAGGAAAAGTCAAGCCCACACCGGCACTCCAAACAGCTTAGTAAAGGGATAACTGAGTCAGAGCCATTCTCTGTGGGATCCAGGGTATAGAGTAAAGCAAAATATGGGGCCTACCAAGGCCAACCACCTTCCCTCAAGAGTAGAGGAAATAGCGTTGTTTGGTGAATCTAGTCCTAAATACCATCTGCTGTGGGAAAATAATGTGAACTCAAGTGAAAAAGGTCATTATGCCTCTAAGGACACCGCTGTAACTGATGGTGGTTAGCAAGATGATCAGGGATTAGTGCCAGCCATGTAAACTCCAGCCTGACCATCTTGAGATAAGCAGAGATCTGGGTTTAACATCATTAGAGAATTGTTACACCAAGGCTACATTCATAATAACATTTAAAAATCACTATTTTATGAGTCTGAAGACATAAAACAGACAGCATCTTTTCTTTAATTTCTCTGTATTTTTGCTAAGCAATATCGAATTCTAGGTATTTCTGTACATTGTGATTACCAAAGCTGTTTCCCTTGTTATAACTAGCAATGCTGAGAAGTGGATATTCGGTAAGACATAATCACACCCAATTATCTGTCCCCAACCTTGAATATAGAGTCTGTAGAAAAAAATACATGACCTTTTTAAAGTTTGCATCTATAACATCTTCTACATTCTAGAGCTTCAGGGACCTTCACAGCATGCAAACTTTCTACCCCTCCCTGCAAGAGCTAGTGGTCCTACAGAAGAAAAAACACCCTTTAAATTAAGATCTTAAGGAAATGAACAGGTATACATGTATTTGATGAGAAACCGCAGAAATTATTTAATGTAATTACCTCATCCATCTTGAAATTAAGAACAATTTCAAAATCAAGACATCAATATGAAATTCGAATGACTTCAAGTTTGGATGAAGGAAGTACACAGTAAAAAATGTAGTTACATACCATGTTTATCTTCTAAATGAAGATATTTGGTGAAGCACAGATGGGCTACGGTATTTCTTAATCCTCTGACCCATAAGGATTGGCAGTGAGACAGTGTTCCCATTAATACATCTCTTACTCCTTCTACTTTTTTACACGGCATTGAAATATTACATTTGGGAACTCATTGACTCACTTAGGATGACGGCTGCTATACCAGAGAAAGGAAGTTGATTTCCTTTTCATATTCTGAGCACACACAAAAGTGGTGGCAACTTAGGAACCAGCTCTCAGAAATAGCACCTGGAATATAAAGGCTCTGAAAATCTTACCCGCCAGAAAGTAATGTTCCATTATACCGGAGAACTGAAGTTCAAGTATACTGAGGGTCTGATTAAGAAGCGGGCACAGCACTGTTCAGGATAGCTAACCTTGACCATTCCTGAAACTGTGCCAAAATTAGAATGGGTGGCAGAGCTCCTCACAAACCAGACACAGTATTTGCAACCCGACAATGGCTATAGAGGAGGGCTTCCAAGTAAATTCCACCTTTGCTTCAAATTCTGTACTGGAAACTGCAGGACTGGACACTAGAGCGGTAACCCCATCAGCCATCTTAAGTTATACCATCCTGGTGGGGTCATACATGACTTAGCATCACCTGAAAGCCCACTGTAGAGCAAAGAACTGATTTGGTTTCCCAAGTCTCAAGCTTACCCATCAGGACCTTCCTCCCCTACAGTAAGCAAGAACTTTCAAAGGGAGCAACTGCAACCAGCCAGTGAACCAGAAAGTGACATAAATGTTGGTAAAGTGTCCCAGTACACCACTGCACTCTTACAGAGATTTACACAATAGGCAGGATTTAAAACAAACACAAGAATAGATGCTATTTAATTAGGACCTTCACAGAAAAAAAACATCTGGTATAATTGGTTAAGGGGAAGTCTTTACTCAGGCAACATTTATTGGGATATAAACAATGTCCAATTGTAAAAGCTAATTAAACAGCAGGGCTAAGGTAACAGAGAGTTTTGCCTGCATGGCTAGGATATAAGGTTTATAATCCATGCTGTTATGGGATGACAACAGCAAGAACAAATAATTGTGTATCCAAAAAGTCAATTATGCCCTTCTTTTAGTAATAACGTACTCCAGAGGTCAGAGAATACTTTTTCTTTAAGTAAGATAGCGGTTTTCTATAGAGATTGAAGCTTGCTTACTGTTCAGCATTCAGGAACCTGAAAGCAGCAGAACCAGCCTGACAGATATTCCACCCTCTTGGGCGGTACGTTATTAGCCCATCACTCTGAAGCTCTAGGCACCCTCACGCCCTTTGCTTTCACAGAATGAATTCTCTGATTTTGAGCCATCTGGCCTATAGCAGTTTCCAAGGAACTCGTATCATTGACGATATATTATTTCAAAGTGCCCTTTTAAAGAAAGTTCATTTACAAGTAATAGGGATATTTATATATATCTATTTTGTTGACCTAATGGAAATTAAATGGCAGGTACACACACATCCATGTAACTACAAATTCAGTGATAAATGCATCTTGGATGGCAGCCTGGGCTTACTTAGCCCACCCACCCGCCCCCCCCAGATTACCTCCAGGTTATTCACAGGAAAGCCTCAAACTTCTGCAGCATCTCCGGCGTTGTTTCTTCTTGGCAGCACCAAAACTGCCATAACAATCCCTTCAAATGCAGTCTCCACAACAAAGAAAATTCTGCTTTGTTAACTTTCTTCTTATCTTCTTTGTAGTGGTGGAATGGCATACCTCTGCAAATTGTACGGAAAATAAGAGGTTTAGAGGCCAGGCATATACTACCTTTTCTGTGAAGAAAGAGCAGTATTTCCCTTTGACTGTCACCCTATGCACTCACATAATCCATGGGGATAGAGAAGCACCATTTGTCATACAATATAAACAGCCAATACTGAAGAATCTCCCAAGAAGTCCTCTTCCAAACCAATGATGTCCACAAGAGCTTTACTGTCTTTCACGTGAACACTATTAAGACATCTGGGTTTTTTTCCAAATAGTTATCTTGACACAGTATAGGCTAAAGTGCATTTGCTGCACTTTCCAACTATGGCCATCAAACAACTTGAATTCTGTGAGAAGGCTGCATACCGAGCAGTGGTACACAAATGCACTGAAATCTTAAGCTAGTTAATAGGCTTTTAAAGTGCACATAATTTTCTCACAAACCAAATACCTGCAGCAATCCAAGTGGAAAAACTAACTTTAAAAACTTTTAATGTATTTTAAATTCATAGCCTCTGGCAATATATTATAATGAACAGTAGGTATAAAACTATACTCAAAACCTTAAATGTTTTCACAATAATTTTTAGTTTTAGTAATTTAATTTACTGCATTTTAGATTCAGAAGTAGCAAGGACAATTTCAAACGAAAACTTCAAAAACAAGATACAACCAAAGACTTTTTCAGGATGAAAGAACACATATAAGGAGGATCAAGACCCTACAGTGAGATCAGCTATTAGCTAATTAAATATGTGACTAAAATTCATCATTTTAAATAGCAGTCGTATTGATGGTGAGCAATCTGGTAAGCAAACAAATGATAGTGGATTTTTTTTCCTATCTTCAGAGAGAAACATTTATCTTAGTAAGATTCACTATGCCATAATACATGTGGAATAAGTCAATGTCTACTAATTAAAGGACACAGTCAACCTGATTTTCTAAACAGCTAATTAAAATATGTAGCATCTAATACAGCACTTCTTGCAAAGTATGCTCTGTTTAAAAAATACACCCCTGTAAAAGTTACTTGTTTTTCTACTCCCTTGTGTTTGCTTTTTTAATTGGTTATTCAACAAAGGAGGATCTGCTGAACTAAGGTTCTATTTCTGTATCAAGTTCCATTAACACACACCCCTGTCCTTATGCAGAAGCCCAATGATTTGTAGGTCTAAAAGGCTACACAAGAAAACAATGACACTAATCCTAAAGGTTTGCTATTGTTGCTTTTTCAAGGATGACAAAATTTTCTCTGTTTGGGGGGGGATTTTAGGTAATCTAGGTGTTACTTCAAACTACAAAATTTTCAAAAAGAAATGTGTTTTTCATGTTGATGAGGAATCTTTAACCTTCCATTTTCTAGATTACATTAGTTTCTCAGAATAAGCAGGCTTCTCTATTTCTTATTCTGATTCTGTATGTAGCTTTTTCAAGAGAAAGAAGTTGTTGTAGATCTGTCAGCAAGGCTCTGGGAGTAGGAGGATGTTTGGATTTCCGGCATATTGCAACGCAGTTCTTGGCCACCAGCGAAGCTATGTGTGTGAATCTCATTTTATATCCGTTGTTTGCAATACCACATATTTTAAGAGACATTTGAAATAGTCTCTGTACTCCTAATCCTAGATAAGTAATCACAAATCATTCCCTAAAAGAAGCTGAGAAGGCAAAATACATACATTTATGTAACTCACGTCATGGAAGACTGTGGATGAAATGATGCTGTCATAGAAATAAATCTGTTGTATCTTGAACAATGTAAGTCTGTATTCAAAGTTCTTAGCTCAAACCAGCCTATTGTTTGCTATATTTGCTTTTTCCTTCCAGATTCAGATTTAGCAGTATTTTCTACGGCATACTTTTTGCATTAAAACATTATTAGCCAGCTAATCTTATTAGTCAATTTTTTAATCTTTCTTAAAATGTATACTTTTGCAGTGCAAAAATCTGATACAGTAGAATATGAACACTGTGACTGCTAATTAGTTTTACACCTGGAAGTATATGGAGCTCATCTTCAATCCATACGTGCATTACTTTTTTCTCTGAAGACCACCCAGGTCACCACGCCCTCCATTTCCCCTTCTTTTCTATCCTCGACCAATACATAGAAAACATCATTTTTCCAGGTAAGGTGCATTGGGTTTGCGTGGCCAAGTTTTGTTAGCAGGGGGGTTACAGGGGTGGCTTCTGTGAGAAGCCGCTAGAAGCTTCCCCCGTGTCCGACAGAGCCAATGCCAGCCGGCTCCAAGACGGACCTGCCGCCGGCCAAGGCCGATCCCATCAGCGATGGTGGTAGTGCCTCTGGGAGAACAGATTTAAGAAGGGGAAAAAAACCTGCACAACCACAACTGCAGCCGAAGAGAAGAGTGAGAACATGTGAGAGAAACAGCCCTGCAGACCCCCAGGTCAGTGCAGAAGGAGTGGAGGAGATGCTCCAGGCGCCGGAGCAGATTCCCCTGCAGCCCGTGGGGAAGACCACGGTGAGGCAGGTCGTTCCCCTGCAGCCCAGGGAGGTCCACGGGGGAGCAGATCTCCACCTGCAGCCCGGGGAGGACCCCACACCAGAGCAGGTGGATGCCTGATGGAGGCTGTGACCCTGTGGGAAGCCCATGCTAGAGCAGGCTCCTGGCAGGACCTGTGGACCCATAGAGAGCGGAGCCCACAGAGCAGGTTTTCTGGCAGGCCTGGTGACGCCGTGGGGGACCCACGCTGGAGCAGTGCGCTCCTGAAGGAATGCAGCCCATGGAACGGACCCACGCTGGAGCAGGGGAAGAGTGAGAGGAGTCCTGCCCCTGAGGAGGAAGGAGCAGCAGAGGCAATGTGTGATGAACTGACTGTAACCCCCATTCCCCGTCCCCCTGCGCTGCTGGCGGGGGCAGGTAGAGAATTCGGGAGTGAAGCTGTGCCCAGGAAGAAGGGAGGGGTGGGGGGCAGGTGTTTTAAGATTTGGTTTTGTTTCTCATTACCTTACTCTGGTTTGATTGGCAATAAATTAAGTTAATTTTCCCCAAGTCGCGTCTGTTTTGCCAGTGACGTTAATTGGTTGAGTGATCTCTCCCCGTCCTTATCTCGACCCATGAGCCTTTTGTTGTATTTTCTCTCCCCCGTCTAGCTGAGGGGGGGGAGCGAGTGAGCGGCTGAGTGGTGCTTAGTTGCTGGCTGGGGTTAAACCACGACACAAGGCATACGCAACATCCTTCAGAATGCATCAGAGCAGATCCTTCATCAGCTGGAGGAACGATTGTGTTAACAACGTGAGGTCCTTCCTGCCCCGGGCAGCATAACGCAAGCCTGGGATTTCCAAACATTTTGTCCTCTCCAGCAAAGAGATGATTTTGGTATGTGTTAACTAACACATTACCAACATACCTTTCCCTTTCACGTACCTGAGCCCTTTTGTAGACAAGCGCCCAGCTCCTCCTGAATTATAATGGAAGTTCAGTGGCTGACCACAGAGGCTTTGACAATCTTTACACAGGACAATGACTTGAAACCATTGTAAGTAATTCCAGAATAAAAAATTAAGAGAGTTGTGTCACAATGACTTGGAGGGGCAAAATACTTTTTACTCTTCTATAACTGTCTGCATTCTGCAGTGTTAACAGGAGTTAAAACTTGGTTTAGTCATTAAAGTAATCGGATATGAATCAAAGAAACCTCAGGAGATGCTGTTGTTGAGAAAGCAGATATTATTTTCACAGAAACAAGCAGTTTTCTCATCCTAACTTCATCTTAATGGGTATGTATCTTTAATAAACAAAACCATTATTTTGAATTGTATCAAGAAATTTCCATCTTTAATATTGCTCAAACAAAAAATACGAAAATGCTAAAAGCATTTTGGTTTTTTATACACACATCTAGTATGTTCATTGCCATAATGCAATATTGTAAATGCCAAAAAAGTGAAGCAGTGATCTGTAATTTTAAAATGCCAGTGATTTCCAAGCTGTCGCTGATCTTGGAAAATTTCCCCAGTAGCATGTGGAGATCAATAACTGTTTATAGACTTTTTAGTCCCAGTTTATAGGGAGTGTGTAACTATGGACTATGTCAAATCTCTTAACTGTGAAGTAAAAGACTGATTTCACACTTAAAACTACCCAAAAGCCTGTAATGCTAAAGAAAGGCAAGAATGATCCAGGGAAGTACAGGCCAGTCAGCGTCTGCTTGTTCTCTGGGACAATAATGGTGCAAGTCTGCGGGAGGCACTTCTGGAGAAGAAAGAAAGGTGATTAGAAACAATAGCCAGCACGGATTTACCAAGGTTTGCCATGTTTGACCAAGCCTAATTACCTTCTGTGATGAAATGGCAAGATGTGCAGACAAAGGAGGAGCAGTAGATGTTGTCTACCTTGACTTGAGCAAGGTTTTCAGCACAGTCTCCACAGCACACTTGTATCCAAGTTGGAACATTATAGTGTGGATGGGAAGACTGCTAGATGGGTGAAAATCTAGCTTGACTGGCACAATGGGCTACCAATTCATACTCCACCTGACAGCTGGTTACCAGGGGTGCTCCTTGGGAGTTTACCCTTAGACTTACGCCATTGAGTATCTTTATCAGTGGCCTGGAGGAGAACACAGAGCACAACTTCGTCAGGCTTGCAGAAGGCACTGAACTAAGGGATGCCATCAGCACTCTCAAGATCAGAATTCTCATTTAGAGGGACATACACAGGCTGGAGGAATGGAGTGACAGAGACCTCATGAAACTCAACAAGGACATGTGAAAAGTCTTGCACCTGGGACGGACTAACACCCTACAATGGTACAGGACCAGGCCGATCCTGGCTGAGAAGCTCTGCTGAAAAGGACATCAGGGTCCTGGTGATGTACACTAAGCACAAGCCAGCAGTGCACTCTGGCAGCAATGAAGGCTAACAGCATATTGTGCTATATCAACAGGTGCACAGACAGTAGATTGAGAGATGTAATTATTCCCTTTTACTCTGTATTCTTTAGGCTATTTTAGTATCTGGAACATTATGTGCAGTTTTGGGGCCCCCTGTTCAAGAAAGATGCTGATAAACTTGAGAAAGTAGAGCAGACAAGTACCGAGGTGTTTAGAGGGCTGGAGCACTTGCTCTTTGAGGAAAGCCTGAGAGATGAGCCTTGTGTAGTCTGGAGAAGAGACAGCTTCCAAAACACCTAAAAACAACCTGCCCATGCTTAAGAAGAGGCTACCAAGAAGATGGAGCTAGGCTCATTAGTGAGGTGCAACTGGATATAAAGAAAAAAAAATAACTAAATACAAGGATATTTAAGCACTGGAACAGGTTGCCCAGAGAGACTGAGGAATCTCCATCCTTGCAGGTTTTCAAAACCTCATTGCACCAAGTCCTAAACAAACCGATGTGATTTCAGTGTTGACCCTGATCTGAGCAGGAGTTTGCACCAGAAAGCCTCCAAAGGTTCCTTCCAACTGAATGATTCTATGATTTCGAGAACATGTAAGAGTCTTTTCAAAGTTATACTTTGCCATCCATCCTGTCCTCAGGGTTGTCACTTTACATGTGTAGTTCTGGGTTGATGTCAAAAGAAAAGTAAATGAACATGTCCTCCTCATCCTTGTATCTCAGAAGCAGGTTTCAGATCAATATCCTGTGCATGCTGATCCTAAATTCCACTGCAGTGTTAATGTATCCCATTACCAGAAAATACCTTTTACTCACTGTTTTTCCTTCCTTGCACATGTAGCCATGTGAAAGTGCGTAAAGAATTTCATTGTATCATAGAACCTTTCTCTTCTGAATCCAGATGGTTTTCTACTTGGTATTTTGCAGAAAAGGTACTGAAAAATAATTTTATCTTTGATTATGTCTCCTTTCAGCTTATTTATCAGTGCTTTTAGTTATGGTAGATCAAATCTCTTCTATGCTCATCCATTTCTCAGTCTTCTGTTTCATCTAATTTTTCATTAGCTGAATCTTTTCCTTGCATAACTGAAATATGAGCTATGGTTTCACACGCATTGCTGTGTCCGTAAGTCTGCAGCTCCTGAACATTAATTGGATAACTGTGATGGAAATTGGTAACAAAGCATGCTATATCCCAACACTGTAAAGAAATGTGAATTTTTAACTGTTCTCATGAACGCCAAAATTTAATTACATTACTCCATTTAATGAAGTCGTACTGGAACTAGCATCCTCTTACAACCTTAGGTTTCATTGCTTTACAGTTACATTCATACTGTAAACTCCCTGGTTAGCAAGTAAGACAGACATTGCAGGCAATCCTCAAAATGAACAATAATACTACAGTATAGTAATTTGTTACATGATTGCACATTCTAAATGTGACAGTATTTAGCAAATTGTAGAAATGTATACTGGAAATGAACCATATATTTTCTTCCTAATTCCTTTAGTAAGAGTGTGTAAACACATTAAATTGTGCAGTTTCATATCCGAGGTCTTATTTCCAATATTATGAAAGACTGCCTTAAAGTATTTAAACCTTCTTTGTGTTATATCATCATGAAGGAAAAAAAAACCAAGCTGTAAGGAAAACTTACAAACAGAAAACTAAAGCGGCCACTGGAATTCTCTAACTTTTGTGTAATTAAAGTAGCATAAAATGGGATTTCTAAGATATGATAAATATACAAAATTATTAAGCATGAAATAGCTAGAAGCTTGTTTGGGGGCAACTATACCATACATTGGTGGCTTTGCCACAGACTAAAGCCAAAGACCAACTTCTTTTAACCACATGTGAAATCCAATACTCTTCCTGAGGTGCAGTACCATGTATATCAATAGAAGAAGCAGTTTAAACCTATTCAAACAAGAAAAATATCTTAGAAGTCCAGACAGGTAATCAACAATGTATCTTTGTTCTTTCTCCTTGTTCTTTTTCCACTCCTGGCTGTGCAAATCAGAAAAAGTAGAAAGTCAGGGTAGCAGTGGAAGACTCACCAAACTGCGTTTCAAAAGGAAGATATTTAAATTGCTATAAAAAGATCAATAATGTTATACTGACTGTTGAAGGCAGAGTGAATATGAAGTCATGTGGCTCTGAAGCCTGATCTTTTAAGCTGCTCCTAATTAAATGCAGCTTTGCTCCTACTGGATGCTAAGAGCCTTCCAGGTTACTGCCCGTATTAAATGAAAATTAGATACTTATCTGTATGAATCTTACAAAGTTGATTGAAAAAAGATAATGTGTGAAGTCTGTGTCAAAAAAGAATATTGCTGATTCATTCTAATGTGCTTAGACATTCCTGAACTCTGATGGTTCATCAGTACCTCATAGTATAGGTCATAATCCTTAGCAGATAAATGCTTAATCCAAGATAAATCGTAATAAATCCAAATGAGATTAGACCTTTACCGAAATATCCAATGAGTGGTGTAAAAAACATGTTTGAGTGACTGTGATACATCAGTGGGAGTCACTGACTAAGTTATGTACAGAACTTCAGAGAAGGTGCAATAATAGTTAAAAGCTGAAATTTACTGATAAGCGCCACTTGGGGGGCTGGTGTTGAGTGTTCTTCACCCGCCTCACTTCTTAACAGTGTTCTTCTGATCTGCAAGTCTTCATGGTTTAAATCAGTGCTCTGTCAAAATCACCTACTTTCTGAAACAAATGTTTTATTTATCTCCTCCTCCCCACTCCTACTATTCTGAATCTGAATAAAACCTGCAGGAGCCTTAAGGCTAAATCATTCAGTGGGATCCACTGGTATTTTCATCCCCTCTGTATTTGGTAGCTTATGATATCTGGATGACTTGTTAAGTATTTATAGTAAAGCACATATTTGCATAGTATTTTAAAAAATCAAAAAGCCGTATTAACTAAAATTAATAGTGCTATGATTGACTAAATGCATGACGGTTGGAGCTGGGCAAAAAGGCAAGAAAAACTGCTGCTAAAATCTGAGATTGCTACGAAAGTCTAGAATCTTTACCTTGAAGAAATTTCGTCTGTCTTTACTTGTGACACAACTATAACCTCTTAACCTGACAGCTGTAAACAAAAAGCTGCTGTCTCGAAGCAGAAGGATTTCAGCTACATTTTTAAAAGTTTATTACTCTTGAAATAATAAAACCTCCAAGAAAACCTATTCTAAAAAACTGTGTTGCCTTACATTCAGAATTTAAAAAAAAAACCCAAACATAAGAAATCTCTACTTAATAAATTGTAACATGAATTAAATTAAAATTCTGAATTAAGCTGCCCATGTAAGTCTGAGTTCCATTAGTATTACTGAGCGTACTCAGAGTTGTGATCCTGGGACACTGGCTTCATGGGAGTTTTGACTGTGTGAAGAATGAAAGTTCGTATCCGATGTCCTCAAAGCCTTTGATGTGTTTATAGCTTTTACAGGTCAGTTGCAAAGATAAGTTTTGTAATGGCTTTCTACACTTAATACTCTCCTTCCATTGCTTAAAAAACATAAACATTTACTTCTGACAACATTTGCTATTTATTCTAAACACAGTGGTATCCATTAACAATATATTGATTCAGAATGCTATATTCTGAATAGGCAATTTCATCATTGTGCTCTAATAGCACAGCGAAGCTATCAGATTTTGTCACCATCTGACTTTAGCTAGTCCTGCTGTTTCATCATAAAGCAATACAAGCAAAATTCTGCATTAGGTGTTACGATTTTAACAGTGAACTAGGTAAGCCACTTCTCATCAGCAAATCACGCCGCCAGGTTTCTAAATTTCTGGAGATCCTATTGTTGGTTGCTCAGATTAGACAAAGAAACGGGGCGGATTGTGGGAGGAGTATCGTGAGTTAGATGCTCAGGTAGAGACGGATGCACATAAACAAAGCAACACAGGTGCTTTTCTAATTCACATGTAGAATAAGCACTCACGTCCTTTGAGCTGAGACTTCGCACCATTTCCATTACCTACAACATACGACTCATTTTTCTGAAGGAGAAATGTAAGTTCTTATTTTAGAAGGCGTTTTTGTTGGTGATTTTGTCATGTAACTAAGATATGAAGTAACAGGAAAATGAACTAAATCTTTTACTTTGTTTAGAACATATCTAAATCATGCATTAGCAGTATTCAGTTGTAAGAAACATTCACGTTTATTCATATTTGAGTAGATCTACCTAGAATTCTCTTTTCAGAATAACAGTATCATGCTTTACGCTTCTCAACAGTACAGAAGACATTCCTATAACTATTTTCTGTTATATTTTTAAACAGCAGTTAGGAATGTCATCTGAATCTAAATTTCCATCATCAAGAAAATGCCACATAATGATCATTAGCTGTACAACAATGTAGACCTTTTGCTAAGCCTGTGGAGAAATGTTTGCACTGTAACCAGATCCAGTAGGAACTATAAAATAGATACAAGTTTCTGGAGTATTAAGTAGAACTTTTAAATATTATTTTTTTCCAGAGACCTAAAAAATCTAGGCAAATAACTGAAATACTGAATAGTGCAGACTCAGTATACAGCAAATAAAAAAGCTGTGTAAGAAATGTCATTTTCTTTAGGTATACAGAGCTTCAGAGTGAACCACTTTTAGAAAAGCTGTTGTCTAATGGGGTGATACCTTATCATTTAATGGATTGATGCCCTTTTCTTGACTGTTGTTTGGAATTAGACTTTTCGGTTTTTAAGAATACCAACACCTGTTCAAAAGAAAGTTGTAGAGGCTGTAAGTCAGGAAGGATTTCCATAATTCTGTCAAAATACACAGAAAGAAAAGATACAGCGCACCTACAAGTACAGCAACACTACTTTGGTTCATAGAGGTGTGTTGATATCAGTAGACTGTCTAGGGGTAGATGATTTTTAGTATAAGATACAGTGCACTGAGAAAGTCAAACTTGCTTCCAGGAAAAAGAAATATAATCTTAGCTTTGTCTGGATTTCTGACAATCGCATTTCATATCTCTATTTTTTAGAATAATTTATGTATTTTGGGGGATGCCTGCACAGAGTATATCACAGGTCCTTTCTTTATGCGATAGTGCGTCTCTAAAACAAGAGGATTTTGACCAAACTAATAGGCAGATGAAGCCAAACAAACAAATTGCTGCTATGCTAATTTCTTGAACAGATGGCTCTGATCCAGTATTTGCTAGCAAATGTAATTCATTGTCAAGCTAACACAGAATCATGTCTGTCTTTCTGTCATTTTGTATGTATAGCATATAGGGAGAAATCTGGCTGAGGATACTCCACACACATCTAAATTTATACACAAAGAACTGAAAATCAAAGTGCATAAACAAGTACAAATTCTGCCATCCTTACTGGAAGCGGAGATTAGACCACTGTTTTGAAGTTTCAGGTACAGATCTTCAAAAGGCCTGAGATATTAGGGCTATAGTCTTTCCTCACTTTGCGGTAGAAATACCCTTGAAATTAATACAGGTTGTATACATGGCTTGCAGCAGGAGAGTATACCAGGCAAACCACCCTATGAACTTTTAATTTTCTAGACAGAAGATATTTTATTTAAATGGCTGAGATTTTGTTACCTTTAACCAAGCTCCCTGGAAAAAAAAAAAGGTCAATAAAAATGTGAATAGTTTTGCATCCAGCCTCCTGACCAGGCCATGAAGTTGAGTCTGTGGGTCTAATTCAGCTTTCTGAGACAGTCTGCCTTTGCTGCTGGTGTATCTTCAGCTAAATTTAGCCTAATGTTAAGAATGACCTACACAGCAAGGAAATAAACTGTTTGAAAAAATATAGGACAAAGCTTATGTTTAAGGGAAAGCTTCCCACAATGTTCTATTTGTGGCACACGATCATACATTTGTGTCACATCATCTTATCCTTTCCTTGAGCATTGATTGAAAAAGAGGCTTTTTAACCTACTCAAAATTCCTCTTCGTACATTTTGATCCGTGAGGGTCACGGACCTGGTCAAAAACAGGGGAAGCACCGCCAAGCAAGAGATCGGAGCAAATCCCATCCTGCCTGCTGCACTTATTTATTTTCCTATCCAAATCGTGAGGCACCTGGATGCGTCGCGGCCCTCGGAAGGAGCAGAGCTGTGCAGACCCGCTGGGTACGTTACCCTGGCTCCGGCGCTTTACCTTCACGCACCCACCCACGGGTGGTGTGGGGGGGTGGGGTGTCACCGTACCGTGGGGCTCACCGACCCCCACACGAGTACCCTCTCCCCCACTCCAGCTGCCCCACGAACTCCCCCAGCTGCCGCCGATTTCACAACGCGCCCGTGTGACTTAAAAAGCCCTTCCCCGATCACCCTACTCCCCCCCTCCCCCCCTTCCCTCTACCCGGGCGCTGCCTCTACCAAGATGGCGGCGGCGCCGCCTCACGCCGCTCCGTAGCGTTGCGCCCCGCCTTGGCCGCGCGGGAGACCCCGTGCCCGCCACCGCCACGTGCTGCCGTCGCGCGCTGTTGCCCGGCGGCGCGCGTCTCGCGCTTCGAACCCGCGGCAGAAGATGCGCGTTCAAGGCGCGGTGAGGAAACACCCCCCCACACACCCCACACCCCCCTCCCCTCCAACCACCCCCCCCGGCCCGGAAAGTGTTACCGGGGAGGGGGGCACACGGGAGCGAGGTCCCCGCTGCACCGGCAGCTGCGGAAACGAGGGGGGAAACGTGATTTTCCGGGATGGCGGCGGGGAGGGGGCGCAGGTGCTTTTTGCCCCCCCCCCCCCCCTTCTGTATGGGCTCCCGGCGGCCGCGGGGCGGGGGAGCCCCCCTGCTTACACCCCCCCCCCCCGCAGCTCAGCCGTTCGGGCGGCGGACCCGCCGCGGAGGGTAAATCCTCCCTCGGGGCGTCGAGCGGGGCCGTCCTCGGGGGGCCGGGGGCGGCGGCGGGTTGTGTCTGTCGGGACCGAGGACACGCTTCGGGCCGCCCCCCCCCCCCCCCGGGTGGTGCTGTCCGGCCGGGCCCCCTGCCCCGCACCGCCCCGGCCGCGTTTCATCCGCTTCTGAAGAAATGTTCCTTTAAAAAAAGCGGCAGTTTTGCACGGCGTTGCCTAAACTAGCGGTTTTTGGAAGGAAAAGCTATTCACGGGGCTTCTCTTGCGCCCCGAGCTCGGTAGTAGCCGGGGGTGGGGGGGTGTGCAGCTGTACGGCGTGACGCTGCCTTTGCAGCTAACGACCTTTAATGACTGAGTCGGTTTATAGGGTTGATTGCATCAAATGTGTAAGAACCAGAAAGAAAAGGTTAAATTCAGCGGTGTAATGGCTCTGTGCAAATGGTTTCTCTCTATTTCGGTACGTATATACGTGGTGGTGAATTTAAGAGTGAGTTTCAGGCTTAATCTAGTTTACTGTGATTAGCACAATTAGGTGTTTTTAATTAAAATTTTTACCCATGACAGTGTAGCTTTAATTGCATAACACTTACTATGGAAGTTAGCACTGGGTTTGTGCTGGTAGCATTTTTTTCCCGTATAGTAAACATTCCAAGATATTAAAGGGGTAACTTTGATATAGTTGAAACTTTTGTTTGCTTGCTACTCCATATAACAAAAAAAAATGGCATTGCTAAAGTAAGTGTTACCAGTGAAGACGTGCGTTAATATAATTCACTAAATATTTTCTCTGAGTGCTTTTTAAGTGTGACGGTACATCTTGAATAAGAGGCGTAGACTCGTACTGGCTGTGGAGACTTGGAAGTAGGACTGCCTACAGTGATAAAGCATCTTTTAAATTTCACCAAAGCAGGAGTAGGATAATTCATATTACATTACTTGTTCAATTTGTTTATCGGTTCTTAAGCAGGTCTCCCACTGACTTCGTTGGAAGGTCATTGTACACAATGGCACCCTCAGCACCATTTAAGGCTTCTATTGTCTCTTTGTATTAGTAGAAGGCCACATAATACTATTTAACAGGTACATTGGAGGCTTACTTTTGTGCCAACACTTGGCCTTTTCTTGTAAAAAGGGCCAGGGAGAGCAGTTGAGAATTTTTTTAATAAAATTAAAGCAGTTCCCGTTTTGTTAATTTAAAAGCTCCAGAACGATACTGGAAACCTTAAGCAAGAACCCTGTTCTAGTGGTTGAGAAGCAGAACCTGCAACATATTCAAAGCAGAAATGAAATTGATAGTCTAATTTTACTATCCACACTGAGTGACATACAAAATAGTAAGGAAGACTAAATGATGAAAAGTAAATTAGATTTTTAAATTAGGTAATGTTTGAAGATGTTAGAGTATTACTACATTTATTTCGTTGTTAATATTCTGAGATGTTTTAGGAAAAAGTAAGGAAAGATAAATCATACCAAAATAATTTAAATGACATTTAAAAAAAAAATCAATTACAATGTGAGGCTTATTGCTATGCAGAGGAAAAAGCCTTTGCACAGAAATAAGCCTTTTACTTTACTCCACCTATTGAACAGAAAAATGTAGACTAGGGAGAAAGTGCTTGTCTAGCTTTGGCAGTAGAGAAGCCTGGGAATGGTCTGGGGAAATGGAGATTCCTGCACCATTCCAGTTCAGCATTGCTAGTGAGATACATGGCACAGGCATGTGTGTTTTATTAAAATTTTAAAGGGGTTTTGAAACACAGTTAACTTTTTTAGCCATATACAGGAAGGACTTTTTACATATTTTTTGTCTTGGTACAAAGAAAGAAATGTGTCAAATTCAGCAGTTTAAAACGAATTACTCTTAATGTGTGCTATGGCATTAGTTTAGTTAAGACTGCTTTACAGTTTCAGGATACCCTAGTTTTGCAGAGGGGAAAAAAAGGTGACACCCTACAGCCATAATAGTCTGAAAGCTACAGGCAGGACAGCAATCCAGTGGTGGCCCTGCAGCCTCTAACTTTAAAAATGAGCATGGGAAAAACTTTGCTGCAGGCAGTGAACTCTTCCTGGGTAGTTTAAGGGTTACATTGGGCTAATGTGTAGTGATATACCAGAACAGAATTTTTTTAAAAGCCTGTCAATTTCTATTAAATGTAAGAGCGTATTTTAAAAAGGAGAATTTTGGTTCCACATAGCTGCAGAAATAACATTCTGAAAGATGGTTCCTGCGAAGATTTTTGTTAAGCAGAAATAGTGAATGTGTATCTCAATAGGGCATTGGGTTTCATGCCAACAGTGTGTTGGGGAGAGGCAAAAGTTGTTAACTGCAAATCACTTTGCAGTTTGTATTCTGAGGTTGTGGGTGGGGAATTCCTTTTTTTACCTATTTTTATTTTGCTCAGGTATACCTGGGATTATTACAGCTGGGGGTCAGCAACTTTTTATTAATTTTCTAGAAATAGATGGGTGGCAAATAAGTTCCTAAATAATTCTAGGTAGTGTCAGCATTTTTCTTTGCTTGTTTCTTATCAGCATTAACTAACTGTTACTGTTCAAATCAGCCTGGTAACAGTTTTGAAGAATGGCAAAAGTAATGAGAATGGATGTATTTTCATGGAAGGGTAGTATATAAGAGAAAAGAAGTAAAACCTTAATATTGCCAGTTAGAGTCCCATTATCTGTAACTGCTTTTTGGCCTTAAGGGAAGTTCATACCTAACAGTAAAATCTGTAAAATCGTATCATATTTTTATACTGGTCTAGCTGGCTGGATAAAAGAAAAACATGCAGAATACAGCATTATTGATGTAGCAGTGTATCAGGATCCGTTTGTAGTAACTGTGTATTTGTTCAGGATGATTGGGGGGGGAAGTGTATAATAATTCTGGCCCTGTGAGAATAATACTGTCCTAGGCAGAAAAGAGTGTCTCAAAACTAATGACAAAATATGCCTGTTGTACAAGTTAAATCTCTGTGGTATTTTCTTCACTTTTGCTCAGTTTTTGAAGAATTTGGCTGGAAGAATCCTGCATTCAAACAACAAAGGGGTGCAAACAAGATGTTGGATTAAAGAGCAAGCTGAAAAATCATGACTAAACTCAGTAACAGTGACAAAATAATTGTGGTCACTTCCAATTAGTCTGTTTACTTCACAGTACCAATTCAGATTTTTCTAAGAAAGTACATAAGCTGGTGGTTTTTTTTAATTAGCTCTCCTTGATTTTTCTTACATATCTTAATTAAAAGTTTGGTTGTAGTTGTTAATTATGATGTACTTGTTTAGCCTTTTGTTTAGTCTTTGTTCTGTTTATGAATGCTGCCTTCGAACTGCATTGCTCTTACTCAAACATCTTGCATGATAGTTTTCCTTGGGGGTTACAGAAATGATAATCAGCCTTATGCTTGCTCTGTTTCCAGGTGCCAGTAAGAGAGACTCTTTGGAAATGATAGCTCAACAAACAGACATTTCATGTTCTACCGTGACCTAGTCCAGTTTGTCAAAGATTGAATTTTAAAGCATTAAATTGCTTATCACTAGCCTGAGCTGTTGGTGTGATTTTCATGTTTCCCTTTTGGTTGGACTTCAGAGTTCTGGTGTCAGTGGGGTTTTTTTGGTGTGGAAAGAGGGTTATAGTGGAGGACCTAAATGTGTGTTGTACTTCTTGCAACCTTTTATATTTTATCGGTTTGTTTTTATCCCCAAACTGTTTGCAGCAAGTACAGCGTAGAGGCACAGAAAACTCTTAACCTCTCACGAAAAGAAATATGTCAAATATTACAGCATATTACTGGATTCAAAAAGCAATTGACTTGTAAACCAGGCTTGGTGAACCATTTTATTCACAATGTCTTTTCATTACTTATTCAGATAATTGATGCAGTGTTTGAAGTCCCTGAAGTGCACAGAAGCATCTGCAATTTCATTGACATAGTAAACTATTTTTAAAAAAGTAACATACTTCTGTATCCTCACAATAGAGAAAATAGGCAGCCTTTGTTCCATAATGATTCAAAGTTAACACATGGGAGTTTAGGTTTGGGATTTCCATAAACTAAGGGGTTTTCCCACATTTCAACAGTTGGGGTTTAGTACTGAAAAACAAGTGTAGTTTCTGTGTGGGTTTTGGATGACTTCAGTAAAAATAAGTGTTCTGGTGCTTCCCCCCAGTTAGAAAAAGTTATTATAATAAATGGTATTATTTGTAAAATTGCTGATACTTGTCCAGTTTAAGAATACATTGAACAGATGCCTCCTATTGCCATCCACTTCAGTATGTTTACTGGTGCTTCATACAGCCTAGGTCATATTCTTGTCTTCGTGTTTCTAAGTGCTCCTATAGCCTCTTCCTTCTGAATGCAGTCAGCTGCTCCCTGATTTGGTTTACATGCTCTTAGTGTCTCCCTCGGGTTCTCTCCATTCACCCGTCTTTCACAACAGTCTCTGCAAGCTTTGTTAATCAGCTCATCCATTTGCATTAGAAGGGTTTTTTCCCCAGTGCAAGAAAAATTATTTGCACCCCTCACTGCTTGCTGTCATTGCTTGGTTTGGAGCAAATCTGTCCCTGCTTCCTAGTTTATTATCAAATTTATCACTTGCTGTACTTACAGATAAAGCTGTGCTTTTCTGTGGGTTTTTTTGCATGTGTGTCCATCTATGTTATCTGGCCCCTTGCCTGCCTTTATGAAAAAAAAAAAAGCTTACTTTTTCTTCTTGATTGATTTCTTCCACTTGGCTCCTTTCATTTTCTTCACTGACTAGTAGTTTTGTCACTTCTGGGATTTCATGCACTATTTCCAACACAGTTGACTTTATTTGAACCATTGTCCTCCATACTTCCATGCAATGTATAGGTAGAGTCTTTGCATCTTCTTGTTAAGTTTGTCTGCCCTTGTTTTTTTAGGTCTTTTTCAGTTAGGCACACGGGCTTGCTATAAAATCAATATCTGAATGCTTTCTTATGGGTAATACATAAACAGTGGATTTCCTGACCTCCCCAACAAGCATGTTCACTGTATTTGCTTTTGTGTTTACCTTCTCTTATGAATGTATAATTCCAAATTTCTTTTAGCAATTGTTTTTACACCCCAATTCATGAATCTTGACATCTTTGCCAATTTCTTTAGTTGCAGTAACCTGTGTGAGGCCACCTTTGACTAAGCTGTTGCTCATTGCTTATGCAGAACCCCAAATTCTCTAAGGTATATAAATATGGTTATTGTTTAATAGAAATGCTTTTATTGTAGGAGCTTTCTAGGTCAAAAGAGAAGGCCTGGCACCCTTGGGACAAGGAAGACTTGCCCATCTCCTGTGTGCATTGCCCACTAAAATTTCAAAACCTCATCTTTCTAGAGGAGTTCTCCTACCAGATACAGGATCTGAAAGCCCACCCTCTGCTGTAGACCTAACTGTAGGTTACAGAAGATTTACTTCACCTCCTTATGCATGCCAATTTATGGAAGTAATAATACCCAGCTAACCTGCTTCAGCTTGCCAAGGGATATGATGAGTTACCCGGTGGCTGGCTCTGTGCAGTTGCCTGTGGGTTTGCAGAAGAGTGGCTGCTACGCTGCTTATGGGGGATGTGCAAACGGGGTTTGGTTGCTACAGTTCAGATTGTGCTGTAGAGCTGTATTAAGCACCCATGGCTTTGCTAGAGAGGTTATTACTGTTTCTAGACCTGAGATTAGCAAGCTTCATTTACAGAAGTTTCGATATAAAGTTGGTCCGATGCTCAGACTCCTGTTTCCAGGCCTGTCACTTGCCAACAGTTCTTAATTGTTGCTCCTCATTCAAGTAGCTGTGTTTTTGAATAGCTTTTGTTTGGTTTTGTTCCTAGTTTTCTAAGAAAAGTCCTTATCCTATCCTACTTGTCTGTTGGTCATGTATTCCCTGCTTAATAGCTTTCTAACCCACTGGCAAGTCTTGAATGGATGATGGAAAGGTGGAAGTTTCAAAGATGCTAAACTACTACAAGCTTTGCAAAATCAAACATTCGAGAAAAGCCTTAATTTGAGCTCATCCCATAGAAGGGAATCGCACAGCAGCAAAACTGAACACTGAAGCCTTAGAGAAGCATTGTTTCCGTGGGACAAGGTTCCTGCTAGCAGCCTTCATATGTGGGAGATTATTTCTCTCATGCTATGATGAGAAGAGATAAAGCACTTTGTATACACTTACTGGCATCCTAGGTAGCATCGCATAATCCAGGCAATTTACTTTTTGGTTGAATTGAGATGCCTGTTGTCTGTTGGTGTTTGCAATACTAGCCTTTCTGTTAATGTACTCAGTGCTGAATTTAACTGCTTTAAGAAAGACTTCAGCTTTAATTATGTCTTGGAAGAGTCATTCAAATCCTGCTCCTTGTGAGTTTCCTCTTGCTCAGTGCTCCATGCTGTGGTTTATACTTGGCTCACTGGAGCTCTTCTCAGGCTCTCACGTAAGCAAAGAGCTTGTGGCAGCACCAGGACTGTTCTCTGCATCTGTACTTTGACATGGCAGCAGCCAGATGAAATTAATAAATACAGTAGATGAAAGTGATCAGGGGATCAAAGATGAGATCGGTAGAGAAGGAAAAATGGCATTTACTGAAGTTAGTAGCACACTGAGCAGATTGGTTTGGGTGGTTTGTTTTGCTTTTTTTTCCATTCTCAGGAGGGAGCATGGTATTTGTTGGCCAGAAAAGCAGATTCTGGAAGAATGGTGTGCCTAGAAATAGAGAGGACTAAACTTGAACTTGCAGAAGGATGTCTTGGACATGACTGTGTGTTTCACTTCATGCTGGGATGTATCCTTACTGTCTTGTAGTCCCTCTGACCTGCATAAATCTGCTGTGTAGGTTGCTCCTGCGGTAGTCAGCTAAGGGATCTCGGAGTCCTGAGTAGGACCTATGTGTAGGTAGGACGAACCTGCAGAAGTGTCCACCAGGCAGTGTGTAGTAGTGCGTCTTAGTAGATGTGTGATACAGAGGAGGGAGCAAGAAGATCAAAAGCAACAAACACTGTATACTTGCAATGTAGTTCCATGTCATGCTGGGTACTTTCTAGTCCATCAAGTAATTTACACTGGCTGTGAATAATGTCAGGAGGTTTTATTCTTTCACATGATTTGTGAAGCCTCTCTTCTCAGTAAATCAGAGTTCTGTGGTATCTTAACACTAACAGGACAGCCAAATTTCCCACTTCACCAGTGGGACCTTGGGAGGAAGAGAAGTTGCCACTCCACATTTCCTGCAGCTGGCAATGTGACTGGAGGAGTGAGAAACTTGCTTTCCAGCCCAGATATCTTCCTCTGGCAGCAGAGAGGAAAGAAACTGATGCCAGACTTCTCTTCTGTCTTGTCCTCTGCTGTTATGTGGGGGAAGATATTAAGGTCAGCCCCAGGCTTCATGTGCTGTGACAGCGTAGGTTGTTCCCTTTACACAGATGGTCTAGCTAATGAGAGTACATTGCTGAACAGAGTTCTGAATCAGGGTTATTAACACCCAGATCTAACTACCCTTTATGGAACCACATAGTTAAAAGAAATCATCTGTAGTACTAGAATGCTGCATGTAGTACAGACACACACTTTTTGTGCATGTCGGTGCATCTAACCAGTCTTGCCCTACAAATGTTTATGACTGTCAGAAATCCCAACCCTATACTCAAGAGATGTATTACTGGAGATTACAGCTGGAGGTGTGCAGGCTATTGTCTGTTTTTCCATTCACTTTCTCAAGGGTAATGTGGTCTCCTTATGAAGTGAAAGGCTGGGTTCTTTCCTCTCTGTGCCCCAGCCCTGAGCTTAAATGGAGCACCTGGACCAGGGCTGGTGGTGAAGGCTGCAGGTGGTGGGACTGGTCAGGGCACTGAAGACCCAGGAGCACACCTGGCAGTGGTGTGGCCCAGGTCTTCCTCCTCGCTTGCCTCCCGGAATCTCGCGCTGCTCTCTGCAGATCATTCTACTGGAAACCTGTTTGAAATGTTGCCAGGTTATGTTGCTTATGTAGTGTTGAACAATGCATTTGGGATCCTCTTGTAGTATGGGACTGTCATCGGCTGACGTGCTTTTTTTTCTCCTTTCTGTTAACCCGTCAGCTCTGATGCTCGGCAGTCATGCTTTAGCAGAATGGTTAGCCTGAGCTTGTGGACAGGATAGGGAAGTGCTGATGAGCAGATTGGGTACACCAGAGCATCTGGCCTGTCTGTCTTAATCTGAACCTTACAAGCAGTCTCTTGTGTAGAAATAGTGAAGATTTTTCTGGTTTCCTAAATAGCTGAATGAAGTAAAGCCTTCATTAAGCTTGATTGCAGTGTTTTTAAAATTATTTCTATCAGGGTCTTGTGGAAGCATTTGGTGCAAGATATTACTGTGTACACTTACAGGTTGTTTTTCCCAACATTCATTTTTAGTATCTGGTCTTATTTTGGTTTGCGTAGTTGATGTGACTGTATCTGTGAGATGTTTTTTTCCTTCATTCATTACTTAAAATCTTATGAAACATGTGCAATAGTGTCTAGTTTTGACAGATTTTTTTAATAAATTACTGTTACGATGTTATGATACAGAAGGAAAGGTTGGCCCTGCTTTCCACATGGAACAGCAACTGATGAGATTCAGGGAATTCATTACTTGAGGAAATTTTGCATCTGTTGGCAACATGTGCAGAGCTGCAGTCTTTATCATGGAAGTTTTCATTGTCTGTGGTGGTGTGGGCACAGGCCACGTGCATGGAGGCTCTTGATGATGAAGGCTGGAGTCTTGAACTTACTAAGTCCTGACTGATGCCAGTGGAAAGAGCAAAAGAAAATGTTTGGTGTGTGTAAAGTAATCTGGGTTGCTGAGGAGTGTTATGTGCTAGTAGGAGTTTCCTAAGCATCGAAGTCTTCGTGCTCTAGCATATGGCAGCTGAGAAGTGACAAAGGCAGGAATAGATAAAGCTGTGTCATCATCCACCAGCCTGGGATAGTTTCTGAACCAGCTGAAGAGGGTGGCTTCCTGAACAGATGATAGCACCTAAATAATTGGCCTCATTCTCAGTGTTGACCATCTTCCAGTTACTAGTGAGGTCAGTGGGAGTAATTGGTTAATAGTTTCGTTGTCTCTTAAATTTAAATAGTGCTGTTAACCTTAAAAGGTCATGAGCTGAAATTTCTATTACCAAACCACATCATTTTGTGGTGTGCACCTATACTATCTAATATTTTGATGGAAAGCAGAATATTATCCAGGCAATAGAAACTGAAGGAAATAATCTGGGGAAAGAAACAGTACAGACATGCTGTAGGGATTTTGCCAGTTGTTGCCAGCAGTTGAAGTTTTCTTTGTAAAATGTTCCACAATCTGTGGTTTTCCTTTACCCACAGAAGCAGGACCTCTACCACAGCAGAATAAAATTTATTCTCTTATTTGACACCATTTTAAAAAGTAAATATGTTCTTTGCTCACTAGGGGTATGTTGGTTATCCTTGCTCTCTTGAAACACTTCTTGAAGTGAATTTTTTTTACTTGATATATGCTCCTGTAGGCATTGGGGCTATGGAAAATGTTAAAAATAAAGGCCTGTTTCATTTATTAGGTGAGTTTAAAGTTCCTTCATTGTTCCATGTCAGAAGAACAATTAAGTTTTATCTGAGCAGAGCAGGGTGTCCCTAGATGCAGGTTACAACGCATCCAGTGATACTATTAAAAGAAAGATCGTTTGTTGTTGCATTGGGGAATCCTTATAAAACATCAGGAAAACTGCCTGGAAGAATATAAATGTGTTCAAGCAATGGAGTGAAATACTCTTAAACTGCAGGGTGATGGCCTGTAGCTGGATAGGTTTTCAGAGTAGCTGTTTTGATGTGATTGTTGCTTTTCCCAACAGTCATAAACTGGATGTACTGGAACCCTTTTTTTTTTTTTCTTGAGGCTTCTGCTGTTTGGAGTTACGGTCCAGAATCAAAGCTTCTGTTATTAAAAGGAGCATCTAGGCTAGAGTTCATTAAATAAACCTTGGCGGGTTTTTTCTTTTGATAAGATGCATACATGGCTTTCATGCTTCCACAGATGTTAGGCTTTTCCCATGTACAGACCAACGTAGTCTTGCAAGATTTGCTTTGTGTAGCAGTTATGGGTGCATTTAGTGTTGACATTGTGTCTTGGTCTGTGACCTGTTTCCCTGGATTGAAGCTTGCCTTCCTTGAATTGGTACTTGTACTTAAGAATGGCCATGTTGAGTTACACCAAAGATTGCACTGTGGTGGTAAGAGCCCCAGTGTGTCTGAAGTTCAGGTAAACTTGCATCTAGGTGAGCATCAACTGGAGACCATCTACCTTGGTCACCTGGTAAACCCATGGTGGGATCGGTCTGACCAAAGATGGACTTTCTACCTGAGCTAGGCTCCTTTGGTGGTGCTGGAGATCTGCTTAACACATAGCCAGCAAAGTCAAGGGTATGATTTATCTTGCTCTGAAAGATTTCTAGAGCAGGACAGATGAATTGTGCCTTGGAAGTGACCATTTCCCATAACTGCCTCTACAAGGGGGTTTGGAGAGACTAGCTCCCCTGCAGATATGTAACATTAGGTGGAGTCATCCATGCCACCGCAGGACTGGTAGAGCTCATCCAGTCACGTTGAGTTCTTGTCCACAGACTGGAAAAAAACAAAAGCAGCCTGGCTGCTGCTTCACCTCTCTGCCTATTGAGTTAAAAGCCAGTGTGAAGTAGTGAAGAAAACAAATTGCCTGTAGCTGTGGAGAAGAGGCAGTTCAGAGCAGAAGTAAACTTGCTCTTGTGTGCTAACCTGCCAGCTTCTCCCCTTCAGCTGTACAGTTCCCTTGAAATCCAATACGTATTGCTTAGTAATGGTAACCAAAGTTATTTATTAGGAATTTTAGCCTTCAAACAATTTTTATAGCTACTAACATATTTTGAATGGGTTTCTTTTTTAAAAAAGTGCTAAAAATACCCATTGTTCTTCATCTGTCCTACTTTAAAGGAAGCTAAAAATCATCTGGTAAGATATGTCTGACATTTTGCAAAGAGGAGTTTGAAGAAAACCATGAATGCACATGGATATCTGTGAGAATTGGGTAAAAAACCTTAGGATGTCCTGACCAGTGTCATTCAGATCCCAAAACACTAACTCCATGAACTGTAGAGAGCAAGAAGAGGAGCCACAGATGATCTTTTTTTTTTTTTTTTTGCTACCTTTCTTTAGACCCTTCCTGCTTATGTGTCAGTACGGAGGGTTCAGAGTTAGCATTGGTCCTTTCTTAAATACTGTGTCTGCTCTGTTTTTTCTACCTTTTGCCCTCTCTGTATTTTACCTTCTTTATTCTTATTGTTATAAAATTGTCATTTCTGTAATCTAAATTACACAGTAAAGATTTGTATGAGCCATGTTCATGAGGGAGCTGTTTATCCTGGAGTTTTGGAGTACCTTATTAGGGCAGCTTTTTTAACCCTTACTTCTCAAGGAGTAGAATAAAATAGATGTACACAGGAAGCTTCTCACAAGTCCTGAGACTTGTAAATACAAATGTAAGCCTTGGAGCATGAGGCAAGCTTTATCTAGTTAAGGTATTTTAAACTTTCTTTTCTCCTTCTAAGCACCCTGGGTTTGGGGATAGGTTGCATGATGAGGCTGACCCAGATGTAATTGTGAGATTTTTTTATGTATGAAATTGTAATACTTATTTACAGTCTCTCTACTGTTACTAAAATACTCCATGTAAGTGCCAGCTGTTCTAACGAGAAGTAATTGGGACAATTAATAGCTCTTGACACTTTTTATTGTCTTTATTCTCTTCTGTATCTTCCCTGGTTCTGCATCCTTCCTGTGTAATTGCAAGTTGCAGGAGACATAACCCTTCTGCATGCTGCTTGTCGGTCTCCTTTGATTCCTGCTGTACCTCTTTTCTGATCCAGCCACCTCACACTCTTCCCCAGATCTTTTTCTGATGGCTGTCTCAAAGCTTGGAAACATCAGCACATTAATCCCCCTTTCAGGTTTTTGTCTTTGTTCTCGTTATTGATATTATTTGGCCTGAGTGCAAGGCGTATAGCACACTATTACAGATTGGTTTAAAGCAAATCCATCAACTCTTCTAAAATTAGGCAATGCTGGTTGAAAGACTCTGTTCACATTTTTTTATGAGGGTTTTTTGTGCTCATACATAGGCACATTAAAAATGGCTGAACTCATGTAAATCTCCCTGGTAAGTCTAGACTTCTTCAGTGTCTAGGTCCTTTCATTATTTACAAGTAAATACATTTTAAAAATGCAGTCATAAATCTTTGAAAACGTCTTCATTTGTGCTCAGTTGAAACTTTGCTAACTGTATTATACAAAATTGACAGCAATGTAGAAATGTTTTAACTCTCTGTAGGTAGGGTTCAATCCTGCTTGTAGTGATAGGAAAGCAAGCTGTAGAATTTAGGGTGTCTGATGTTGAATACAAGTTTTAATCTCTAAATTTAAAAGGAAGAAAACAAAATCAGGGGACCGAAAGCACTGAAATGTATATACCTGAGCCAAAAGTAAAAGAACCGGGTAGAGGGAAAAGAATTGCTGGTATCCCTTATTGCTGTATTAACATGTTTACCGAGCATATATGCTGCCTTTTGCTTTTCAGTCTTGCAGCACTGACTGTGGGTTCTTTAAAATGTATTGAAAATTGTCCAGGCAAGACGTAGTGTGTGACCCAGTGGATGCTGTATTTTGCAAAGTGTTAGTGAGGAGCGTGGAGCCAAGGTGCCAAGGACATCGCTGGCCTTCGAATGTGCTGGAAAGATGCTGAATCATCTTCTCCAAACCCTTCTTGCATTGTAGCAGAGATGCTGGCCCACCTCCCCGGTTGGCCTGTACCTGTACCCTGACATTGACAGGAAACCATGCCTAAGTCTTTGTGGATGCCCAGCTTTCAGTTTTGAAAATGAGGATGTGGTTCCTATCACTAAGACTTCTCTCGCCATCAGAGCTATTTACATCTGTTCGTTACCTCTGTGCTCTGGTGTGCCCTGGAGAGTTTTCTTCCAGTCTCCCAGCGTTCAAACATAAGTATCCACAGTGGGATTTGCAAATACACGTCTTGAGAAAATTGGTGTGTGATACTTAGAGCAGCTATGCAGCATCCAAATTACACATCTCATAAGGCATGAAAAAGAAAGTGGGCAAGCAACGTTAAATAGCATATTTGTGCAAAAGCAGCTGAAGTGTGATTTCTGTGGGAACTGTGACTACTTGCCTGAGCTTCATGTATCTAAATTCCTCATTTAGGGTTGTAAGTATATAGGAGGGGGTTTTGTCTGGTTTTGCATCTAGTGTCTCTTCATTCCAGACCTCTTTAAGGAGCTAAATCTCTAACTATTGTTTGATTATTTTTTTTTTATTATGTCCCTCCCTCCCCCCCTTCAGGGCACAGATCAAAAAGATGGTAATTTTTCCAGGTAGATCCGTGGCATATTTAATCTCCCCAGTATCAGGAGGAATCTCAGTGCACCAGATAGTACATTGCATCAGCAGCAGAGCTTGTACAGCTTGTCGGTGTAGTCCACAGCAGGGGCAGAAGAGGAGGCAGGGACAGGTTCCTGTGTTCCTGAGAGGATCATCAAATAAAAGAAACTAATAAAAGCTCCAAACCACATCAGTCATCTTTTTCACCTACTATTTCCTCGAATTTTATGGTATTTCAGCCTTTTCTTTTTTGTGGGTAGTGTTTGATTATTATGACTGTTACATTTTGTAGTGAAACCTTAAGAATTTGACTCTTCCTCAGATACATGAATTCACTAATCTTAATTGCCTGAAGAACATTCTCAGTGTCATGCAATGCTGCTTGATTTCCACAGGGCAGTTTGTAGGGTGTTTTGTTTTGCTGGTTGTTTTTTAAACTATTCAGTGGCTCAACAAACCATGTTGTTGTTGTGTATGTATGCATTTGATTGTGAGCTGTTCAAATAACAGTGGAAAAAAACCTTACTGTATAGGTAAATAACCTGTTTAGCCATGTTTTTTCCCTCTACCCCCCTAGTCCCTCCCATCTCCTGCGCACATGTACAGAGAAGGGCAGTCTGCTTAATTGGACTGATGGGGTTTTTTGTTGTTTCTGTTCTCTTTCCTGAAGTCTGACTTTGGGTTAGGTGCCATGAACAACTTGGCCCTAGCTTTTCCACCTGGGTTTGTGACTTTCGGCATCGCTGAATTGCATGTTTAGCTTTTCACATTTTCTTGTGATTTCATGGATGGTTTTGAAATAGTTCATTTCTTCTCTGTGTACATTCGTAAGTGATTTGCACTGCTTTGTGTTCCCTTTTTCTTCTGTTGCTCTTTTTTAGTGAGTCATGCAGTGAGTTTACCAGTGGTATAGGTGGTGGAGGATATTTTAAATTACCATGAGATCTGCTGATGAAAAGGCTATGTGTGAGCTCAGTGTTGTTAAAGATAGTGTTGATGTGATATCTTGAACTGGAGACTGTTTCCGCAGAGGTTGTTGAATTACTGCATAGGGCAAACCCTAGTGCTTGCATTGTGTAATGTCCTTTCCCAGCCCATTGTCTTCTCTTAAATCATTTTGTAGTTCAAATCCATCTCTTACTCTCATATGCATCTCCATTGTTCCTCATCCACCTGCACCCTCCCATCTGTCAAACAACAAAATACTCTTTCATCAGAATTAAATATTTAACTTTATGATAGGAATGTCTTGGAAAAGAATAACTCGGTTCTAGGTGTAAATGTTTAGTCCTCTGGAAGAGTGGAAAATGAGGGGATAGAAAATGCCTGGTTGTAGTTTGCAGGCAGCAGCATTTAAATGGTTTGCTATAATCATATTAGGATAGAATTAGAGTTCTTTATTTTGTACTGCATGAAATAGGGCTGTTACTGATCACTTTCTCATCTCTCTTGTTTTGATGATTGTGGTGAAAACTCGAGCAGCAAAAATCACAGGAGTTCTGCAGCAGTGCACAGAGAAACTAGTGTGAGAGGATCTGAGTTGGAGTTTTGTGTCCTTGCACATGAGAGCTCTGGTGCTTCCCTAATAGACTGAAAATGAGACCACTGCTGCTTTATAAGAGGTCTGTTCCAGCCACATTGCTCTACAGCTTGGCAGATGGTGGCATGTGAATGGTTTCATATTGATTGGATGGATTTGCCTCAGGGTAAGAGGAGTGTGGGTCCTTAAAGATGCACTTCTAGTTTTATTTTTTTTTCTTTCTATTGGGGGGGGGGAAGTATATTTATAAAACACTTCTCTTTAAATCAGAGGAGTGTATGGTAATCAAAGCACTAAAGTTACCTGGAAGTAAAAAGTCCTTAAATAGATTATCACAAAGACCAAAAAGCCAAGAATGCTTATTTACTAAATGATTACGTTTCTACATTAGAAGAAAGTGACACTTTTAATTAGTGTTCAAGGCATATGGTGAATGAGAAAATAAGCTTATTTCATGCAAACAGAAATCGATGCAAATAACCTTTCTCCTCATATAAAAAGGGATGACTTGAAACTCAATACATATTCAAGAAGGTTAAGTCATTACTGCATCACTTTAATATTAGTTAAAGGCCAACAAAGAAAATCACTACTCTGCATATACTTACTCAGCAAGGATTGCTATAAACGAAAGAATTAGGTGATGGTACTTTGTAGGTGATAAACCTGAAGAAGCCTTTGTCCATATAATGCATTTATTCTTTAACCTCAGTAAATAACCTTTTGAGTTCTGCCTTAGCACAGGTGGTTGCCAGAGATGCCTTAATTCTCCAGCGATTCATCCCAGCTGGTAAAGACATTTTGTGATGCTCTTTGTTTATTGTTCTTTCTCACATCTCTGTTTTGTGCCTCAGTCTTGTAAATGTTGTTTGTAAATCCTTCGGTATGAAATTACTTTTCAAATGTGTTTGTACAGCACCTGACACAAGGATCCCAATCTCATCGAAGCATCCGGGTGTTGCTGTAGGGTGTTGAGAGAATTCGTGGGGGGGGGGTTTATAGTAATGGACGTACTCCTTGAGGTATTTGACCTTAAATAAAGCACAAAAAAACCCCAAAACCTAAATAGCTTGCAGACGTGTAGGAATGGGACACTTTGACTTGGGAGACTTGGGTGATGTTGAAAACTGGATCCTTTCTATGTATTTCAGCCATGTGCTCTGATGCGTGCAACAGTGGTTTCATAAATGAATTTATGCCAAAATACGTCATAGCAGTATCTTATCAAGTTGTTTTCAGATTTGCTTGAAGGTATAGGTCCAACAGATTCTACCCACATGTGAATTATTTACATGCTGAATTTTGTGTTTCCATGAAAGAACGCTGTTGTGCTGAACTTAATGCTAATTTTGTTTCTTCTGCACTACAGACCATTTCTATGGGTGTGCTTTCCCTTTTAATTACACTTTGTTCTCAGAACTGACTGGATTTTATCATTTAGTTCATTTTTGCTGAATGAAGTGCTCCTGCATAAATTTTAAGGTCCCTTTAAAAAAAAAAAAATCAATGGTAAAAGTTAAGTGATTTTAGGTGTTTTGTGCTTGGGTGTGCTTCTGAGGAGGAAAGGGCGTAAAACAGTGCAGAAAAATTTTTTTTTTCCTTCTGGTTGATAAGTGTAGGGGGGATTTATGCTGTATATCACAACCAGCAGCTATTCCAAGAAAAATCTTTTAAGATGGTTACTTGAATCTGTGTACACTGCCCACCTGGTGGTTATGGAGTGAACTGTTACTTTAAAGAATAGTTTAAACAACAGCCATGTTTGGGGCAGGCTAATCTTGCAAAGAGAGCAGTACATATAACAGGAGTCTACAGTGTGATAAGGGGAAAATTCAGCTCACTGACTAGATGTTTTAATGTGCGAACTCTAGGGAAATAACATATTGACTATTCTGTTGTGCGCAAGAAAATTGAAGAACCCTTTGCAGACAGAGGGCTTGCAAAGGATTCTTTCTGTTTCTCTTAACCAAAATCTGTGGCAAGATGTTTGAAATCAGCAGGACGCTTAATGCTGCTTTGTTAAATAATGAGGTAATATTTTGTCACTTTTTCTGGGCAGCATCTGTTTTTTCTCCTTTTTCATATGTTTGTGAATGATTCAGCTTAATCTTATGAAAGTAAGATTTTTTTTAAAAAAAATCATTCTTTAATTTATTATTTTTTCCTTTTGATGCTTTTGGAGAATTGGGTTGTCTTTTATTTGCGGTTTCAATCGGCTGCTGTTGCCTAGGACATTATGCCACGTAAGGCTTCTAAACTGCACAGAGTAGGTAGTTATTAACGCTGAATTGGCTTCTGGTATAGTCCATCTGGGCTCTGTATGAGAGAGCTTGCTAGCGGCTACTGATGCTAAGATACCCGCAACCTTTGGGATGTATGCGTGGTGGAGAGGGGCTCAGTGATATGAGATCACTTCTTTTAAGGGAAACTGTCATTAATGAGTCAAGAAACTGCTCATTTATGGTAAGGAGAGGGAGGGGGGGGGGGAGGCTGGGGAACAACCCTGTGATTTCATTTTGGATATTGGATTAGCTGTTTAAGACAAGTTTCTTTTTTGTGGGGGAAGATTGCATTAAAAATATGCTTTGCTCAGGGGCTTGCTGGCTGATGCTGGAGAGACTGTATTGAGAATCTGATGCTTTACAAATGTCACAACTGTGATGCGGTGGTCAGTCCCTTACCCTGAAAGATAAATGGTACTATTGGAAACATGAGAATAAGGTTGACTTTTCCAACAATAGGATTCTGCCTTTGTCTTTACAGAGAGGCCTCTGAGGACGTTTGAGCATTTGTTTTAGTGTTCCTCGGAAAGACTGCGTGTGTGGGGTGCTTTTTGAGAAAGTGGTCAGTGTGCAGAGTACCTGGATTTATAGACGGATAAGATAGCTAATTTTTCAGAGGAGCAGCGTGCAATTATTGTTTCAGAAAAAATGGCTGAATCTTTTGATATGCATAACGAATTTGTAGTAACCAAGTAGACTGAAGTTGAAAAGACTTAAAAATAATTTCTGGATGCCTTCTTCGGTGTTATTAACCCCTGAAGAGACCTTAAGTAAAAATTTGCATTACAAATCTAACTTTAATATTCGATGTATATTTGCACAAGAATGTATGGTAATATACTAGCTCTGTAGCATTTTGATGCCTGTGTGTTCAGTCTAATAGGTCACTTAAATATTTGAGTTAGGAAATCTATCTTACAAGCTAGTTTAATCTTTAGTAGTTTTTACCAAGCTACAAATGTGCTCAGAGATGCATGGTGAGAGAAACCCTCTGCAGCCTTCTACATTGTTCATATTTTAATTGAATTCGGTGCTCATTCCACAAATACATTGTATGATGTCTTTTAAAGGTGATCTTTTTTTTTTTCCTCTCTCCTTGCTTGGTCTGTTTGTAGCTAGATTTTATAAGCTTACTATATTTCATGTGTTTTGTTGGTGTGTTTTAGTCTGTGTGTGTGAGTCTGTCTAAGGCTTAAAGAAATTAAAAACGTACGGAACGTCAGTTCAGAGCTTAGCAGTTCAGAGGACATATTTATACTTTAAAAAAAAACAAAAACTTCTAGAACAACGATTATCTGATTAGGTTTTTTAAAAAATTGTTTTGGTGGTTTGTAGCCAGGTTTTCTTTCTCCAGGAAAGAGCTAGGTGAGCTTATAACACGGCCCATCCTAGCCTTCTCCGTTTTTAGCTCTTACGTTTAAAAACGCTTGCAACGATACTGAATTTTTTAGGACATAGTTGGCCGTTGAAATGAATGTGTGAATGGTAAAATTACATGATTCCTCTGTATGTTTAATAGAGTAGTCCTCGGTTGCTTTACTTGAGGTGAATGTAAATTCAAGGTTAGTGGCAATTACAGGATGCCATGCCTTGTTACTTTGGCCAAAACGTGCTTTAGGAAAACAAGTCCGAGTAAGAGAAAGAAACGAACGCTTCCTAACTTGTGAGAATTTTTAGTAAACTCGCTGTGGTCAGGAGAGGGTAAAATGTTGCTGTTTGGAAGTGAAGTTTTGTTAGTTTGTCAGTGGCAGCAAGCGGAGGATTAATGAATGTGCATTGTTAAGTTAAGCATGTTCCTCTCTAAGGCTGGGGGGGGGGGAGGGGGGGGGGAATGTCTTTTAAATGCCCAAAGTTCGCCATCGTTTTATTTCCTGCGGAGCTGAGGAATAATGAAGCGAGGTGGCGAAATAATTCTGAAATACTACTGTCGTTCAGGGGGAGCGCTCTGATAAATCGGTGTCTGCTGTGCCTTAAACAGCGTCAAGTGGCAGCAATATCAAATCCCCTTCTGAAAATACGTATTTTAGAAAACCCGGCAGGGCTGAAGGAAGGAGAGATGGGTTGATGATTAAAATCAATAGTACCTGAAAATAAATGCAGCTTTAAATGCACGCCAAAGTGCTTTTGTTGTGCCTTTAAGCCTAGAGGCGGATCATTAAATATGCATTTCTCCGGAAAGCAACTGTCGAAAAAGATAAGGTGGTTAAAATACGCCGGACCTGGGAGCCGGGCGTGCAGGAGGTAAGAAGATGTAGGCACTGAAGCATGGCCGAGGTATGACATCGCCGTGGCCGAGGGCTCCTGCGCCGGTGGGGTGGGAAGAGGTGTTAAAAAAAAAAAAAAAAAAAAAAAAAAAAAGCTAAAAAATACGGGGATGCGTGTTGTTTCTTCAACCGGGCCTTAATTACTAGACACAAGCAGCAGTTCAGAAATCTGGTCTCTGTTGTTGTAGAGGTCACCGAATCATTAACATTGTCAATCTGGCAGCGGCTAATTTCAATAGCACCTGATGTCGCAACGCCTCCCCGCGCGGCGGCGGCCAATCAGCGCCCGCCCGCCGCTGACAGATGGTCCCATAAATGGCTGTAGAGGCGAGCCGCCGGCAGGCAGTTCCAGCAGGGCTCCGCGCCGCTCCGCCCGCCGCCGCCGCCGCCGCCGGGGGCTGCCGCACGGGGACCGCGGTACCTGAGCCTTAAAAACAGAGGCAGAGAGAGGGAGAGGGGAAGGCAGAGCCGCCTCACTATCGCGACTCTTAAGCTCTGATTCTCGCTGCACAAACGTCTAGCACTGTGCTTGGTGGATCTCTTGAAAAAATAATAATAAAAACAATTCCCCGAAACCGTAGCAAATCTGTAGAAGAGTTGAAGCCTCTCAAGACCCAATATTTGCCATTAAGAATGGTTATGGTAGGTATTAGTAGATTTAAAATCGGATCGTAGCGGGTTTATGTAGAGGTAGATCTAGAAGCTAACATACAGATTTTCCCCGAATCTGCATCGTTCTCAGTCTGTGTTTTCACATGAATTTAGTTTTCTGCTACTGATTTGTTTGTACATGATCTCTCCCTTCCCCCCCCCCTTCTCTCTCCCCCCCTCTCTCGCTCTCTCTCTTTCATATTTAATGTGTGCGTATCCTTTAATAAAGGATGTACTTTGTCATTTTAAGGTAATTGCGATTTCTCTCAGAATAAAGGAAAAAGCTCGTTTCTAATGCCAGGCTGGTATGTGGCTAACTGAAATGCAAAAGGAAGAAGAGGCTTTTTTTTTTTTTTTTTTTTTTTGTTAAAGTGGTGGGGGGGGAGTTAATTTCCACATTGACATTTTGAAGATACAAATGCAGAGCAAAATCCTGGGAGGGGGGGTGGGGGGGGGAGGGATGGGGGGGTTGGAGGGGAAAGAAAAAAAAAAAAAAGCCTCGAGATTGGTAATTTTCTTTTGGTGGACTGCGCAATAGGTATGGTAATTTTAAAAGAGGGTGATTTATATGAGCTTCAGTAAATGCTGCATATTGTATTTCAAAGAGTTTCCTGTCATGACCTCATAAAAAGAGGAGGAGGCTTGTATGTGTTGCAGCGCCTAGTATATGTCGATTTTGTTGCATCGTTGGGCAGCAGCGCTGTAAGAAGGAATGTCAGCTTTTACATAACGCTCTTTTTGCTTTTGACTCTGTGAGGGGCTGTAAGGGTCCATCTTTGTGATCACAGATGGAGTGGAATGGCTTGAAAATGGTAAGTGAACGGGGAGAGCCTGCTTGTGGGGTTTTGTCTGGCTTCTCGTGTGCCTCGCGAATTTCTTTTGTTCGGGGTGGTGGATCGTGAGTCATAAAACAAAATTAGAGAGCCTTGTTTATTTTTTTGCAGGATATGTCTGCCCGTGCGCGCGTGTGTGTATATATCTCTCTCTCTCTATATCTATTTAACGTATCTCACTGTGATGGCACTTCACGGCGTTTCCATTGAACGTTGCATTTCAGTCGAGCGAGGATGGTCTCTGCTGCCAGTCACGGTGTCATTGTACCGCATGTGCCTGGCGGATCAGGCAGCCGATGATGCCTTTTAATCTCCGCTTGTGTTCCACCAGCCTTAAATACAAACCTAATAATCGCCTCTAAAATCCAGGTATTGCGTTTCCTATGGAGCCGGTGCTGTAGAGGATGGATGGATGGATGGGTGGATGGAAGGAAGGAAGGAAGGAAGAAGGAAGGGTGTGTTTTTTTGTGTCGGGGTGGGGGCTGGGGGGGGGAGCCGTGTTGTTTTGTGCTTTTTTAAATGCCGGGAGAAGTCAAAGCCATTTATGTGAAAAATAGTATTTCTATTTTTAGACGATGTTCTCCTGGCAGAGGAGCCCGGACGCGCTCGTCTCGTCCCCTCTTTTGTGCTTTCCTTACAGATTGTGCAAAATGGCATGATCAAATACAACTGCCGGGGACTTCGGGCTGCGCCGAGCGGGGCGACCCGGGGTGGGGGCTGGGACCGAACCCGCACAATACCCGTCCCTCCTGCCAGCCCCACGGGATGCTGGGGGGTGCGGGGGTGGGGGGGGCCCCCTCCCCTTTTCCCTTCATTTAACGTTTTGCAGACTTTTGCCGCGGATATTTATTATAACCGGGGAAACAAAGCGACGGTCTTTTCCCATTCTTACAGGATTGTCTTTGTCTAGCTGCTTGTTTTGATGGGTGTAAAACAAATAAGATTAGACTGAGCAGCCGAACTGAAAGCGATAGCTGGGAGGAAAAGCCAATGAAAGGTTGCCGGGGAAACGAGCATAGGGGAAGCTGAGTGGGGGAGCAGGTGGCAATCATGTGGGAATACTGCAAACAGTGTAAAAAAAAAAAAAAAAAAAAAAAAAAACTAAAAAAAAAAAAACAGGGGCTACCTCGATTATCTCTGCTGTTCTTTGTGGCAGTCACAACTTTAATTATTCTTTATAAATAGGTGTTAATTACATTTCTGGCTCAGGCTTACAGTGATTTCTAGAAATCTGGTTTTAAGCATCTGTTCTTTCTCCTCTGCAAAAGAGGGTTATCTTTCCTTCTTTTTTTTTTTTTTTCTTTCCCCCTCCCTGCTGTGAAATTGTACGTGCAAAAAATTGCAAGGAATCCTGTGAGGCAGTATTTAAAAAAAAAAATGTAAATTATATTGAATGAAGTTGACAGAGGTATAATAGTGAACTCCCACAGCTGATAGCTTCTGCAAATCATTTCTTAGAATTTTCCAGCAAATGTCCCTATGAGAACAGTAGGTAGAATGAATTTACCCTAAGCAGTGATTTTGTGTTAAGTGATATTGGTATTTTTACAAAATCAGATGGTTATATGGCAGAATAATCAGTTCAGGGGAGTTCACCATATCCTAGGGTTTATGCGCTGAGTGGAATTTACAAAAATAATGAGATTATTCTTCTCTTCGTCTCCAGCCCCACCTTTAGCCACAGTCTGTTCTCTGTCTGCTGGAGCAATATCCACTTGCAATGTCAGGCTTCTTGTGGCAACTTTACTTTCTAAACAGCGGCTGAATATTCAGCTAATTGTGAGGGTATCTTACTGTAGTGGCGAACAATGATGGAAAACAGCTATTGGTGCTAGAAGTGTTAAAAAAGCATAGTAGACTAGTAAGTGATAGACGGTAGCGTAAAAGATATAAAAAT
Source organism: Astur gentilis (assembly GCF_929443795.1). Classification (NCBI taxonomy): domain Eukaryota; kingdom Metazoa; phylum Chordata; class Aves; order Accipitriformes; family Accipitridae; genus Astur; species Astur gentilis. Next base: position 8,410,321 of record NC_064887.1, on the reverse strand, counting down.
GTGGTTGCCCAGAAAATGCTCATCTATCGCACATCAGGAGGCACAAGAGAAGCAAAGCAGGAATATAGAGCATGCCTTTCTTTCTCTCTTCAGATACTCAGATATTTTTACTTTCTTCCTTTCGCTGGTGCAGGGGTTACTTTGAATGCAAATTCAAGCAGCAACGGTGGTGCTTAGTTTTAATATGAATAAAAAGAAATTAAATGCCCCCTTTTAATTTGCTTTGTTTTAAGTATTGCTTCTGCTGCAATCCTTTCTGTGAAGAAGTAATTGAATGGCCCTCTGAAAACTGCACTGCTTTACAATGTGGGGGGTGGAGGGGGAATCTTGAGGGTGTGTGTGCGTGTGTAAAATTCTGTATTTTACAGTCTGTGCATGTGCACAGAGATGTATTCTGACATGCATTGTAGTCGTACGTGAGAGTAAAATAATTTTTCTTCTGTCCAAAACAGAGATACTGTGTTCTAAATCTGTTAACTTAGTCATGACAATAAATAAGGGTGCCTTTTATTATACACAGCTGCATTGTTTGTTTTAAGAGTCATCAGCTAGTAGCTACATTTTCATTTTCTGTTCAATTTGGTGTTTCTACAAAGATTTAAAAATAATGTAATCCTTGTTTTAAGGCGCACGTGTTCCTACCCCGATCTTCCTCATTTCTTTGTTTTAAGATTATATTAATGAATACAGCCTGCATGTACATAGTGACATTTTCTTTTTGCATGTAAAAGATAGCATTGTAAATCCTCCTATAGAAAAATAGCTATTAAGTTAGTGAGATTGAATTAAGATTGCTACAAATACTAACGAAATATTAAAACATAAAACCTCTTTCTGTTAAGACAAAAAGGTAGAGAAAATGTAGTCGTCTTTAGACGTGACATTTTTTTTAAAAAAAAATGTTGTCTTGGTAAACTACTAGTCAGAATGGAGGAAATTTTACAGTTGGATATTGATACAGTGTGAATACCAGCCATCAGTTTAAAATCTTATCCCCATGTACTCTACTAATCAAGTTCCCGTGTTAGATACAGGCATGCCTCTCCACTGTTGACTGGCTTGGTTGCCTCCTTTGCGTTCTTCCTCTTTATTAATTTTGCGTTTTTGAGCGTTCTCAGAGTGAGCCGGAGCTGTTGTGACAAAGGATGGTTACAGTGAGCTAGAAGGGGTATACTTAAAAATCCCGTTTGAATGGGTTTGGAATAGTCTTCATCATCTTTATTTGGTCCTGTTAAATATTGTGACTCTGTTGAAAGAAAATCCAATTGCATTAATCTTGCATATATTTAATGTATTAATTTTTTTGAAATAATATCTTCTAGGTTACAGTGATTTTATTTTTTTTTTTTCCCTCAACCTTCCTACTTGGTATGCTGGGAGTGTACTAATTAAATGCAGGTTATTTTCTGTGTGTAATTGTCATATTGTTGGTACATAACCTAGAGCCACTCCACACCCCAAGGTTTTTCAAAAGAAATAAAGTACGATTGCGTCCCACATTCTGGCAGGGGAATTGGTTTTCTTCTTTGGGAACTTGCACTTTCAAAATAATTTCAGCAAACACCCCAGGCAAGAAATGGGCAGTGGCAGAGAATATTATAGCGAGAAGGAGAGAGATGCAGATAACTTGACAAATCCACTTGTCTGTTTTGGCAATCTGTGTCCACTAGACAACTCATTTACATGCCTGGACACATTAAAATGTACATTTGTTTGTCTGTGGGACAGCTAACTGGATACACTCCGATGCACTGGCAAATGCTGCAATGCAGTATTTTTTTCAATGTCATTGGGGTTTTGGGGGAGAAGTGGGCGCAAACAGTCTTTTTGCAAGCGAGGCGATGTTAAAAAGCATGGTACCTCTGTAAAGGATAGGCCAGATTTTGCAAAATTTGCTAATCTGTGATGGAAAGTCACCCCTCCCCCAATGCACTCCTCTCCCTCTCTTCCTCTTTCTCTTTTTCTTTCCGAGTAGGATGGAGGAAGAGATGGGTATGGATGTGTTTTTATGCGTGTGTTCATGCATGTGTATCTTCCCTTCTCATTTGAATGGACATTAAGGAAAACGCTGGGATTTATATGAGAAGGGAAAGGGCATTTGTGTAATGTAATGCTTTCCAATTGTTTGTGTAAATGTCCAGTAACCAGCAGCACAGGACTTCCAAGTAACTTTAAAAGCAAGGCACATTTTTTCATTTTCTAAAGAATTTTGCAAAGAGGAGGGTAGTGTGTCAATTCAACAAGTACAATAGATTTAATCCTAATAAAAATATTCTTTAGTGGGGAGTTGTACCTTCCCTTAGCCTTTGCATTTGAGTACGTTTAACCATTTGAGATAATGTAAAGTGAAGATGTTGGAGAAATGGATATTCAAAGACTGCTTGCTTCCTTGCTTTTTCCCTTCAAATGATCAATCTTTACTTTCTAAAATACTGGAATATTTTAGGTGCAGGGGGCTTTTGTAGGTCACTAGCTTTACAGCAAGAAGAAGAAAGGAGGGAGAAAAGGTCTCAATGTGTCAGAGGCAGTAATTGTCTAAAATTAGCCATCTAGAAAAGGCAGGAAAGGCTTGGAGGGAAGAGAAGGAGGCACTAATATGTGAAACAGCACTGTGCTAGTCGGGGAGATAATGAGTGATAAATTTGAACTGGTGCAGTGGTGTGATGCCCATTAATTTCTCAGAACCTTGACTTTGCAGGTTTGTTACTCTGTTGTTCACACCTTTAATTATAACCAGTTTTGGATGATAGCTTGTGGCACTGAAGAAGAGACCTTTTGTTTGTTGTTTACTTATTTAAGTATTCAGACAGAGTTTGCAATAGCATTGGAACATCAGTGTTAGAAATGAAATACTTTCAGATGAGGTTATAAGAATGCAATTAATTTTTGCAACCACCTAACATCGTCTTATTTGTAGCATTTACATTGCTTGCATAAATTAATTAAGAATTGGCTGAATAGAAGCGGTGTTAGGTTGATCTTTATCTCCTGTCACTATAATCAGTTTTCCCTAACCGTTTTGGAGCTTCTAAGGCATTATTGCTTCTTTAGGGCCCCAAAAAGTAGGGAGGAAGCTGAGAGTCTGCCTTACCTATTGTTCTGCCCTTGACTGTGTCTTACGTGAGGACTTTCGCCTCCATGAAGAAAATACGTAAAAGCCAGGAAATGCTGCAAACCAGTTAGGAATCATTAATTAAATGGGACAAAAAGACAGAATATTAAGGAAAATTTTTGTGCTTCTTCTCTGGAAATAGTTTAGTTGCACAGTAAAACACAAGCCTGGCTTTGACAATATTTAGAGTCACGATGTATATAAAATTCTGTAGTACGCCTTTGTTGCTAAGGCACACGCAATTGCGTCAGCGATGCTGTTGTGATGGGAAATTATATGTCCTTGAATTCTTAAAAAAATTTATTTTATTCATTTAATATTAAACTTTTTTTATTGCTATAAAAGCTCTTAAACATAATGGTTGGTGTTTTTCCTAGTCTGGAGCTGTGCGCCAGTGTTTTTCAGGATGGGGTCGTCGCGTATTTGGCTTTTGAGCATTCGGAGCTCTTGGAGGTAAAGGTGATAAGATAATGTATGTTTGTTTCAAAACAGACGCAAATGGCTATAGGAGGTGGTTCTGTCACTCGCAGTGCTTCAGGAAGGTTCCATGTGTAATGCGTCTCTGTCCACGTAAGTGATTTTCGGTGTTGGCAGAGGGCAGCAATGCCACTGGAGCCTTTCCAGTAGTGTAAGTCCTTCAGATCCAGCCGCCTGGCTGTGTACCCGGGTGCGTTCACCGAGCCGTGGAAGGAAAACCAAACGGCTCCCTCTGGTTTTTACTTCCTGAGGGACGTTTGGCGAGAACGTCCTGTCTGACCCTCCATGTCGAGACCAAAAGATTGCCGCTGGAGCAGGTAACTGCACTGCGCCTGGGCCCTCTGTGTTGGCCTGTAATTGCATGTGTGCTCGTTTGGAGTAGCCGATTGTTTTTTCTGAGCACTGTGAAGTGTTTACTCCCAGGTTAAGTGTTCTTGAAAAGCTTTTGTAGGGACATGAGGGATGAAGGAAGCTTGTCCTTCTTACTTTTCCTCCCCTTACGAATCTCTCATTATTGCATACTGAAAAACTAGCAAAGACAGAAATACTCGTAATTTACAATTTAAGGTAGATCTGACTCCTCTCGTAACGTTACGTCCCATTGCCCAGCGAGGATGTGGAATTCCAGGAACTGACTCTGTCCCCTTGTCTCTCCTTCTGCAGATCAGGACAGTTGCCAGAAGGCCATGTTTCTCTACTGCTCTTAAAAGCGAAAACTGATATTTGTGACTTTGAGAATTATTATTGCTAGACTAAACTTCCTCAGAAGGTTTCACATTGGAGATTTTTTTTTTTAAGATGTGGATTAATTTAAACTCTTGATGTCTATGATGTGCTTAAGGTGTGTGGAAGTCAACCTGTTTCATGTAGTTCTGGTTTGAGAGGGTCGTAGAAAACCACACAGGCAAAATACTAACGAACCTTTTTGCTGATTTGAATGCTAATCTGTGGAGGAGGCCCTGCCTTTTCTCAGTCCGAAGCTGACATGTAGACTCCCATAGCCATAAGCAGTTTGATGTTAGATAATATAAAATTCATGACTCAACAGCATGAAATAACCCGTGGTTTAAGTCACTACGCTGTGGTGAAGCGTTAACACGTTCTGCATTTGGGATCAGAGATATTTGGGGGTATTTGGCTTTCTCACTTGATGGAAGAGTTTGTAAGTGTGACTTAGTTGCTCTACTTTGTTTTCTTCCACTGGTCATCCTTGATCTTTGAACGGTAGTCAGTGACTTCTTGCTTTACTATGTGCAAAAGAACTTATGGGCAAAGCCTCATCCTGTTATTTCTGTAGAGCATAAGGCACAGTCATGACATTGTAGAAGTAATAATGCACGTAAACAAATGCTCCTTAAATAAAAATAGTTCTAATACTGTTCCCTGTATATCTTTGTTCCAAATGAAGTTACTGGCAGTAGATGAGTAGGGGGAAGTTGATTTTTAGCAGAAAGCGCGAATGCTGGAAATTCTTCCTAATATGCGTGTGCCAGCTATACTGTGGCAATGTTGCTCTTGATTCCCTTCCTGTGAGAGCAGCTGTTCAGGGAATTAATCTCTTTGCTTGATGCAGAGGGTCCTGAAAAATTCAGTGCGCAACCACGGTGGTAGCTGTGGCCATTTTTAGAGTGACCGTTGATGGGAACTAACTCCATGATCTAGCACAGTAGCATATTGTTCTTTAGACTAACTGGGCCAGGACAAAATTATCATTCTGTATTTCGTGTGCTCTGTGAGAGATTCCGGAGTGCACTGCAGAATTTGACATTGTGTTTGATAATTTATAGAGCACAGTTTATATTTAACTGTAGACACACTAATCCAGGGAAAGAGTAGTATATTTTTAGAATCCCTTTTTTATTGTCTGTGCTTGTCATTACCCAACTACTGAAAGAAATGTTCACAAATGTAGATGTTCACTGGGGTAGAAATTGTTGAGTTTAATTTCCATCGTTAGTCTTTGCTATATGCAAAAATGAACGTTATTTGTGTGATGCTCTTGGTGATTATCAAGAAGCTTTGCAGCCATACATAGGCATTGCGGCTGCTGCGGGAGCCATGTTCTCCTCCAGCGCTTCGACGCCAGGCTGGACCAGGACACCTAGGCTGAATGCCTCTATGGTCAGGGATGCTTAGGTGATATATTAGTTTTAGTAGTGACACAATGTCACTTCTGTCACCAAGTTACCCTTCTTTGAGGTGAGACACGCAGATGGAATGGATCCAGCTCTGAGTTGAAAGCGTCTACCTGTGACTGTTGAGTGTTGTAAGGGAAAGGTAGCCAGTAGAAAGGACAGTAACTTGGTTATTTTGACTTCTTTAATACTCAAGGGAGCTGTTCTTGCGTGTTTAGACTGTTAGGACATTTCTGCCTAGTAATCTCTAATAATGCTGTCATTTTTTCAGTTGCCTACTGACATCTAAGCAAAATGTACTGTATGGGTTTTGAGTCAGGACAGCTGGGGGGGCCGGGGTCCCACCCTGTCTGCAAGTGCCTGTATCTGAGCAGGGGCTGGTGTCGGCAGGGCTCCTGTGGGGTGCGTTAGCAGAATTGTGTTTTAATCAGGAGCATGGTATCCATGAGGTCTGCTCATTGGTTTGTGGGGGTTTTTTAAGAGGTGCTTTGAAAGTTTTTATTTTTTGGTGTTCAAGGGTATGTTTATTTGAATAAGAATTTGGTGAATTAGAATATGATTTCATTTGGAAATTTTAGGAGGCATCTTAGTAATTGGAATAAGGAGGGTGTTTGATTTGGCCTGTGGCATCTTTCCCTTCCTTAGCACAGAGATTAATAGCGTTTATGTCCAGGATAAACCATTAGGATTTGTTAGCCTGATCTATGACAGATACATGCATATGTGCTTGATATTTTTGTCCTTTATTGATGAATAATATATTATTAATCTATGGTAATGGGTCTTTGAGCTTAGCATAGATGCTTTTATGTATGAGATCGTTTGAATTTAAGTAAAGTATTACTGAGATCCTTATCCCATAGAGTACGTTAAAACTTAGGCTTATTTAAGCCATTGTGTAGGTACTTCTTTTGTGAGACCATTGGAGTAAACAGCTGCCTCTGCGTACTAGGTCATTTCTGATCACTTTTCCACCAGAAATTTCTCAAGTCTTCAACTTTATTATCTATTCATGACCTTTAAGATGGTGATGGCCACATTAATTTGGAGTAATTCATTGTACCTGTGTCTACCAGGGGTATGGCACAGAAGCAGGAATGTCTATATTTCATGAAAAGATTATTTCCATAAGTAATATTAATGTGGTACAGGGCTGTATACTTACAGGTGAATTGTAGAAAAGATGTAAATTTATTTTTTATTACCAGTCCAGTTCAGTTTTAAGAGAAATACGCTGTTGCTTTGCAGTAAGGTAACATTTCTGCTGATGGAGATGGAAACTGTGGTGTTCTGCTGAGTCCTATTTTGGGGTCTATCTCTTAGACCTGCAAGCAGCAGTATCCATAGAGATGATGTTGCCAGCAGTCGAGATGTACACATGTTGATTAGTGTTTCCTAATTGCGTTTACCAGTGTGTCTTCATTAAGGTCCTGTTGAGGACAGAGCCTGAAAACATCTTGGTTGTGGTGCGCGTTTTGCGAAGCTATCCATTCCTGCCTAATATAAGCCTGTCTGCATGAAAAATATATGGGCAGCATTTTCAGAAGAAGAACTTAACAGCTTAGGAGCTGAAATCCTATTGCAGTGAACATTAATGAATCTTAAATTGCTTAAGGGCTTCTGAAAACTGTAGCTTTTGTTTCTAGAACTTCAGTAGGAATAACAGCGGTGGGGGGCTGGATGTTCCTAGGCTTCACAGAGAGCTTCCTCTGTCCTTGCTTTGCTTTGCCTTCTGGTAAGTAGACGTTTTTAGGTTTCAGTATGGCTTGTGATACAGCTTTCACTGTCTAAACTTTCAGGTTGCAAATGATTCTACATTATTTTCTTAAAGGGAAAAACATAAAGTGGAATTGTGACAGGTCTACAGCAGCTGAAGACTTGCAGCTGTCTCCTTCTTACGTGAACATATACGTACCTGTGGGAATCTGTGTGTCAGTACACAGTGCAACATACATATTCCCAAGTCAGTAATATAATCCAGTTACCGATTATTAATATCTAACTCAGTAATACAGTCAATAAAGTAAACAAGTAGGTAGTGATTAGGAAACAAAACTCTGAGCTAAAAATAAAATTCAGAAAGTAACCAAAAATATAAAAAGACTTTCACAATTTCCTTTGCTTTCATTTCAGTGTATTTTTAGGCTGTACATCCTTTAGACTGAAGATCTGTCTTGGATGTTGATCTCTACCATGCTCTTGTAGTATCATTATTATTATTATTACCTAGTATCCAGGCTTTTCAGAAATCCTCTCCAATCTTTCAAGGTTGACCTCATATACTTAAATGTTTTCGGTGATGTTTCTTTTTATCACCCTGGTAGCACAGATTTTAGATACGGTTTTTGTTAGTCACTGTCCCTTTTTCAAGAGGGACAAGGCAGTCACTGGGAGAGCTCTTGCCTTTGTGGTATCTGCCTAATAAAATCCGATCCATGGAGAAAGAGGATGTTTTCATCACATTTTGGCTTGGAGCATCAATCAAAGACAGATCTCATCTTATTGATGAGATTGTTTGTTCGTTTTTTTCAGACTCCTTTAGCCTTCATATGCAGCTTGAAAGAACAAGTAGTAGATCCAGATGAAAAGCCAGGAGGGAATAAGGAACAACCCAGAATGATGAAATAAAATAAAGCCCTTGTAAAACTTTAGGTACAGAACTGCCTGGTACGAATTTGGGAGAAGTAGAAGGGTGATTGAAGAGGAAATAGATGTTGGTTCAGACGGCAGAGTCCAACCGCGTAGCCTTTGTTCTGGTTTAAAAACAGTACAGACCTTTGAGCAGAGGTGGCCGGTGACCCCTGGGGATGCGGGTGGGCAGGAGCCGTTTGGCCATGTCCTGGCCCAGAAGTGGGACACCTTCCCACCACGGTGGCATGTGGGACACGAGGGGTGGTAAGGGGTTCTGACCTGAGCTGATTGTGTGACCCATGTAATAGAGTGGGGACGCATCCGTTTTCCTCTCTGGGTGTTTTCGAAGGTGGCTTTCTCCAAAGCTGTGTTCCAGAGCGGTGTTTGAATGCTGTGAAATCAAGGCTGTGTTCTCCCGTATCTTCATATGTAAATTATGTTTAATGGCAGAAATGATTACAAGCAAATTCTGGTGAAACCAGTCTAAATAAAGAAGGGGATAGCTGGCTGGCTTTTTAGAAGTCAGTTTGCCTTAGTAGAAAGGATGACCCTGATACAGGGATAGTAGGAAACTTCTGTGACCATCACCTGTTAAACTACTTTTCCTCACTTAATGTTTCATTAGCGCTGTTGAGCATCGTTTGCTGTAGACTTTCATAAGATGTTTGGAGAACACAGAAGAATAGAGCCAAACACCTCTGAGGTTTCAAACTTGCGTAGTTTCTCTGTAGTCTTTGCAAGAGGTGAAGAAGCTGGAAACAGCAGTTGGAAATTAAGCCCAGTAGAAGTTCATGAAGAACCTCAAATACTGTGAGTTGAGGCAATACATGTGATAGAGCTATAACTATGTTCTGCTTCTGGAAGAATGTTTTGTCCTTACAAATGTGCAGTGCAGCACTTCTATCGTGCTTTCCAGAAATTGCTGTGCATGGAGTGTTTGTCCATGTATCTCCTTCCCAGTCCTGTGTGTTTCCTCTGGGCTTTGGGGAGTGCTGAGCTCTATGTATGCTAATTGTAGTTTTCTCCTCCTTCAATTTCTTATCCTCAGAGTACCTCCAGGAAGAGTAAGAGACCATATGAAGTGTGTGATATGATGCATTTGTTCCTATGTTGTGTGTGGTTATTGGATATGTAGTTCTGAGTGGTTTCCTCTACTGATACCTTAGTAGTTATTGATGTTGAAATGATTGTGACTTATTTAGGTGTCTCCTTTATTTTCCTCGCTCATTCCCTTTTGTCCTTGAAATCAAATGCAAAACTGTAGAGTCTACATTTCATGGAAACAGAAGACACACTTACCTGAAACTCTCAAAAGAAAGAAAAGAAAAAAAAACACCCCACAACCCACTGTTTGGTGCATCATTATGCTGTTTGGCGTTTTGAAAAAATTGTTAGGAGTGGTGACCTTACCGCTGGGCCAGGTTTGAGGATATGGTGGTGTGTTATGGAGCCGTCACAGCTTCCTGCATAACGTCAGCAGTTTGCCTCGATACTTTCCTCTGGTTTGATTTTTTTTTTCTTTTCCCCCTTTTGCAAAACTTGGAATAAAAATAACAGGTTTTGCCTTTCTATTTTTTTTTGTCACTGTGTTGGTATAGCGGCAATCCCTGCCCTTAACCACCCATTTGTACAGCATCTAGCACAACTTTGTGCTGGTGTCAGTTATACCTTCAGGCACTGCTGTGATAACAAGTAATATTGCCAATGAACTTTTGCATTCATTTCACTGCAGATTGGGGACAGAATATTTTGTTTTAGCACGTTCACACAAAAGTATGTAATGGACTAGATCAGGATAAATTTAGCTGTTAAAGAAAATTATTTTCTCTATTTGAACTGAAGCTTGGCTCTTAAAATGAATGCATTTGTTGTCCTCTCCATTTGGATCACTTGTGTGCTCTGTACAATTATGCAAACTTACTGAAAATGTTTGAACACCATTTCAACCTGAGTGCAGTGCACTCTGAAACCAAGATTTTTTTTTAAGAAAGGCTGTATCCCTGCCATGAGAGCCAGAGACAGCTAGTTTTCTGAGCTGAGACTTGCAGCTATATCTATATTTAAAATATTAAATATGACTTTTACTCGAAGGAAAGCAAAGGTGGAGCATGTAAAAGTGCGTATGAGTGGGGAGCATGTCAAAATATGGAGGGTTAGATAATGATTTGTTTCTGGGATATTGGATTTGCCTCCAGGCAGACTTACTCAAAAGCTTCATTTTCCTCCTTTATTTCATGTTCATGATGTATTTATTAGGTAAATAATAGCAAAGTCTAGTTGTGCAGTACATAAGCTTTAATAAAATGTAATTGACAGTGAAATTTGACAGTTGCATTGGAGAAGAAAATCTGTACTGGAGCTACACACAGAGCATCATTTGCCTCTCCTAAGGTCACGTTAGAAAGAAGCCCACGTAATATGTGTGAGGTTCGGGTGTGCCTGCTTCTACCTCTGGCTGGAGTTGTGGTTTTGAACCGATGAATACTTAAAATCAGTATTTATTTTTTTTAACACGCCTATGGGAAGAAGACATGATCCATCCTGTGAAGATTTTATGATCCAGTGCCTCATTCTGCAACAACATATAGGGATGTGCTTAATCCCCCTGAAGCGAGTAGCAGTGGCCGCAGGTAGAGGCGGGGTGGGGGGACCTGGTCTCGGATGTATTTGTATGTTCCACTCCATACCTATGGACCGACCTTCTGGCTTTGGCGTGGCTATTCCCATGTAGACAGGGAGATGGGAGGGCAGTGGATGGATCAGGCAGGCAGCTCCTGTAAATGGGGTTTTTGTCACCTGCAGGAAAAAAGTTCTTGTGGGACGGAGGCTTGTGCTGTGCTGGCTTCCGTTCAAAAGAGCAGATATGCTGGGAGTTAAAGCCCGTTTCTCATTATAGAGGGAAAACCTTTGTGAATCTACGTTTATTTTCTTTGAGAGGTTTTGTTTGTTTCTCCTTTTGTCATCGTTGTTCAGGAGATGGCTATGGGACCTCTGCCATGGCACCATTTGTTTCCACTTGTAAAAGCAAACAAGTTGCAATGCTAATTAAAGAGCTTTTTTTAAATAATGCAAAGCTCTTACTTTATCTGTCTAAATTCTTTTTTTATGGGAGAATGTTCTGAGTTTGTTCATTAATGAACACTTAGAAATAATATAAAATTAGACCTCATGAATTCTTCATGAGGTGTAATTTACCATGATCACTTTTCCTGGTGTTTAGGTGCTGTGAACAGTTCATTATTCATAGATAACTTTTTTGACTTCTGAGTCCTCAAAGTGGATATGTCTGCATGAATTCTGCAATTTTTAGTATTTTTTTCAGATTTTGATTTTAGGAAGTGATTGCTTGTTTTATGTTTAAAAACACTTCTCTTTAGTGCCTATAAATAACACTTATTCTTAAGATTCTTAATTGTTACTGGTTTTTTCATACATAAATTAATTTCTGTTTATTGTGAAATATGGGCAGTAGAGTATACATAATTCAGATAGCAAGAATGGGTGCTAATTATTTGCTGAATACGAGCTCCTTTCAGCATACGTATGTGACAGTCTTTCAGTTCAACGTGCAGACCTTCTTTTAGACTGCTGAGAACAAATTTGGTAAATATGAAGCATGTATATTTACATTTATCGAGCCATTGGCTATTGCTTATGTATGCAATAGGGAGATAACGCTGTCTTAATCAGTCTGTGGGTAGTTTTCTAAATGATTCATTAACTGTGCTTTGTAATGGTAGATGGATGTCACATTTACTGTAATAACTGAAGATTAATGTCAGTTACTCTAGCTTGTTTAAGCATTGTAATAGTTGTGTTTATACATACAGGTATTCTTTGCATTATTGTTGGAGCTAATATTTCAGCAGGAATAAATTGAAATTAATTTAATTAATTGGGGGGGAAAAAAAAAAAACCAAAACCAAAAAAAAACCCAAAACCCAAACCATGAAGATATGACTGAAGTATTTCTGAAACATTATTTGTAATGTAGGAATTGCTATAATGGTTATTTGTCGCTGATACTTTGTAGGAGGGGTTATACCAAGCCTTTTGGTAAGCAGTGTTTTGCAAAACACTGGCAAAGCTTATGCTGTCTTCCCGAGCAGCAAAGCATTTCTTTGTGAAATCTGTCAAACTAAAATACCTCGTACTTTGCTGATACATTACCATACTGAGAAAAGTAGTACACTGAGAAGACATTTTTAAAAGTAGCAGTCTGATGAAATACATCCAGAATTTGATATATGGGTTGCCTTCAACTTACAAAATTGCAGTCTTTAAATTCTGTCACAGATAGTATTTTTTTCAATGTTATAAAGATAGAATATTCAAATTATTGGTAGCTAAATTATCAATGTCTATCAACAGTCACTGCAGCTCATTCTTCTTCAAAGATACTGTTATCCTGTATATAGAACATGGTGTTGCAGTATTGGGAGTCTGGCAAGTTGTTGCCAAAAACAACCACCCAAAAGAAAGTGCCTTTTTATACCAGTAGCGTGTGAATGTCATCACACATGACGTTTGCACTGTCATATTTCAAGACCAGTAGTAGCTGCCTAAATTAGTTCAGAGAAGGTCTACAAAAACATAGAGATGTTGCTAATTTTAAGTGACATGTACAGAGGTTTAATACTAGTCTTCAAGGGATAAGAGTATATCTTGTTTTTAAAAAAAATAATGTTGTGTTAAGTCACTGCTGGATTTTCCACATTTTTTTGCCCTTATCCAAATAAGCCCTTGATGAGTTAGACTTACAGCCTCCTTTAGTATTTTTGTAGAATGCAGTTACAGCCCAATACTTTCTTGTGTTAAGAAAAGAAGTTACTACCAGTAATTAAAACATAATGAAAGTTAACTGCGTGCCCAGGACACTAGAGTATCTATTTCAAAAATGTTGATGTTGTGATACAGGTATTGAATTAAAAAAATCTAAATCTTAGTGTTGTGGATAAGAAAAACAGCAAATAGCATGTTGAAAAGTATTCTTTGAATAAATAATGTTACTCTTATGTAATGTGCTGTCTGATGTGGGATCAACAACTACTTTAATGTTAAAAACAGTCATCGACAGTTAATGTCCCAGTGCATGCACACTGAACTCTTAACAGTGGATTTGAGCTTTAGACATGTATGGGAGAGCACAGACTGGAAAGGAGAGCTAGGACTTACCTTTTCGTTACCATTAATAATTTAAGTCTTTACTAGGGATGTGAGTCAGTACATCTAAAATAAGTATTATTCCTTTGTGCCCATGAGAACTTCGAATGCAAGCTCTGGTACATAACTCCTTCTGCACAGAAATCTCTCTGTAAATGGAGACTTGTAATTTTTTTAACTGCATAATTTTATCTGAAATATTTTATCAGAATTGGTTTTAATAATACTTTCTATCCATTATCTCACTTCTTTTATATATATATATATATAGCAAATAGATTTTCAGTAACCTACAACTTTGCAATAATTTGAAGGGCAAGTAAGTGCCTTGATTTTCCTTTCTGCTATTGAAAAATCAGGAAAACCTCATTGGTGTTGAGTGAGAGTAACTAGGAAGAAAACCTGGCGCCTGGTGCAACATTAGTTTATGCCAAGAGATTTCGATGAAGTATTAATGAGGAAAACTACTTGTTCAAAACCAGATTTTTACAGAGCAGCTTCATCTTAATGATCTGAATGTGTTAAATATCGGAGTTGAATTCTGTTTATTTGCTTGGCGTGGAAGGTAAGCATGCTGAAAATGTAACTAAAAAGAGTTTGCAAAATGCGTAAGTAGGACACGAGCCAGTTTTGAATTTTGTTTTCTTTCACAGATTTTAAAAGATCCAGGGTTATTGTTTATCATGGGGAACTATAGATGGCTTTTGTGTCCGTTGGTAATAATAGATGATGCACCTTCCTCGGAGCATTGTGCTGAAGTCCTGCTTCTGCTGTAACTGAAACCAGTGGTGTGGTATTCCTGTCTGCTTCAGAAGGGCAGGATCAGTCCCTAAAATTGCAGTTTACCTTGTGGATTTTTTTTTTATGTTGGAAAGGATGTGGTCAGATGATTTAAATGCACACGGAAAGCTGCAGTTAACCATGTCAGCTGCTTCACTCGTCTTCTGACTGTATCTTATTGTCAGAACTGGAATTTCCCCCCCCCCAATTTTAATCAAGTTGATGCAGATAAGAACATATAGGAGCACACTGTGCTCAGCTGAAGCGTGTTAGCCTTGGGGTGCAAAACCCTGACCCTGCAGCGGGCTGTTAGCAAAGCTTAGAGTTGGTGTCTGTGTCTGCTGTGGGGGTCATGGAGGTGCAGAGACCAAAGGATGATCTTCCAGCTGGAATCCCGAGCTGAACAGATTTAGCAGCATCTGAAGCATTTAGGAGTATGTGCGAGTAAATACATGTATGAAATCAGATCAAAAAAAGGAAGCATGGCTGATACCCCGGGTAAAAGAGAAAGTCTTGAAGGAGGAGTGTATGGGGCTGGCACAGCTTGGCAGAGGATGTCAGCAGCGCTTGGTGCCACGTGGCTGGTAAAATTGGCAGGGGGATTCTGGTTTGGATGTGCCGATTTCTTTCAAGAAGTTACTATTTTTGTGGAGTTTATTTTCAAAATGATTCTGCTGTGTGGGTTAAGGCCTTTCTGTTAAGCACAATGTGGCAAGGCTGCTTTTTATTTAAAAATTGTTAAACCGAGTAGCTATTCCTGGGCGTGATAATAAAAAATAATGGTAATTCAAAACTTATTTCCATTGATAAAAAAGAGGGTTATTTCCTAAATGAGGCATTAACCTAATGCTGAAGCAGTTCAATTAAAAAATAAATAAAAATAGAATTGACCGGAATGTAACCTATTTAGAGTCTGAACCGCCCTCATGCAGTTAATTTTAGAATAGACACACCCCCCCCCCTTTTTTGGTGCGTCTCCCCCATCCTCCTGAATTACAGGCCTAATTTGTCACAACGCGTACCTCCCTGGATTTAAAAAAGAAAGCAAATTAAGTCTTGAGTAATTACAGTAATTACAGGATCGGATGAACACAAGGTTCGGAGCGCATGGTGTCTTAGCCCTCAGTTCTCCCCGCGTTCGTCCCTGTCCCTGGGCAGCGCAGTCCCGTGCCTGGGGCAGCAGTTTGCATCGTTGACTCTCAGTCTTTGATGGAGGGAGGCTGAGCCCGTCCGAGGGATGGTGCTCTTTGAGAGGAGATGCCAGTGAAGCTGCACATCGCAAATGTCACAGTAGACAGCAGAAGCCACCATTTGCATTGCTGCATCTTACCCAGATTTGAGACTAAGATGATGTCCTTCCCTTGTCAGCACTGGTGACAGTGAAGACAGGCTGGAAGCTGTAACAGAGGCAAATACCTATATAGAAAAAGCTTGAAGTACCCAGGTTTTTCTGCTTCCTTTGTCTGCCTGTGCAGTTTTCAGATGAAAACTTGCATTCTTCAGTCCTCAGCCTGCAGATAAACATGCAGGCAGCTTTACTCACATGACCGGTGGCACTGGCGACAATGGGGCTACTGTCCTGCATGCACTTTGCTAAGCTGGATTCTTATTTGTCATTTTTTGGAAAGGTCTATGTGAGTCTCTTCTGTGAAAATTGGAGTTTCACGTTTCAAGATAGATGTGCTTGTTAAAATTCCAGCCTGCACCTGTGCCTGATAAGCCTTTCTCTGATTAAACCTTTTTGATTCCAGTAAATATCTGAAGACCTTTGTATCTCTGAAGATTGCAAATCCAGGGCTTTATTATTTAAAGAGGTGTCAGTTTGTTAGTGAAAAATACAACGGGAGAATATAGGTCATCACTGGAACCAGTAAATGGTATGTCTTGGGACACTGAGTTTATTAATTGAAGGCAATCTGAATGACAACACGTTGCACATCGACTGTGCCTGGTTAATGTTGTTGTCATTGCACTCTGTGATACAGTTATTAAATAGGTAAAATATTTTACCTTTTCATATAGAGCCATACACTTACTGCATCTGATTTAATGGAACTATAATTTTAATTATGATTATTACCTTAAATTATAATTAAATTTATGTGGTTTAAATTTACATTTGTGAAAATGGCTGCGTGATGAAAGCAGAAATCAGCTTCGCATTAACAAAAAAAGAAGGTTTTTTAACTGCATCTTAGTATATGCTCACAGCCGAAGACTAGCGTGACCTACTTTGCAACAATAACAGAGGAATCAAGCCGGGGTTTTTTGTTGAAGTATCTAAATTGGCCATGAATGCTACCTACTTATTCGTTTGTAAGTATCTTTAAAAATAGCTATTGTATCTATGAAACTTAAGGGTGTCTTTTTTTCCCTTCTCTTCTTATTTTGATAGATAATTAGCACCATGGAGCCTCAGGTGTCGAATGGCCCTACTTCCAATACAACCAATGGACCCTCCAGCAACAGTAGAAACTGCCCTTCCCCCATGCAGACAGGGGCTGCTACAGATGACAGCAAAACCAACCTCATAGTCAACTATTTACCCCAGAACATGACCCAGGAGGAGTTCAGGAGTCTCTTTGGGAGCATTGGTGAAATCGAATCCTGCAAGCTCGTGAGAGACAAAATTACAGGTAAGCGCTTCATATTGTTGACTTTATGTGCATCAGGGTCAGTTTACATTTGGGGTCAGCAAAACCTCCGTGCTTATACTGCAAGTACTTGGCACAGGGAGTACTGCAAATACCCTGGTAAACTTCTTCAGATGGTAAACCTTGTAAGTTCTCAGTGATGCACGCTGCATCTAGAACAACTGCACGAAGCCCTTCGTCTTGCAGTCTCCGTTACAGATCAGAGGGGAAGTGTGAACATTGCTGGTCTGCATGCGTGTTACACGCTGTGCAGCTGCTTGCAGCAGAGCTCAGATGATGTCATTACTTTCTTGATCATTCCGAGTTTTATTTATCATTGACTTAAGTTGTAGGAGGGTAGTCTAAATGGCTTGTAGCCAACTGACTGTTCCTAATTCTGACTGTTTTTTTGAACCTCACCATACCTTCGTCAAGTTTTTGCTTATTAACAGCACTGTAAAGTCAAGGTGGTTCTGCATGCCCATCACAGCATTATTTACCACAGTGGAACAGCAGTGGTCTGTAGTTGGGAGTCACTGCTCTGGATTTCATTCGGGCATTTGTGGATATTGGTTAACGAACTCTCCCCTGAAAACATTTTATTTTGCCATGATCCTTTTCTGCATGAAGCAACACCCGTTGGTAGGTGCCTTCAGAATACGAAAAGCCTCCCATTAGAGAGAGTACCTCAAAGAGAAGAGAGATGCCTGCACTATCGCTAGAGGAGGTGTGGACGGGTGCAGATGCACCTAGCCTACTCCATATCCTTGCTGCCGCAGCCAGGAATTCACTGATGCACAAGATGATGATGGGATGAACAATCAGCTTTTATAGCTTGCTTTATAGGTTACTTTTATAGGTTGTGTGTCTACTCGCACCGTAGGTGGGGAACAGCTGAAATTTCACTGCTGTTCAGTGCATCACCAGCGCTGTTATGTTTAGCACGGAGAGCAGCCGCCTTGGGAAGGAAAGGGTTCCAGAAGAGGAGCCGTCTCCTCTCACGTGCACTCCTGGCAACTTGGGTGCGTGCTCTGTGGAAAGAGGCACCATGGAAAGATGAGCAATTAAGACGCAAATTTTCATACCTACTTCCATAACAGCCTGGCAGCTGTTGTATTGGCAGCATTAGGATGATCTGCTTAGTGCTTTAAACATGCAATGCTTCTTTTTTATTTACTTCCTGACATCTAGCAATGTTCTGGTTGAACACAAGGCACATAACAAATAGCAGTAGCTGCAGGGCAGCTCAAGTCCTCAGAAGTGTAGTCCAGCAGCGCTTTCTTTAGCACGTTGACCATGATGTATCTATGTTAATATATCTTCTGATCGAGCCACAGCTTCAGGGGTATTAAAAGGAAGAAGATTGAAAAATGGAATTGACTTTTATTGTTTCTTTACTTTTTTCTACTTAAAGAAAAACAAATCGCTTATAACCGCCCTCCCCCCAAAGTTCAATGCAAATAACTGAAGTCCTCCTCTTTTATAAGGATAGCTGGCACAGTATCCCAGTGTGACATACCACCCTTTATCTGCCGCCAGACCAGTCTATCTCCAGACTGTTGTTTTCCTTTTAGTCTGAAAAAAATCTGAGAAACTAAATTGCAGGTTATTTCAGTTATTTCAGACAGAAGTGAATACCTAACCCCCATCTGCAGGAGTCTAGTATGCCTAGCTTGAATTTTGATCATGGCAGGTCCTGTATTTCACGAGTTTTTTGCTTCCCATATCATTCGAATTCATGGTGATTTCCTTGCAATGTAATTTCAAGACTTCAGATATTCAGTGTTGTTTTCATAGAGAATTGGCCATCTTTGGACGGGGAGCCATTACTTCATCGGCTAGGAACAGTATTCGTTTTGTTTCATTCCATATCCAGGCTTTTGTCTCTGTATTTGAAGATGTGAGAAATTTGCTATATGATCTTCTGACACATTCTTGGGTAGTTTTTTGCCTATGCTTTTTCTTTCCATACAAAGTGCATAAATCTTTGATCAGTAAAATAATTTAAAGGAACCATTCTTAAAAAAAAAAAAAAAAAACAAACAAAAAAAAAAAAACCAAAAAACCTTACACAGATGCTTTGAGAACATTACCCCCTAAATGAGGAGCCTAAATGTTGTTTTAAGAAGTGATAAAAGTACAAAAGAACAAAATTTGCAAAAAAAGAATTGTCCCCCAAAGTCTCTGTGCCATTTTTGAGAACAACTTAATTTGACAAGGTTTTCAGGCATTGTGCAATATTACTAAATTTTAGGATGCGTGTTCATTCCTCACGTTGAATTCAGAGTTAGTAAATTGAATGCAGTCCTCTGCCAGAAGCAGTCCATGTTTTTAAAGGTTCTTAGAACATTGAGAGTAACAAAATGGAAATGCACTGAGGTCATACACAGCTCATCTTTCCGGATCGTCATGTAAGTGTGTTCTTCATTAGGCTTCTGGGTTTTTATGGGTTTTGGGAGAGTAGGGGTGGAAGTATGCCAGTAGGCTGTTACAGGAATGACTGGCTTTTCAGGGGTTCTCTGCTTTTTTCTTACTAAAATCAGTGTAGATTTTTTGACAGTGAAAGCCATATTGCAGAAGAAATAGTAAGTTCTTAAGCTATTCTTGCTGAACTGGTGAAGGCGTGAAACAATTTAGGTTTTGTCTGCTTTGGGATTTTTTCATTGTTTCTGTTCAAAGTTTTGTGGTTTTAATAAATCAGCTAAGCGTGTGCTGTTGTGGTATGCCTCTAAACAAATGTTGGAGCTCTTTCCATTAAAAATATAGGTTGTCTTCATAGGTAATAAGTTTGTCTCCTTCTTGCTAAGGTAGAATACCAGGTAGATCAAGGAAAGCCAGAATAAAAAGTTAGCTGCAGAGGGAGGTTGCTTCAAGAAAAACAGAAAAGGTCATAAACCAAATCATCATTAAATAGTTACCCCAGCAAAACCATATTAGAAAATCTCAAATGTATTTCTGAAGCTAGATAGGATTGAATTGGTTCCTGTAAAAGATTTGCTTTCCCCTGTCCTATTAAGAAATTGCACAGATTTTGTGCAGTAATGTTTAGGATCTCAAAATACTTTTTTCAGTGAGTTCAAAGCTAAACAAAGTCTGTTATACATACAGGATCCCTTTGAGAGAATTTATGGACTGAACTCTTTTATTAATTTTAAAATGGATTAAACAATATATGTCAGGTATAATCATCTGCTCCAAGTCTTTTTGCAGTCTTGGAACAGTAGTAGGGTTTTTTAAGAAAATTGATTCGTGATGTTACCCCTCGCTTTGGAAAGACACATGTTTAAACAAGCATATTCCTTTACTAAAAAAATATGCTAATTTGGTAGTACACCGTACTGAGTTGAATAGGAATGACAGCTTCTAAGACAGCCTTTAATTTGGTATTCAAAACCAAAATTGTAAACTTCGGTTTTGTTTGGTAGCTTCTCAGAACAGGCAGGATATACAGTAGCATTTTTAAAAGATGCTAATGACTTGAAAGAGGAGATGGAAGTCAGGCATACATTTTAATTATGGGGGAGGGGTTGCAATAGGAAAAAATGGGTTTTTTTCACTGCAGAGATTTTAAGGGAAAGAGACAAGGAAAAACAGACTGAAGATGGTTGCCTTCATTTGGCAGGGGTGTTTTAATAAAAGCAGAACTTGTGGTTGTAAAGTGTGCTTATTAAATTCTTCATTTACACTACCTAATTAATTCTAGCATTTTAAATTAACAGTGAAACTGGTCCCTGCTGTACCATTTCATAGCTACAGCATATTTCGTCCAACAACCCAGTTGTTCAGGTTTAATCAGCTGCTCTCAAAAAATGAGAAGGAACTTGAGTTTAAAAAAAAACCTAAACGGCATAAACATTTTAGAGCAGCGTTAGATGAAGGGATGTGACTTCACAGAGGAAGACTACGGCTTCAGATGGATGTGAGGCTCAGCACTTAGAAGTGATGCTAAGCTATATAGTGTTGCAGATGCTCTTTAATTCTTATTTTGTCCAGAGCAAGCTAGTGATAAATATCTTCCGGACTTGGGGAAGGAGAGGGCTTAAATTCATCAGAAAATTTGGAGAGAAGAAATGCTGAACTTGTTTTGTCCCATGTTTGAAAACAAAAGATCCAGTCAGCGGAGTGTCCGTCAGACACTGTAATTGCTGCTGGCCAAGTGAGTTGTCCTTGTTGACGTAGTTTGTGCGTTGGAGAAGGGAATGTTTGTTATTAATTTTTTAAATTGATTTGGTGGCCTTAGCTGAGCTCTTAAGAAATATATTTTTGTTTCTCTGTAACCTACACAAACTTAGATCTGTGAGTTGTTGAATGGTCGGTATCTAAAATCTTTGGATCCCAAGTAATCTTTTGTCTCTTACAATGATCCAGGCACACTGTAAAGCAGGCTTTTTATTGATACAGGATTTCTGTGCATCACTTAACTTATGACAGAGTTTGCATATTCCTGCTGTGTGGTACAATTTGATGTTCTTTGCATGCATAATCAGGAACTTCATTGCTCCTCTGCCCAAAATGCAACTCTGTTCTTAAATTGTTCCTTTTGAATTTGCAATTCCTTTAAGATTACGCACAAAGATTTACATCTTTTGTTTTCATTTCAGGTATTTATAGGACTAGTGCAGACTTAGATTAAAACTGCTGTTCAGAAATAATTGTGGCATTGTAAGTGTAATATAAATATTGATGATCCCAGTGAAAATCCAGGACAGGCAAGCTATTGACTCAAAGCAGTAGCATCTGTGTGTTGTCACATCTTAGAAGAGAAAGAAATACTGTTTTACCTATAGTCCTCTCTAGAAGTTACAGATTGTCCATTCCTCACTCTTTGGGTGTTCAACCATATGATCCAAGAACCAAAGCTTACAGAACGGCAGTCAAATAATGCAGCATTATGAGAGAGTACAGGAAAATATCTTCCCCGTAAGTGGCGTTCAATGCTCATTTCTCTGTAGAAACCAGTAAATTCCTAACCTGGGGAGGATGCTCTACCTGTGCTCTCAGCAAGCCATCATGAACCCCTTCTGGTCCACAAGTATGTCCATGCTACATTAAGTTGGTGTCGTCTGCCCTCTATAAAAATTATTTTTTCCTGTGTCCCTGTATAATGAGCAGCTTACCAGCACATACCAAAAAGGTGCTGCTGTAAAAAGCTAAGACCCAGATTTTATTTAACCAAGCGTGTTCAGTGAATGATGGTGCTGAACTGGTGTTTCTGTCTGGAACGTGCTGTACATGCCTGGAGTTTCCTGAAATTTGGGGCCTAATTAAGCAGCCTTAATTTAGTATCTGGAATCAGTAACTGTTTTGAAAGTAGTGGATGGAGAAGGTCTGTATCCTCAGGAGCAGAAGCCATTAGTTGCACACTGTGATGGTGACCCTAGGAGGCAGGAGGGGAGGAAGCCAGGTATGATCATGTTCCCCAACAGTATGGCTCTCCAGGAGGGAAGCTCTTCAGTCTGATGGCCAGTGCGCAGTAGCAGGAAAACACTACTTCAGTTTACTAAGGAAAACGGGCATCTTCTAGTATTGGCCCAGTGCTTGCAGCGGGCAACAGCGAAGCTTTACGTATATTAACGGGAGGTTTGATACCTGATAGAGTAAATGAGCAAGAGGTCACGGTGTCTATCTTGGGATCGAAGGGGGACTCTGGAAGCTCATCATAATGGAAAGACACAAAGCAAAAACAGGATTAATGGTTAAATTTAATTAGAGGGAAGAGGCCTTTTGGTAATACAGTTCATGACAATAGGTAACCGTTGCGTGATTAAGTCTGTGTTTGAAAGACTCGGGCTGGAAATTGCAGAGATGTTAGTAAAATTGTGCTAGATATTAGTAAAATATTTATTTTCATTCAAAGGAAATGGTTCACATCTATTTATGTTTAGAACCTGCAGATAAAACATGTATTCACTGCAGATTTCACATACAAAGGCTACATGTGTTTTGTATATGTTTTCTCTGGGAATTTTTATAAACGGGCATACCAGAAGTGTTTCCTGTTGGAAGAAAAAACTGACCCATATGCAGATAAATACAGCTTACTGTGAAACCCGGCATTAAGTTACCTGATCCTAAATGACTGAAAGTCTAATATGAGCATAAACTTGTTCTACATTTGATGTCCAATTCACTGATTGTGCTTTGCAAGTGCCTTCCATTTTGAGATATTACTGGTTCCAGCGGTTTTCCCCACTTAAAATACATTAAACAGATAGGATTATAGAATGTAGGGATTATGTTAGATAAGACTTCTAAACTCTTTAGAAAGTATGTAAACACTCATGCCTCATGGCATAAGCCCACCTAATAACAGGGTTTAGGAGAAAAATACCTTGTAGAGGTAGTTTATTCCCTTGTTGACTTGGAAGGGGTTTTTAGTAATTCTCTGTAAAGCAATGGTAACTAGTCACTGATCTCTGATCATTTATTTGGTACAGATCTTGTTACACTAGACTGAGCATTAGCAGCAGTTGCTGTGCTCCAGTAGTAGATGAGAATTAACACAATCCTTCAGAACAGGAAAAAACCCCCGAACTTATGTACTGTAGTGTTCACCATTTACAAAGTGAACATAATTCTGGCATTTGGTTTGATTGCATTTGAAGGCGATATTCAGTAGTGCCCTTCAAACTGGCTGTATAGGGAATCTCTGTAAGAAGCAGTGCAGTTTTCTACATTTGACTTCCTTGAAAGCAAAAGACTTGATATTTGCTGAAATAAGAAAAATATTTATGCAGCAGAGTACTCTGCTAGAGTGCTTTTGTCTGAAAAATAATACCGAATTAACATTAGTTATTTTAGGAAGTGACTTGTAGATTGGCCTTACTGTATTTTAGTAGGTACAGGACATTTGTATGATGGGAGTTATTTCTTTGTGTTGAGTGCATGATCAAAATGCAGTGAGGAAAGAGTGGTAAGATAGAGTAGTACAACTAGAGCTGAAAGTCAAGTGCCCAGAAAAGCAGAAGTCTCAAATAATGTGGTTTTGGAGGGGGGGGGGGGCGGGGGGGGGAGATTCTTTTTGTGAATCAGATAGAATACAGAGCATGCTTCAATTTTTGGTTATAAACTTTGTCTGGTACCTCCAATTGCATGCAGAGAATAGAATACTAGAAAACATGAAAAAACAAACATGTTTCAGAGGTTTCTAAACAAAATCTAGAATTATTTTTTAAAAGACTGAATGTCTTTGTCATTAAATGTCATTAAAGACCTTTGATAAGTTGATCTTAATTGGGTAGCCTAGTTATTTTATTCTTACAGCTTCTTATTTCCTGAAGTGTATTTTGTTCTTGAGCAACCTAATTTCAGTGTTGCATATCCTATTCTAAGGGCTGCAGATTTAAGACAATCCCCAAATATTGATTATCTAAATGAGCATTTGCATTAAGTATCTGAACTAAATTCATTAGTGCTGTGGGGGAGGGAACACAGGAACAGTAGTGAGTGTCTTTTAGTGCTGGATTTCTAAAATGTGTTCGGTATGGTTTGATGTCTATTCTAAATGCTGAGGAAAACGGTCAAATTTGCATCCATCATTTTCTTTATCGTCTCTCTGCAGTCGTCTGGTGCATACTCTGCGCCAGCGAACAAAAGAATTTTGATTTCTTGATTATTGGAAAAAAGCAATTGAAATGAGTGTTGGGGCAAGTAGGCATGACCCTTGTGCTGTGAAAGAGCTTTCTAATTAACTTCAGCAGTTTCAATCCTGAGCTTGTTCTGAAGTGTATTAAATGCCTTTAATGCATATTTAGTTTATTCTTCACAGCGTTAACTGCTTGGTTTGAGTACATAACACCACCTTCCCATCAAGTCTAGTGAGGAAGGATAAGCGGTATGGCTTTCCCCAACAGCACAAGCACACCCATGTCTACAAAATCATGACTTCCAGTTATAAGGTTATTTATGAGGCTTTTCAGTGTGTCTGCTGACCTCCTAGTCTGAGGCTTTTTTCCATCCTTCATATCATCTGCATTGAAGATAACTGTCTGCCAGGGAACAGACAGGTGATGCAGCTGTGTTGGTGGAGCCCTCTATTTGATGACAGTCCACCCTTGGCCTCCAGTGTTGTCTGTCCTTCTTCCCTCGTTCTGCTCTTCCCTCTAGAAGCACAGACCCCATGCATCAGGACTCGTGCACAGCTTCTTTTGGCCGTAACCCTTTTTCTTTTCTTTCCTTTTAGCCCAAGGAGGACAAGGAGGAAGGGAGGAAAGGAATGAGGGAGTTCCAGGAAAGCTCTGGGAGATTGGCAGCAGTGTCCACTAATGATGCACTACCTTCCAGCTGAGGCAGGGTCTTTTTGGGGCAGCAGTAGACAGCACACCAAGATGTCTGTCAGGGCTCTGAAGCTGACTTTGCCGGCATTCATCCATTCCCTGCTACTCAAGACCTTCTGCCCTTCAGCCATGCCAACGAGTAGCATGGCTGCGCTGTGGCTGTCAACTCTGCCTGTCTCCCCAGGGCTCTTGCTAGACAGCTTGTCCAAGAGCAAAAGTGGCTTGTGTAAAACCAGTCTAAATGGTTTTGAAAGTGGTCAACCTCCTGATCTCTCTTTTCACAAGACTTGTTTTTTACCAATGCTGTATTAGGAGCTGCTTCTTGGTTTTAAGATGGCGTTTAGTAAACTTGTGACGAGGATTATTTGACCTGCCTGCAGTACTTGTTTGTCAGACTTGGTGAGCCAGAAAGTTCTTGTCCCTTCTCTGTTGCAGAGCTGATTCATCATCACTTGACTTCCCAGCATGCAGGTGTTTTTCTCTAATGCCAGAAGAGCCCCACAAGATCATCTTTACCTTGACTTCTGGGAATGGTCAACCTGAGACCTTCAGATCAGTATTGGGATCTGCTGCCCGTGGGAGTGTTTGTCCTCGGCACTCCTATTTTTTTTCCTCTGTTTTCTACTAGCTCAGTTTATGTGCAGTCCCTATACTGATATAACAAAGTACCTCTTGAGACTCCATCCACTTGTACCCCATCCTTCATATCTTCTTTGCTTTTGGGGTTATTCTAACTGTGACTTTAGCAAGGACCCATTTACATGATCAAGCCAGCCTGTTTTCTGTCTGTTTGTCATGTGAGATTGCCATCTGTAGAGGGCAAAGTTCCTTTGGGAATATCTACTGCATGGAGGTCTTGCCTGGCCTTAAATCCTTTCCTTCTCCTTTGCTTCCAGAAAACTTCAAAGGTTTGATCCCAATACTTTGAAACTTAGGGTATCATCTTAATTTTACTTACGGTTAAGAGGCATTAATTTCTGGTTACGTTATGTTGTTACACCCAAAAAGAAATGGAAAGAGGGATTCACCACTGTTTCCTACACCTGCACATCCTTAATGCTGTGCACCATCTATTCTTTTCTCCTGCTTAACGGATAGTTTCTCTTGCTGCCTGAACTGGGAGTCCCAACAACCTTTGTATGCAGCTCACTGGCAATTGCGTGCTTATAGTCGGCACTGGTAACCAACCTTCTCAGTAATGTGTCAGCTATTGGCAGTTGCTCTGATGCTTAGCCTTTGCCAACAGACAAGCATACATCTTCAGATTTCAAAAGCATCCTACTTCATGTCCTATGCTTGGTTCCAGCAGCAGTCATTGATAGGGTACTGCAGCCTCTGACTTCTTAAACCATTTGTGGTACAGCCTGGGTCTTGTTCAGGCCCTTTTGCATCTCCGCATGCCTGTTTAGACAGGTTTTGCCCAGGTGCCATGTTTCCCATTTCTCTGATGCCACGGTCCCTGTCATCCCTGTGAGATTTTGATTCTAAAAAGAGTAGAGAAAGAGGGGAAGAAAGCATCATGTCACTGAAGTCCAAGTCCATTTCTTTGACTTTCCTCACCGTCTCTGCTTTGGCTGACTCACTGCCGGGGTTTGTTGGACATAACTGCTGTTCTCCATTCTTCCTGGGCATGATCTGTCACTGATTTTGCAGATGTTCCTACTTGTCCCTGCTAGGAATTTCAGTGCAAGTTACTGACTTGCAGGTGCTGCTGGAGACAGGATATTGGGCTAGGCAGACCTCTGCTCTGACCCAGTACTGCTGTTCTTATGACTCTCACAGCATCTGTTTAATCAGTGTAATACATCAGCTTGGGGGGGGGCAGGGGGAGGGGACTGAATGTTTTTATTACTTTTATTCACAAGAGCCCAGACTGGGAGGTTTTTTTCAGTTAGATGGTTTTTAAGGGGTGTTGCAAAAGCAGATGGACAAAAAGCTGCGTCATACTCACCTGCAAGCAAACAAATGGCAGCATTGCCAGTATGATTAATTGTTGCTGTACTAGAGGGGCTGCTGTGTCTGTGGTAGAAGGTCTAATGTGCCTGCTGCCTTATACAGACAATTGTTTGTGCTCACGCAGATTTTAAAGCACCTTAAACTAGATATCAACAGGCTTCCCCTTGCTGCAGCGTTCTAGGACCCACAAAATGAGGCCGCCTTCCTCTTCCTTAGGATACTGTTGGTTAGATGTGGGGGGTGTTTTGATTTTCCCTGTTGTGAGGATGGTAGGTAGGGCATGAGAAGATAGGACATGTAACAAGGAAGAAGTATTCTTCAGCAGTTCCTTTTTTAGACTCCTCTGTTCTATGTGCTGTATCTGTGTCATTTCTATTTACCAATGCATCTCTTTCTCCTATTTCTCTACTTTTTTAAAAATACCTTCCTGCTCTGGAAGCCACTTTGTCTTAAACCAAAAAAACCCAACCCCAAACATGAACAGCTTGGGAGCTTGACTGCTAACATTTTTTTTCCCCTTATGCTTTCCCCTACACTGTAATAGCTACTTTGCTACCTTGATTTTGTCTATTGGTAGCATTGTGGTACTTATTTGCTCCAGCTTAGGTATGTTTAGGTACTTTGCCAAACTGGAAACAAAAGGAGAAATATGTATGTTTTCCCTCTCTGTTTACCACCTACATGTTTAATATTGTGAAAAGCCTTTTTTACAAGAGTCATGCATCATAAAACCTGCCCTGTTTTCAGTGGTGGACAGCCAGCAAGAATGGCTTCTAGTCACGACATCCACACCATGCATCCAGTGCCATACATGTGCATAGTGTCATAGGAGAAGGTGCTGCCTGATACAGGTGAAATTTGTCACCTTTAAAAGGAAAAGATTTGCTTTTCAGTCTGGAGAAAATTCGAGGAGCATATTCATGCTGATACTTTTCCCAACAAAATTAGCAAGACATTTAAGGGATAGAACTAAGTACTTGCACAACAACAAAGTCATAATATTTTCTACTTTAAGCAGTTTTCCTTTTCATTACCTCTATTACCTGCAAGTACCTAAAAGGAATTTTATAAACATTTGAAACATACTTAAATTCCTGCTCTTGTTTTAAAGTTCTTGAAAGTTTGCTGTTAAAGCTGAAGCAAATTTAAGTAGGCTCACTGCAGTCTAAGTATTGATGGATAGCAAAATTTTTATAGGTAGCACATTTTGGAATATGATAAAGTGGCTTTACTTTTCTCAGCATCTTTCCAGATGCTGTGTAAAGTAATCTACGGAAATCTAACTATTACAGATTAACCTTCTTAGCTGTCAGGTTGCAGCTTTTATTTATGTTTTCGCTGATCAGATTAAAAATGCTGCAGACACAGGTTGTGTTGTTAATATTAAATTTTGTATTCCGGTCTGTAATAAATTACTTTCCTCTGTGCACTGGAAAAACTGGTTAGTAGAGCTCAAAGGGAGTTTAATTAGTAGGCTGTTTGAGACAGAATAGGTATTCCGAGTCATTGTTCAGAATTACTGTGAAATTTCTTAGTGTTGTGGTGGCTTTTGTTTTTTGTTGTTTGACAGAGGCTGAGGTACAGAACCTTAAATGTTGCTGAATTAAATCATTTTATGACAAAATTACCAGGGCTTTTCGAATTTGCATTCAACCAGGTTTCAGATATTGCTGCTGCAGTATATTGTTATGTCCTACTTAATATTCTTGTTTTGCAAAACAAACTCTTGTTTTTCTCCAGTTTTATGTGCCTCTGCTGTTTCCTTTAGACTGGAAGTGTTACTGCCACTGTTTCTACATAAAATGCTTCCAGGCTTGATGATGTACTGGGTTTTCATATCTTAGCTGTGCCTTGCCTTTCCCGGTTCCTCTGCTTGCATAGTTCTTCTGAGTGAGAGAGCATGTTCTTGGCCTCTTAACAAAAATATCTGTCCTGTAAACCAAGTTGCATGTTACTTATATTAAGCCACAGCTGACTTTTCACTCTGCCCATGCAGTTCTTTGACCCATCACGAAGGTGGGAACCTTGGTCAGTGCTCAGGCTCTATTGTGGTTCTGTTCTTCTGCCTTTCTTTTCCCCATCACTCCACCACTCACTCATCATCTCCTAGAACAGTGGGTTTTCTCATAAGCTTTGACTCTGGGTGCCTGGCATCGCGCTTTTGTGCAAAGGTTTGGTGCTGTGCTCTGTAATCTGAACTTAGTGTCCCTCAGATTGAAGCCCGACCAGTGAAAAATCACTCCGTTTCTTTTGGTTTGCTTTCAGTTTCTGCTCCGTTGTTCAGTATTAATTTCTTTAGTTGCCTTCCACTTCCGTCTAAATTTCAGAAATACCAGTGCTTGGGATGGGATGCAGAAAGGGAAGATAAGTCTGCTGTAATGAGGCATCTACCTTTTCCATGACTTACTGGTTCCCATTGTTGGAGTGCCTGTTCTCCTTGGTTTCAGACCATGTAATTTTTTTTACCCTCTTCTTAATTTCATCTTCTCTTATAGATAACAGTGTTAAGTAGCACACTTAATATTTCATTTCCAGTTGTAGTCTTTACATACTTGAAGTATCTGTAGGCTTTTGCATCTCCTTTTAGTCACAATTTAACCAAAGGTTACCATATTTTAATGTTTTAACACTGGACCCTTCTAATCTTGCATCTTAAGTCGCTGTCAAGCCTGAAGTCATTCTTGATTAAAAACCTGGTCATTGCTGAAAATTTGCCTTCAGTTTGTTGCTTTGCTTAGCTCCAGTACATACATTTCCTGTTATAGCTGAGTGCAGTCTTTACCATTCTTTATGTACTGCTGGTCCAGCAATGCTGTATCCCCTCTCCATGATGTGACATCACCTATTTGGGATGTGAAAGGCTCCCTACGACATATTGCGTGCTTTATGTATTGCAGTGACTTCTTCAATTCCTCTTGCCGACTTCTTTCCATGCTGCTGCTTACCATTTTTTATGTGCTGGTATGTCTTTCATTTTTTTCTGGGTCTATTTGTTTTCACTTTTTCTTACTGAGTATTGTTTTAACTCAGCCTGTTTGTTTCTAACGTCTGCATTCTTGTGTTTATTTCGTCTCTTCTTCAGCATTGAATTTACTGTTCAGGATAGACAAGTCATGGCTGTTTCTTGTCCATTCATGCCTGTCCTCAGAACACTGGATTTTTATAGTACAGTCCCTGTTCTGTTCTGGGACAAAGCGGGGAGGAGTGCAGCCTTGCTCTTCTCAGAACAGCTGCTAATTCAGAGGCTGTGTGCTCCTTGAAGGAAGGGGGAGGAGAAGATGAAAAGAAGGGAAGCAAGAGATGTCAACTGGAGGGGGCTGGGGGGAATCCAAATATTTGTTCAGAAATGGAACTCAATTGTCTTGCGTATGTCAGGAGCAGTAGCTTCTGAAAATGTACTTAATCAGTTGCTTGCAGTAGTATGAACGTGCTAATGCTTAAAATACAGTTTTACATTTAAAGAAACTTGATAAAAGCAGGAAAACAAAAAAGGAGGATAATATGTTCTGCAGCATGAAATGTGTGTGGTGTTTACAAGATATCTCCAGCCCAGCACAACTCAGTGGTCGAATAATAAGGTTAATGTTTTAGGGTGGGGGAGATGCAGATTTTGATCCCTGTTCTAGTGACGCAGTTACTCTGTCCAAGTTCACCCTGGAAATCTTGATGCCTTTCAGTTTCTTTTCTCCAAAATAGGAATAAAAGTGCTTTTCTCAGTGGTGTTTGTGAGGAAAGGTGCGTTACAGAGATAAAATGCTTCCATGCTACGGTAATGGGAAGCGCAGAAGACTCCAGCCAAGTCAGCAGCATCTGTCTCAAACTGCCACTTAAGCTTTGCATGCAGATTATCCCACTTCCTCAGCTACAGTAATTACACAGCTGACTTTGTTAAAACTCTGTGTAGTATGCAGGTAAGAGCAAAGTCTTGTTTCAGGTGAGATACAGAACATCTGAAATGCTAGAAGCTGTTAAGAGACTGTAAGGCACTATTTGCAAGAGTAGGCATGTTTTATATAGCTGGTATGGTCAAGTTTAAAATAGTGTAATTGCATGTGTTTGAAAGTCCTCTTCAGATTTCTGTGGGAGTAGGATTTTCAGAAGGATCTAGTAGTGCTGGGTAGCAGCAGGCTTTCTCAAAGCATGCTCCATCTTGTTCTGTTTTCTGGGTGGATGTGGTGGGGCTATTCCAGAGTGAGAATCACTACTGTGTCTAATTTTGAGGGATAGCAGCTACTGTCAATTGGTATTTAATTTACATGAGAACTGCTAGTGCTTCCGCATCTCTGAAAATCAAGACACTAAATTATAATGTCTTGCATTAAGGGATTTGTCAGAACTACAGAGGAAGGCAAAACTTGTGTCATCTCCTCTGACACTGCCTGGTGAAGTCAAGCTTTCTAACTCAGCAAGGTGCCGGTTGAATGATGTTGCTTTCCATTGCGGGGAGCTTGCAGTTGGTTTTGGGGGGTCTTGCTTTGAGGGGACTGTGTTCAGGTCCTGGTGGTTCTCTTCCAGTCAGAGATGTGGAGGTCCAGGGGTCCCAGTTACCTCACTAGCACTAATCATCTCATTGCTTTAGCTACAATTTTACGTTTTGTTTCACATTTTGGGCAACACTTTTTTTTATTCCCCTTTTATTTTTCTAGGCTTGTTGTCATGGTATCTGGCATTTCCCATTCAGATATTAAAATTGAGTGAGTGGTGTCTGTATGTCTGGTTCATTTTCCCTCTCTTACCCTCTCCCGAGGGAGAGTTTTACGTGGGATGTAGCACACTGTTTGCCAGGGCTTCCTTTGGGCAATTTTTTTTTTTTTTAATCATGTAGCAGCATCTCTGTTGGAGAAGGCCTGGTGCAAAGAAGCCCCTTCCCTTTGGACTGAAGTTTATTAAATCCTATGTGTGTAGAGCTCCCATGGGAGCTCATCGTGTAACTCGTGACTCCCCCAAAGTCCCCCAAAAAGGCCTGTCTCCTGCACAAATGAGCTTTTATCCGAGTCTCTCTGGCATTGTGAGAATTTAAGGCAGTGATAGGAGTTTTCTCCCTGCAGGTTTCCTATGGGGAGGGCCCAGTCTTTGCTATTTGGGGATCAGGGCTCTGATGCCTTAGGGGAAGAGTTTGCTTGAGGAATCTTGTCTTATCTGAGCAGGTTTGTGTCAGCATGTATGCCTTTACAGGTGCTCTAGCAAGAGCTAGGTGTCCGCCTGTGGAACACACAGGGATTTTCCCTGAGGTTTGGGGTTAGATTTGCTTATTTATTAGTTATGAAGCTACAAACATGTTTTTTAGGAGGGTATCTGTTATAAGGGTATCGCAGTGCAAGTCTGGAACCTGGTTTTCCTCTCCAGTAGCATCTTAACAAGGATCTATTGACACTCAAATTTTGCTGATGGTTGTTTTTAACCAAGGATAAGTTGTGCTTCCTAATTGTAGGTGTACTGTAGCAGCAAAGCCTATCTGGGGCTCGAGACTGGATTGCATTTCAATACAGCTGACTTTTCCCAGTCTAGAAGGAGGATCTTCTTAAAAGAGCTAACAAGGGCACCTGAAATATAGTCATTTGATAGAAGATTCCCAAACAAAAGTTGTACCCAGTCACCTTCCTGCAAAAGGCAAAACCCAAGCTATTTACTACTCATACTTCTCTCATTTTTGCTTTGAGAAAGACTACATGTTTTCCCCTAAACTCTTGCAAAAGTAATAGTTATATTGAAATAGGAAGATGATGCTTTCTTGCTATTCATGGACAACATGTATTAAATCCTAGTCTGTAAAAATTATAAGGAGTCTGTATTCTAAATAAGCTATAGACTAAATGGATGCTGTGATAAAGAGCTGCATTAAGCACTGAACAAGTTACCTTCGAAGTTGTATTACAGTTAATTGTCCCAGTGACAGCCTTAGCTTAATTGTTTGGTCCTAGGAGCACTGTGTGCAGAAGCTGCTTCGCTCCTGGTTTGCTTCTCCTGTGACTGCAGTGTGCACCACTGGGGTGACAGCAGGTGCTTCTCCTCCGTAAAGGATGGAGGATGAATGAGACTGATGTTACTGATATAAAAAAGCTTCAGACAAGGAGCAGGGTTTGAACTGGTCTCATGATCAGATCTCACTTTCCCTTGATCTGAATCTTCTCTCTATAGCTTACTTCCTTTTTTAGGTAAACAGCTCTATTTGTTGGTAACTGTCATAAAATAAAAAAAAAAAAAAATGAAGCACGCAATTCACTTGACCCTCTTTGTACATTTTGAATGTTTCTTCTCAAGGGTATTTATGTAACCTCCGAAAGCCCCTACTTCATACAGCTTTTCATACAAGTTGCAGTCATTCTTTGTCCTTCCAGGAGTATCTTTACAACATTTCTGAAATGGTTTGGAGGCTGACAGGATTGTGCTCTGAAATGGGACTACCAGCTGGAGCAGGGCTTGCCTTGAATGTCAATAAGTCTCTTCTGTTATTGTTATTTGGAAGATGGAAAGCATGACCAGTCTTTCTCTTGCCCCTGTCTCTCTTGCTGCTTTCCTTGCCAGCCATCCATAGGTGGCATTTATTAGGAATATCCCCAGTTTGAGAATCATCGGGGAAGGCTGAAGAGCATGTGCAGGTCTGCTTGGAAGAGCCACAGGTGGACAGCAAGTTGACCTCAGCCACTTCGACAGAGAGATCACCCTGGCACCAGTTTCTTCCCTAAATGCTCACTGAGGTTGGAACAGGCAAAAACTGGAGCCGGGAGAATTCATGGCGAGCATTATTTTATCTTTTGGTCCCAAACCTGGAGTGACTGAAGGCTGTTACCGTCTGACGGCTTCTGCTTGGCTAATACAAGATGAGCTGTCAGACATGGCCTACTTCTGAAGGAAGGGATTGTGTCAGAGAAAAGCATCGGCGCTCGGTGGTGTTCGTGTTATGGCTGTCAGGCAGACAGCTTTAATTAGGTTTTACATTTGGGCAGGGGACAACAAAACCACGATTTAAGGCAGTGTGCATTGTTGCTGTCCCATTACGTGCTTGTTTTCATGAGTGACTGTTCATAGTGGGGACCATAGTCCTTTAACGTGGCTTTGCATTCCAGAGTAACTTATTTTCAAGAAAAAAGGGTGTTTTTAAAACTTCTTTAACTTATCTGGTCACAGGTGAGCAATTCAAAGTTGTACTCTTCTCTGCGTTGCTTTTAGAATAGTCTCCAGCAATAGGAAGGCTTCAGACTTGTCAGAGAAAGTAGTTTCCTTCTACTTTCCTTGTGGGAATGATTGCAGTAGGAGCTGTATGGAGAACAAGCAGCAGGAACAGTGTATTAGTAGAGCTTCAGAGTAGAAGAGGTTATTGAGCACTTAACGCATCTTGCCAAAACCTTCCCTGGTTTAATTCCTGCTTGAGCTAGAGCATAGCTTTCAGGGAAAAAAACTGAACTTTCAGAATTCCCAGTGGTAGAAGAGCTGACAAAATGCTTGGTAGGTAGTTAAAATAATCTGTTGCCTTCAGTGTCAAAATCAGAACAAGCCTTCCCCAGGAAAACAGCTTTTGCTTTTGTTTCTAGTCTGGTTTCTCTTACTTCAACTGTCAAGCAATGGGACTGGAAATACATAACTCCATGTTTTATCGGCTGGACAGACATTATTAAAAAAGAATAAAAATCAATCTGTACTTCAGATGAGTACTAATGTAGTACTGTTAAGGTTCAACTTAACGTTTTTTTGATCAGGTAGACAGATTGCCCTCCATCTTTCAACTTGAAAGAGTTTTTCTATCCTATAGTCTGTTCTCATGGCACCATTGCCAAGGCACTGGTATCTTCCTTGAAGCACGTACACCAGGACTGGGCATGGCACTTCGGCAGCGAAGCACACAGACAGATCAGAAGGAGCGATTTATTTTTTTCGTCTTTTTTTTTTCTTTTTCCTTCGCTTTTTGAGTGTGTGGCTTTTATGCCAAGAAGAATTGTTTTAACCCTGTTGGCAGCATTTTAAACCTGAGATGTGGTTGATTATCTGTCATGCTGTATCAGAGTCCTTCATTTCCCATTTGGATACTATGCCAAAGTTAACTTGGTTTGTCGGGATGTAATCTTGGGTTTGTGCTATTTAAATGTACGTATTTGTAGTTTATTGAGGAGTTTAAATTGCTTTGCACCTTCGCTCTGTCCTCTTTGTTCTTACCCTCTCATACCATCTTTCTGCAGTTGATCTTCAGGAGCAAGGAGTTTGGCTTTTTCCACTCATCGATGGAAATAAACAGTGTAGGGCCAAGATCTGCTTCCTGAGAGAGACCTGTAGGAAAACATCTTTCTGGTGATTTCCTATTCACAATTCCCAGTTAGAGATCTGTTGGCTGATTATTTTTTTTATTCCATTTAATGTGTGCCATGTTAATTTTGTTTTAGTCAATTAATAAGCAGTACCAAATCAAGTGCTTTATAGAAGACCAAGTATATCAATGCTATTAAATCGACATTCTTAAAATTTATAAGTCAAACTTGTAATCTCATCAAGAAGGATGTCAGTTTAGTTTGACAGAAGCTATTTTCCGTAGACCTAATTTGATTGACATTGATTTTATTACCCCTCTCTAATTCTTTATTATCAGAGTCCAGTATCAAATATTCTGTAATTTTGCCTTGCTCAGCATTAGACTGATGGACCCGTAACTGCTTGGGTCATCCAGTCCTCCTTTTTTGAATTTCAGTGCAAAATTGTCTTTCCTCCAGGCTCCTGGAATTTGTTCTAGTGCTGTAAAAATTGCTGAAAATCACAAGAGCGCCATTTGCCCCTTTTTTTGGAGTCTATGCTGTGCAAGTAATCCAGATAATTCCATTTAAATGTGTAATTTTAGGAGCTCCTGTTTAACATCCACCTGGGTTGCTAGTTAGTACTTCATATAACTTCTTCAGGTGTACATAACACATCTGTTCTCTCTGTACTGTTACTATTGCTATCTGCTAATGAGTCAGCATGAGTGTTAGGGGATTTTTTTTCTGTAATCTAAAAAAAAAAAAAAAAGCTTTTGTTATTCCGACCTTTATTAGCCAGAGATTTCTTTCTTTGTTTCCTATGATTTTTCTTTTCTAACTTACTTTGGTTTCTATCTGTTTTCCCTTTATCTCTTAATTTAAATATGAAATTGGCCGAAGCAGACTGGCTTACAAAGGAAGTAAAAGCAGGTACAGTTCTCTAACTGGCACTATTTCATAATTGCAGGTTTTGGGGTCTATGGATAAATGTTATAAACAGGGTATACTGATTTTTTTTTCCATATTCCTTCTCATGGTTTGTTTTAATCTTGGTGATTTTCAGCTCTGTGAAACGGAGCCTTCTAAAACATGAAATACGTACATTACCAGCTTGGGCTGGCTTTGCATGTGGGTTTTGGTTGTTTTTTGGGGTTTTTTAAGACTGTCAAGTCCTTGATAACTTTTAACCCTGTTACTGCTCACTTTTAGACCTATTCTTTACCAGATCATAGGAGGTCCTCTACACGTTTTCTGCAAGCTAGATAAAACATTCAGAAAGAGTAATGGTAATAGCAATATAACAAGGTGTTTGTTTAGGATCATCTAGAATTATCTCTTGCCTGCCCTACTGAATCGCAGCATGCGATGAACTATTGGATTCCAAATCACAGAAAATATTTACTATTTACGGTGCTGTTCCTGGGAAGTGTAGCATGGGAATGAACTTCAGTGTCTGTGTGGGATCCTGCTGAGAGGTCCAGCTGCTTGATTCGTGCTGCCAGATTGCGTCCAAAGAAATGTTACCCTTTTCGAGTACATGCAATAAGAGTACATGATGGAAAAAAAACCCGAGAGTTCATATACTGCTTCACCATATTCTGTTACAAATCCTTCTCTTCTTTTTCTACCAGTAACAATTTTTAGTTCTTTCATATCTAGAGTCTGTGTTTTGTCTGACATAAGGTTTATTGCTCTTGAGAGTAATTTGAAAATAATATTTTTAGCTGGATATATAACTTTTTTGGATTCTTAGCTATAAATGTTTAGCACACTAAAACTTTATGATGTCTGCCAGCAGTTGTAAAGCTTTTCACAAATTATTTTTTTCTGGGTTTATTTTCTTTCAGGTTTTTGAGATATTTGGAGCGGGGGGCCAGGGGGGTGGTGTCTGTTTTCATTAAATGATGGTGTTTAGGGAAGATGCTTGAAAATAGAAAATAAACGAAACCAAATATACCCCTGAAGTGGCAAGTTCTTAACTGAAAGATTTTCTCCCTTCAGCTTCACTGGTACAAAGTGAGGTGTATGGCAGAAAGCAGCAATGTGAATTTGCTGGTTGAAATAACTGTACCAAGATTTCAGTGGGTGCAAAGGGTGTGGGGTTTGATGTTTTTTAAGATAAGAGGGGCTTTTTCTTGAATTAACAGACATTCAGTACCTGGAATGCTGAGTAGACCCACCCTTTTTTGTGAGAATATAATACAGCCAGTATAGCAATTAATGTATTTGATATGAAATCATAACTAATAGCTTATGAGTAACAGGCCTTAAATTCTATTACAAGTTTTAAATATTTCATGATGTTCAGGAGTACATACTAACAAGAAATCATGTTTCTGTGTACGTATTATTCTAAGCAAAATTGTATGACAGTGTAATTGTTTTCTTTAAGTCAGGTTCTGCAGGCATGCCTGCAGACAGGTTTGTTCGTGTTGGTAATCTTTATCCTTCACCTTGGAGAAAATACTTGTTTATGTTTCC
Organism: Astur gentilis; assembly: GCF_929443795.1. NCBI lineage: Eukaryota > Metazoa > Chordata > Aves > Accipitriformes > Accipitridae > Astur > Astur gentilis. The sequence continues at coordinate 8,372,455 of NC_064887.1, read as the reverse complement.
AGTTGATAGTGGGAGTCAGAGATGATGATATCTAAATAACTTGAATAATGTTATTGGAGAACTCCAAGGAAAGGAGTGAATGGTCTATGAAATTTTCATACCGTTCTTTTCTTATATTGCCACTATTTCCCTTCACTTACAGCTTCTGTTGTCTGCGTGTTTGTTCTCCTTGGTCTCTTCCTTGCAGAAGTATTTACAGAAGTGAGAACGTTCCTACGAGAGGTTATTAAAAATTACTGTATATATTGTAGAGGTTGGTCAGTCCATGTGCCTTGACAAGACCAGTGGCTGGACATGGAAACCCATGTTCAGACAGACAGATGGACATAAATCCCAGGGCCTTGCGTCAGCTACTCCTGTTATCTGTGTACCTCTGAAAGTTGATAGATGGTTAATGGGAAAAGTAGGGACACAAACCAGGCTTATCGAAGTCCTGATCCTTGTGTCTCCCTTCCTCTGTAAAGAGATTCATTTCCTAGAGAATGGCTTTTTTCTGCCTCAGACTTTTTAGGATTAAGTATATTAAGGATATGATATGTTTAGAGGCACAAGGATTGGGGCTGTATAAAAATGTCTCATTTAGACAAGAAGGGGAAGGCATGGCATGGCAAGTATCTTTACAGTATTTCTGCTCCAGGCTTTGTGCTCAGTCAGACTTCAGCTCATTCTTGGTTAATGTTGTGTAATATTTTTGTTGAGACTAATTCAGCTCTCCAGGAAGACTGGATATGTTTTTATATATTATTTTTTTTCTGAAGTTAGATTGATTGGATGGATTTGCTCCCTGGATCTACTGTAGGTTAAAACAGCCATTTCTTACTCTTATGCCTGCTTGTGGGCATTTTAGGCGTGAACTGCGGTTTTTCCATGGATTTTTAAGGTCTTCCATCACATAGTTAGCAGCTTTTAGTGCTTTGATCTGATTTTGTAAGACAGAAGCGCTCCCTGTATTTGTGTTAGAGCAAATGCTGTATTTTTGGTGGCGTCTGACTTTGAGAAACACACAGATGCTTTTTTGTAGTCCAGGAGACAAAGAAACAAAGCTTTGTGCTTGGGAGGCAGGATCCGTGCCTCCAGGGTACATCAAGGCACTTGGTGTGCAGCTGCTTTCCCAACCTCCGCTTTCTCCTGGTGAACAGGAGCTGGGTCGCCGTTTGCCGCTCCGGCGGATAGAAGTTTTCTTCCAGAAGTGCTGTCCTTCTCCTCGGGAGGGATTTTCACATGTTTCCTTTCTCGCTGCCCGTGAGCGGGAGCACTTGGATCCCCTGCACATCCGCGCCCGGAGGCAGGTCGTCCTTCGGCGTGCTGCTCTCCAGATACACTGATGGGTGTCTGAGAAGGAGCGTGGTTGAAATACAGGACCACTTGGGCTGGCTCCTTCATGAAATTTGATTATCTGTGTATGTTTCCAAGCGCATGTGCCTTAAAACGATATAATTGCTGTGTTTTCCAAATGTGCAAAATAACTTCAGTAGGAGGCTCGAGAAGGAAGGGGTCTGGAAGTGGCTGTCTGTCGCGTTGCATTAATAGAATTGATGCTGCAAAACTGCTCCTTGGGAATCGGGAAAAGGTGCCTCTCCGGTACAGGCTCTTGCAGCCCATTGCAGACCCACGGCTCCGTCCCTGCGCTGCGTGTGTGGGGACCTGTAGTGCGAACAGCGTGGCCTCTCCAGCTCCATGTTACTTATCCCGGTTATTAGCCAGGTCTCCTCTTCCCACTGCAAATGCAAACACAGATCGCAGTAGTAAAACAGAAGCTGTTCAAATTATTTTGGCTGCTAAAGTGGGCTCCTGCCATCCCATGCGCAGCAGCAGTTGTACTGTTTTGGTTTTGCTGTCATCTCTAATACACGGAGGAAAGCTTTAATGTGGTCTCTTATCCTACTGCAATTTGATCTGTCCTTTCTCTTCCTATTTACTGGCTGCTCACTGAGCAATAAAACAAGATGTAAAGGTGGCTGTCTATTTCTCAGCTGCTTCAAGGTTAGTCTTAAAACAAAGTTTCCTGATTTTTGCATTTTAAACATTTACAAACTTGTTTATAAACAGTAGCAAAATTATCTCTTTTGTGTTTTCTATCGTTTTTAAGAGGTGGCCTCATACTGCAGTGGCAGGTCAGCCAGTTATATTTATTAGGAACTCGGCACAAAACTATTACACAATTCTGCTGCTATCATGCCTCATACATGCTTTTCAGTAAACACGTGGGGAAGGCAGGGTGGGGGGGTTGCTTCTTGGGTTTTTTTAAAGTAGGATCTTCAAAGCAGCAATTGAAAAATTTTATGTTGGCTTCCACTGTATTAAGGAGATAATGAAATGGTGAAGAACAGCATAGAGACCATAGGGGAAAGAAGGGATGAAATGAACAGTGTAAGAAAACTGTGTTCTTCCTCTTGGAAGTTGTTCCTGTGCTCAAAAAAATAAAATACTGATTCCTTTTTTTTTTTTCTTTGTTTCTTGTGTTTCAACAGGGCAGAGTTTAGGGTACGGATTCGTTAACTATATTGATCCAAAGGATGCAGAGAAAGCCATTAACACTTTAAATGGACTCAGACTCCAGACCAAAACCATAAAGGTAAGACATATAAAACACCTTTTGCTCAATTCAGGAAGTGGAGAAAGTTGTTGAAACGGGTTCTGGCATTTTCATCGCTATTTTAATCTCCATTGTTAGGGGCACTTGGCTAACAAGTTCCTCCTTGGAACAATGGGAGGACATGTGGAAGATGAAATCTCTCTTCTCTGAAATTGCTGCTGTTGTTAAAGTGGGGAAAGTAACAGGAAGCTCCTTAAAGCATTGCACTGAGGCTTAAATGTAGAATAAAACAGCCATAGTGACACTGTTGTCCACAAACAGAAGAGAAATATGCAGCAGTGTATTCATAAGTTACATATTATCTTGTATTTTAATGGGAAATACCTTGACATGTAGCTCTCTTAGTGACACTCTTGTTATTATCAGGTGTTGAAAGTATGGTTCTCTCAAGTTAGAATGTCATTCTCAAACAAAACAAAAAAAACGCCACCAAACAACACAACACCCCCCCAAAAAAACCCCAACCAAATAAACAAAAAACCCACAACATCAAAAAAAAAAAAAAAACCAACACATTTTTATCTCGATTTCCACATCCTTAGTTTGATTTATTCTTTTAAAAGCAGGAGGGATTAGAGATCCCACTGAAGTCTCTCATTTCATTGTTGTAATACACCATTAGTTATTCAATGACCTTCTTTAGTGGTCTCACAAGAAAAGCAAGTTTCTATACTGTCACGTTTTTTGCTGCATGGCTGATGAAGCTTTTTTGAAACAGCTTACGGAAGATTTCCACATCCCGAATTCTGACAAATAGAGCTTAAGGAATGTGAATCAAAAAATTGAAGGGGAACAAACAGCAGATCTGATTCAAATTATCTGAAACTGCTTTGATCATATTTGAAGGCTGGCTTTTGATTTGTACCATTTTCTTAATTTTTCTTCTGTACTTAATTTGTATTTTAAAGTAAAAAATGTTAATAGAAAAACAGAATTTTTACTTTTGAAAATATTGGTACAAATGTCGGTGATTTTGTATCCTGGAAAAAAGATACTGTATGGTCAGTACTTCAGTTGTACTTGCTGTTTCTCACTGAAGGCTTTGATTTGGACAAAGTGGTATTCCCTAAGGCAAAAATATTTATTTGTTGGGTTCCTGTGCATCTCTAAGGATTGTTTCAAGCAAGGTTTTTCCTGGTCTGTTTGATTAGCGAACGGCTGAAGTCCTGAGGCGAGGGTTATGAAAGCGGTGGAGTGGCTGCATGGATTACACACAGAAGGCTACTTCTAAATCTCCCTTAGACCAAGCGGGTTCCATCCCATAGATATGTATGTAGGCTATATATCAAAATGCTCACAGTATGGTTTTGTGGAGTTAAATAGACAAACTTAGAGGAATATGTAAGGCAAAGCAGCAAAATCTACCGTCTTATCTACTGCTGCAGGTGGAAATACACACTTGGACTCAGCAGTTTCTGCTTACAGTGAAAAGTTGAGCAGTCAGTTGCTCTCCAAATTGCTTTTAAAGGCACATTATCAGGAAAAAATATAATATTTTGAAATTACTAACTTATCTTCTAGGTACTGTATTAAAAACTCAGTAGAACTTGAGAAATCTAGATCAGTTTTTAATGCCGTGCTTTTGTATTTTGAACATTATTCAGCATTAGCAGAGGTGCTACACTTCTTGTCCGAAGTACCTAAGTTGCTTTGCCTCTTCCTGACTTCTGTGAGCCAGAGCAATGCTATTGTAGTCATAATATTCCAAGGTTACAGGAAATATATAAGCTACAAAAAGGCCTCCAAAAACTCCAGCCCACGCCAATTATTATTTTATGTTTCTCAACATGCAAAATGAAACCATTATGCCTTCCCTTTCATCATGTATAGTAACATTTTTGTTATCCAGGAGCTTCCAATGCTAAAACATCTTTGCAGAATGTTTTCTCTTTAATTTTTTTCAATTCAGTATAGATTTTACAAATACAAGTCATTTATTAGGCTTGGCTTTTTCATGCTTATTAATAGGTAGTAGACTTTTATAGAATATATGACATTTTGTTGGCCTCTGGAAAGCTGTTAAAATTTAATAATAAGCAAAGAGATTGACTTAATCTACATGCACAGGAGCTGCGTCATTTCTTCAGTGATTGGGAAGATGTGTAGTCTTTTTTAAATAAAATTGTGTTCAAGTAAATGTTTATGCAGTTGCCTAAAACCAACTCGAAGGAGCCTTCCATTCAAGTGGCCAAGCTTTGGACATGCGGATATCTAATCAGGAGTTTCCAACCCAGTTTTTAATTGCAGAATAGTGTGCGATTACCTCACCTTACCCCCTTGGTTTTGTGTATTTTTAATTATGTTTTGCTCTTAGAAATCTTAATAAATTAGGTCTGCTTCCCTAGTACTGTGTGATGGGGATGGAGGTTTCCCAATGTTCGCGTGGTGTGGTGAATCGTGGTTTTTACTGCTCCTGGCAGTGCCCACGTTGCTGGAGATGTTCCTGGTTTCCAAAGGGCTGCTGAAGTCTCCTGGCTTGCCTGTTGCCCCCACATGCCCCTTTCCAGCACCTCACTGTGACTGATTATAAGGTTGAAGTATTTTGATTCATAGAATTACTATATTTAATTATCAGAGCTGGTTACTTTAGTCTAGCTAGATGCCCTTTACAATTATTAAAAATGCACTTTTGGTGCCTTAAAAAAGCCTGTCTCAAAAGAACATATAGAAAGGGATTTGGTGGCATGTAGTTCTGTAGGCTAAAAAATATTTAATTAAATACTAGAATAACATTGAGCAGGAAGAGTACTAAGCATTACTTTATTCTTTTTTCTTAATGAGTATGATTGGGTTTTATGCCCCAGAATGAATCTGTAGTGTCCTGTTGATGGATAGGCTGAACTTTGGCCTCTGCCCATGTATGCTGCATAGCTGCAGCCCTGCAGGTAGCATTTCTATGGGTACCTTTTGTTTGGAAGCTGTTTTGATGGAAAGTTGAATAATGTGTGAAAGCCCTTTTACAGGGGCGAATTACTTCTGCCTGCCAAGGTCACCTTGGTCCTGCTGGCTGTGCCCCATCTCCTTGCTCAAACAGTTGTGGGCTCTGCTGTCCCTTGCACAGAGACTGAACGTGAGCTGGCTCTGGGGGGTCATATTTGTACTCATTTTTTGACCCCATAAGGCTTAATTCCTGTTTTAAAAAAAACACACATTTTCTGCACGCGTCCCCAGATCATGTCCTTTTCACTTCTGTAACATTTTTGTGGCAGCTTAATGTTCTCCTCTCCTGATGCCTTGCAAAACAGCCATGCAGTCACAGGAGGAACTGGTTTTATAGCAGGATCAGCAAAACAGCTAGGCACAGTCTGCTCTCAGATGTGCGAACTAAAAGAACTGAAGAAATGTTCTTTTTATTATTTCATTGTTACAATAAATAATCCCTTTTCACTGTAGCAGCTAAAATATTTATGTGCATTTTATTTAAGTCAGTGATGCCCTTTCAAGTCAAAGTCGAGAGGTGACTATTTACAGAATATCTGTTTGGGGAAAGCATTGAAGGAAGTGTTATGCATTTGGTGGTAATAGGTTATACACGTTATGTTCCTCCTCAGCTGATCATAGTGCATATTTTATTTACGCCATTTCGTAGCAGCAGCAGCATCTTGTGAGGGAAAAGGGCTTCACTTTATTTTTACAGCTAAAGCTTGACATAATTCTACAAAACAGCTTAGAATGAGGGAAGACAGAGCATGTGTTGAAATAAATATATATTTCAGAAATTGAATCTATTTTTAGAAATTAAATTTGCCCATCCATAAAAGCATATAAAAGGTCACTGCTGCTGTTGAAGATTGCCTGGCAATTCAGTTGCATCAAGTATCAGAGGGAAAGTAAGATGTGTGATGCATGGGATTGTTTAAACTGTGCTGCTTTGCCCAGAAAAAAGGACGATGTCTGAAAGGATGCAAGGGAAGCATTTTACAATTTACATGGGGATTCAGGTGACCTGGCTTCACGTTGGGGGACGCTGGGACAAGGGAGAAAGAGTTTTGAAAGGAGGTTTGAAATCTAAAAAGAGCTAGTGACCCCCTGAAGTAGAGTCTTGCGTCCTCCTCTCCTTCCTTTTCGCTGTCACCTGAGAAATAGGCTTGTTTCTTCCCTTGCAGGAGCAGGTAGCATGCTGTGATACTGCTGGAGCGAAGGGAGAAGTCTCCAGTGAGGGGAGAAGGAATCTGGGTTCTCTGAGCCCTTGATGCCTTCCAGTTTTTAAATCCATCAAATCTATCAGATGGTAAAATACCGAACAGATAGGATCATTCCTCTGTGATAAGAGGGTTTCTCTAATTATTTTAATTTTCAGCTAAATGAGTAAATAACATGGAATATAGCTGCTGCCATTTTAACACTTCTGGTTTTAGTTCAAAATGTTTATTTCTGCATTACTCTCTTGTTTTGATCAATAGGACTGGATGGTCTTAGTTTAAAATACAGTGAATAGGGCTGTGGGAGAAAGTAGTCCTGTATTTTCTGGAAATAAAGTAGTAACATTACAGCTCAAAGATCTTGCTATTTATCTTGGTTTCTCTGGCATTTTTCAAAATGCCAGATATTTCTACAAAACTCGGGCTCTAAATCTGTCCATGTTAATTCTTGTAATTGTCTGCCAAACTACAAACCATCCTGTCACTGTAGGGGAACCAAATAATAGCAACCTCAGACTTCTCCGTCCTACGAAGTCATTTGTCAAAAAGATTGCCTTCCAGTCCTGCTCGGCGGTGAAGGAGGCGCGGGAAGCGCAAGGCAGGGGAGGAGGAAGGCTGCGGCAGCAAGCGATGGGGAAGAGCGCGGCATCTTCCGTACCCCATCCCAAACTGCTTGGGGGGGAGGGGGTTAAACCCAAAAAGTGCTAGCTCGCTGATAGTTATGGTAGCAGAGCTCTTGCGTTGGGCGCCCTTGGTGCGACACTCTGCCAAAAACCTTCTGTTTCCCACCTGTGTTCTCCCATAGCCTGCGCAGGGGCTACCTGCCGCGGAGCCGGCCAGCCACCTCCTGCAGCTGCTTCTCCCAGTGAAGAAATGGGATGATGTGCAAGGCCAGGTGGTGAGGGGAGGGTGTACGCAGAGATTTGCTATACTCTGATTTGTGAGGTAGCTGGGAAAATGAAATAACAGCGGTGAAGGCACAGAGAGGGCTTAGGTGTTCTGTGAAGGAGAGGAGATGGAGGGACTGAAGAGGTGGAAGATGCTGGTAGGAGCTGAGCATGTTGGACTGTGTCAAAGAGAAGTTTGCATTTTTAAGTTTCCCTGCACCCTGTGTGCTCTGCCTGCTCATCAGCTGCCTTCAGATGTGCTCAGCTGTGTTTATACCCAAGCTTCAGCAGAGCTTTGTAGAGGTGTAAAAGCATGCACTCCTTTCCTTCCCTGAAAATTCAGATTACAGGCGTTTGCAAGCTGCAGGTTTGGGATGTGGTTGTTCTACAGTTCCTTTTAAAATAAGGTAATTGCTTATTCTGTTTTGTGGTAACTCAGGGTTAGTTGTAAGAGGGGTCATCTGCTGCGACTGCTGCACCTCGGGGCAAAGCCTTGGACAGGAAACTTTAAAGACGCCACAGACCTGGAAAGCCTCAACTAAGTTTACTTTGGTTTTGCTCTTCAGGATCCTCTGTCTGTGTAACCTTCTGGACTTCGTAGTGCTTGTTAATAAATCCTCCTCTATCCTTTGTGCCTGTAGTGATGCTGCAGCTCAAAGGACCTTTCAGTCCTGCGTTTGAAGGTTCAGATTCGACGCTGCTGCTTTCAGCAACCACCAGAGAGTCTTTACCTGTTAGTTTTGTGCATCTTCTTAATCAAGATTTCTTTTAACTGCTTCAGTTTTTCCAATGAGTCCTTTTCATTCCATGCAGCTGGAGCAATTATTTCTCTTAGCCTTGCTCTTGGTACAGCCTGAGTGCTTCTAGGTTATTATCTATGGATGTCTTTCCTGAAATGATGGGATAGACCATTGTATCTTACCTGCAATCATAATTAATCCTAGTAAAATGGCATTAAATTGCTCAACAGTAAAGTGCATTGTCAGTTCCCTCCATCCCCCAGCCAAGGGTTTGGAGAAGAGAAAGGACAAAGCGGTGCAAGTGGCAGATGTGAAAATATTCCCTATTCTGGTCTTCAGCCTTTGGACCAGAGGGCTTCTGCATGTGCTTATTCTGCCAAAGCATGTAGCTTTCACAGGAGGGTTTCTCAAATCTGTGTTTTTGCACAAAATTAGGGCATGGACGAGGGCCTGGAAGTGGCCGTGGGGAAACATCTCTTCTGGCTGTAGCCCATCCTCTGGTGTTAAGCAGATTTTACTTCTAGGTCTACAGGTGCGTGAAACAAGTGAGATAGTACTTGCTTGCACGTGTGAAGCTCTTTGGTTGTGTTAAAGCACTTCCAGTGTGTACCAGTGGAATAAAAGGCAGCAAGTGAAGGAAGGGTTGTCCCCATTTTACATGTTTGGACCTTAGGCGGAAAAAAAAGTGACTCACCCCAAAAGTCATGCGAGAAATCTTACATCTCAGCGTCACGCGGAAAGACAAAGCGAAGTCTTTCAGAATTAAGGTCAGCAAGAAGTTTAGTATTTTTGAATGTTACACAAACTTTTTTGAAAGCTGCCCAGGGAGTCGCTTAACACCGACTGCACCTTACCTGCTTGTGGCTGGAGAGATGTCCCAGGGAGGGCCGGTACCATCGGTGGGTGGTTTGGTGGCCTGTGGGTGCCCGTGCTGCCATGCAGCACTCTCCGATCAAAGGCTCCCGACTAGTCCCACGTTCCCCAGGTGAGTAACGCTAGATGCAGAGCAGGTCACACACCTCCTTGGAGAAGTTTTGGTTTTGAAAGGCGGGAGCTGCTAGGTTGCTTGTCAGCAGGTGTTTTGGCTGGGGCAGGGTGGCTCTGCTGGCGGAGCACATCGTTCCGGGGAAGGATGATGCCGTTCTTCGGAGCAGACAGGAGTTGAGTTTGGGGAGGAGGCTTCTAGAAATGGACTTACTGTTTGAGAAGTCCAGGATTAGGATATGAGCTGAAGGCATCTCTTACAATGAGCAGCAGTGAAGTGGTTAAGTGTCAGTGTTTAAATGGTTGCTGTTAGATGTCCAGCGCCTTGCCTCTGTAAGACAAATGGGATGCGTTCATGCCTCTGGGTGCCTTTGCTGTGGGCTCTGACCAGAGCGCTTCAATTTATGTTCTGAAGAGTCTCGAGGTTAGAAATGTATCAGAAAGTTTTCTAAGTGGGAAAATGGGTAGGAAATCAATAGGGAAGATAATTACTTTAACTTGGAGATACTTTCTGTGCTCCTGAACGAAAATGTGCATTACCATGGAAGATATGAAATGCTGGACCTTATGACTCTGCAGTGGTGTTTGGAGACAGTGGTGCAGCCTCTTGAGGTGCCTGTTTTATACTGAAGAGAAGCCCTTACACAGGCTAATGCTCAATGTCAGATGAGAAATATCCTAGCAAATGTTTTTCACAGTTAGTATATATATATTTATAGAAACTAACATCGGAGGCCAGCAAGCCATAAAATGAATTGTACAATATTTTATCTTCCTTGCAAATTTGACCAAAGAACTCCTAAATGATCTTATGCAGTGAAATATAACACCATCATTCGACCTCCAACTGTCATACAAGTGGACAGACTTTTTAATGCTGAGAAATGCCTGGGTCAAACAGTAGTTTGGCATTTTCCAGCTCATTTATTTGAATTTTTTGTGGTGGTTAGGATTTCAATATTCTTCTCTTTTTCAACACCCTATTTCATTACAGGGTGCTAACACTGCCGTGAGCAAAAAAAAAAAAAAAAAAAAAATCATTCTTAAGTGTGAACATAAAGAATTAATGCAGCATCCTCACCCAGTGCTTTGCGGTTTTCAGTGATAAAATGGGAGCCGGTTTTGGCTCCCATTTTAACTTTCACAGCACAAGGAGCTGGAGGGTAAGGGTGGGCGATTTCTTCCTTTGATAGCTAATACACAGGAAGACATCCCGTCCTCAGTACTAACTGAATAATAGCTTGCAAGCAGGATGGCACAGTCTAACCGATCAATTTGTCATTGGCTGACCTGAGAGGGAAGATGAAAAAGATTCAAAAGCAGATAAATAATTGACATTACTAGCCTTGAGTCCATTCAGCTCACAACCTTTTCTCCTTGATATTAAAGACGGCTGAGTTGCTTTTGGCAGCTTCTTTCTTTGGCCCAGGCTCCCCTGCAACCTGAATGTTTGATGGCAGGAGGAAATAAAAATTAGACCTGAGCAGCAATTGGTGTTTACATGTGCTGTGAGTAGATGGATTTGTGAGTGTGTGCAGTCTCTCCTTCCACTGTGTGTCTGCGTGGCCCACTCGCAGAGAATTTTCTGTATGTTGAAGTATATAGATATAAAAAATGTCAGGCACTCAGTGCTCTGGGAAGTAGTGGTTTTTGCATATCCCAATACTTTTCAACTTTCCTGTAATGTGGCATTTGGTTAATGAATGTGCCAGAGTGAGAAAACCCAAAGGAAACCCCTGGCTGTTTTCCCAGGAACTTTATTAATTTTGCAGCTCTCAGTTTTGAGGAATAGGTAAGGTCCCTGCCCCCACTCCAGAGAGGCTCTGAAGTGTTTTTTAAACTGTTATTCCTAAAGTAGGTTAAACTGTAGGTGTCTGAACTCTTACAGTACCCTCTCAAGGTAAGGCAGGTGCAGCGTGTGGAGAGAATGTCCGCTTTTCCGAATGCCCTGGCACGGGGTATAAATGAGAAGCCACTGACACGAGACCACCAAACCAAGCACGGTCAAAACCAGTGATTTTTCGGCACGGTATCTGTAGGTGACAGCACAGCGTAGTTGTCCGTGGTTTCCCCAAGCACTTGGCTTCATCTTAGTTACATAAAAGCCGAGTGGGTGCCGTGCGTGTTCTGGTCCTGGAGCATCCGAGCGGGGTTTGGGACCAGCGATCCGGTGGCTGCAGTGCTGCACCCCATCGGGAGCTCGTGGGCTGTGAGGTCCTGAGTCGCTGAGGCACAAAATAGTTTCCACCCCAAGATCCTTCTCCCTTTCAGCACTGATCTCGGCACCTGAAGGTTTCTCTGCTTGTTACGTCTGCTTGTGCCTTTGTGCTGTGCCTGAGCTTGATGCAAATGTTCTATCTAACCTCTTTTTCACATTTCTTTCCCTAAATTTTTCCACCTCCTCTCTCTAGCCTTCTCTGTAAATGTTAGATTTTAAAGGTTATGTACAAACATGTAAGTTGTAAAGAAGTTGCCAAAAGCCTTAAAGTCTAGAATCTTTAGAGTTTGTCTGCTATTATGCAGAGAAGATTGTGGAAGCAAATATTAGTCATTAACATCATTTTCTGTGTTGAGTCAACATCTATTTTTAGGTGTGGAGCACATAAAGACAACTCTTTGACACATAAAACACATCAAGACATCCATTTGACATCATTTATGTTTGGGCTAAGGCTCAGGAAGAGGGGAAGACAGTTGCTGAATGCATTGTATTTGTGATGGGACACACACACACACACACACACCATTTCCTTCCAAAACACATTTTAAGACATAATGCAGGAAGGTACTGATCTGTTTATATTTATATAAATCAAGATGAAGTGCAAAATATTCAGGTCTGGATCCAATGCTATTTCAGATGTGCTGCGAAGTAATTCTTCATGATCCGTGCTGAATACTTGCCATTAGGCTTTATCCAGGAAGTATTTCTATTATGTTAAATGTGTGTATTCTAAATGTATATATTATTTTTAAAGTGCATAAGGCTTTTTATGCATATATTATAATTATAAATCTGATTCATAGGTAGAAGAGCAGTTAAGAGAGTCTTGATTTAGTAATTTTCCAGCAGCATACATGCAGAGCCTCAGCTAGATTTTCTTGTTTGCTTGGCCATAATATTTTATGGTCTGGTTCTGGCCTTACAGTGCAAGGGAACTTCTTGTGATAAATTGCAGATACGACAATGAGTGTCAGTGTACAGTTCCCCGAGCAGATGTTCATTTAGTCTAATTTCACCAGTACTTTACTGTTCATCCAGAACAGATCTTGCCAGCTCAGGATGAAAACACAAAGAGAGAGAGCACAAAAGATCGCTCTGCAAATAACCTGATCTGTTTCAGACACTTGGGGGGGGCGGCGAAGAAAAACATGCTGGAACTTCAGAGTGCTACGTATGTGCTAAGGTTATTACATGTTAGATACAGTAAATCATCCATACACCCACAACCCATAGGGGTAAATTTACAAAGCCATGCGTAGGAAGCTGCACATTAATCTACCTCTGAACAATAGTTACTTTATGACTGCACTTAAAGAACCCTTGCGTCTGTTTTTAAGGTCTCTCTAGCTCTTCCTTTGTTCTGCCAGCCTTTCCTGGCTTGGTTGGTTTTGCAGAACAGGTAGCATCTGAACTTGAGGGTTACTGCTTGTGAAAGAAGAGAAAATAATCTGTCCATTTAAAATGCGGAGGGTGGCTCTAGTTTACTAATCTGCCTTTCCTTTTCTTCAATCCATAGGTGTCGTATGCCCGTCCAAGTTCAGCATCAATCAGAGATGCGAACTTGTATGTCAGCGGCCTTCCGAAAACAATGACCCAGAAAGAATTAGAGCAGTTATTCTCACAATATGGGCGCATCATCACCTCACGGATTCTGGTTGATCAAGTCACAGGTTAAAAGAAAACTTTTCTCGATATGTGCATATTTTTCTGGAAATGGCAAAATTGTAAACGCTTGCTGGCAGTTGGGTTTAAGACAATACGACTTCTCGTGTAAAATGCTGGTTCTTTACAAGTGTGCCTGTTTGGAGGCATAACTGCTGGCTTTTTAATGAGGGATCTCAAAATGCAGAATGTTGTTTACTTAAAATCGTTATATTAAATACAGTAGGGGCTGATTTTGGAGAATACAGATGGGGAAGAGCATTTTTCTTTATAGGATTTCCTTAATTTGCAAGCCATGTATTCTGTGAAGTCAAAACCAACATTCAGTTTATGTTCATTACGCAGATGAGGCTGTTCCTACAAATATTCATCTGTTCACATGTCTTTACTTCCCAGGGGTTTCTCGAGGTGTGGGATTTATCCGTTTTGATAAGAGAATAGAGGCAGAAGAAGCCATAAAGGGACTAAATGGCCAGAAGCCCAGTGGTGCTACAGAACCAATTACTGTGAAGTTTGCCAATAACCCCAGCCAGAAAACAAGCCAGGCACTCCTTTCACAGCTGTATCAGTCTCCCAACAGACGCTACCCTGGACCACTTCACCACCAGGCTCAGAGATTCAGGTAATTACCTGGAAAAGAACTGAAGTTCCACCAGTGATGACAATGTGGGGCAGGTGCTGCGCAGGAAAATATGCTTTAGTTGCGTAGGCTGACCTGATTTTCTTTGTAAAATTAAATATTCTTTCCTGGAGAATGAGGAGGAAAATCTGCTGACAGCAGTAGTCATGTTGTATTTACTAAAACAGCTGAAGTACTGTACAATCAGATCTCATGAAGGCTCATAGAAAAAGGAAAGACAGAATAGAGTTACACTGATAATCAGATGAGCAGTGACTATCCTGTTCTTTCTCATTTTTTCGGTAATGCTTTTATTTTCTGCTATATTATTACAGTTTTGATGCAGCTTAGACTTTGATGTTAATGACAGTGGATTGGTAGCAGGGAAAAAGCTGAGTCTGTTCCAGTCAGCAGCAGTATCATTAAATTTATTAGCCTGAGATATCTGCTCTTAGTATAAAGAGACCTTGTGTTAGTCTTTGGTGTGATACTTCAGCTACTTTCGGGGATGTTTTATGCTTTGCATTCTGAATATACTGTTTCCATCTGATCCATAAGCCAGAGTTAGCAATACATGATGTTCTCATTACTTTTTTATTTAATAGTCATTTTCAGGCAACCTAGCATTCAAATAAAAAGTCTGCCGTCAAAAAAGAAAACTTGGACATACATAACTGAGTTGCCTACTGGCTTTAGAAAATTATTCAAAAGCAATTTTATTTTTTCAGTGATGAAAAGTGCTAATGAATTAAAGGTCATAAAAAAAGTCAGTCATTGGCTACACTAAATTTACACTTGTTTGTCTTTAGCATGCAGCTGTGTCCATTGAGGTTATCACTGAATCCTTCCATGGGTAGAAGGTCTTTGTTGTGCTCCCATGGAAAGCAGATGATTATATTCTGGAAAATTTGGTGGTCATTTAGGTTGACATATCGTGGAGGATTAATACTAAATATGTATAATATAGAGGGGAGGATGTGTTATGTTAAAGCAGTTAGAATCAAGAATTTTTCCAGTTCCAGCGATTTTGGACTGTAACATTTTCTTCCCAAGTTCACTGTAAATATAAGGTGAACAGTGGAATTGTTTGCGAAAATCTCATACTAATATTGTCTAAAAAAGACAAATCAGAAGTGGATTTTTTAAAACCAAACCCTGGAAATTACGGTTTTCTCTAAGACTGTAGACAAGTTAAAAATGGCTTTAAATGCTGTGGTGGAAATTTAAGCACAACCTCAGACTTAACAAAGCAGGCTGGGAGTTGTTAGGCTCCTTAGATGTGTGGGAAACTTGTTGAACGTTTCTTCTTTGAAAATGGAACGCTATTAATAATAGTTCCATTGAGCGATCTTGCCATCTGTGAGACATTAACCCAAAGACCCTCCTTCTCTTTTCAGGCTGGACAATTTGCTTAATATGGCCTATGGCGTAAAGAGGTAATTAGAATTCCACAGATTGCCAGATGTCCGTGTTGGCACAGATTGGTGCTACAATTTATTTTTTTTAATTCACTAACTTTATTTTTTTTTTTAATTCCTTCTTTTCTTCCACCAGCATGTCAAATTCTTTTTAAGTTTGGACTTCAGTTGGTTTTGTTACTTTAAAGGCCACACACACAAATTCTGTGGGTTTTTTTCAACCTTTTTTTATTTACAGGTGGGCTTCTTAAATGGTTTAGGTGCAACAGCTACAAGCATTCAAACTGCAGTTGTCCTAAATGGTGCTTTTTCCAGAATCAGAACTATTAACTTAAGTTTTTAACTAATATCCGATCTGATAATGGAAAATTTAACAGTTCAAAACAAAAATTACGCTGCTGCTGTTGTCTAAATCTCACAGTTAAGACCTCATTGCTCCTACATCTGGCTTCACAGTTTGACTTGAAAATACAGCTGTGTGCACCTTAATCAGCCCTAAGTTTCTTTTGTTACAGGTTTAATACTTTGAAATTTTCTTGGTGCTTGAGATTTCTTTTTTTGTTTGTTTAAAATAGCTCTGTGTGTTTGTATGTATGTGCACGCATGTGTGATAAAGCTCGGCTGATTTATAAACATTTATGCTGTTTCATGAGGATGTTCAATGTTTGATCTGATAGCTAAAATGAGTTGACGTGTTGTTAGTGTTTCTTCTAATGGTACGCATCAATGCAAGCGAACCTTACAGCAAAACAAAGGTGTAGTCTTATTCCTGATGTTACCGTAAGATGTCCAGCCATCCCCCACAATTAAGATGAGAAAATACTTCTTAATCTTCTGAAATGGTCTACTCGCCACACTTGAGAATTATTTGAGCTTCTTTTTTTTTTTTTTTTTAAAGCTCATCCTGTAAAATGGTACGGTAAGTATGTCTTTACACTGGCTAGTAGAGGACAGTAACATACTGCCACAGTAGCTGTCACACAAATCACAAATGGTGAGACTACTTGCGAAAACAACAGTCGAAACAGAGGCAGTGTATCATCCCAGAAGCACTACTTCTGGTGTTCATTAGTACATTTGTTACACCTGCAATACCCTTAGTGGTGATGGTGATGTGATGAGTCAGAACTTCCCACCTGATTTTATCACACAGCTTCGCCTGCATTCTCCACTCTCGTTTGTTTCTTGATATATTGCCAAAAACATGGCAAAACTCTCAGCCTCGAGTACCTGTCAGGTACAAGTCGGTGTCAGAAGGACGGGTTTGTTCAGGGAGCCTTCCCTGGGGTTTTGCTGCTGCTGCTTCCCTGGAGTTGCACTGGCGTGTGGTGCAGGACAAACAGGGCTTAGTCTGAACTAGTGAGGGTTTGAATTCTGATTCCATATTACCTGCCGAGGGAGAGAGAGTTACCTGCCTTTATAGGTTATGCATCTGCTTTCTTAATATTCAGAGTCTGCAACGTTAGTCTCAAGTCACAGCAGTGTTTAAGTTGTTTTGTAGGCATCTGAACTTAGTTCTTAACTCCTCCCAGCGAATCTTAGACTTGTGCTTGCACTAGCAAACCTTGTATTTACGAGCATAGGGTCACAAAAAAAATACCATATTGATAAAAATTCCTGAGACTGCTTCTGAAACATCTTGTAGTGTAGCATTCCTGGGTTTGGGGGTCGGTGCTTTCTTTCCCTGTTTTAAGTATGTGGTACTGGTGGAAAATGAGATCTGCTGATGTGGAACAAAGGTTTTACTGACGCGAATTTCGGATCACTAGCTAGTAGCAAAGCTACTTATGCAATAGGTTATCTTGTATTTGTGTCAATACGCTTGCACTAGTTTCGGGCATGTTTTCTTGGATTTACAGCAGCTCCTCTGCTCATGGTTCATAAAGAGTTGAAAGCTGCATAGCTCCCAAAGGTTTCCAGGGAAAAGCCACTCTCCAGTGAACTGTGTGGAACTTTAACCCTTTACTTCAGTGCAGCATTCCTCAAAAATGCAAAATGTTATATATAACCTACTGTGTGACATGCACAGCTTTGCATTGTACAGATTTTACAATAACATCACTTACAGGGTAGTGTATCGATTAGTGTTATACTTCATGTTAAATTTAAACATTGCGGAAAAGGAGCATTTGCTGGCTTACGTATGTTACTCGCACAGTTGACGCTTGTCAGCAATGGGCTTAAAGTCCCATCTTCCAAATTTCAGAAGAGGTTGAAGCTGTTGGTTCATACAAGCTCTCAGTCCTGGCCTTATTTACAATTCCACATACAGTGGCAGGAGCAGTATAAATTGGCCTTGTCCAGCTGTCTTTGTTTTCAGCAGCTGGGGAAATACTGTGGGTTAGAGCCATGCTGAACTATTACGATAATGTTACTAGTTTCAGTATGCAGGAGAGAAACTAAAAGACGTTGAGAGTAGGATTTGCAAAAGTGAAGTTCAGTTGGAAAATTGCCATCCATTTTTAATAAACTGTCTGCAAACCTGTATGTATGTCTGAACATCTAATGCTGTGAGCATTTGTGAACTGCTCATTTATAGCATAGCTACACCCCAGTGATGTTCCTCAGCTTAAGATGAATATTCCAAGTGTCTCGAATATACGTATAAAGTGCCATCGGGAGTCCCCAGCATGGTGAGCAGCCATCAAGTGTGTAGTTTCTCGTATGGTTATTTAATATACACTGCAAAATACTGTGCGGATTGCTAAATGTATGTGGAAATACTACCAGTGTAAAAGGAGAAGTTTTGGAGAGCACAAGAGCTTACTCAGCAGCTCAGAACCGCCCCCCCCCCCCCCCCCCCTCCCTCAGTCATCACTCAGAAAATCTTGAGGAATTATTATTCAGTTCTGGTATTAATACTCATCATATTGAAGGTACATGTGAAACTGGATTTTTATTAAGACGTTTCCTCTGTGCAGTTGTTATTTTAAAACATATCCCAAAGTGTAGCTTCAGAAAGCGTGTCATTTTTTTTTTTTTCAAACTCATGAAAGGAAAATTATGTTGATCCTGAGGGCTGATACTGCTTAACATCTTCATTAATATCCTGAGTCATGGGCTGCGATGCACCCTCCTTGCATTAACGGGTGACACTAAATTGGTGAGGGAGCAGGGGCAGTCACTGTGCTGTCGGCCACGGCTGCCACTGGGGAGACCTTGACAAGCTGGAGGAACATGGTAAAATTCAGGAAAAGCAAATGCAGAGTTTAGCCCCTGACTGCTGTCTTCAGCTACCTACAAGGGGCATTAAAAAGAAGATGAAGCCAAGCTCTTCTCAGAGGTCAACTGCAAAAGGACGAGAGTCAACAGTAACGGGCTGCAGCAGGCGCAATTCAACTGAGTATAAGGGAAAATCACTCGCAGTGAGGATGGTGGAGCCCTGGAGCAGGAGCTGCAGGAGTGGAGTTCCCGTCCTTGGAGACTTTCAAAACTTCCTTCTGCGAGGCCATGAGCAGCAGATCCAATGCGAGAAGTTAGCCTCATGTTGAGCAGGAGGTTGTTCAGATGACCTGCATAGGTCCAGCCCAGCCTATGTTATTCTGTGATGGTTGTGTTCATCAGCGTACTGCCTGGCCTTGGCTTCCCGGTTCAGATGTTGAAGTGAAAGAAAACAGGTCCCAAACGACAATGGGGGGAGGGAAGTTAGGGTGCTACATTAGATTTCTAGGAGCTTGGCTCTGCATTGGCTATTCGAAGACCTAAGATCCTGTTACGGACATGAAGTCTCACAGTATGAAGGTATTAGTTGACATGCTCATTGATTACATTTATGCACTCACTTACTCTACGATAGCTGCATAAGTCTTCTTTAATATGCGGCCAGCTTTAGGACTTCTTTCTTAACTGGATTTTTTCCCAGTGTATGTCAATTAAGGACTATGTTAGGAGGAGAATTAAAATCTACCACTTGAAGACGTCTCTCTAAATCTAATAGTATTTCTGGCTAAAGAGGCTACTGTTATAGCTGAATCCTGGCAGTGCCATTTTATACTAATCTTTAAAATAAGTCTTGAAGTTTGTTTGATTTATTCCCCCCCCCCCCCCGCCCCAAAACTAGTAAGAGGTAAAGCATTAGATCTCCATTGCCCTGAAACTATGTTATTTTTCAGTGATGGGAATAAGTGGCAAATTCCTACAGGCCTTTTTAAATGAACTTGTGTTTATAGCAGCATGTGCAGGCCCTTCTTGACTTAGCTTGTCCTTAAGCATTTCTTTTATTAGATCTTTGTATACGTCTAAGTAGGGCTTATCCTTGAAGGGAGATGCATTTATGCCCAGATTTGGTCTGTTGATTTACAGCAGCTCCTTCCGCTTACGTAGGAGTTAGAGACCAAGGGTGGCTATGTAGGCATCTTCCAGGGATAGGATCAAGAACCTTCATTAACATTGGCTTATTTATTTTAAAGTCTTGGTTCCGTGTACCTTGTGCCAAGAGATATATTTAGAATAGACCCCTCTTTTTACTTGGTAGGTTTTCTCCGATCACAATTGATGGTATGACGAGCCTTGTTGGAATGAATATCCCTGGTCACACTGGGACTGGATGGTGCATCTTCGTCTACAACTTGTCTCCCGACTCAGATGAGAGCGTGCTGTGGCAGTTGTTTGGTCCCTTTGGAGCAGTCAATAATGTCAAGGTGATCCGTGATTTCAACACCAACAAGTGCAAGGGATTTGGCTTTGTCACCATGACCAACTACGACGAAGCTGCCATGGCGATTGCCAGCCTTAATGGATACCGTTTAGGAGACAGAGTATTGCAAGTTTCCTTTAAAACCAATAAAACCCACAAATCCTGAATTTCATATCCTTACTTACTAAAATATATATATATAAATATATATACGAACAAAACAAAAAAAAAAAAAACTCTTCAAGGCTTATATTCAACCATGGACTTTATAAGCCAGTGTTGCCTAAGTATTAAAACATTGGATATCCTGTGAGGAACAGGAAAGGATTTTATAATGCTTAGAAAAAAAAAAAAAACCTTTGATGCATTGAATGTTCTTTCATAGCTGTCGTTGTTGAATATAATATACATAGATAACAATGTGCAGGGATTTTTACCCGGCCAGCTAGTTTTACTACCTTCCTTGAAGGTGGGTCTTTTTAAGATGACCATTCACTCATTTGAAAAAATAATAAAACAAAAACAATTTTTACGAACTAATGGGATTAAAAGCAAGAAAAAATTTTTGTTTTTCTTTTCTTTTTTCAAAACATTGATTGAATCAGATTGGTAAACCCCCCACATAAATTAAAGAGGAACAATAAAAATTGCAAAAAGAAGAACATAATTTTGCAACTTTTTTTATTTTTCCTTTTTTCTTTTGTATCATGTGAACTAAACAGTCTTCTGTTAGGGAATGGGGTAAAGGGGGATACCTGATGACATAACAATTTAAATAACATTAACAATGTTGCCAAAGAGGTGGTCTCTTTGCTGAAAATGGGTTTCAAGAAAAATCTATTTTTATAAAATATAAAGAATTTTTACAAGAGAATCTGGATTTGAGAAAAAATATTTTGACTGGCTAATTTAGGGGAAATTGACAACTTTGTCATGTTCATACTGCACTGGTAACTTTTTAGAGATCAAGATGTGTGTTTTAAACTGGATTAGTAGATTGTTTTTTGAAGGATGGGCTACAAACAGATGATCTTCGTATCTTTTCATAGCATGTAATAAAAATATTAAATACAGTACGGGAGAGTGTTCTTCCCAGGCACGCAGTTACCCACAGTCAAAACCCAAAAGCAAGGAGATGAGTTGCAAGACGGTTTTTCTTTAAGTCATCAGTATGGGATATCAGCAGAACAAAAGTTAAAAAAAATTAATTTTTTGATCAAAAACTTCCTTGGTTTGAGCAGTAGGTGCTACAAAATTATTTACATATCTTAGTATCATAGTTAAATGTAATGTGTTTAGAAAAAATACATTTGCTTTAAATTTGTTAAGAATTTTCAAATTCACTTTATAGCCCAAGCTAATATAATTGGGCTGTGTTGGCACATTTGGAACACTGTTTATGTTGCTTGAAACACTTATTTATTTAATTGCCGATGTGATGCATATGGCCAAAATCAAATATAGCTAGTTTGGCTAGTCTACTTATTTGTTTACTTAAACTATGGGAAGAAGCATATTATTGTGTCATTTTGTTGTGTGTGTATGTGTATATATAATATAAATATATATATATATAAAGTTATTTTTTCTTTTGGTTAATTTATTATAAGTTGTAACACTTTGCTAGTTTTGTTTGTATATGTCTTAAAATGTTTTCTTATGATACTTAAGTGACAGAGGTATCAAGGTAACTTGTGTAGAAATATTGTTTGATATATTGTCATGTTTGTTGTGAATATTTTTTCTTACTGCACAGTAGAAAAGAAAACAACTGGGTCTTTATTTTAATGTAATTCAGATTGGGGAAAACAGAGCTAAGGGAACAAAATGACTGAGGGGGTGCTCTCCCATGTCCAGTGCACTGATCATTTTAGTATGTTTGTGCTTTGTATGGTTATATATTTAAAACAAAAAAGGGTCATGCTCTTCCCTGAGTACTAGAAACAGTTACTCGCTATGCATAATCTAGTTGATAGTTAAATTTGCTATTGCTTTTCTTGTCTTGTTATATAAAATCTTTTCAATACAAGTTTAGTCTTAATGGTAATAAAACGTTATGGTTATTTATAACTTGTGCTTATTTTGTGCATTTTTTCCATGCTATACCCACTAACTGCATGTAGACTAAGTATTGTTTTTTCACACTGAAGAGGCAAACTTTTGTAGTAGACAAATAACTAAAGCAAAGGCTGCATCATAATTTTATCAGTTTTTTACTTTAACAATGTTAGATTTTAGTTTAAAGGAACACTCATTCAATGTTCAGGGAAACCTTTATACATCATCTGCTATGAATGAGCGCAGTTTGCTGGGAAAGTTTTGATGCATTTGCTAAGCATTAGTGGGGAAGGCATGTCAGAATCTTTTCTCTACGATGTGTTTTACTATCTGAATAATAATAATAATTTAAAAAAATCTTTCTTAGGACCAGGCAGTTGTATACTTTAGTTATAATGAATGACTTCATGTTAACCTTGCTAGTTTAGATCATTTCTGAGGGAAAGTATTGTAAATGTTTTTTTCATAACCTTGTTGTGTTTGAATTATTTGTACTTTAATTGTCCAGACAATAAATGAAAGTGTGTAGAATGGCTATGGACTTTCCACCTTTTTAACCGTGTTCAGATGTTTTAGTAATCCCAGCTGCACCTCAAATGAGGTAGATGTTAGAGTCTGATTTCAGAAGCAAGGTCTCCAAGAGAGAAATGTACTAGTCAAACCAGATGAGCATATTCATTATTTGTTTTTCCTTCGGAAGGTTAGAAAGAATCGGCCATTTAATTTAAGATGTTGAACACCAAATACCAAACTGTAACTGTAACTTTATTTATTTGAATGTGGAAGATACTGAAGGATTTCTACTATATACAGTATTTTTACACAATGAAAATATAAACTCAGTCAGTATCAACACTTAACAAAAGTAGCGAGCAAATTTCAGCGTTAATACAGTTTTTAAGCCATCATTTAGTTTGACTTTTCTATGAATATGCTATGAATGTCATGCAATATGAAACACTGTACATACTATCTGTACAACAGTATATATGATCACACTCCAAATTTGATTCTTTTCACCATGTGTTATAACTAGAGTTGATACTTCTTTCAGTTGACTTGTTTGAATCCCATTAATACAAATATTCACTTCATGTTTATGTTCTGTAACATTCACTAATTGAGAATATGTACCTTGTAAAACTGCAGCGTTGCATTTCGTAACAGATTAGGAAAACTATATCAGAGGGCTGGATGGACTGTGTGGTTCTTCAGCTCCTTCACCTATTAATAAACTCGTGTTTTTGTGAGATTAAGTTACCATGTTGGTTATAATAATTAATTGCAGGCCACAGAATGAGTTTGTTCTTAAATTTACAGCTTGCTCAATTCGTCCTTAAACCAACCTGACCATGCCATAGTAAAATGCAGAAGTTATTAATTTGTTCTGTTTAAAGACTTGGCTCCGAAAACCATCATTCTTCCATCTATCTATATATATGTATATACACACAGTTTTGATATATACAGGTATATATTACGTACACTTCACCACATAGTGTAGCATGCACCAGCCCATTTAAAAAAACCTGCACTTTCCGTTTAAGAAAGTGTTTGTTATAAAATAACACTATCTACATTACAGCGTTTGTTAGGTTCATTGCCTAATTTTTTTCCTGTCCTTTCTTCTGTGTACCTTACACTTCAGAAAAGTAGTGAGCTAAAAATCACTGTACAGTCTAGGCAGAAAGGTGACTGTACATACTGGCACTTTGCTGTTGGCTTCAGAGGTCAGGTTTGGTCCAGATTATTTCCCCAGGTCCACTTAAAGGTTGGCTACTGATCCTTCCACGTCTCGGTCACGTAAGATATACCTATTTCTCCATTCTGCACAGCTTGCGTTAGTGAGCTTACCTAAGCTGTATGAGGGCTTACATGCACACGTACCACAAGAGAAAGGACTCTGCCCCTTTGAAGGATCCAAATGTCAGTTCAGTCCCCCTTTTGAGAGCATCACAAATGTACGCTGGATAAAAATGGTCACAGACGGGCCCTTGGTTCACTACACAGATCCTATGTGAGCATTTTTAGAAAGTCTTACTGAAACACAATTTCTGCCCAGCTGGGATCAGAACCAAATTTCACTAACACTCATTCAAAGTAATCAAGTTTTATATTTCTTTCCTGAAAGGGTAATCACTCTTTCTGCAATTAGCAAGCCTGCTGCATAAATGGAAAATCACCTGGGGGAGGGTGTTTCAAGTGCATTCACTTTATATTCCACTTTAGACTACCTTGGGCACAGTAATGGGCTTTGAATGAATGGAGAGGGGAGTGTATGTTGAAAATGATGGCTGGCGTATTCAAGATAGCAGTGAGCCACTCTTGAAATGTTTACGGTGGGAAGTCAGCTTACCTGGTGACGCTGAATTTGTAGCAACCCAACTGCAGACAAATATTCTGGTGCCATCAATGGTTTCCATTGGGATGGTGGGGCAGGGGGGGGGCTGGATGCACAGCACCTAGCAGAGGCTGCTACCTGGGTCCTTAAATCAGCCTCGGGGTAGTTGACGGGGAGAGGCACATCCAGAAGGTGTCCTGGGGAACCCCTTTCTCCATCGTCGGTAGCAGGAGCCAGGCAAGGCTGTTAACTGAACGCCTCTCACTTTCATGACCGCGGCTAGATGAGGAGGTAAAGCCAGGTCAGGGTGCGATGACACAGTAGATTAGCTCCCTGCCCTGGAGATCTTACAGACTGAGCTCGCTGCACAGAAGTAATTCGTTGTGCATACAGAGCAAAATGAAAGGAGATCAAATCCAGCATAACTTTACGAAAGCTCTGACATCTCGGACTAATCCAGTAGCTCCCTTCTAAAAATATCTGACTTCTTAAACCCAGAAGATGCGATGGAGCCGCTCCAGCTGAGCTTCAGTAACTCATAAGGGGGCATATCACTTGGAAACAAACAGGAGCTTCTGCAGGAAGGAAACAAAAAGCGACAACCGCACACAGGCACACGTACACACGCCCTGGGGGTGCTGCTCCCCGCCACCGCTGCAGTGCAGCCCCTGGCCGCGTGCGAAGGAGCTGGCTTCCATCCCACGTGCAGCGGGGTGGTAACTCCCACAACCGGGAGAACGCGTACGCTGGCGCGACGGGTACTTCGGAGCCCTTCCCCAGAAAGGCTGTGTGCCGCTGCGGTGCGCTTGAGAAATTCAAATGGGATCAAGCACGGTAAGGTGCCAGCGTGGTCAGGAGGATGGGAACTTGGTCTACGAAAAGAGTCACTGAGCTTAAATTGTTTCTATTCCCATAAACCCAAAAGCAGTGTTTCAAAAAGCCTGTTCCCTGTAAATCTCCTAGAGGCGAGCATCAGAAAGGGCTGTAGGAAGAAAAGTGACCAAACGGATGGGTCATACAAAGGCAAACTACTTTGACTTGCCCACAATTGAAGACAAGAAACGACTTTCTTGTTCTTTCTATCACATTAGCAGTATTTTCAAAATACTCTTTCAGTAGAAATAACTGGGAAGATGGGGACGTGGATACACACACACACAAAATTAAACAGCTGCTTTTCAGTCAAGGCTTGAAAATTTTGTCTACCGCACCCCTAAGGTATCACTGATATTTTTAAAAACCAGTCCAGCATATTTTAAAGGACTTAAAATATTTCATGCTTAATTTCATGCAGGTTTTAAACGTTACAGGGCTGCAAATTCTTTCTTGTGCGGTAGCAAAAAATAAAATCCTAAAACCTCTGCCCTATCCATTTCACAATAAACCTCCCGTTTTCTCTCAAATCACCGGGGTCTGGAGCCGCCAGCAATCGTGACCCAACTACTGCTACTTACTCACAGGCAAACACAACGCAGGGCTGGTTCACATTTCCCCCCCCCCCCAGCAGATATAAAGCAAACCAATGTGGTAAGTTGCTATGCCATCAAGTCCAGAAGCCCCCAACACTGCAGATCGCTTTGGAGTAGATGTGAGGGCTTTGTCAGCAAAACGAGCGTCTTGTCCCCAAACGCTTCAGCCACCAGCCTCGAGGTCCCCTGTGCCACCGTGCGCTGTACCACAGGTGGCAGCCCCAGCCCCGCTTGTGTAGTGCGACGTCCTCGCCGTAGCAGCTACGCCAACGGCTCCTGGCCAGCCTGGGGTGCCGTGGGGTGATCCCACCTGCCCCCCCTTGCCCCAGCATCCGAAGGACAAGAGGAATGGGTTTTACTTAGTTCTTTGTTAATACACCCAACTGGCACAGGGGAAGCACACTGGGGACCCTCCGTCCTGGCCGTTGTCTTAGCTGGCCCGCATGGTGCACAGCACCCCACTGCATCAACGCTTTACTTAAAGAACCAAGCTTCCTAAATTTCATTTCTCATTAACCCCTCTCTCGCAGTGGCCCAGTAGCCATCCCTCGGGCAGGAGGAGCAGGCAAATAACCGTCTTTGGCCTTATTTTATCCATCCTGACCACCTGCTTAACACCACGACCATTAAGGGTCTGTGTCATTCCCCCCTGCCCAAGGACACCAATGTGGACCCCACTGTAGATGAAGCCCCGGGTTTTGTGCCACACAAGGCTGACGGAGCAGTCAGCGATGTGGGGCTGGTGAGTCTGGAAGTGCCTGACCTCCGCTGAAGTTCTCCACTCAGCCTTGCATTTTCTCTTTCTCCTCCAAAACCCAGATGTACAGCCTGGGATGGCTGCATGGCCAAGGCACTGGTACAAGCAACCAGTGACAGCTTTCATAAAGACACAAGACTTTATCAAATTAGGAGGAAACAAAAAAAAAAAAAAAAATCCCCTAAACTTTGCAAACGAGCATAAGCAATGTCACTGAAAGAGCAATCATTTAAAAATAAATCCCTGATAAGGAAAGAACCCCACCAAAGGAAACGAGGCTTAATTCGGAGGGCTCGTCTGTGCTGCGTATCACTCAGCGCAGCTAAAACTGCCCCAGCAACCTTTTTCATAGCAATATCTGGGGAACCTGACGCTGAGGCCCAAAATACTTAATTTTAATTTGGTGACTTTTAAACACACGAGATCATTAGCTCTTCAGTTTGCGCATCAGAACTGACTAGAGCTGCCACGAGCCATTTGCTTTAAAGTAGCACTTAGACTTTTCTTCCCTTACGTTTTGTTGGAATTGCACAGGTCCCAACAAAATTATATGCAAGAATTAGCTTTTTATGAACAATACAATTCTGATTTTAAATCAGCACATGAGATAGATAGATACTTAATTAATTTTGTAGGATAAGGAATCTGTTGCAAATATACAGCAGTACACCCACACATCACCATCTGCTGTGGAGAATTAAATGTACAACTCACAAATGAAATCCTGCAAAGTTGGTGCAAAAAGGTCCTTGCTTGAATTTAAACAAGGCTGTGGAAACCTGCAAACACATTGCAAAAGATCATGAAAACAATAACAAATTTGTCCATCTGTGAGTCAGTTCTAGCAGGGTTGGGTTTTCGTTTTGGTTTTAATATTGGTGTATTTGCAATAATTGTTGCAGCTCACAATGCAAACTGTGTAAAGTGTATTTGATCACTTCTCTGGGCCAGAACAAAGTCAATCATAGAGGTGCTCCTAACGGGCTCTCTGTCACATTACGCCAGATCTTCTGTGTTTGGGGGGGGGGGGGGGGAACCAAACCAAAAAAACCAAATTTTTATTTTTTTTTTTTTAACATTCAGTTTAGCCACAATTTTGAAAAAAATTGGCAAATCTGGCAATTGTTGTGGATGTTTTATTATTAGCATTATTAACAAACACTGTTCTACTGAAGTGAAGAAAAATAAACATCAACAACTACTGCTGCCATGAAAAAACTCTGACAAACACAAATACCTGTACCCCTTTGACTCCTCTGAAGCCAAGCGTTCATTTTCTAATTTTGCATCATTTTCTCCTAACATACTGATTTGAAATGTGCTTTTAATTTTACACCTAGCAGAACCACATGATACTAAGTCATGTCTCCTGATCTCCTATACCGAGGAGATGGCTATGAATCTTTATAGCCAAGAAAGGCAGTGAAGTCTCTTGCCCTAATACATGCCAGTAAAATGTGTGGTTACGTATGAGAGGGCTGGAGCAGACTGAAAGAAAGGCTCTTTGTACAGTTGCAGCCCCTGCCTTTTCCGTGCTTAGCATTAACCCCCAGGACAGCTGAGACTGCCGAGCGCTCGCTGGCAGCCGCGGGCTGTAAATGAGCCCAGGACCTGCTCCTCACATTCTCACCAGCTGTAGACCTCAAAAAAGTTGTCTTCTGCAGTATTAGGATGACTGAAGCCATACCAGGGGTCCCTGAAACACAGATGCCCTCCTCTTCTTTTTTTAAATAGGGTGCCAGGAGAACATGCTGACATTTTCTCTGGTTACTACTTCATTTTATCAATAAAAGAGCTATAAACGTGCTGTCTGAAAGCACACACTTGTGATGCTACCAAGCCCATCAGCATCTGGAATTCTACCTGTGCATCCACAAAACCATAAGGGTATGTAGGAAATACGAGATACAGCATTCCTCTGCCATAGCCAAAAATTGCTCTGGCTTGATGTTCTTACAGGTTTTAACGGGTTTTTTTTAGAAAATTAAAAGACTTCCTAAACCTTTTCTAAGATGCATGTGCTTTTTTAACATATATTTATCCCCTCGCACACCTGGGAAGTACTCTCAGTACACACACACCGAGTATAATTTATGCTAAGGGCCTGTTACATGTTTAACTCAGATAAAGTGTATCTGTAATTAAGAAACGCAGCATCAGAGGTACAACGTGCATGTAAATTTGCAGCAAGGAGTCTATCAACTGAATGAATGCCGCTAAAGACTATTTAAAACCACAACCTAATCAGAAAACTACGCATATATATTTATATCAATATCACAAAACCCTTTGACATCCTCAGCACTGCTAACACTCTGACTAGAAGCCGACTTAACACAGCTGCCTTGGGCACACTTGCATGCATAAAAAATCAAATGACTTGATTAATCAGTTAAAGTTGCTGAATCATGGGCTTGCAGTCGTGCCTGCGTAGCCTTGGCTATCAACGGGAAACCGTCAGTGTGGGATTTAGATGAATTTCTATCAGCTGGTCCACAGACCTGTATGGCCCTTATCTTTGCCAGCATTTTTACAAGAAACAGAATCTCTGTCCCGAAAAATGAGCCTTGTCAAAGGGGTGGAAGTATGTGTATGAGAAGGGAGTCCAAAGGTAAGTGTCAGAAGGGAAGCAGATCTTAGAAGAAGAGGTAGGAATGCTGTGAGTAAGAAAATCCTGAATCCACTTGGAAGCCACCTCCAACAAACCCAGCCAGAGGCCCCAGGCTGCCTGGCCACACCGAGCAGCAGCTGAAGGTGGATCCCAGGTTGAGCAAATGGTGTCTGAAATTCAGCAGCATCACCAAGAAAAGAGCAGGAAGAAATAAAGAGCATGTGATATGGGTGGGGATGGAAAGCAAAAGCATCCAGGCAGTCTTATGTAAGAAAACTGCATTTTCAGAGTCACTGTAGCACCAGTGCAGCCACACCAGGAAAATGGGAGCACCTCTGGGTCTCTGGGGCATGAACTAGCTTGCCATGAGTATTCAAAAGTCAGAGAGGCTGGAAAAAAAAAAATGCTTTTCCTTAACACATGAAGAGCAATTTGTCCAGGAAAAAAAAAGAGAAATGTCTAGGGTATATGTTTTATTTGACTCCCACTGTGAAGGCTTACTGCATGGCTCATCCTACCCAGCATCCAACAAGCTTCACCTCTTCTGAGGAGGGCTGGAGTCTTTGGGAGAAGGAGCTTCCTTCCTCTGTCAGCCTGTGTCTGGAGAAAAGAAAAACCTCAGAAACAATTCACTGTGCCCTGCAGGGACCCTCTGCAGCAGCATTGCTCTCTGGCCATGTGCACCCGATGGGAATAGTGCTTTTTGTCATTGAGTTCAAACCCTCCCATCCAAAGAGGTTATCCTTTGGTGGGATCTTTAGATGACAATAACAGCCACTGCTCCTCCGAAGGACACCAACCCAGCTGCTTTCTGCTAGGAAATCAAGAAACATTTGGTTAAAGAAACAAACAAAAAAAGTCAGATGAAACCCTGGTGAGAGCTGGAGAGCCCGAGCGTGTAGCTGCTGCCTTCTCCACCGCCTTTGTCCCAGGTGCCCACAGTGCCCAGCAGACTGATGATGCGGTGGGGAGGGAAGGCCGGTTCGGGCAGGAGAAGGGTCCCTGGAGGAGACTGCTCCTCAGTTGCTGGTGCCTTCTTGCCCAGTAGATCACAACAGAGAGAACCATGATGACACATTTGCCAAATCCATCCTGCCAGGCAGCTGGTCAAAGCTTTTGCTTTGCTTTTTCAGAGTGTGAGCAAAGTGTCCTTGAACGAGTGTTTAGAATAAAAGAAAAAGGAGGGCAAGCAGCCTTTGTGCCAAACCTCTTACATTTTCTCCACAGTGTGACTGCTGCACTTGTGAATGATCATATTAACATATATTAGAGCAGTTCATGTGCCAGTAATGGAAGAGATTGTCAAACCATGGTATCTTATCTATTAAAATAGCCAGAGTAATAGTATCATGTTGGCTAAATTAAAAAGAAGAGAAGGTGCTGAACAGGTTGTTTGCTGCCCAAAACCAGTACATCTTTGGCTACACACATATATATTTCAGTATGAACTGACTGTGTGTGTATTTTCAACATGAAAAGATAAAATATTGTTCTATGCCATGTTATAAACTAAGTTTGTGCAATGGAACAGATTTTTACAGCTAAGTTAAAACCTCTTGAGAATAAGAGGTTTATAATGGAAATGCTGACAGAGTCAACTATAGCACTGGGATCTCTCTTGCTATTATGACCAGATAAACCAACAAGGTAATTCAATGTAGTGTTCCAGCGCCGAGACACTAACACACTCCTTCTGGTCCCAGGTGCTGAGGGAAAGTTAAATATAAAACTTAATGAAACTGCAGTGACTGACTACAGGGCTGAATGGTTGCCCCTGCACCAGGGAAAGGTGAATTTCTCTCCCAGGAAGGTGTCTGAAAGGCAGGTAGTGACCGGCTGGTTCAAGTGCAAGTGGTGGCTGGAGCCTTCTGAAGTTTTCCTTGGCTAAAGTCAAATGGCTGGCTAAAGTCAAACAGCTGTAAGAATCAAACCCAGTCACTGCACACATCTCAGACCAAGAAATGAACAGAAACGCAAAGCGCTTCCAACGCACCCACCACACCGCACGATGGACGCTGAGGGCTTGAGCAGCGCTCACAGGGGCTGGGGGGCATAGACCTGCTGTCCCTCCCCACAAAATTGCCCCAGAAGTCTTCGGTTTAGCAACTCAAGTGCTGGGGAATCCAACTCAACTCAGAAAGCGATAGCTAGAGGGAAGCTCACGTGTGGATAGGCGTTCAGTCCTTGCTCTGTTTCCAGAACCTTTTCCCTGGTCTCAGAGGCGGGAGGCAGCCGCAGGGCTGTGCTAAGCCCGCATGGCGATTCTCCAGCTTGTGTCCGAATAGATGATAAAGCTGCCAGAAGCAGAAGTGCAGTTCATGCCATGTTTTAACACCCAGAAAACTTTGCTACTCCTTTTTGTGCCGTGTATAAAATTACAGAGGCTACTAGGAGGTGCGCGCGCTGCCTCTACCTACACAAAAATTCCTGAGCAAACTTCCTGAGGTTGGTGGGCTGGTAGCACTGCCTACTGTCAAGACCGTCTGACACTTCCAATTACAAGACTCTACTTTCAGCTGCTTATAACTGTCATATTTTGACCAGTAACTTGTCATTTTCCATCCTGGGCATCTGCCTCAGGCTGAATTTTTTTTGAAAGCTTCAGCCAAAACAATATAGCTATTCCCAAGGGCAAGGCCAGGAAACAATGCGCTGTTTTGTAATGGTAAAAGAGAAAAAGAACTGACATCCTCTTCTTTAAGATGCACC
This sequence comes from Astur gentilis, assembly GCF_929443795.1. Classification (NCBI taxonomy): domain Eukaryota; kingdom Metazoa; phylum Chordata; class Aves; order Accipitriformes; family Accipitridae; genus Astur; species Astur gentilis. The sequence goes on along the minus strand of NC_064887.1, from coordinate 8,340,602 downwards.
ACGGCTCCTCATGGTTTGGATAGGGGAGTCGACTTGTGACCTTTGTGTTAAGGATGTGCCTTTTCATTACTGCCAAGAAAATCTATGCACGTGTGGCCAAGTGAAAGCATTTAACAAAAATCCAATCCAACTTCCTTAGCAAATACTTTTTTTTAGTGGGAATCGTAAAAGCTCTGAGGATCTTGTCCTGCTGGGGTCATCTTGTCCTTCAGCTTGTCCAGAACAGGGTAACCCCATCCCACCGACCCATCAGCACAGAGCAGCTAATTCCCTTTGGAGCACTCGCCACCACAAGTTACTGGGTATGTGTTAACGCCTGGCTGGAGAAGTGGAGCAAAATGCCGCCTATGGTCACAGCTCCTCATCACTACACTGTGGGTGCAAAGATCACCTGTATTCTGGCATCAAGACCACGAGGGAAAACAAATTCAAGCATGCTGGCACGGAAGAAATGAGTCTTGGGCCAGGATCGTGGAGGAAATGCAGCCTTAAGGAGAGGAAGGGACATTTAGACAAGTCTGATGGGCTGGGCGAAGGCGGTGGGACAGGAGCAGTGCAGGTGTGGGAGACCTGGTGCTGAACAGAGAAGGGGCCTGAACCTCAGGAAATGAACCCAAACAGGGGGGACTGGGACTAGCCAGGTAAAAAGACAGGGTAAGAAAAGCCAGAACTCAAACAAGGATGAGATGCAGGGGAACGGGCAGAATGATTTGCACCCACCAGAGCTGGTGGCTTTCCAGGACTGGGAATGGGATCCAGGATCCTGAGTGTCATGATCAGGACAGTGCCAGAACAAGCTGTGAGATCCCACCGTGCCTGGTCGGAAACACAGGTTTTTACAGCTCCTAGCTCGGTGCGGCTCTTCCTGGGTTCCCAGCCCAGCGGCAGGAGCTGCAGCTGGAAGTGCTCCGCAATCTGGAAATCAGAAGCCAAGATGAACAGCATACATTTAGCAACCCCATGCAAAACGTCCGGGTTAAACGACCTTCCGAGGTCCACAGAGCAGGCTTTTGGCAGAACCCAGATCTGCAGGGCACCATTCAGACGGCTGAACCAGGACAGCGTCCCTTGCCCTGCTGCATTCGTCACAGCCCTCAACTCCCACAGCAAATGAAGCAGGGACCTGCAGAAAACAGCATCCTTTGCTACCCCAACCTCCTAACTCACCCTGAGCGCCAGCTTCTCCTAATCCCAGTGTGGCAGAAAGAACGTGTGACACACAAACTGCAGCATGATTTGCATGCACAACTGGTGCAGGCAGCTTCTGTTCCGAGATTCCCTAAATTTTGACTACAGGAATTTACAATCCTTCATTATGTCCTTTGAATATGGAAATCCAGAAGAGAGAAAATGGAGGGTGTTTTCCTTCTCGAAAGTTGTCTTTGAATGCTGCATCCTGCCTTTACAGAAAGCTGATGTTTACTACTGCAATATATTTATTTTGAAACTCAGTTCATCTGCTGTAAGAAATTACTCAGACCATTAATTTTGGAAGCCAATGCTGAGAGATCACGAATGTTAAGAATTCTAATTATGTTGGGTCTGGGAAATTTAATGAATAAAAGAGACTTTTCATAAGCATCTCAAGCCATAATATTTTAATGCTATTGGCATTAATTAAAATACCTGGAATTTTTAAAGGAACCCTCCTCTTCTCCCTTTAAATTTTTTACTTCTACCATTAGAACAGAAGCATCATTTTGCTAAAGCCACAAAAAATAATGTTCTTTGTGGCTGATCATCTCATTTATAATCGTGTCATGGCAAGAACAACCTTTCGCTGAAATTTTGTTTATGCTTCAAAAATTTCCCCCTAATAACTTCTTTCCCACCCAACCCCCCCTTCCCAAGCAGTAGCAGGCCTGGATTTGTCTTCTGTGCAGGGCTGGGAAGATAAAAGTCCAGATGATTTGGCACCGTACAAGGGACTGAACTCCCAGTGTCTGATTAATGATACTATCCATCTCAGAAGGTAGTGATTCCCTCCTTTAGAGCTTAGGGGAAAAAATAGACTAACCTTTGAATTCATACTTCATCATCTTCCGCTGACATTTGTGGCTTTCTGCAGGACAGCAGGGCTGCAGCTCTCGGGCGGTCCCAGGGGCTCAGCGGCGGCAGCAGCGCTGCCTTTCTGCCCACACCAACCAACACGGCAAATGCTCGGGGAAAAAAGGGGGCACCTGCTCTTCCGCAGGCTGCTTTGTAGGCGAGGTGGGTTCACACAGAGTCAGTGCAATGTCCTGCAAGCCTGACAAAAGCGCTGGCTTTTCGAGGGGACATCGGTTCACCGTGGGGCGGGCAGATCCTGACCGTCCAGGTCTCCACTGCTTATGCTGTGACGGGTTGCAGCAATGATGAACGCAAAGGCTAGAGACAGCTTTGGCGTGGCGCTGAGGTCTTGTGAAGTGGACTCATTCCCTGACTTGAGAGTTCAAATGAGCTCAGAGAGATAAAAGGCTCTTTTTGTCTCTGATCTTAAGCTCACAGGTTTTTATTTGGATTTTTTTTAAGTATCTAAATATACAGTCACTTGCTAGTTATTAATAGCGGGACCTCACCTTATTTGATGCTGTTCGCACTTCTTAGAGTGTCTAATTAAAGGAGGGACACAGCAACCGCCATGTGTTGCTCAGCCACTTGGCTTGACTGAAAAAATGGAGCCAGTGGGTTTTCCAGCCGCCAAAAGTGCCACAGACTGCCTCGGGGGGAACCAGTGCTGTGCCATCGCCTGGTAAAGGCAGGGTCAGGTGCACTGAAACATCAGGCACAGTGAAGAAGCTGCCATGCCTTCAGAGGCACTTAAACAGGCATTTTCTCTTAAAAAGGCCAAAATTGTAGCCGCCTGAAAAGTGAAAACGGCATTTTGCGGTGGATCAGGGGAAGCAGAGATTCCACAAAACCAGCAAATAATAAAAAGAGAAGGTTGCTTTTTATTTCCGCCAAATTGGGCACAGTCTCCTCTGTCTCAGAGGTGCTTGGCACAAAACAAAGCTACTCCTGTTGGGATGCTGCACACCGGTGCATTGCAGAAAAGCGGCAGGTCACTGCTTCCTGGCAGTATTTTCTCCTCCACAGCAAATATGCCGATTCAGCAGGCTGCCCAGCTTGCTTGTGCTTATTTCTGTGCTGGGCACAGGCAGGTGTCACACAGGTGAGGTTGCACATAGACATACAGGAGGCCCAGAGGGCTTTTATCTATTTTCTCCATGTGGCTGAGAGAGCACTCAAAGGCGCCTGCTGATTTTGTATGTTCTGTGCCGCAGAGAAGAAAATCAATGTGGGAACTACAGATGGCTTCAGTGTTACAGGGTAATCCAGGCTGCTTTCTGATGGAAACAGAACTGATTTACTCTTAATGGCTTAACTTTACTGACCATTATATTTTGTTTCATTATTCAAAGGCAAACACCAAAGAAGCTTTTTGTGAACATGCCTGGTTCTTTGAGGTGGAAGGAGGTGAGAACCGTTTCTGCATCATTTCAGACACTTGTTTTAGTGACTTCCCACGGTGTCAGGAAGCTTTTCTTTTCTCTGATCTTGAGCTCTCTTTAGCAGGTCTCTTTTTTCCTATGCCTTGGGATCCAGTATCATTTCCTTGTTTATTCTGCACTCCAGTGCTATCAGCCATCCTCAAGTGTTTGTCTCATCGCCTTCAAGACTGCACCCCTACCCAGGAAAACAGCGAGGGACAAACTTTCTGCTCTCTGCAGGTTTTTCTCCCAATAAGCCTGAAAATAATGTTTGTTTGGCTCATATTCTTAGCTAGCTACAGACTCCCCACCGAGACCCCCTGCCCTGTCAATTGCTGACTAATCGTGCCTGCAGCAAAAGTAATCCGAACTAGGGAGTTATTCAGCAGCAGCAGAAGGATCCATTAAAACAGATTATGCTCTCTGCTCTGTTTCGGTATTTATCCTACGGGATCGGCCTGCCTAGGCGCTGCCCCCAGGCACAGGCACCCAGCACTCTGCAAAGTCACCCTGGAGCGTCCCCTCGGCAGGTATGCAAGACTCACGTACACAGCAAAGGGCCAGGCAAAATTCAGGCCAGCGAGGTCTGTGCTCCGAGGGACCCAGCTGCGAGGTGATACTTGTAGGCAGGCTAGTCCAGGAAGCTGCTGCGATTTTTTTTTTTTTCTTTTTTTTTTAGCTTTCTTATCCTTGGCACACAGGCAGCAAAGCAGCTCGGTATTTGATTTGACTGAGCCTTCCTCTGAGACTTCAAGGGGAGCAAACCCCTACAGTATTCAGGCTCTAGAGAAAAAGAAATGCACAGTAGTGATGTCCTGCAGTTAATTCAGCCTCGAAACTCAGTGGCTGCCGGGCATCAGGAAAGACCCCAGCCTGGGGCAAGGAGCAGGATTTTGGCAGGCCATCGGAACAAGTCTTTGGCCTTTACATACCTTCCCCTTAGAGCAGCTTGCTTACAGGCCTTCATGTTTCTCCTGGGTACGAGGTCAGTCCCTGTGGGTTTTGCTGCCCCTTTGAAGACCCCATCTCAGGCTCAGCACCTTGCTTCCATCGTTGACTTTCTGGAGGCGCCGTGCCTCTGTCTCTCCACCAGCTACAGCAGGTGGACTCTGGGGCAAGGTCTGCTGCTCCAGCTGCTCTTGCTGCGGTCCTGTGACTGCTCTTTCACTCCTGGAGGTGCCCACCTCTTTCCAAGGGAAGCTACCTGTGCTCTTCTGTTCAGTGCCTCAGTGTGCCCGAGTGTGTCTCTGGGAGTGATTTTTCTTGGGCACAGGAAGCCAGTCGGACTGCAAGGATCATAACCCTCCTTCCAACCTGCTGTATGAAATATAACGTATACAGTCCTTGTTACATCTACGAGCTTAATGCAGCCACCTCCAGCTGAGCTATGGCTGCTGCTGCTAATAATGCACGAGCTGTTCTGTGGTGTGTCAGAAAGGGACTGTAGGTGACGCAAGCTGGAGGATGAGGGACACTGATAAAACGGAGTTACCTTGGTTGGACAGCAAATCAGCCACCCTTTCTGCTCTGGAAAGCACTGTGCACGGTTAATGCCACATGGCTAGACCTTGCTAGGCTTCCTCTTGCCACTTTGTTTAATTGTGTGACGTTAAAGCTACTGCCTAAGCCAGTAGGACAGGCGTATGCAGAATGTACCTATTTACCTTGCAGGTTTTTAAATCTACTGAATTCAAAAAAAGGTTATGTAAAGCAGCAAAATCTACACAATTTAAATTGGCCTGACTTCTGAAAGCTGCAGGTTCCAGGACCTGAAAGAAAGCCCGCAGCTAGACTGAGTATCCAAGGGAGGTCCTTTTGGCATACAAAGATCAAGCACTAACTGAAATTCAAACATACCTTTACACCTAGTTTTTATCTAATTTCGGTTTCACGCAAAATAATGTTGCCCTAGAAATAAAATTTCCACATATGTCTGCCACAGCTCTACAATGGCCATTTAGCGGAGCAGTAAAGCAAAGCGCCAGGTACTTGACAGCTCTCTTTGTGTCACTCGCAACATGCCTTCTAATTCTAGAGAGCTACTGCCATGTACTCCAACAGGGTTTCTTTACTTTCCTGAAGCAGTTACATGCCTTAAGAGTTTGGTCATCTTTTCTGCTAATAGGAATTGTATATAGAACAGGACACAAGTAGAAAGCACTGCACATTAAAATCTAGCTAGCTCAGGATACCAGTAATATGATCTACGCAGCTCTGCAAAATGAATTTTTATGATTTTCCCAGCTTAACATGGTAGCATTAATATTTCATTACTAGATTTCACTATGATTTTGGTCCTGTTACTGTCTCAACCAATTTATTGCTTGAGAAGGTTATTTTTAATCTTCAGCAGTAACTGAGAATATACCCTCAGAAAACCTTTCCCCATGTGGAATTTCTTTGCTGTTTCATTATAATTGAGGTGATGCTGTATCCAACAGCTCTTTATGAGAACAAAATATATACATCAATTTTAAGAGGGGAGGGAGGCTTATCTTTCAGTTTCTAGCTCAAAAGTCTGTGTTCTCCACTTGTCTTAATTTTTAATTATAGCATTTCAGACATGAAGAATGGGGAGAATGAGTTAAAAAGACGTGAGCTCGTACAGAAAGGCTGGGTTCAGCACTGAGCACTCAGTCCAGCTGGCCTCTGGGGTACTACAGCGCTGGTGCTCCAGCAATTTCCCTTTGAAAAATGAAGGTGTTTATTTGGGCTCTACTTCAAACAGGGTCAAGGGTATAAAGGCACAGGCAGCTTTAGGCCAGATTTGTTCCTCTCTAGGCTTGTGATTTAGGGCCCTGTGTCTCGTGTCTCAGAGCCAGTCCTGGCAGCCAGGGAATAAGAAAGGGCCAAAGACTGCACAGAGAGTCTGGTCTTAACGCCATCTCTCACCAGCCTCACTCAGGCACCAGAACAAGGTTTAGCACACAGGAGGTTCACTAAATATAAGGGGGGGGGGGGGGGAACCTCTCCAAAAAAACCTCTCAAAATCTGCTTTGCAACTACTAAACAAACATTTCTCAGTGATGTCAAACATAAGTAATTAGTGTTAATTATTCATCCCCTTACCAATGTGAAAAACATCCTGACTCCTCAGTCCCAGTTCCCTCCAGGCAGGTATAGGCAGTGATACTGCATCTCTCCTCCATTTGAGAAGGATGCAGGACAGAATGTGCCATTCTGGTCCCTTATTCTATCCTGTGGAGTCTGCTCTCTTTGCTTTGTGGACAACTTCCTTGTCCTCTCAAAGTGCAGGGCTAATTTCCCGGCTGTTATGGGGACATAAAGATGGGAGAGGGACGTAGGCAATTCTCTACCGACCACTGACATGAAGCATAACTGCCCCTTCACCATCTAGGAAACCCAGGCTATTCCCAAAGGTACAGAGAGAGGCACAGTGCTACCGGCCCAGATCCATGACAAGCAGGTGATTTGTCCCTGTTTGTCCCCTTGGATATAAAGTCAAAATGGTTCGCTGTATGTTCGCAGGTCTCCAGGGGGACTCTTCCTTCCTGAGCTGCCCAAACTCTTCCCTGAATTCTCCCTGGAGCAGTACGGTTATGCACTATCCTTCATATGTGCCAAAACACCCATGCAGGGGTTCCCCTGGGCTGCCTTGTACCTCTCCAAAACGTATCCTCAGCAGCTCAATCAAAGGATAAACACGGGTTTGATATATCGCCTGTAGGTATGCAGCCTGACATGTCAGTAACATTTGTAGACACTTTTTCATGATGCAAACTCAACATGATCTGTTGCAACAGTGTCACAGTGGTCCTCTCTGTCCACTGCCTTGTCCTCCCACCTGTTCCAACCAGTGTGTGAGCCCAAAGGATGGTCTCATTTCTCCTCCTTTATCAGTTTACCTAGAAAAATATCTGCTCTTCCCCTCTGTCATGTCATCACAGCTACAGTCACAACAGCACCCTAACCCAAAGACAGCCTGAAAGGATCCCTGTGGTACGTATCACCAAACGAGCCCAAAGTTCCAGTGCAGTGTGTTTAATGATAGTCACACATGTCAACAGCACTCCATCAGACCTCAGTACACTTAAGGTACGTGCAGTTTGACGGTTTTTACTGTTCAAGTCCTTCTTCTAAAACCCCTTCTGTGGTAATCACAGCTCTTCTAATCTGGGGACTTAAAACCAATTCAAAGCAGAACCAAAGGACACAATTTTTTCACTGTGACATTTCATATTTCTCAAACATCTCCCAGCCTGCTAGTGAGTGGGCCCAAACAGAATAGATACAAATGAGTGCACCAGTGTTCATAAAAGTATGTTTTGGGGAGAAACCAGGAAGTGGGCTCATACTTACTGCTTTAACAGATCCCAAAAATGACGCTAATCCAAATGAAATGGTCTATCTTTGACACTAAGAGCATCAAACAACTCATAAAAGCCTTCCTTGATTCTAAATATTGAGTGTATTCTTCACAGGGAAGATGAACAGCGGAGCAGATTTTCCAGTAAAAACGTTTTCTCCTGTAATCTTTCCTGATCTGAGAATTGTAACGAGTGCATGGAAATTACAAGCTGCTATAAAAATTACAGAGACTAAAACTACCATTTTATCCTGCATTAGAACAATTTTAACATTGTTAGAGGAATACATCTCTGCAATTTTAAAATTATTTGAGTCATGACAGAAAGACTCACAACTGCAATATTTATCTTTCAGATTCATCTTAGGATGTTCCTGAAGACTTGTGAGATGTCACATTATGTAACATTTTGTGGGGACCAGAGAAAGTCACTTTGACAAGTAACACATGTAAATTGGAGCCATTGATTATGGAGGATTTAATTTTATCTCTTCTGTATTCATGGTACAATAAATAAAAAAGACTTCAGTGGTCACTGTAGGACTGCAACAACTTCTACAAAAATGCAATTTATAGTTGCGTATTTTTAACAGCGAGCTTTGGCATACATTTGATTAAATTCTGCTTTCCAGTGCACTTAATGAGAATTCTAATTCTCTAGAGATTTCTATAGGCATGCCAGGTAAAGAGGAATCTACCAAGTCATAGCTGTGGTTGTTAGTAGAAGGAGCTGGCTCCTTTGAAAAGAAATAAAATTCATAAGCATGCATGCATATATTTTAATATTGCCAAGATACATATTGGCAGAGCAATAAATAGTAAGAAGATTTATTACCCACTCTATTTCCCAATGTATACAAATGCAAGTGATACTTTTGAGGTATAACATCTTTCAGGAATGTGTTTGAACTGAGTGCCTTGAGCAAACCTTATTTATTTGGGGTTCTCAGAGAAATTGAGGTTGATTCAGTCTCTAAATTTCAACAAGTTACCCCATTGCTTTCCTGCCTGCCTGAAGGGGAAGGAGAAGGACTTCCTCTAAGGGACACAAAGTCATCTCCTGACTGGAGGCCAACCCTCTTCTCTAAATAAAAAGGGTAAAAAAGCAAAATAACTTTTTCTTACCGGCTCCCTTTTGGTATAGTTCTGCTTCAGCTCTCAGATTATGATCATTTTTATAAGGACTATCTGACTACCACAATCATCTTCTTACAGCAGCTTGGAAAATGTTTCATCTTTCCTGGTAGGAATTTTGGGGGTGTCCACCCAGGACGGCTCCTTCTTCTATAAATCTGTAGCCACAGCCACATTAAATTCTACGACATAGTTTAGTTTTGGCAAGTGTTTTATCCTTGGCTGCAGAGCTTGGAGAAGGACAAAACCTGTCACCACATAACCTGTTAGGGGAAACTCCTTGGAGCTGATAAAATCCAGCTCTAATATTGTCAAAGGTAGAGCATTTGGTGAATGAGGGTATCATCTCCACACTGCGACTGAAGGCACAAATCAGTTCAGGCAGGCAGTCCTGAGCTGCTTTGCTTTTACACTGAACACAATGGCAAGTTTGCCTTGTTCCAGTCTGCCTTATTCTAGCTTGGATATTGAAAAGTATGAGTGAAATCCTGGACACATTCATGTCAGTGGCAAAACCCCATTCATATGAATGGGACTAGGATTTCTTCCATGCAGCTATAGGTGTATCTCCCAGCTCTGTAGAAATTACGCCTATTGTTCATCTCCAAACTGGATCTGGCTTCCAGGAGCTACAGAGTTTATTGGTTACTGGGGTTCTAAGCCAATTTTTGGTGTGAAAGAATCAACAAGGCTATCTGGTCATATAACATTTTTAATCTGCAGATTTCCAATTAACTAAGGAGTTCAACAAGTCTGCACCCACCTATCTGATGGGGACCCAGAGTCATGCGGGCAAGAGATTTGCTATTCAAGATAGCAGAAGAGGATACTGGTAAGAATAGGGGTAGAGCACAGAGTTTTGAGGATGTATCCCAAACTTCAGTCATCAGGACACAGTATTATTCTTCAGGTGAGTATATTTTTCTTGCTGTCTTTACCATTAGTCCTGGAATTAAAACAGAATCAGTCTCCCCTAAAGAATACAAATTAACCTAATAAAACTTAGGTTTTATCATTTCAGTTGTCACTATCTGAACGAGTGGGGTTTTTTTAATACTGACCAATGCTCAATTTCTAATTCTTACACTGGAATTAAAAACAAAACAAAACACATTAAAAAAAACCCAAAGCACATGAAAAGAACAGATTAAATATAGCTTGAGCTTATGCTGATTTTCAGAAATAGGTTAATAAACACTGCTTAGATGAAAGGAGCCTCAAGCGTTAAAGAAGGAAATCAGAAGGTCTCACTTAAGTGATTTTTTGGCAGGAATCAAATTAACGAATATAATATGGATTGCTGACAAGGTGCTTGATCATTCTCTGCAGTAAGGATTTTTTTAATGTATATATTATATTTATTTTCATCTATATATATACATACATGAGTTTGTGTGTGAGTTGATTCTATTAACACTTCATTTGGTAGTGATAAATGGCATTTTTATTTAAAAGGAAAATATTAAGACATCCTGATTATATGACAGTATTATGTCCTACTGCATTTTCTTCTGCTTTAAAAAACACAAGTCTTCAGCGAAGGACTTTGCCAGTACAAAAGAACGCAAACATTTTATTTAGTCCATAGACAATTTTCCTCTAATTCAATCTGCAAATAACACAAAGTAGTTTTTTGTAAGAGGGTGGAGGATAAAATAAAAAGGGAGACATAAAAGAGACTTAATGAGATCATGGAACTCTTTCTTAAGCAGTACAGCATCTTAATTTCTGGTAAATTCAAGCAACCTCCATCTGGGGGCTGGTTCTGTCAGTCTGTATCTATGTCTGTCTGCCTTTATCCATCTCTCTAGGCATTCATCGCTGTGGCTTCAGAGCACCACTGAAGGAAACGGGAGCTCTGCATGCAGCATAGCTGCAGAATCCAGCCCCTATTTGACAGTGATTGGGTCTGACATTGACAAGCACTTATACCCCATTCTCTGGCTCTTTTTGTTTGGCCTTAGATACACGTGTTGTCTGGCAAAAGTTAAAAATAAAACATTTAGGGCTACGCTGTGGTCAGTTTTCATGTGCCTCCGCAGTGCGAGGGGGAGGAAGGGGAGGGTGGAGGCAGCCGCGTCTCAGCATTCTGCACCACTCGCATCAAGGTCAGCCAGAACTGCTGCGAGAGCAAAGTCAGTGCCACCCAGAGCACGTGGCTTGCTATAAAAGATGTTTTCCTCTTAGAAGTAATCACCTGAAAGTCCGGAGGGTCTAAGAGATGCTCAGGCATTGCCCCCACTGATTCAGACAGCAGATTTAGCTGGCCACACCCCGATGCAACCAGCTCCTGAGCCTCAGGGCTCTCTGAAAATTTTCCATCAAAACTTTCGTGGCAAGTATCTGATTTCCTTGAAAATGTCAGCATGTTTTTATTTCATTCTGCTAGACAAATTAAATATGGAAAATGGAAAAGATATTAGCAGAAACGCAGAAACCCTAATGGCTGGGGGAGGGGACAGCATTCATTTTGTCAATGAGAAGCTGATATTTTCAGCTGGACATTTTGGATTAAAATAATGATGGTCTGACTAGGCAAAAGAATAACTGGAGAAACCCACCTCTTATTTATGAGCAGTTCTATTTCAGATCTTTATGCAGTAAAGTTGACTGCTTCCCCCCCGTTTCTCAGTGGCAAAGGGTGGATATAGGCAAAACATTTCTCCCCCCCACAATTTCCTAAGGCTGGAGAAGCTCCTTGCCGCCCGTGTCTGCCAAAGCTGCAGAAGTGTCATAACCCTGCTCTCCATCAGTGGTGCTGGGGGCTCACTGGAGGGGACTTCAGGGTTAAAAGCTGAAATGGATTTATATGGATGTGGGACCAGAATGAATGAGAAGAGGATGATGGGGCAGGGTCCACTGGTCGCGGAGCCCAGTCTGCTGCTACAGCGTGCAGACATGCTGCCAAATCCCTCCGACGTGTACGTGTGTCCATCACAGAATAAGTCACAGGGGTTCTAACCACTGCTGCTGTGGAAGGCTTTTCCAAAAACTCGTATCTTTCATTAGAAACCCTCTTCTAAAATACAGGGTGACTTGCTGATGACTAGTTTACAGTTATTTGTTTATGTAACAATACTATCAAAGCTTAAAAAGATCCTCTTCATTCCTGTCATGTTTATGGATGATTCTTTGCAGTCTTTAGCATGCTAAGGCACAATCTCTCTTTCCCATCAAACTATTCACCTTTCTCTGCTCCTGCTCTAGGTTGAATTTCTTTCTTTCAAACACAGTGGCTACAATTGGTCACCACATTCCTGAAAAAGTCTTACTAAAGCCTTTTAAAGGGCATTAATTTTTTCCTGTCTCGACTGGAAATGCTTCTTTTGATATAGTGCCAAATATATGCCCAATTCTTCTGTATCAGTCCAACTGACAAGCCTTACCTTATATTAGAAATTGTCATTAGTTCCCAGCTACCTGACCTTGCTACTTGAACTGTTGAATGTAATCCCATTTATATCTCCCTAGTCCCTGAGGATATTCTGTTTTTCTATATGCTCTGAGCCTCCTTGCTATTGACAATCCCTCCCACCTTCAGCCATCAGCACATTTCTCTAGCAGGTTCTTATTCTTTCTGTGCCTAGTTGATTAATGAAAATATTAAGTGATATTGGTCCCCAGACTGTGCCTTCAGAAACTCCACTTTTAGCTCCCTCTAACCCGGTATTTCCTCTTTCAGCATCATCTGTTATTATCTCCTTTAGCCAGTTTCTACTTATTTTACAATTCTGGGTCTAATCTTCATCTTTTCCAGTCAGACAATTCTCCATGTAGCTCTGTGTCAGATGCTTCTCTTAGTACATGACATCTATTGCCATTTCCTTTCTCTAAAAAGATCAGGATAATCTAAACAAAGATTATCAAGTTAATCTAGTAAATCTGCTTTCGGTAAACCTATTCTGTGTGTTATCCTACTTCTTCCATTTGCTATGCTCTCTATTACTCTTCTTTCCAAAAGCACGCTAATGCCTTGCATACTACTGATGTCACACTAATATGCCTACATTTAACTAGATCACAGATTTTTCCTATCTTAAATACAGGCATCGTATCTGAAATTTCTCATACCACTCCGACTTTAACATAGTCCTAAATATCTTTCAAGTAGAAATGCAGTTTCAAATGCTAATTCCTTCAGACTACTGCGATACAGATCCCCTGAAACAGCACTCCTTAAATTTTACTTCTACCTCAAAAGGCATCATTTCTATCCTTTCAAATTCACTCCCATAAAGCCAGTTTTCTCCCATCCAAGTTCAGAGCCATTGTTCAAATTCAACACTGAGGCACAAAATCATCTCATTTTTGGAAAGTATCCGTGCCAACCTTAAACCCATCCTCCCTCAAGCCAGCCTCACTGTTCTTTTCCTTGCTGTCATCTAATTTTGATGGCTGAAAAACCCTACTATTTGTTTTAACTTCTTTTGCAAGTTCTAAGTTGGCTTCAATTCTCATTTTACCTCTGTGGTTTTGGATCTTAGGCTTCCTGTTGATCACTCTGTTTCCATTCCTGGAAGACTTTGCTGTTTTGAAATTTCAGAATTTCCTCTCAGTAAAAATACCTGCAATGGAACATTATCAGAAGAACATTTATTCTAAAGCATTGCCAAAATTTGTTATTATCCTTTATACAGTATAACACAATTTCTTTATATTTATTGACTTCAATAGTGTCTTATATTTGAAAAGCATTGCTTCACAGATTCAGTACAGCAGATTTACTGAAGCCTAACATGCACGTGTGATCGGAAAGCAAACTTCCAACCCTGTAAGCAGTTGATATCAGGGGCTCTGCATGGCCCACCCGCTATGCATATTGATTGGGCTAAAATGTAACCGTGCAAAGTGTAGCTGCAGCTGGAAATGTCCCTCAGTCAAAACAAAGCTCCTGGATCCGGATTTAATCTTTCTCTGACTCTATATCAAGTTTGCAAGTCAAAAGAGGGTTTCTCTAATCGTCACCTTTGAAAGCTCACTTTCAGATCCGCAGTCAAACTCTGCCTTTATTTCCTCCTCCCTAATCACCAGCACCAGACTGCATAATTAGCAAGTGAATGACAATTCAGGACCCACTGCAAAGCCCAAAGTGTGAGTTCATTTGATGATCAGGCCTTTTAATTGAAACTGCAGAAGGGATATGGCAATCCATCCACTTCCCCGCAGTAATTTTGACTTTGTAGGGCTCTGAGCTTAAAAGTATATTGTGGGGTCTAATGGGGTTTTTGTTGACAGAGGGAAAAACAACTCTCTAGAACACACACTTGTCAAAGGTTCAAGTTAAACCACGAGGCTCCACATTTGCATAGCCCTTTCTCTGAATATAGTCACCCCTAGAAAGGTGCAGAGTTCTGGAGCTTTACAGGTGTTTGGAGTAGAAATGCCTATGCAATGCACAAAGAACCACCCTGTTGTTTGCACCATACAGTTTAGCCTCCAAAGCAATCCCATGAATTACCAACTTATTTATATCAAAACAAAAGCTAGAGTAAAAAATTTCAAGTGTTCTCAACCACAGCAGAGATCTTGTTTCATAGAAAAACAGATGTGTTTCCAATATATCTGTTCATTATATCAATCCAGTCTATTCATAATATTGGATATATTTGATATGCTCTGGGATGATTTATCATTTGCCACTCATTCTTCAGGACTATATATGAAAAAACCACCCTATTGTATCTGTACTAGAAGGCAGAGCAATTGTCTTAAGCCCGTGCTTACATGCAAATCTACCACCAAACGCTATCATATGTTAAGCCCACAACTAAATGCTGTGACAAAGCAGGGTCTAAACCTCCAAAGTGCTATGTAAAAGGTAAAGTCATGCCTACATAGCAAAACTGGCATGGCTGTTGTGGTCGGTGGTGTTACAGACTATGCTGAACAGCTATCAAGATTCTGTATGAGTACTGGTGTCAGAATAAAGTCACATTTGGGTATAACTACACTATTTTGGTGTAGCATCTTCATATTCGTATTCATGTAGTATACTGGAATACCTGTGCAATTCAATTTCTTACACATAGATGAGGCCCGATTGTAACTGTTAGTACTTTATGGACAATAAGCATCATAGCCAGGTTTCATATATAGGAATTGAAACATACAGGATCAATGATTTATCTAATGACAGGATCAAGATACAGCTGCCAAGTCAAAACTGAATTCACCATTTCAGCCTCATGCACATGGTCAGCTCACTTCAATATGATATACTTCTGTAATTCATTTTAAAACTAACTGAAGTCCCACCCTGCTTGGTAATTCAGATTATAGTTTCTCTGTGCAATAGGAATTAACTAACTTATTAAACAAAGCTCCAATCTTAATTTTAAGTATCTTTCTCTTAGTACACAGCTATATCCTGGGTTTGGTACCACTGAAAAGACTATTTTTTGTCTTAACTTCTAGAAAAGGTTATTAATGTCCTCTATCCCTGGTCCTGTAATATTGATTTGCTGCCCCAGTTAACAGGAATATGTTACTAAGGTAAGTGACTTATTTCTATCCCTTTCTTTATTGAATTGTCCTCTAGGTGAAGAAATGTGGCTCTCCTATACTGAGAATTATCTTGTTTCCATTAACAAGATGGCAAAAAATAATACAGTATCTCATGCTTCGACTTTTGAAGTAAACCCTTCCATTTTGTTCATTGGCACAGAAAGAAGAATCTTTATTCAGATAACCACAAGGCCACATATAATAAATGGATAATATTTTAAAAATACAAAATAATGCTTGGATAATGTGACTTTTAGCAGTAACTTTTTTCTATCATGAATTTTGCTTTGATTCTTGTCTTCTGTTTCATTTAGAATTCCCAGCCCTTCATTATTAAATTATAACCTACAAACTATTAAAATTTACCAATTAGAACTGACAGATACTTTTTCAAAAGTGAAGAGTTAAGTGTTGATTTATTACAAAAAATATTCACATCCCTACCCTTCACATGTAGCCAACATCTGCCCAGCTTACTCAGAGTAGCTGCTGAATTTACCAGCCCATGCTCCCCCATGACTGCAGATACTGTGAGCTGTCAGTGTAATGTACTTGTCAAAAAGATAAATGCAACTTTAGGATGTATCCAGGAAGGTATTTCCAAATGCAAAGAACTTACACCAAGGAACTCATAGCACCTCCTTTGAAATAGTCTGAATAATCCTGCTCCTCAGATTCAGGAACAAATACTCAAACAGGTGCAAAGAAGGACAACTGAGACAGGAGGGATGAGGGGTGAAAGCCAGATGAAGAGGGAAAACTACTGCAGTCAATGAACGGTTTAACTTGGGAAACACCTTAGAGAGAAAAAAAATAATTCTGTGCTACAGGTGATTCCTAGCACCGAAGCAAAAAGTATAAATAGGATAAATTTAGGCTAGAAATTAGAAGGTTTCTACTCATAAGAGCAAAGATGTTCTAGAACAGGCTTCCAGTAAGAGTAGTGTGGGGAAAAAATCCAACTGCCTGTAAGATGGAGCTTACTATAAATGTACAGAATTACATGATTTGAGCACCAGTAGCAACAGGGGATTGGATTTCCTGCTTGTTTCCATTGTGAATTAACAATGCAACAATCAGACTTTTTACTTGAACTGTATTATCAATAACAATGTGTAATTTTACGTGGTTGTGTATTGCTAGAGCTGAGGCCCTCTTCCAAACTCCCCAAAGTAAATGCAACGAGCACAAAAGCAGCTAACAAGCTGGTGAGTTTTAAGATGTGATTGAAACAGAATGTGTTAAAGAGGAATGAGGTGGAAAGTGACTGAACTACAGCTCAGTCCAGGTCCAAGCTACAGGAGGTCCAAGCCTGTCTGGGAAAGCAAAGGATGTCAACCACTCAAAGCAAAATTCTGAGATGGCTCCTAATTTAAGGAGAGCAAAGAAAACTATCTTCACACATAATCACGAAGGAAGACAGAGAGCCTTGCAGAGTAACTATCACAGAACTGGGCTGAGAAAGAGCTCAGTCCGTGGTCACGATGCACCCATCTGCAGGTGGAGCCCGCTAGCGAAGTCAGGTACCTGAGAGGCAGAAAGTGAGATAAAGGAATTGCGAAATAAGGTTTGCTTCTACAAAGAGTATAGGTTTGCAGTCTGAGGGAGGATGGAAGCAAGAGGTTTAACATCTAGATCATTACTTGTAGCTCTGTGTGGTGCTATGTATCTTGGGTAACAGTACTGTCACCTGAACACAAGTGTGGCTTTGTAGAATAAGTATGTGATAAGTCTGAAAAGGAATCAGCACCTGTATTTATCTTCTAAATTTACAGCTGAATATTTTGAAATCCTGCGAGTGACCCATAAAGACCCTTCTAGTTCTAGCCTTATTTCTATGACAAGATTCTTTTAAAATGTTCTCAAACCTTGTAGCAAGTAATTAATGATATTTCAATACAATTTAACACCTGGTTGCATTCATCTACCCACCTAGAGCATACTTCTTATATTAAACAATAATTTATTAATACTTTAAAAAATACAATTCCTAAGTGAAAAGGTGATCCAAATCAATATGCTTTTTGGTGTGACACAGAAGGCTACAACTACCTAAGTATATATGTTCAAGACAGAGATGGAAAAGGCAATACTTCTCTCCTATAGGTATGGAAAATGAGTAAGTTTGTCACTGAGAACATGTTGTATTTCAGCCATTGTAATTGTGATAGCAGGATAATTAGGAGGGCTGTATTGGTGCAACAACCTCATCAGCATCAGTTGCCACTGTTGATCACGCCAAAAAGTCAGAAGTGCATTAGAAAGCAGATGTTTCTGGCTCCTTATTCCTGTGATCAAGCTTCATCTCCATCCTGGTATCAAATTAAAGGAGTCGGTTTTTAGGTCTTTCACATATCCGTAGCATTTTGTTTTCCCTAGAAAATTATTTCTGTTGTCAACCACTGTGTGTAATGTAAATGGAAAAGCCATTTTCTAGAAGAGGGTCACATCTGCAGCCATTTCCGTGCAGGAGATAAAAGCTTCCTCTTTTTTCAAACTGGTATTACAGTCCACCATGATGCTCAAAAACTACAGTCACAGCAACCTTCTAGGTCAGCCAAATCTTGGCAGAATTGCCAGCTATAAGCTTGTTGTTAATGAATTATTTTGAGAAAAGCCATTAAGACAAAAGAAAATCCATATATAAAAACTTCTTCTTATGCCAGGCATGAATTTTGTAACTAAAGGTGACAATCCTCATACTCCACAAAATGTGCACAGAAGTAATAAATCCAGTATTAAATAATAAGTTCGCTACGCCTTTGGCTATACAAGGGTTTCAGCTGGCTTTCTTTTCCACATTGTAACTAGTTACTGACACGTATTCTTTAGATCCATAATGATGGCAGGGAGTTAACTTTAGGAAATACAAGGACTAGTTCTTCATGATACTTTTTTTGACCAGAAGAACACCGTAAGGGAACGTATCTTGTTTTTCATTGTGACAATGTTTTCCTATCATTTCACTCAAATTATCATTCATGTACAGTATTTATTTTTAATTTAAAATTAAAACACTGAATAATTAAGTACCATAGAGAATACTAATGTGTGGAACAAAGTGGGACAAATAGACTCTGTCTACAAGATTTCTATGATCCTCTCTCCATTAACATAAGCATGAGTTCTACTGAGTATTTACATATTAGATTTGGCAAGCACTAATACAATGAGAAGTAATTTCTGTATTAATATTTCTTCTTTCAAATAAGACAAGTTCCTGAACTTGTCAAACATAAATGCAAAATTATGAAAAACAATCTTAACCAAAAACTCTTGTTATTAAAATGCATGGCAACTAATTATTGATCTGATGCTATTCTGCATAAAGAAGACATGCTTGACTGAACAGAAATATTTTAAAATCATTAATATACATGTGTTTATTTTACTGAGTCTAAATTGGAAGTGGTAGATTATTCTTATTGTCTAACGAATTAGGAAGTGTGACAATACCACTGTACAGTGCTGATGTATGATATCTCTCCTTATACTTATTAATTTCTGTCAAATTAAAACTAAAACACTACTGGAAATCTTGAACAGCCATAATATGAAAATCAAATGTGAATTGCTATTAGAAAAGCCCTAGTACCTTAGATTGCTCCAGGCAAACACACAGAGATACAATACTAAACACTGTCTTTGTATAAGAAAGGAAAGGAAAAAATCTCTTATGGGACGTGCTGCCAGTTGAAGCTGAAGCGCTGTCAAAACTGCAGTTCTTCTGTGGGAACATGGTAAAATCGAAAATCTTTGTGCAGCTGGGGTTTCTCTTCCTTTCAGTTTTCCACTTAAAACAAAAACCTAAGTGAATTTCAGTTCACTGCAGATTTGCCAATGCATCATTTCACTCTAAGGACAGATTAATAATTCCTGAACTTATTTCAACTGAATTTCATGGCCAAGATATCCTGTAATTTTACACCTCCCCACAATGACCTTTATACTGTACTTATTTTACAAAATATCACTGGTAACATTTTTTCCATTCCAACAAGCTTCAGGATACATATATCTTGATATTACTTTGGAATTACTATGGTGTGGAGTGCTCCGTAAATAATCAATGACATGTAGCTCATTCACTGTAAAATTCTGAAGAGCACAGTACTGAAGACTGTTCATCTTTAATGCATTTTGTACAAGTGAAAGTTAACCTTTATGGAAGGTACAAGCTCATTTTGATGAATCCCAAAATCAGCCATACTAATCTAACTCTGGATAATCACAAATATATATTGTAACAATAGCAACGTACCTGCTGCACAATGTGACTTCCCCACAGAAAGTGCTGTTACAGAACAACTCATCTCTATAGCCTGAACAACCCAAAAGTTCTTTGATAATTTCTCTAAAGGCAGGCTCTGACACCCCTGCTCATAGCATCCTTTGCACGTTTCTGTTCAGTTATTCACAGAGGCAAAGTAGCAAATGTTGCTCTCACAGCTGAAAGTTTTTATAAGTTTATATCCTGCTGCCAGAACACACAACGCACCAAATGATATGTGGTGCACCCAGAGGCGTCAAGTAGTTAAACAAATTCCCCAGAGTCTTCTCTTCCAGAGAATATCAACACATTGATACATTGCCTGCATATAGATATCCTATCTGAAAGTGCATTATTACATTACTGAAAAAAAGATTTCAACATTCAGATTCCTATACACCACTGATTTCAGGAAAAACTGGTTAGCACCTAGGAGTTTTTGTTGTATAGCATTGCTGGAGACAATTAGAAAAGTTAGGACTGTTAGTTCTTCTAGAAGCTAAAATATATTCTTAGTTATGCTGGTGATCCGGGGGCCAGGTGGGTGAAGGAACATCTACTGTCTCCATGGGCACTTGACTTCCAAGCCTTCTCTTTGCCACCATACAATACTGCTCTGGAGAACATGAGCAATGAGTACCCTACAGAAAACATACAGTTTATGTGATTCATTAACTCTTAACAACTCTTTTGGCAAAGTATTTATAGCTCTACACCTGGCTTCTCTTTGCACATCTCAAGCCTTTTACCATACGCTGTAGTCTATTCTCTGGTTCTTTGTGCTCTGTCAGCGTTGGGTGTGTGATATTGTGCCACTGTGATCCACTGCTCCTCACCAAGTTTTCTTTTGCTGTAGGCTTTCCTGGCAGGGGCAAACCGCTCTTGAATTGCATTTGCTATTCTTCTGCTGAGGTGTTTTATTACTTTTGTAGAAATCGATCTGCTTTTGGAGTGGTTGGAACCAAACATCTCTTCCATGAAAATGTCCAGGAGAGGAATTTCTGCAGGAATGAAAAACTCCAAAACTCTTCTCTGACAAACTTCCCCTAAGCTTTTCAGAAGCAAAGGAATGATTCATATGGAACACGCTACCAATAAAGACTGGAACAAGCAATAGATCCTCACTATAAAACCCTATGAAAAGGGATATTCAGAGGTCTAAACCAATATCTTTACAGCCTGGAGCCTCTAGGCTATCTCTGGAACCGGTATCTCCCATCTGCTCTCTGATAGTAAAGCTCTATTGGAGTACAGGTGAGACAGGCAGTCCAGTGATTTTGTTATTTTGGTGAAGTCACTATGCCATGTCAAGCATAAAATCAGATTTCCCTGAAAACTGCACAATTTTCTAACTCTCAGTTTATTTTAGCAAGAGGCTCAATGCAGTAGGAAACACCAACCGTCTCGAAGAGAATTGCTTCATTTCATTTACCCAACAAGACTATATTAAGATTTTCCCCCTATTTACTCAGTAGAATATACTTTTGGTTTTGCCAAATACAGTTAATTCAAACTACAACAAAACTCCCTTACAAATAAGAGTAATACAAAGTAATCAACAAGAGGGCTGATGCAAACACATCACTCCAGCCCTCAGGATTTGGGTAAACAATTGTCCAAACTCTTTCTGTTTCCCTTCTCCCCCATACAGTTATTCCCCTTCACCTTTATTCCCTGCCACTGCTAGATGAGAAAAGCAAGTATTTTATTTGTGTTGTGGTAGTACATAAGAGCCCATCTCATAAATGGACCCTACTGTGTTATGTGTTATATAAACCTTGCAGTAACACATTATTTCTACCAATGAACACAGTTAAAATTTTAACAATTGGTCTCACATTGATCTACTCCTTCATCTCAACCTTTCCCATCACTGAAGATTGACTAGGATATAAACATGCAAAAGCAGAAATAAAGATTTTTAATAGGTCAGACCTCTATGAATTAGAGTAGCTTGGAGGAGGTCAATAGAGCTGTACTGATTTACAACAGCTGGGTATGCATCTCCCATGGCATACCGGCCCCATATGTATATTTGGGAAGAAAAATTACTACCAAAAAAATTCAGCAATACTTTTATAATGTTTTACATGAATCCCCAATAGCAGCAGCTCAATAAATATTTTGAACCTCTACTGTAAGAACATAACGAATTGTGAAAATTGTGGTGTTCTTTCCATAATGTAAGTTGAGAGCTCTTAGTGAATCAACTTTATAATGAATTCTTTCAGATACTGATGAAAATGGTTCACTTACTAAGGAACTTAGCTTGATTTTGAAATTAATGTGGTAATTTAAAACTACTTTGGAAAAAAAAAGGTTTAATGACAGCTGAAACCTGAAAAGGATAAAAGATGGAGGCTCAATGAATAAAGCATTTGCTGCTTCTGCTCTCCAGGTTTAGCTGATGGCTAACATGAGTGCTGTTTTCCAGGACTATTAGTTATTATAACATAACAAATTGTTCAAGTCCAGCTCCTCACATGGTGGACAGACACTACACGAAAACTCCCAAGTAAACTCTGGCTGCATTGAAACTGGTGGCTGAGCTCCGTTATTTTCTATGGTCTCAGCTTGCTTCCAACCTTCATAAAGTAACTTTAATGACAAAAATTGAGCAACATAAATTGCGGCAAACGGTGGACCACCAGTTGTCTGTCATCTTATATCCTGGAGTAACACAAAGCTGCAGTATTCACACTTCACACCTAAAATTATCATCATTAAGGACACATTCCTGATACAATGTAAGAGATGAGGACAAGCAAAGGATTATTTTCAGAGGCTTGGATTTGGCCATCAGTAAAAAACTGTTCACATGACCAACAACATTCTAATCTTATTTTCCCAACGCATTAGGAAATGATTCATTATCTAATCTTATTTACATCATGGGCATCCAAGTCATTCTCTTACTCTTTTTTTAATCCTTAAATCCCAGATAAATGGATTATGCCAGTACAATTTGTCTTTGGAAATCCTACCTCTGATTGCCTTCTGGACCAAAATAAATACCATCATATATATTCAGTCTAAACACTGGAGTCAAGTCTTCATCTGGGGTAAATGAGCATTGCTTGGTCAGATGTATAATGACTTGCATCCATTTTTTGAGTTTACATTTATTGAAGTATTGGTAGGCAGAGAGAATTTCAGCAGTCCTCAGGTATTTTCTACCACCTGAATGTGGTTAAGCAACACATTGCATCAAGTGGTGCATAACAATTAAATATCTATAACTATTAAATATGCATTAAAGTAGCTCTCAATAACACCATGTTGGTACCCAGATTGAAATAAAAGCAGTATGTGTAGTCTGAACAGCATAAAGGAGTAGAGGAAGACCTTAGGTGGACAGTAAAAAATTTTACAAGTACATCTTTCCTACTTTTTTAAGTGATGAAATTATCCAGATAACCTGGAACATTTCAAGCCAAAGGTGTATTTTTTCCCAAAAATCCCAGTAGTAGTTTTGTTCTAAGAGGACACGGGATATTTTTTCAGAATAAAATGTCTAGTTACAACATAAATCTTCTGGGAATTCTGGCCCACATTTTTAACCCTTGTAAATCCTCTTCGTACCATTCTGGCTGCACTTGTTTCCAAGGATTCCTGAGAAATTCAGATGTCACATTTTTCTTACCGATAACTGCAGAAGGCAAACTAGTTTGATGATGTGTGGCTGCTCCAGAAACCACCTTTGTCCTTCCCTCCAGCATATTTAAAACCAGTCAGGGCTAATGACCAAATCTCAGGATTTGGTCATTAGCAAATTAAGTCTAGTTGCTGCATAAAAGCATTGCCCTTGCTTCCGGTAAAATGGGATTAAGACTGGCTTGTCATTTGAGACCTTTATTTTGCTATATGGTCTCTATGACCGTGGTATAGAGTGCATTCAGCATTTACAGAGAACCTGTCATCAACGAGAAACTGAGGCAAAGATAAATTATATGATTTTCCCTGAAACTGAACTCAATTGAACTCAAACTGAACTCAAATTTCCCAAGTCCCAACCTGACAACCTAACTACTGGAATTATCTGTAACTAAAATAATGAGACATTTAGAAGAAAATGGTATGCTATACCCATCCTCCCCTATATTTACCTAGTAAGATACTTGATCCTGTTGCTTTACTCTGTTATTAAAAATGTACAAGACACTGATCCAAAGTGTCTTGATTTATGATAAGGTTCATAATTCTACATATGTCTAAATATAAGGTTGCATGAAATCCTAGGAATATTATATGACAAAATATTTGAGGGGAAAAAAAAAATCTTGGCTTTGTCCAGAATATAGGATGATCCATATTTTCCTGAACAGCATTTTCTTTCAAATTACTCATGGATTGGTGGTTGGGGGTGGGGGGGATGTTATGGGAATATTTTCTTTGGTTTTTTTTTTTTTTTTTTTAGGAAAAAGATGAATTTGTATCTCTCAGAAAATCAGACCAGCAATTTAGTCAGGTTTTTTTAACATTCACTGTATCCCTACTATGCTATCCTTATAGTGTCCCTTTTAAGATTTTTCTTTATATCTATTAAATAATACAAATGACACTAAATTAGGGCTGATCATTGAAACTCTGAAGGATATAGCTGTTTATAGAATAGTTTTGGTAGCACTAATGGAAATGTGAAGGGCATAAAGGAAATACAAAATAGGAAGCAGAAGAGAAAAAGACAAATTCCTATGAAACTATCTAGGTTTTCAAGAAAAAAAAAACACTGATTAGTGCCAGTATTCATACTGCAATGTCCTCATCTCCTTTCCTCTTCACAGAAAACTAGTATACACACAGTAAATAGTGCTGATACTAACAAAGAGATGCACTAAGACTAAAAACAGATGAGTTGGTACTGAAGTAGTTAACACCAGCGAGGAAAAAGCCCTGGGTGTATTTGACTGATCTAGCTCATGCACTCTCAGTTCAACAGGCAGTAGCAATGAAGAAGGTTAGTAAGATGCTAGTATACATTAAGAAAGAAGTATATCTGTAACAAAGCCAATAAAATTAGATTTTTACTTTATAAGACCCTGTGGTGGTAGACCAAATTTGGAATATAATGTCCAATTTTGGTCATGACAGTAGAAGAAAGATGTAAATAAAATGGAGAAAGTACAGCAGAGGGCAACCAAAATGATTAATGTACTGGAGAAGGCTAACACAGTAGCTGAGAGAATGATGAAATGGGAATTATTTAGCCTCAAGGAAAGGTGATTAGGAGGTGAACTGACTGAAATATTTAAACTACCTATGGGTTATTATAAAATTAAGCTTGAAGATCAATTTGAAGTTTCTTGACAGACCAGAAATAAGGGATGCAAGATTAAATACACTGTTCTCACAGGTTACTGTGGTACACAAGTTAGCTGCATGAGATGCACGCATTTGGAAACTGCAGTACAGTCTTTGTGCTACAAAACACAGGTACACAGAGTCTTTGAATAGCCTGACATAACTGGTGAGGGCTGAAGGCTTGATCATCTACAGCGTCAGCAGCAAACTCCCTCACTAGCAGAAGTCATCTGGGTGGGTAGAGACTGCTCTATCCAGATCATATCCACTCAGAGATGTGGCTAAATATCTCATTCCCAAATGGACCAGCTAGTTCCCTGCCAACAGGACTGATTTATGAGGCAACATGTTCAGCATCATCTTTGGCTGTCATGCTCTGAACATGAGGGTGGGATTCAGCTCACCTACCTTTAGCCATTTAAGGTAAGGCAAGGCACCAACTTTAAGCTAGTCGCTTCAGCTCCCACTGCAGTGTCCTGGTTTCGGCTGGGATAGAGTTAATTGTCTTCCTAGTAGCTGGTATAGTGCTGTGGTTTGGGTTCAGTATGAGAAGAATGTTGACAACATACTGATGTCTTCAGTTGTTGCTGAGTAATGTTTAGACTAAGTCAAGGATTTTTCAGCTTCTCTTGCCCAGCCAGCAAGGAGGCTGGAGGGGCACAAGAAGGTTGGGAGGGGACACAGCCAGGACAGCTGACCCGAACTGGCCAAAGGAGTATTCCATACCATGTGATGTCATGCCCAGTATATAAACTGGGGGGAGTGGGGCTGGGAGGAATTGCTGCTTGGATACTAACTGGGCATCGGACGGTGGGTGGTGAGCAATTGTATCACTTGTGAGTGGGTGCCTCACTTGTATATTCCAATCCTGTTACTATTATCATTGTCATTTTAATATTGTTATTATTATCATTATTAGTTTCTTCACTTCTGTTCTGTGAAACTGTTCTTACCTCAACCCACGAGTTTTACTTTTTTTTTTTCCCCTGATTCTCTCCCCCATCTCACTGGGGCGGTCAGGGGGTGGGGGGAGGAGTGAGCGGCTGCGTGGTGCTTAGTTGCTGGCTGGGGTTAAACCACGACATGCAGTCACTGGAGAGAGGAAGAGATACTGCCAATGCAGTGGTTCATGCCCATTCTAAGTAACGTGCCTAAGACAGGTAAAATTAATTGCTCTCTGGAGGTGGCTTTCTCTTTCCATTGTCTCTACTGGCAGACTCACATCTAACTAGGCTTGAATCCCAGTGCTAGGTTACTTTTTGGCAATCATTACCATGATGCCTCTGAGTTATGAAATGAATACTAGGGTCCATGAGCATATGGAAAAAACAGAAACTACAGAGAAGTGAGGGCCAGATTTTAGACCAGGTAGATGGCATTGAAGACAAGATTTAAATCCCCAGGGTAAAGTGAGCGACATGATGATGAAAGGTAAAGAGTTCAAGCTCACTTATAGTCATTCAGGAATCTGGGAGTTAAGCAAAAATTTTTGATGAACAAACAGTTTAGTTTCTCACTGATGGATGAAGGCTCTGAATCTGCATTGAGACAGTCCTGACATGGTACTTAAACAATGCAGACTAAGAAAAATAAACTGTACCTGAACAAAGAAAGGAAGAGGACACAGTGGCTATTAACAGTGAAATATGATGTTTTTAATTAGCAAATGCTAATTGTAGGACAGGATATACAGTGGAATGGAAACATCGAATCTCAGGTGAAAGTAGGTGATAGCAAAATACTATTAATCTGAAAAGGTATAATGAGGAAAACAAAGTAAGAGAAAATGGAAAGGCTGATTGTTCCTTCCAGCAAGAAAATGTTATTATCAATAAAAAAATTAAGTGGAGCCTATTTTTCTGTACTGAAACAAATTTTATACAGTATGTATACCACTTGAATTATATTTTTTGCATTAAGAAGCCTAAAAATGAACAATATTAATTTTCCAAAATAAGATAGACTTGAGTAAATCATGGAAATCCAGTAAAGTAGCAAAAAACCTGTAGAAAAGTGATGGATTCCACAGCAGTGACATAAGCAGGATGGAAAAGGAGAAGGGAAATGTGGGAGGAAAGAACTAGAAAGAGAGTTACATGTATAACTAGATGCCCAGAACAGGAGATAAGTATGTAAATAGATCTGCAGATACATCAAACAAGATGATCAAGTTTTATACTTTTAAAACTACTTTGGCATTAATTGGAAAAAGTTAATAGTAAAAACCTACTTTCTGATGAACTTACTGTCTTTCAGAACCTCTTGGGTTTATATATCACCTGTGTGAGATGTAAGAGGATCATAATTCTCCTGGACTTTGTTTCAAAAAAAACCAAGGCTGATCAATAAAATACAAGTTACTGCACAAATAGAATTCAGTGATCATACTATTAGATCTGAAATATTTGTAAGGAAAAGGTAGAAGCATCATGTAGTACTCTTATTACAGTCAGACTTTTAAAGAACATAGAACAAATTAAAAAATTGTCTTGAGTAAAGTATATGACAGAAGAGGGATTATGGTGTACTGGTAAATATTTAAGAACAGGTAAAGATGGTAAAATCAAAATTAATTCCATCAGAGCCCACTAGATTGCAGTTGAAGAGTTTGGAAGCTGAATACAGTATTGCTGAAGCATAAAATCACAAATAAACAGGAGTAGCCACAAATACTGGAAAAAACATTAACATTAGTGTCTGCACCATACCCAATCTATTGATTTTTTTCAAGGTAACATAAAATGGTTTGATTTTACTGGGTGGAAACATAAATTGAATGTGAAGAGAAACTGAAGATATTGGGACTATTTACATTAAAAATAGATGAAGAGAGGTTATGATAAAAGTCAAAAAAGCAGCTTAACAGCCCTACTCAGTTCTTTGTGATTATGTTTGTCCTTCCATAAGTACAAAGAAGACACAATGAGACTGAACAGTTGCAAATTCAAAAACATTAACTTGATGATTTTGCTTTCTCAGGTACTGCTACCTAACCAAGACTCTGAAGATGCACTGCAGTAAATGGGCAGTATATACAAGGTGACAGCAGTAAATTATTTTTTTTCTTAAATGGTTTTGAAGCACCTTGCTTCAGAGCCTGCACCAACTTTCACCTAGCAGGATTGGTAGGAAAGGATGACTGGCCACAGTTATTCCTTAGCTCCAAGATAACTGCACCTTTGCCGGCAAGAATGGGCACTGATTGTTGTTAGAGGCAGGATTGGACAATGTAAATCCATATATGAGTCAAACTGGGCAGTTCCTATTTTTCTCCTTTGTATGTGTTTTTTAGAAGAGATTGAAGGACAGTTTAAAGAGGAATAAAAGAATCCATCCATATTGTAAGTACTAAAATTGCACACATGTGTGTTTGTACAATGTATATACATTTAAGAAACACTTGGGTTTTGTTGTGGAAACATTATTATTATCATTATTATGAATTTAAATACATCTAGACAGAAAGACATGACTCCTATCCTTATTTTTGCCTTCCTATCAGAGAAGAAGGATCATGATCTGTCTCCTATTAATAGCTCCAGAAAAATGGCAGCATGTTTCTACTCACTCTCTGACAGGGAAGGATTTGACTGCTTAAAAAAAATAGTGGTTGCCAAATGTACGCTGAGTAAAGCTAGGGTGGTCTTATAAAGCTGGCAGTCCAAGTGCAAGATAGAAAATGAGCCCTTGGCAGTATTGTGTAAGGAGAGGCTGAAAATTATTCTATATATTTTATCAAAAATGTAGTCTGAATGTGTTAGATAGCTACAAATAGTGGAAGCTAATGATGGGGCTCTTCAAACACAAAAAGACTCGTGGTTGGGTGATCCCTTGGAGAGTCTCTCTCTTTCATCTTTCACAGGACCAAACCTGAACAAAGAGTTTGTTTAGTAATAGTTTATTATTCCCCAGCCCAATTGCTCCATACCCTCTGGAGAAGCATGCAAGGAGAGAGTCAAGAACCAGAGACATCACATGAAATGCTGCTGTGGCTTACAAGGTTGTGCATACGCATTCACAAAGACAGCGATGCAGGGAGGGATGGAGGGCCCTTGGGTCCATGGGCTGAGTGTGCTTTATGTTGTGTGTCAGGCTACAGGCACAAGCTCACCCTTAGTTATTCATATTTATGACATTGCCTCGCCTATGATGTGATACCAGCTACTGGACTTAGCAGTCCTGTGTTGGGTCCAAGAGAACATGCTGAGGCTGGTTAAAGTAAAAAAATGGGATACGAGGCTTTGGGATCCTCCTCTCTCCTATGCCATTAAACTATAGCATGATGGAAGCCTGCCAACTAAATGCTCTGTGCCTCGGTTTCCCACTTACAAACAAGGACAGTAAAGCGTTCCTATTGTGGAGAGTAGGATAACCCTCATCATTACAGCCTAGAGCATGCTTTGATATCTCAAGCAGGTAAACACAGCTGAACTGTATGCTATTATCAATCTTACACATGGCAAAGAAGAATTATGGCTGTTACAAGGGCCTAACCTTTTCCTCCTGCCTTCCCTTCCACTCAGAATGCCCCAAACACGTGCCAAGGAAATAACACTGTGATGGCAGCTGAGGAAGGGCCAGTGGGTACTGAAGTGTGGCTTTGTCAGTTTAATAAACTGCTGCTCTTGCAAAAATGGCTGCAGCCTCTAAACTTAACCCCTGAGAACTTCAATTATTTTATCTACCAATCTTTTGGATTACTGACACCCTCCAAGGGAAAAGCTGTTGCCTTAGATTAGCCAAAGCAGCTACAATGCTGTCTTCCTTAGAGACGGAGGATGACTTAGCTGTCTTATCCTTGGAAAATCTATATAATCCAAAGATTAATCCAGAGGACCCTGATCTCTTTGCAGCAAAAGGCCATTCCTAACAAAATGCTTTCTCTCTAGCAAAGCTAGCTCTTCACTTTCTCTTTCAGCCTAGAGTAAAAAGAGCTGTAATTGTCCTAATAAAAGCATTTTAGCATCACAGATAGCAACTGTCATAATACAATTTCTTGCCTAGGTAAAATTTATCCAGAGAGTGAAATGGTTCCTACATTCCTTACTATGAAAAGAGAGTTAATTGCTATCAGTTAAACGAAAGCACCAAGGAAACTAGATGAACAGCTTTCTCTTGGATCTCCTACAGGTATCTTGGGCTACAAAATAGTCAGTACTGTATGTGTGTTGACTTTAAAATCATTGTGGGATACAAAATAATGCACATCACCTCTCTAAGCTGCTTCATTAGCCTGATTTACCTCCAAGGTTCCTGTTTCAGGCAAGTCTGCTAGTCTTGCATACAAAAGGATCAGCCACAGTACTCTGCAGCGTGAGCTGAGTCTTTTGTCCTCCCAGTAAGAAGGAATAAAGAAGAGTACAAAACAAAAACAAACCTTCCCTGCAAAAGTAGTCTGTCAAATTAGCAGGGCACTTCAGATACAAAGATCTTAAATTCTCACTTTTGCTCTGTTTTAGAGAAAGAGGAGAAAAACCTCGTTTAGCAACAAAACACAGTCCTTGACATACCACTTCTAAAATACCTAATCGATCAATCTCTCCCTCTGTCCATGTTTTAAAAGAAAAGATTATATGTAGTTTGAAATGTCCAAGAAAGCTCAACTGTGTGACAAAGCAGAAGCCAGATCTAAAGCAAACAGTAAAAGCTGAAAATGTCCCTACTCCTCTGAACAAGGAAGCAAGGGAGGCAGAGTCCTGGTGCAGGGGCTGGGAGCTTTACAGGTTGCTCAGAGCTCCACTGTAAGTGAAGCCACATAAATTATGTCACCTGCTCTTACTAGTGATTGTGGGACATTTTAGAGTATGACCTTCTGAAACGTACATAAAATACTGTAGATCGTCTCCTCTCCTGAGGGCATCTGTAGCATGAAACTGAAGGCAGCCTCACAGTTGGCAGAAACTGTGTGGGGCTTTCTGTTTACATTTATTTGTATACAGACCCTGGCTTGTTTGCTGCTTTTTCTAAATTACTGCCCTCTGTATTTTCTTCATTTTACATGCACTGCAGTTAAATCACTTTTTCTGATAAATATGGAAACTTGATGACTTGAAAAAATCCTTCCATGTCAATTCTGCAGTTCATATTCATGCTGAGATTGTATCTAATTTTGAAAATCTTCACACTTGTGCCCTGCCATCATGTGTAATCTTTTATGCATGGCTACCTCCACTGCTGCTGAAGCAGTTGCTATGCGACAGATGAACCTGCTCCGTGGGGCCCTGACATTAGTAAAAGCAAATTGACCACAGGAGCACTAATCTAGCATGAAAAGCAGTTGGTGCCGTGCATTTCCTAGAGAAGGATTACCTAATCAACAAGCAAAACCTCCTTTTAAACGTGAGCTGAATTACCTGGGTCTGGATTTCCCTGCTTCACACCTTTCTGCTACACCAAATCATCCTGAAGAGTGAAGTCTGTGCAGGTGCATTACTCAAGAGGAACAGGGTCTCGCCTCAGATCAGATTCTCCAGCTCTCACACTGGCCTGCTTGCAAATTTGTCATCTGGGCTGATAGTTGCTGTAACTTGTTTCTCCAAGGTTACCAAAAACTGGTAATGAAGACAAATAAAGACAAAAGATGGTCAGACAACAGTGAATGTCACCCTCTTATCGCCTCACTGATAACCCGTATGAACTTTAAGTGTCAAAAAAGGGTTACATGCAGAAGTGGTCATCTAATCCACATGGAAACCAGGGTATAATGCCTTCCACTCAAAAAGCACCACAGCACACTGCTGCATTTCTTGGAGAAAGTGATCTCAGGGGAATTATACTTTGCCAGCCAGATCACTACTAACATCATTATTAGTGATTTAACCCTGCAAGTACTGGGCAATTTTCTTTGAATCCATCACCAAACATAGGATTATACTAGAGAAAATGAGTCCTGACTCACATAAAGGTTCAGCTGACCTCTATCCTGGATGTTTCTGAGGAGGATAAGGCTGATAATCTACTGTTTTCTCCTAGAGGTAGAAAGGCTTTTTAACCCTTATCTTGTCACAGGTGAACAGAGTTGCTGGAAAAACTGAATTCAAAAGCCACTTTTGGAGTGGCAAGGGTTTTATAATGTGAAGCATTTTTAGGAGAATTACAGGTGCTCCAGTGTTGGAGGATTCAAATTTGCCCAGTCGAGCGCATCTGCAACTTCACAACATCCCAGTGAGATTTGATTTATTGCATAAAAGACAGGTTTCCCCTGCCCTCCTGTTTTCTACTGAGGTGCACCAGAAAGAAATGAAACAATTCAGCATGCAATGCTACATGTCAGAATACTTTGCACCCAGATATTACAGAAACAGCATCTCAGGTCTAAGACCTCAGAGTACTACATCCAAGGTTAAAGCTGTATCTTGGCTGCGCTTTGACTACAGCCCAATTTGTGCCAAGGACTCACATGCTTAGCTCTCAACGTAGATAAGGTAGCTCAAATTTCTCAGGAGATATTTGAAACAGGACAGGATGAGAATTTGATGACATCTTCATGTGGATAATACTGAAAACTGATGCATCATAAGGCTTATGAAAGGATCTCGGACAGGAAAACAGAAGTTACTTCTTACAAAATCTTAATCTCTTCCTTAACTCTTCACTTGTCTCAACTTCTGAACATAATAGCAACTACAACATAACTTAAAATAGTCATTTCATTTAGCTCATCAAATGAGTTTTATTTCTAGTACTGCTGCTGTTTATGACTAAACTCTTGTTAAGGCATACAGTACAAGGGTTACTGACTATTCACTGGGTGACACGAAGGGACTTAGTGGTGCAACTTCCATTAACCTTAATAGGATCCACACAGCTAACCCGCCCCCCCCCCCCCCCCCCCAAATATTTAACCTCCACTGTCTCTGTCTCTTCTAGTCCGTTTAAATTGCCTTGAAGAGCAAAACAGACAACTGCATATATACTTTTGGCATAGTGCTTAAGCATACACAGCATACATTTATCATACCTTCACACTGATCTCAGATGGGTCCTGCCCCCCAGCCTGATCATTGCCCTGTGCACATCAGCACAACAGTGACTCACCTTGTAAGCCTTGCCCTACACATGCGTACAAAGTTCTTCATGTCGGCTGAGCTTCAGTTCTTTGCAACGTTATACTAACAGCCTTCTGTGCAGGATTATCTACTGCCACAGATCAGGAGCTATCATGTTCCATACTTGTAGAACTTTTATTCAGACCCATCACAAATGAATCAAGATCAGATGTAGGACCAGTGAGAACTTGGGAGGTAGAAGTTCAGTTCACATTCATACAGGAGATAATTAGTTCATATTGAACCCATGTTGTAGAGCAGATCTCAGGGCATCAGCAGACATCAGCCAGTGGCACCATTATGCATTGGATAAGTTCAACGAAGCTTTTAGAGTTTCACACTGTACTTTTTTGCCATCCACATTGACTGTGAAGCAACCTCTACACCACAGAACCACAATCTGGTGATTGGAACTTGGTCTACAAAATACCCTGTAGTTTTAGGCAAATCTTTACTTCCCATGTCCAGGCTTCACAGAGGTCACCATGTGCTGTAAATCAGTTGCCACCTCAGAGGTCTCACCCAGAAGTGGCTGCACAACTGTGGTTGTCTTCTACTTGTGCAGACACATGTTTAAAAGGCACAGACATGTGAGGCCCTTATTTACCCTCTCAAGCGCCAGTTGGTGTAAATCAGCCACTGGCTTCAACTGGCTTCTTGTAACTGGAACACAAGAAACTTGGATTCTCCTTCCAGCTTTATCCCCTGCCTGCTCTGCAACCACAGCTGTGTCATTTCACTTCTCCATGCCTGCTGGTTAAAATATTTCTCTTATCTATGAGATGCTGATATTCTTATTGAGATATACTCATAAAACATGTTTAAAAGGAGCTAGGTGTTATTTGTGTTTAGTTGAAAAAAAAACAAATGGATATGTTAGACCTCACTATCCAGCCCAGGACCCTGTGAATTCTTGGCCCGAAGGAATTTACTGATCATTGTGGCACTCAGTGGGGACGTAGATTTACCCAGGAAATGTGACATCTTTTGCACAACTTTTGCCTCCAAGTGGACTATTTTATCCTGCAAAGGTCCAAATGCAGGGTACAGAATTGGAAGGTCAGTGAATCCATGCACCTTCAGTTGTTGGCCAATGCATCCTTTAACTTGCTAATGAAATCAGCAAACATCTGCTAAGAACCAGATTCAATATTCTTTACGTAAAGCCGCTGCAAAACTGCTCCTCTGCCAGTTAGAGCTCCTACTGTTTTCATGACCAGTTTAAGTACATTTATCTTGCCCCAGGTTTAGCTAGTTCTTCTCTCTCTCCTTCACTCACCCTTCCCATAGCATGTGTGCACACAATTCAGTATATATCCTTATAAAGAGAGAAATTATATCCACTCAGTCTTGACTTGAGGAGGTTCAGCAAGCTTTTAGGATGTGCTACAACCCAAGGAGAAGAACTGTGCAAGCAGGCCTCCACGGGAGCCAGCTCCAGTTCTAGAAAGCCATAAAGGTGTTTCAGCACAGCATTCCACCTGAGTAAAGAAGTACTGCTGCATTGCAGGGTACTTCAGTTGAGGTTCAGGGCTACACTGATGCTGCTATTTCCACATCTGAGTGCACCATCTGGATGTACTAGCTTGGGCAGGTGCTAGCTCAAGGCTTTATTTGCTGTACTTCAATACACAGAATAGGTATGTCCCTACTTGTCAGGCAGGTTTCCAGTTCCCCCTTGTTACCCCACTGTCCTTTCCAGCACCTGTTTCAGCTTGACTTTGTTTTCCTTGAAGGTAAATGATGAGAATTATACAGAAGAGATTGTTCAAAACTCATCAATGTTTTGTACAATGGTCTTAATGCTTCCCTCTTTCTCCTGGAAATACCTCTCTTAATGAATTCTGTGATCACATATGGGGCTTCTGCCCATTCATGTTAATTTAATCTCTCCTATTGTTCAGCAGAGCTTTTTTTCTGCCCTAACAGCCTCTTCTTTTTTTGGAGCGGTGACACAAATTATCATTAAGCAGGGCAATGCTCAAACCCTCAAGGGCTACAATTAGGTTTCGGGGTTCCATGTGGGAGGACTGCACCAGAATACTATAATCCTTTCTTTATTCTTTAATGATCATTACACTCTCAATATATTAATAAAACTCATTTCCTATCCTTCTGGATATGCAAGACAAAAGTAATTAAGAGAAAAATTAAGAAGCTCTTGTATATAATAACAACAAGTGTCCAAATTCAGCTTTCAGCAAAGCTCCGACAGCTTGAATCTATGCCCAAAAAAGTCACTGGGAAATATCTCACTGACTCTATCTGGGCAAGGTCAGGCTCACCATGAAGTAGCTGAGGGTTTCATATTTATATCCATAGGCAAAAACTTCCCCTCTATCTCTCACTGTGAAAAGAGCAACTTTCCCCTACTCCAGAGATTAGCACCATTTGTGAATTATTTCACCTAGACTCTGAATGCTGTGTGAGTTACCAGGTTCTTGCTCTGATCTCACTGTGGTTTTATCTGTAAGTTTTACTTTTTTTTAAAAAAAAAGTAAGTTTTATACTGTAAATTTTAATCCCTTACTACATGGCCCACCAAGGGCTGGGAGCAAGGCTGGAAACAGAGATGCATGAACTTCAAACTCAGAGCTGGAAGGAGAGGAGGATATAAAAAAATCTGAAGCTCAAACTTATGTGTTTCATGCAATGAAAACTAATTATAAAATCAGAATGCATTACCATAATTGTTTATATCTGTGTTTTAAGGAATTTGCTGTCTTCTGAATCTAATAAACGAAGGAACTGAAGCTTGACTGCTACAACAGTTTTTAATCTGTTTGGAAATTAGTCCAAACAATGAAGAAATGCTTTCCAGTATTACAAGAAAATGTTACAGTAAGGAAAGAAAATGGAAGGGAAAGAGAAACATTAAAAAAAAAAAAAAAAAAAAAAACAAAAAAAAAAAAAACCAAAGAAACAAACAAAACTGCTTAATTATTAATTGGGGATAATTAGGGGCAGAATGTCCCTGGCTCTCCTGGAGTGCAGGATGAGAAACAAGGACATGTGAAGCATTGTCTTTGGCTCTCTGACCCCACGCATCCCCAGCAGATGCCGTACGCTGCTCCCCAAGCAAGCTGGGAGCCAGGGGCCCTTGTGCACTGGTTGGTAAGGGTTGGCAGGTTACAGACACGGTATGACAATCCAACCCCTCACAAATACTCATAAGCTCCGTGTTCTCCCTGAGGTTCAGCAGCAAATGAATATGGCATAGTCTTTGCCAGCTAAACGTGAAATATCTGTCAAATATCACCATCTCTGTGTTTTTATCCCTCTCAGCAAGGTAGTCTTCAAGCATCTGCTTATACCTCTGCAGCTGAGGCAGATTAATTTAGAGGATAAAACACCAGATAGAGAATAATTGCTTAAGAGCAGCCAAAGCAGACAGAGGTTTAGTATAACTATGTTTAGTATTAGCACAGATCCTTCATCCTATTCTTGGCCATAAAAGAGAAATTAGTCTTTTTTCCCATATATCTCACTTCTACAGATGTTCACCTCATCACATTGTGCATATAGTTGTTAGAGATGCCTAAGATTAACCAAGTTTTTGGCAAAGATTGCAAGGTACACAGTTTTCTGTCAGTTGGGGAGGACTGTGTAGGAGGATAATATTATCAGGCACACGCAGTGAGAGCAGTAACGGAACAAAGGCCAATAAAAGCCCTAAAATCAACAGCACTTTTGAAATTCATCTCGACCCAATTTTTCACAGACATGGTCAGGTGGCCTTTGTTTGCTTCCTGGTGAGAATGTGTTTGTATCATCTGACCTCAGCTAATTTCTGTAGTTCAGGTTCAGCAAAGTCTCCAAGATCTGAATGAGCAAAGAGAGTAAGTAAATGGTGCTTTTATCCTATTCACAACCTTCCAGGTGCACACACGAATGCAGCAGTGGGGAGGAGCAGACCACTTGTTAGTGTCGTTACCTGTATTACACGTGTACTGTGCATCAAAACACAACTTTGGTTCCAATCTTTCAAAGCACCAAAGCATGCACGGCTTTCAGGGTGAGTAAGCCTGCTAATTCCATGGTACATCTCATCTGCCTAAAGCTGAGTGTCACTGATCCCATGCATGGATGCTACAGCTCTCAGTCCAACATTTAGCACCCACTTAACTTTGCACAGAATGGTAAACTCAGTAACACTGCACTGTAATATTGCAGGGACTCAGAAGTGCTCCAGAAACACTCTCAACAGAAGCTGTATCTCTGACTCAGAAACAAATCCTCTGACATTTTGTCTGTAGAAGCCAGCTAAAAATATCCTTTTAATCATGATTTGGCCAAAATAATCTTTTGCCAGGGTGAAACACTGAGTGCCCAAAACTTGCTGTAGAATGAATATGCAAAAAAGTCCAATCATTTTGCCCAGCTGAGGAAGCAGTGCTTGCTGAAAGCAGAGGTCAGCTATTTATCCGCTAGGCAAGGTACAGTGGTGTGAATTTCTCACACTTCTCAGCCAATGTGAAGTTCTCTCCCTCTTTTCTTTTTGAGGAGGAAAGTAACATTTGCGGCTTGCTGCAAAAAAAAAAAAAAAAAAAAAAATGAAGCTTGCTAGAGGACATTCTGTTTCTAATCCAGCTTGCATGCATCTCCCACATGTTCCTGACATTTCTGTGGCAAAAGGTGTTTGTTGTACTGCTGTATGGAATCTCAAATGGTTCTATAATAACATCTCCTCTGATGTCTCATTACTCTTAGAAACAAAGTTGTGTTAGAAGTGTTTGCTTTCTTTCTTTTTTGTTTCAAGATTTGAAAAGGCAGCTGCTAGAGATTGATTTTGGTTTTTTAAAATACTCCATTCCTAAATAATACAATATCATGTGCCTCTCAGATGGAGATCATGCTTTGGCTGTATGCTTAACAGAGCTGCTTTCCTTGGGAAAACATCACAGCTGGGATGTGACCTGCTTCTAGACTTTGATTTAATTTCTGAAAGAAAGCAGTCCACCATAGCTTGTTAGCCCTTTACGCAGGAATTACGTGTTACTGACTCAGGCCAAGCATAATGTTAGCCCTCAATAATAATAACGAGTTGTGAAAGGAGTTCATAACTGGATGTGTGAGGTAAAGAATATCTGAAGAGCAAAGGTTGACAATATTCTTGGGGATAATGGCATTATTTCAGGG
Source organism: Astur gentilis (assembly GCF_929443795.1). Lineage (NCBI taxonomy): Eukaryota > Metazoa > Chordata > Aves > Accipitriformes > Accipitridae > Astur > Astur gentilis. The sequence continues at coordinate 8,302,409 of NC_064887.1, read as the reverse complement.
GAATCTCTCTAAGCAGCATGTATGAGAGGAATTTGTCCTCTACGGACCACACCGCCAGCTTTCTTGCTGCTAGCACATACTTCAGTTTCACAGCCATTATCCAAACAAGCATTTCTTCTTCAAACCCTTTGGAACCACTGACTTTTTGAAAACACAGACTCGCAGGAGGAGTTTAGCATACCAAGTAAACTAATTAACTATAATAAAATAAACTATGAGGATAACAAAGCCAGAGATTGATTTGTAACACTTAAAGCAAACCTTGCCATTTAAAAGGTGCTACAGATTTTGTTGTACATTCTTCCTGCTAGTAATCACAATGTCGCCGCCTCAGAGAACATGATTTCAGCTGTTTCCTGCTCGATATAGTGAACATCCACATCACAGTGGAAAAAATTTCAATCAGAAATTTCTCAATTTTCCTAAATTTCTTCCAGGTGCTCTGCATAGCTGCTCATACAGTTTATTTTGCCTGCTTTAACAAACTGTTTGTTGTTGCTACAACAGGAAGCACTTCTATGAGGATGCAAACACCCTGGCAATGGGAAGAAGTACTCTTTTGACCTCTTTCATCCTCTCAATTTTTGTATTCCTCTCATCAAAAGACTTGTATGCTGAAATCATCACGCACAAACTCAACGTTTTTGCATTTGAGTCATATTTATACATCAGCTTTCTTTCCCCCCCATTTTCTTTTGTACAGCTTCTTGTGCCTGTAAACGCCCAGAAAAAGCTGTAGAGTATATCCTTTTGGGTCCCAATTAAGATTCTGAACTGCTGTTCTCTGTATGATAACAACCTGAAGTGCTGACAACACGCTACCTGTCAACAGGCAAATGAAGGCCAACCATCTGTTCTACTATAAATTGTCTCCATTACTCTCAACTTGAAAATCCACTTTAAAGACTCCCCAATTATCTAGTAACCTGAGCCAAATGATGCAATGTTATTTTAACTAAAATCATCATTGTGTACAAGAAAAATAAACATTAAAGGCTCTGAACAAAGAAAGATTTTTGAAAAGCGGGTTTATATCTGATTTTGTGTGTACGGCTCTGTTGTGCTGGAGCGGCTTGGAATCACAGAAGCAAAGAGTATCAGATTACTGCTGGTTGAAAACCTGAATTTCAATTGATAGAGTGCTGGCTATGCGCTCCTGCTCAGGAGCCTTTTGTCTCAAAACGCTGTAATTACAAACCTCCTGCAAATAACTAGAGCTCTCCTCAATGCGCAGTACCCAGCGTGGCGAGGCACCTGACCCTGCCCCAAAGGTGCTGCCTGCCCCTGAGGACTGCCGGCGCAGTTGTGTAGCTCCACGCAGAAGTGCACCTGTGTAGCGCAGGCTTGTTAGCACGTCCGTGCAAGCAGTTCAGAGGTGAGATACCAAAGGAAAAGGCCTCAAACGGGTTTGATTTGGGCATGCGTTTAGTTTAGTTGAGCTTGCATTTAGTTCCAGGATTTTCATGTCCAGAAGGAGAGATCAGCAAAAACAGGCACTAAAGGAAGGGTTCAGCTCTAGCCCAAGTCTCTGGTTTCCTGTCCCTAAAATAGTTTCTATTCCTTAGGCGGTCTTCAAACCCTTGTATTGTTTGCTGGCTTTTCTCTTTTGTGCATTCCCTGCTTTCCATCTCACTGCATTATAGGCTTGCAACAACTTTCTAAGTTGCAACCTTTTCCTTTCTTCCTACACACTGAGGAAAACTTGACCTGTCTTTCCTAGTATGCCAGTGACAGCAGGCATGCATAGCTTGTACCTGTGCATCATAAACTGCACAGAGCTGCAACTGGTGATGTCCAGAGACCAGTTTGCCTATGGTGCACTACCCCAGATCCTTTCAGAAGAGCAAGGGTACCAAAACCATTTTATTACCTTGTTAAAGTCTGCTGGAGAAGCCAAAAAAAAAGATGGTGAGTTTTGGCCAAATTTCCAACACCTTGTTACATCACTGGCACCTGTATGGAGAGTGTAAAATAGGACACAGAATCAGAATTTATATGGATATAAATGAACACATACACTGTGAGGCTGATAATCTAGCCCAGGCCCTTCCCTCTTCAGTAACCAAAACTCAGCAGCTGGTTCAAGCAAGCAAGCCAGTCTTAAAAGCTACTCAGAGAAGATTCACCTACAGAACATATCCCCAGGCCCCTGCATGCAACAGTGCTCAGGATTTTGAACACAGGACTCATTACACCCCTATTTTAGCTATAAAGCCAGAAGCCAAGTAGTGTAAGTATCTGTCTACAGTGAAAATAGATTTAAAATCTACCCATATTTTTTAATGCCTAAGATTACAGATAACAAAGATATCATGGACTGAAGGAAAAGTAGTAGAAACATACACGGGCTTAGCTTTGCAGATGCAAGAACTGGGATATGGGATTCTACTGGAAAACCTGCAGACGTCTTCAGAACAACCTTCAGGTGCAGGTGGTAAATTAAAGCTTCAAAGATAGCAAAGAAGAAAATCCAAAATAGGGAGACATAGGCATGTAAATGTTTTCGTTACTGTGATGACTTTTAGAAAGCCATTCACTTGTATAATGTCTTATTGACAAGACAATGGTTGCAATTTGCAATACTTAAATGACACAGACACACTCTGAAAGTCTCTATAAAACACTTAGCATCCAAACAACAGTACCTGATGCTAGGCTACTGGCCCGGCAAAATTAAATGTTTTGTATACAGCCTTGTGTTCAGGAATAACAGTTTGTGCTCTGTGGTAGTTACTAGGAAGGTTAAACACAAGCGAGTCAGTGAGGAAGAATAGATGACACAGTTGTCTTCATTATGAAATGCATTTTGAAGGTACATATTTCTTCTTTCATGCAAAAGAAAGGCAGGAAACACTGTGCTAGATATCTCCAAGAAATTCAAATGAGGCAAAGGTAAAAGTTGGTTTAATGAATCAGAATCATATCAGTGTGACCACTGTAATATATGTAAATGAGGAAGATTGTTGCCCTTCAACATAAGTAAGTTGCAGCCTTCAACAGTGATAGGAATTTGCATTTGGCATGACCCCTGAGACATTGTTTTCAGTCTATGGACTTTAAAATTTTCCTCCTACAAATTTCTGTGTAAAGGAAAGTCTGCCTCCTACTTTGATTACTAAATTATTGTGGGTGTTGTTGGCTGGCTAACCTGATGGGAGGTTTTGTTTCTGGTTAAGTTTGTCATTCTCCTGCCTGAAACCTGTAGCCAAGATTTTCATCCAGTACAGTTCTCTTTGCCTTTGCACTGGCAGCACTATGCAACTGTCTGCATTTGCTGCTGGCATTTACAGCTTCCTACTGGCCTAAAGAGCCATAGAAATCCACACACACACCCCTCCTTAGACAAGTATTTGAAAATAATAAAACACAGTACTGTCTGCAATTCTGCCAGCTTCTTGTAGTATATAATCTGAAACAATGCAGATTGCTTAAATATAATTGCCCACTCTGGCAGCTATATTCAGCATGTATTCAATGAGCTTCATATTACCTGATGTAATATAGAATCTAACTGCACATTCTTCTGCCTCTGACCACCTCTCTGTAGTCAGGAAATCCTAAGTGAATGGTCAGAGTTGGTAAAAGTTCATTTAAGGAGGTGACTCATCGAAGAGCTGGTCTAACTCCAGATAAACTCTGTTATTAACTTGAGCCAAATTGAAACAACATCCCATTGTGTTAGATTTTGATTAAGTCTGGAACAAATCTGGAGAAAATATAAGAAATATATTTTATTAAATCTGTACTGAAGTCCCAAACCAAGGACTATTTTACACCTTCTAAGAGACAGCATGTGAAGAGCATCATTTCTCATTGTCTCAAACCAAAGTAAGGCTAAATCATGCACAAAATCTAACCCAGCTTAGATCTCACATCCAGATACCCAGAACGCTATGCTATTTCAGATCTACATTCAATACTTACATCTCTAGTCACCAACTATTTGGAGTTTTGTGGCAGGGGGAGGATATCCAAGGATATGAGTCTAAACAAATAAAGCCAAGAACTTGTTTGCATGATTGCTTACTCTGTGAACGACAACTACCTCATTTCTTGTTGCTCCAGTCAGGAACAGTTCATAAAGGACCTGGATATCACCTCCTAAACAAACACGTCACAACAGCATTCCAGCAAAAAGTGAAATACATCATGTATAAATACCTATTAACTGATGTAGGGTACAATAAGGGGAGGAGGAAACATATATTCAACTATGTGACAGGTATTTCAAAGCACCACATAATTAGCTTTGTTTAGTTATTTTAATTTTGTTTTTATTGGCAAGATGCAGTATGAAAAAATCTACTAATTAGATAGGAAGTCCCCTGAAGACATCTATCAACTGTTTCTATTAATACAGGCAACTGTGAGTAAGTAGGTAGGAAGGAAAAACATTCAGAAACAACTTTTAGTTAATTAAACTGAGGTCTGGATGCAAAATACTTTCCCCCATCAACAAATGTTCAGTCATATTTCCCAGAAAATTGGCTAAAAAGTTTTTTTTCAGAGTAAAAGATAATCCTAAAGCTGAGGATCATGTCAGACTTTTAATTTCCATCTGCTTTATTTCTCATAACTTCAACACAGTAACACTAAGTTTATTATCTCTATGGATTGCCGAACTCCATGGAGAAAGCCACTGTTGCTACTAGTAAGAGGTATGTATACACGGTTATAGGCATTACAAATATGTAGGATGGTAGAGCTTTTTTTAACACTTGCACTCCTTGGCCTTACTTAGTTACAGAATAATAGCACAGAGAATGGAAATATCACCAACAACTGGGTCTGACTTCTCCCAGACAGGAAACTAGGATTTTTTTTTTCTTCCATCAACTCACAAATTTAAAAAGACCTTTTCTGATACTCAGGCTGGCCAGCCAGCAATTTTTCATGCTGCCACCCAGGCTCCTATTCTGCATGCCAGCCTGTCGGTCAATTGAGGTTAAATGGTGTAGGAATGCATTAACAGCCTCTAAGGAAAGATTTAGATTTGATAGGTTTCAGTAATACATAGCCATAACTTGAAGGCAGTGTCCTCTGGTCCTAATGATGCTGCAGGGCAGCAGGGAAGGAAGCAGGGCAATAGCATACGACTTAATAGACATTTGCTCAATATTTAGAGTCTTTGCTCTGTTCAGCCTGGGCAGCCCAGAAAGGGCAGAAAATACCCACATCCACTTCACTGCATAGGCTGGAGCTGGAGCAATCCTCAGTGGCCCCTTTATATGGAGCCTACATAGACACCTGGCATTGTATTACCATCACAATTCGAGTGTACACTGTATTATCCCCGATAAGCTTCTGGGGGATGTTTACCTGTATGTGCTAGATGTAGAAATCTGCCTGGGCTTGGAGAGAGCAGGCAGTACGGGCGACCACCTGGCAAAAGAAGAGGCAACGAGGACAAACACCTAAGCGGCAGAGGTGGTCTTGGATCCCAAGAGGCCGTACAGCCTCGTGGCCGGCCTCTGGGTGAGCAGGCAGCCTAACGTGGAGTCTGGATGAACGTGAAAGTCTGAGGGAGCGCCTCCTTCAAACATGGCGTGGGGACTCCTGCGAGGCAGGCGGACTGCCGGCTGCCATGGGAAGGGAAGGATGCAGAACCGGTTGGAGGAGATGGGCAAGGCAAGGTTTATTAAAGGAGAATCAAACAGAGTCTGTTCTCCCTACAGACCTGGTACTGAGAGGGGTAGGTGAATGCCCAAGATGATTGAAAAGCAACACTACTTTAATTCCTGCTGTACACATACATATTGCAGATAGAAGTAAAGGAACGGCTGAACAGTGAATTTGCTAAACAGATACAGCACACGGTGCTCTGTGTAGCATTTCTCTTCACATTTATGAAATAACTAGATCTCATGCTTATTTCCCTTCCCTTCTCTATATCTAAATTTATATTCTTTACCACCTGCGTGTGCAGAATGGAATAAATAATGGTTACCACTGTGATAGAGAACTACTGCTAAAATCCCAGTAAGTCATCAAATGGTTGTTGCATACAAAGATAATGCAGTCAATAGTGGGGCTTTTTCAGCAGGGTTAGGCAGCAACACTATATGTGCATGTTTTATTAGTTACAAAAATGGGTATTTCAGTATAAGCACCACATGTAGATCAAACTGACAGACTCCTTTGGGATTAAGCCCCATCACCTTCTGAATGCAAGACAAGCATAAAACCACTGCAGCAACGGGAAAAAAATATCAGCTTGAAAATAATTAAACAGCAAGGCAGCCACCCATAATGATATTCAGCAGAACACATTAGGGACAGTTTGCTGGGAATGCACAAGAGCACTCCAGTTGTTTAATTAACATTGAAACGGCGGTTCCACAAGAACTAAAAATCCTGTTAATTTATGTGTCTCTTAATGATGCTCATTTAAATACTGTCAACTTTTCTCCAGTTTAATATTCATGATTTCTAGTCATTAAAACACCAGGCTCAGCTTGTGGATTCACCGAGAAACACAAATTGTTTGATGATGATGTCAGTTCTTAAAAAGTTTTTTTTCCCCTTAAAGTGTAAATCTCTCAGTGCTTATCAGAAGGGTCATTGTAGTCTGCTCTATAAATATCATTTTTATCATTCATATAATACAATAAACTACAATGTTCTCTCTCACCTCCAAAGATGAGCCCTGCTTGCATAGTCAGGAATTATTTATGTAAAGGTAGTTATCTTTTTATGATGGAGCATCTCACCTGGTTAATGTAATGGCTTTTTATATTGGGATACTGGGCTCAAGTCCCACTTTAGATTATAAAAACTATTTTCATGCAGGGTAGGAAACATTACATTAAAAATAATTTTAGTGGTGAAAAGACACTTGCAGTTGGATATTAAAAAGATACTGCCAATGTAGGCAGAAGTCAAATTTTGACCTTCCCACAATTAGTATACGCATGGTCTGAATGAACGCTTGCTTCCATGAAACTTTTGTTTACCTTGTCCTTTCCCTTTGTTGGCAAGTTTAGATAGTCTCTGATGCTGTCTCTTTGGCAGAAACTATAATGTAGCCTCCTATGACCGGGACTTGTACAGCAAAATATTATGTATTGATCTTATACTGTCAGAGAAAACCCTAATATTTTATAAATTTAAAAAATATGGCTTAATTATACATTTATTCTTTCACTTTATCATGAGAATTTAGATTTCAAGGAAAAGCTGAAATTTTCAGCAAGGAAAATGAGTAGGACGTTTGGGACAGGACAAGTATGGACAACTAAAGATGAACGTTTAAACGATCTTCCTTTACAAGGGCATTTCTTCCTACTATTTTTCTTCTAAGACCATAGCATCTTCTTAATTTCTTCTTTTGCTGATGCTTTTTTTTTCTGAGGCAAGAGATATTATTACTTTTACTCTTCCTTTTAATACCCAAACAATTGGAAGTCTCTCTTATTAGATATTTTACTATTTTTTCTAATTGGATTGTAAAAAATATTAATACAGGGCACAGGTTCAGGCTTAAAAGAGGTTATATACAAAGGGCAACTGAAATCTTGTTAGCACACCAATTTTCACTGCATACCTTTAAGGCCTGAGTTCCCTTTCTTGGTTTTTTTTATTATTATTCCTGTCAGATTTCCAGTACACATTGAAATGCAACAGTGCCATATAATTTTTCTGAAAGACAGTTTGTTTGGCATTTTAGACAGACATCCAACACAACAAAATGTACTTTATTATACGGAGAGAAAAATATTCTGTGAACCAGGCAGCACAGAACTTACACTGCCTGATTAGTAGCAAAGCCAATATTTATCACCTACTTCTGATCATTTCATTCTTTACATTTTATTCTTTCCCTGTTGTTTCATATTTACAATCTGCACTTCATAACCAAATAGTTTAATGTGGTTTACCGCTGAAAAAAATAGTCATTACTAGATGGTCTAGACATAATCTTAATTACCAAAATGCTATCCCATGTCTGAAATGCTTTTATGCAGTTACTGTTGCTATTTTCTTCCAGAAGTGTTTCAATTAAGCAAGTCATCTGCATTAACTTATTGTGTACGCATTTTAATGTAATATACCTTATTTTCAGCATCATTCATCCCTGAAGAGATCGTTCTATTTATTTTAGTAGTCTAAATGTTCTTTTTTCAGCCAAAGATTCTTTTTTCATTATACCTCACAAAGGCCTAATTATTAAATGCACTTTCCTGGGACCATAATTTTGGAATACAGCCTGATACACAGTTCTATCATGAAATATATGCCCATCTGTATTCTTCTTTAATCCATAATAGATTGTCTCTAGTAAAAATGCATTATAGCTCCAGATATTTATTAATATCTTAATTTTCTTGGGAAAAAAAGGTTGGAATCACTGAAAAAGGATGCAGGTCTTAAGGCAAAATATATCAACTCTATCTATGGTAACATCCATCTGTTTACATCACTACAGATAAATTTGATAACATAATATGATAACTTATAGAGCTCTTCTATTTTGGTATTTATACGTACATATCCAAACCTTTTGACATTGCTTTCAGTAGACAGTTATCCTCTTTTGAAACTTAGGTATTGTCTCTAAACTGGTGCTTAAATGAAAGCTTCCATTACATTAAATTGGTATTTTGTATAGCCAGCATGAAGTAATCAGCATATAATTCCCAGTACATTTATTTACTAAACTTCTTCAGTGTCCCTAATCTTTGGCACTAATGGTTCAATAATTAAACAAATTATAATGAACAGTCTTGTCTTGTTCCTTGTTTTTGAAGCACTTGAACCCAATGCAGGAGGAAAGTCATTTCACATGCTAATTCAATTCAGAAAGCATTTTTCATATTTCTCCAATATCCCAATTAAACACAGGGATTCTACCAAGAAAAACACTTTCTCTGTACCTATACATTCAGAATAAGCCTGTTTTTTAGACTCTATGTTGTGCTAAATATCACGGGAATTTTCTTGTACTTACCTAAGGGACTTCTTTTTCTAAAAAATTTGGTTTGCATCAGTGTAAGCTTTCTTGTCTCTAACTCCACCAGGACTTAGTGGAAAACACTGCTTTCTATTGACTCAGGAGAGAGGTTGACTTGGTTCATCCTTCTTTGGAAGGAGTTTTGTTGTGGTTTAACCCCAGCTGGCAACTAAGCCCCACACAGCTGCTCACTCACGCCCTGCCCCAGCGGGATGGGGGAGAGAATTGGAAGGGCAAAAGTGAGAAAACTCGTGGGTTCAGATAAAGACAGTTGAATAGGTAGAGCAAAAGCCACACACGCAAGCAAAGCAAAAGAAGGAATCCATTCACCACTTCCCATCAGCAGGCAGGTGTTCAGCCATCTCCAGGAAAGCAGGGCTCCAGCAGTTACTTGGGAAGACAAACGCCATCACTCCAAAAGTACCCCCTTCCTTCTTCTTCCCCCACCTTTATATGCCGAGCATGACACCGTATAGTATGAAATATCCCTCTGGTCAGTGGGGGTCAGCTGTCCCGGCTGCGTCCCTTCCCAACTTCTTGTGCACCCCCAGCCTCCTCGCTGGTGGGCTGACATGAGGAGCAGCAAAGGCCTTGGCTGCCTGTAAGCACTGCTCTGCAGTAATGAAAACATCTCTGTATTATCAACACTGTTGCCAGCACAAATCCAAAACATAGCCCCATACTGGTTACCATGAAGAAAATTGACTCCATCCACCCAAAACCAACACAATGTTGAATATAATCAGAAGTCTGATTAGCAGTTATGGAGATCCAAAAATCGCCCACAAGGATAAGGGGGAGATACTGCTAAATAAAGATAAAACTTAATATTGATATTAAGTATGGAAAGAGTAAAAAAAGAAATTGGCACACCAGATTTTAAATATGGAGCAAAAGCAAGCTATGAAAAGATACCCTTTATTAAAAAAACAAAAACCAAACCACACCAAACCACAAACCAAGAAACAATAAAAAAGGGAAATGTGGCTAGTGATTTATCAGGAAACTCACCTGAAGGAAAAAAATTAATGACACAAAAAGGCCATTGGGAGCTTTCTATAGAAGGAGTGTTTTGCTCCTATTAAATACTATGTGTTTATTAACGCCTACACAAGTAGTGAAGTACTGTATAAAGATCAAAAAAGATCCAGAAGGAAGATGACTTCATCAGTGATGTTTACCCATATAAAATTTTTACTTAAATGAGGAGGATCTCACCACTTTTAGTATTTAATTAGTGATTGCAACAGTCTTGGACTCACAGATAATAGTTGACTCATCAGCCCAATACAGGATACATAAACAAGTACCCCAGAAGCTTCCCTGAAAAAGCTTAAACGTTGGAATCAGTTCATAAAACCCAGAGTTGATGGACATTGGAAGATTTCATAATTTTAAGGGAATATACTTTATTTATTTCTCTGAATATCTCAAAACACATATTTCAGGTGATTTAATTTTGATATCAATAAGCCTATTAAGTGAAATTCTGAATTTTAGAATTAGAACAACAGTATCTCTGACTATGCACTTGTATCCATAAAAATAAAGTCCATGTCAGAAGAAAAGATGGAGACAAAGTAGCACTGAAAGGAAGTGTGAACAAAACAGAAAATCACACAGTAATCATATGCTGGGCAATCCCTTACTGAATTTATCTTCAGAATCATTGTAGGGAGGCCTTTAAAGCAATTATAAAGGGATATATATTAGCTTGTGTGGGGGATTGAGGAAAAACATGACATAGACACAAACATGTAGGCTTAGAGCAACAAGTCTGCACTTTGCAGGAGCATTAATGAGATAGACTTTCATGAGAGAAAAAAAGTGAAACATCCATTCTCAGATAGAGTCACCACTAAGAAAAACAAGAGCCAAACTCCAGAAAGATCTATTTGCAAACAAGTGGTGTCTGGCGTTTTTTTCTTCCCAATGTGGAAGAAATTAGACACATTAGCAGTCAGACTTAGTTTTAATAGACGATCTGAGGTAAACATAAGAACAAGGAGTGCTTAGGAACAAGGTCAAGCAAAATAAAGGAGTTCATAAAATGCAAGTGTCATATCTCTACAAAAATGCATATTAATAAATATGCAAACATGGAAGATCTGCTGATATATTGCAGGGTTTCAGAATATCTGGCTGCGCAACAGAGGTACATAGTCCAGTGACACAGACATAGAAATGACAATTTTATCATTAAAAATAGGCAAGAGTCATGTACCTTCTGGATGCCTCTCTGAAATGTTTCGGACCCAAGTATCTTCCTTCTTCAGGAGGGCTCTTCTCTGGTTGAAAACTGAATACTTAGAGACAACTTTCCACACTTAGAAATAGTTTTGCGTCTTGTGCTGGTTTTGTCTTGGATAGAGTTAATTTTCTTCGTGGTAACCAGTATGGGGCTATGTTTTGGATTTGTGCTGGCAACAGTGTTAATAATACAGGGATGTTTTCATTACTGCAGAGCAGTGCTTACAGGCAGCCAAGGCCTTTGCTGCTCCTCATGTCAGCCCACCAGCGAGGAGGCTGGGGGTGCACAAGAAGTTGGGAAGGGACGCAGCCGGGACAGCTGACCCCCACTGACCAGAGGGATATTTCATACTATACGGTGTCATGCTCGGCATATAAAGGTGGGGGAAGAAGAAGGAAGGGGGTACTTTTGGAGTGATGGCGTTTGTCTTCCCAAGTAACTGCTGGAGCCCTGCTTTCCTGGAGATGGCTGAACACCTGCCTGCTGATGGGAAGTGGTGAATGGATTCCTTCTTTTGCTTTGCTTGCGTGTGTGGCTTTTGCTCTACCTATTCAACTGTCTTTATCTGAACCCACGAGTTTTCTCACTTTTGCCCTTCCAATTCTCTCCCCCATCCCGCTGGGGCAGGGCGTGAGTGAGCAGCTGTGTGGGTCTTAGTTGCCAGCTGGGGTTAAACCACAACAAACACCATACCCAATTATAGCATAACTTCAAACTATACATTGGAACTGTGCTACATTTTTGCTTTGTACTATATTTTCTGGTATCTGTATTAGTAATTGCAAAGTTTCTTAACATTAACTCTTGTAGTTGTTACTTGTTATTTGTTGGAAATTTGTTTCTTAACTGTATCTTTATAATTTTAGCACAAAACTCATTATATACATTTTTTGCCATCAAGGCAGTATTTTTTCACAGTACAAGCACTGTGTTTTATTACATTCAAAAGGCTTCCCAATTCCCTTTCTCTTATAGTTAATGAGCCCTCAGGTGAAATACACTTAACTTGAGTCTAATCAGTGCCTATTTGTTTTTGCTTCCAGCAATGAGGTCGGGAACTTTTGGACTTCCCCTGGCACACAGAAAGCATAGGTTTGACTTACCTGATACATATTTAGGGTTGTTGAGAACTCTGGAGCATAGTCCTCCTATGGAGATGTTTGCAGATTTCTGTTAATAAAGTCCCCTTGGTTATGCTCCACTGTTGTCCCTTTTGATGTCCAGAAAAATAATCACTATAATAATATAACTCTACTATGCCTGGATGACTTCATTTATTGCATCCTCACACCTTGGTACTTTCTGAATTTTATTTGACTATATCAATGGAAAGCTTTAGGCACCTGTGTGGCAAATGAGTTGTATGTATGTGGCCACCCTTTCAAACGCTAATATGGTCCTTACACCCCTGTTTTTCAGTTCTAACCATTAGGTCATAGACTTCTCCTTGCTTGTTCTCTCTCTTGTCCCTATGACTCCTGCATAATTGATTTTACATTGGCCCACTTTCCATTGGAGATGTAGAAGGTATCCCTCGCTACCTCTGTAAAATAGCCAATTTGCTGATAGGAAGAATATTCTCACTGAAGTTTGGAGGTGGTTGTTTGAATCTCCTCAGCTGGAGCAAAATTTAACCTAAATCCTCATTCTGAGAACATTCTCATCCCAAGCCTTTTGCTGCTTTGTCCTGTTCCCTCCCATGCCCCTTGCACATTTTAAATGTAGGCAGTATTACCATCTTTGGATCCTTGTTCACAGAGTTCACTGACTGCAGACCTCAAAGAACTCCCTAAATACAAAAGAGCCAAGGTTTTGGATGTTTCCACTGGCACTGCATATTGCCTAGTTTAAGTTCCCTCCCATTACTATGTTTGTTCTTTTAACTCTCTTTAGCCCGTGTACAGAAAACTCAAGCACCTGCCTTTTACTTTTGAACTCTATTCCCAGAGCCAAGAACTTAATTTGAAGTAGTGCAACACTGAGCACCAAGAACCCTCGTCCCTTTTGGGACCTATCCCATAAGTCTGGCGTGTTATTGTCCTCAACTCCTAAATCTGCTTCCAGACACCCTAAGAACCATCTATTTCCTACCCCAGACATACCACTAGTCCTAAAGAAGCATGTTCCTGCCTAGTTCACCTGGAGAGACCTAGGCCTGTAGAAGGAATTGTCAGAATAGTGCTATAAATTTAAGTTTCTTTCACAAAATATCCAGAAAGAAGACTCCTCTTCTTTGAAACAGTAATTAAATAACCATATCTCCTTCCTCTAAACAGCCTATTGAGAAGACATTTAAATAAGACAAGGCAAAATCTTAATCCATCATAGCACAAAATAATGACATATTGTTTGGCCTGTGCAGTGAATGGCCCTACAGTATAGTGATTAAAGTATCCATTTATAAAAATTATTTCAATTACTGCATGAGTAAATATTTCAGTCAAAATTCAGCAAAGCGCTTAAGCACGTGTTGAAATCACACAGACTTTACAATCAAATAGTGTGGTGCACACCTTCTTGTCTGCAGTTGAATATTTTGTAATTCTTGGCATGTTCATTTTAGTTTGTTTTAGTGGGTCAGAAACATAGAAAAAGATTAACTGAACCTAAAAAAATATGGTACACAGTAGATTGGCAGTTATGTTCTTTACTTTTCCAACCCCCCAAGTAAAAATCAAACTAAGATTCTAGAATCATAGGCATGAAGCTAAGGAGAGCACAGGCTTTCATCTTCTGGACCAGTAACCAACTTCACTAGGATTTACTTGCAAGAATGAGCGATTATTTGATCAGCAAGGACTTAACGGACTTCACATACTGCCCCATGCTTAGTTGAACTGGACACTTGTGTTCATCCCATTACAATGCTAAGCATGTTTTGACTAAAACCAGGTTTAGAATAAATTCATAACTATTTGTATAAAATGTCATGCAAGAAGTCTCAGTACAGCCTCCTCCACTCTGTGTGAGGAACTGGACTCTCACATTTTCAGGAGATATGCTGCTCCTGCTGACAGCCAGTCAATGCCAAGAAACTGCCTGTCAAGAAACATTTCTGTGCAGATAGAGTGAAGATTCAGAGATCAGGTTTTATAAGGTTTTCGCTGTCTCCCTCCCACCCTTCATGAAGCAGCAATGCTCTTTTAGAAAGAAAGATTTGAGTGAGAGGTACTGCCTTGCAGCAAAGCACCTGAATAGTCGTAATCTAAAATATTCCCCTGATATCAAGGCACGGCCAGACACAGAAGGAATGTCAGAGTGTCTAAATAACCATTCCAGACAAGAATCTGCAAATTACCTGAAAATGGTAATACTTCCTAGAGGAAGATCAACAACATAGCAATTTACAAACACATTTCATTTCAGTTATTTATTTAGAAAAATTAAAGTAAAATGTTTACCCTTCTAATTGACCATAGGGAACAAAATATTTTGTGAATGTAAATTGCAACTGTGATTAAAATATAAGCTGCACTTTCTTAATATTCATAGTGATGTCTGCTACAAGCAGCATTAACATAAATTCATATATTTTCTTATCTCTCCAAAAACACATTTTTATTAAAATTAGAGGTTTATTATTTATTATTATCTTGGTGGGAGTTGGGGTTTATGCCTCTATAAAGAATCTAAACTGTCATATTTTCATTATCCCATATTTGCCAGGTTGCCTTGTGGTTCATTTATTCGTTAAATGTATTAACCTACTCCAGCCATTATGCACTTTATAAACAACTGTGGACTAATTGGTATTCATGTGCAGGGAGTATTTTCTCATAGTAGTGAAGTGATACAGAGCAGTTTATAACCAAATGATAGTTCAGTGCACTTGCTTTTTAAGTTCAAATACTAAAAAAGGCCAACTTAAAAAATGTTGTAAGAAATATTAAGCAAATGTTTATAAAGCATTTTGTTCTGTTCTCTTAAAAGACAAGCAAAAGAACATGAGAGCAAAGCACTGTGGATCAAACCAGTCATTCACAAACTACGTAATCCTGTCTCTAGCTATGTGTATGCAAACAGCTTAACCCTTCCTTGAACTCCCTGTAACTCCTTAAAACAGCTTAAACCAACTTCTATTCACAAATAACACTGTCTAGCTCACTTAAAACTTGACTCCAGCTTGGATCCCTCACCCTAGAAGGCTACTCAATGCCAGTCCTGATTCTGAATAGACCCATGCAAACCAAAAGCATAGCCAAGACTCAAGTTCTCAACAAGAACAATCTCTTATTATGGTGTTTTTATATGAAAGTGTTTTCAAGCAGCAGCTCGTAGTAGTCCTTGCCCAGGCCTGTGACTTTGATCAGCACAGGCAGCGAGTTAAATACTTGAATAAACTGAGAGATCCAGTTCACATTCTTTTATGAATATACTTCTCACCTAAGGCCCAGCACCATCAGCAGGCAGCGGGAGCTATCAGTGGCAACAGTCTCACTTCAGGAGAACAATGCCTGCACTCAAGCCCCTGAAGTCACTTTATTTTGATCCTACTTTGTGCCCTGGTAAGTTGTTCATAAGACTGTCCGGCCTCAACTCCTCTGCTGCCAAAGGAGTTTTATTCTTCTTTGCCCAAAGAACAAAACCTTATGACCCCCTTCAAACACGTTAGATGTGGCACTGTGTGGTGGCTTGTGGCAACCACCCTCCACCGGGCCTGTCCATTTGAGCAAAGGTAAATGTGTTTGAAATGCCAAGATGAAGTCCAGTGACTTCTTGAACTGCTTCTCAGTAGCAAAGAGAGGGTCTCCATTAAGGGGCAGGTCACCCTTCTTTCTGGTGTCAAGTGATGAGTTTCCTTAGTGTATCCATGCTGACATTTGCTATTACCCATAGAAAGCAGAAATAGAACTGAGTCATAAATTGCCTGTTGGCTGAGTTCAGTTTTGCTCCTTGTCAATTGTGTGGCTTTAGCTTGTAGAAATTACTACTGAAGGCTTTTGAACAAATATCAAACATCAAAAAGTTTCCCAGTGTATAAATAAACCTTGTGGTTACAAGGAAAATCTTACATTTGCGTTTACTTCTGCTTTAAAGACAGCTTCACTAAAATTTGGGAATGAAAACCTGTCATCTTAGTTTTGTTAACATGGTAGAGCATGAAGTGATAGCCACTGTATTGTGTACACCGTCCCCTATGAGGAATAGATGAATGTTGTTATTTATGTTATCATCATACATAACAGCCTTAATCATGGACTAACATTACATTGTATTTTTTACCATACAAGCACAGAACAAAAAAACATCTCGGAGTTTATAATCTCTCTGTTCTACAAATGGTGAACCTGCCACAGAAAAGCAGATAGGTATTTCAAGTTAAAAGTGATGTATTTATTTTTACATCAAATGAGTTATGCATAAAATGCTGATCTTAAAATATTAACGTATTAGCTGTCTTCTTTTTGGTTTTCCTTTGGCTTGAAGATGGAGCTGATTAGACAGGTTCACCTTTGTACCTAGGTTCCAGTCAATACCACTTTCAGGTTTTCACAAGCCAAAATGATGTCTGACATGTCCTTTACTATAAGGGAATCTTTCCTCATCTGAGTGATTCCATAGAGATTTAAACAAAAGCCAAAAATCATAGTAATGTTATTTTCATTTTAGATCTGTAAAAACCTTATTAAAACTGATGTTGCTTCTAGAGTTTAAGCAAAGGTGAATGCTTTTGAAATCTGAGAGTTTAGCCAATTTCTAGGCCCTTTTCTGAGCCTAGAAAGGAGAATATATTTCACCATTTTCCTAGACTTGCAAGAAAATCCCACAAAAATGGTGTCAGTCTGTGCTACAGACTTAATTACTCCTCATCACTGTTAACAGAAGTAGGGATGTTTCTCCATGTGACAAGCCCTGCAGTACAGAAGAAATAACTTTAAGAGGACTGAAACAAGCCACGGTAGATTTTAGAGGTACTACATGCGAAGAAAAACATTAGTTTTGACCAAGATGGGGCGTTTCATTTATAACCAATACCAACACAGTCATCTGATTCACAACTGCCTCGAAGTTTTGCAGCTGAAATCCATTAACTGGAGGAGCTATGACTCAGAGCCTCAAAAGTGTTGAGCCACCTAACTCCCACAGAAATCAAGGCATCTAAATACCTACAAGGGTGACGGCCTAGTTACCTCTTAATAAGAGAAAGGCTCATAAGGCTGCTACAGGTTAAGAACAACCAGAAGCTGCAGAAACCACAGTCAGCTAATTAACTGCTGTTTTCTGCAGATATATTAGTACTGCTCACACCTTTGCTCCCAGATCTGCTCTGGTTGGTAGTTTCAATCATCAACGCGCTCACACTAAGGCTGCATTAGCAAAAGGCAGCTTGCAGGTGGGTCTTGCATTCTGGACTCATTCGGAAGTATTAACACGCTCCACGTGTCTTTATTACATACAACAGAAGTGCAAGAGACCCACTTCTTCCCAGCAGATAATCTTTGCAGTCAAAACTGCAGAAAGGTCTGCAATATAACTGCATGATTTTCCAGATGAGCCAGTGCAGAGACCAAGGCCACATGCCTTTCACCGGAGGTTGTGCCTGTGTTTTGCATGCCTGAGATTTGTCTTGTATGACTTTAGAAAGTCATCCATTCCTTCATTTAGGGAGGACCTAATTTATCTTCCTACTTCTCCTGCGCCTCCAGTTAAAAGACAGATACATTCATAATGCATGGCTTTGTGATGTGTGCTCCATGACAGCTACAATCTGTGAACCAGGCACCAAAACTCCTTGAGAAAATCACTTGCTGAGAGCTGAGTCCGTAGCCAGTTGGACATAACATCCCTCTCCTTCATTCTATACACTACAATGGTGAGGGTACTCTTTTCTACCTTCCGTCCCATAGGTTTCACTGCCGACAAACTCTTCAGCATCTGCATATTGAGAAATGGTACACAAACACACATCTGTCCCCCGTCCATCACTTTTTACCCTCTGAAGTGTCGTTTTTGGTTTAAATGCACATTTAAACAAGGGAGATTTGGAAAACTTCCAATCATCTTCAGAATCAGTGAAAAAATTAATTGGCAACTACATTACAAATGCATTTAATCCATTAGTCTATCTCATGTAACTGGGATTAATAAACGCAAGGCTTAGATTTGTTCCTTCCGTATCTAGCAGTACATGTTTTCTGACGAGTCATCTTGCTTTTCTGATTGCTCT
Organism: Astur gentilis; assembly: GCF_929443795.1. Classification (NCBI taxonomy): domain Eukaryota; kingdom Metazoa; phylum Chordata; class Aves; order Accipitriformes; family Accipitridae; genus Astur; species Astur gentilis. The sequence goes on along the minus strand of NC_064887.1, from coordinate 8,284,040 downwards.
CATTACAGGCTCAGGAAAGAGCGCAAGTCACTTTTTAAAATGTATCCACTTCCTGACACTCATTTCAGAATAGCCAGAACAGCAATCCTCTTGTGTTAGCAAGCTGCGGCTCTTCTGAAACGCGGATCACCAGCTGGCTGAGGAATGCGCACTATAAACCCCCTCTCTCCTGCCTCAAAGGCGCTCTGGGATGGAAACATAGCTGTCCACCCGCCTGCTACGGGTGCGCTAATGGGATCATTTTAGGTGAATGATCTGTGTTCTTCGCTGGCTCTGTGTCCCTTTCCAGTCTGCTTGGAGGTTACAGCTGTGATTAAAACCTCGAGCAGGGTATTTTTCCCAGCAGATCACAATGGCTGAAATCAATAGGAGATTTTACAGTAATGCAGTAATGGTCCATATAATGAGGCTCAGGCTGGAAAATTTCCAGTGAAGACCTGTGCCTGAGGAATTCTGTACCTCTGGTTTAAAAAAAAAAAGGGGGGAGGGGGGCAGTTAATATCTAAGTTTTTCATGGCTCAGTGTACAATGTTACACATTGCCTTACTCAAGGTGGCCATGGAAATTGTCAATAATGTCATTCATGGAGGCAAAGGCTGTAAATAACCCACCCAAGAATGTCACTTTAAAAAAGGAGGAATGTGGAGCCCTTTGGGGTAGAAGAGATGTCCTTCTGGATTATGTACGTGACACTCCGGCATTAAAATTAGGGGCTCTATCTGAAATACATTTCTCTCAGATCTCTCTCTTTCTCTTTGCCAAGGCTCTCAGGGATGGTTTTATTTTTTCCTTTATGATACCCTGAGGAAATACCTCTCATGTTGGGTCAGCATCTTGAGCTGTCTACAGCATTTTCAAGACTAGCTTCCAAGGTTTTGCCCTCTGACAAAATCAGTAGAAAGGAAGGCATGATGTGAACGTACATTAGCTGGCCACAATCTCACTGCGTGGCTGCTCTTAGTGCACACACTGCCTGGCCGGCTCCGATGGAGCTGCCCTTCATGAGCAACAGGAAAAGTCACTACAGTACGAGAGATACACAACAGCCTAGATCCCCTGACGAAATTAATACAATTCCTGTATTAATTAAAATTTGCTGCCTAAACACAGTGCCTCAGAGCCATAGCTCCTTCCCTGTTTTCCCCTGAATGTTTCTTTATTGCTGGCCCATACCAGTTCAAGCTCCTGGTTGCTGTCCAACAGCACAAACTGGGAAGAGGTTTCAGCCAAGGTCCCCTCTAGTCCTCTGAGGATGGTCTGAACTGCCCATGTTATGCCCAGATGTTGGTGTACAACTACTTCATGAGGAGGTGTAAGAGAGGTTCTAGTGCATCCCTATTCCCTTGACCAGGGATATAGGCTGAGCTACAATGTTGCCCTTACTTAGTTTTTTGGAAACTAACACAGGTGAGATCCTTCTCACCTTCTTTCACTAATTTTTTTGCTAGTGAGATCTCCTGAGGATTTTTTGTAATGACTTCCCTCAACAGACGAGCCCATGATGGTAGCCACCCCTGAGTGGTCTGTGAAAGAAATGAAAAACCAAACAAAACAAACACTTTCCGTGATGTACCTCACCCACTAAGCAACCCCGTGCAGGGATGGAAGATTTCCTTCCTAATGTCCACAAATAATCAGCTTGTGCCTTGAAGTGCTGGGCTGGATTCGAATACACTAGTCATTATTTCAGTTCATGTAACTCCAGACTACTAGTGATACCCAATGACTTTGGCACACTGGGAATTCAGTGAAACGTTTATACTAAGGGGGACTATTTACTTCAGCCCCTAGAGGTACCACTTTAAAAAAATTCCCTGAATATCACTGAAATTAATATTAAGACTTTATACCCTCATGTATTTTTGAGGATTTATATATGTTGAGATATAATTTTTCCTACCACTTATCCTCTTACATACTCCCACAATATCTCATCTGTGGCATTTTCCCAGATGGGGCCCACAGCAACGTTCTTGTAGCTCTTGGCTCACTTAACATTCTCACTTAGCAAAATCCTTGATTTGACGAGGTCTTCTCTGCTACAACGCCCAGCTCTACAGAGCGCCAGACACTGCCTTTTGTTGACATGCGTTCCTGTTTGCTACATGACATCCTCTGTGCACAGCACACCCCAAAAGCAGCCATGGGCCTAATTCTCCTCTGTCCCACGGTCTCCTAAGCAAAAGGAAGTGGCGGGTGTACCCACACAAGCCACTGCCAGAGAAACAGCAGAAATTTGGCATTCTGCATCTGTGTAGGCAACAAGACAAAGTGAAAGGCAATGGATAACTGAGCTTTTTATTGCTTCCCTACCATAATTTTCCCATTTTCAAAGGCGTTCCAAATGGAACGACGGGGCTGACAGCCTGTGCACTGGCTTCGATGGGCTCTGCCTTAGATTTCTATTTCTGGGTGTGAAGACCTAATTTTCGGAGGCAGATAATTTTTGAAACTGAGCCTATATCCCTTTCACTGCTCTTGATTTACATGTGATTTGTCAAACAATGATAATGTGCATATTGTCATCACAAGACCAAAACATCTCTTCATCTGTTCTTCATATTCATTTTCCCATAGCACAGGTTTTCAACAAGTGAACTTGGCACTGACAAAGCCTTCTTGCCACTCCTGAGTGAATGGGGTTTTCTTCAGTCACCCTGCAAATGTTCACATGTGGCATTTCATCTGATTTCATCTTTGTGTGCTCAAGCACAGCCTCGCATTTTCTTCTTCAGTTTCATCCTCCCATCACAAACTACTTTTCTCCCTTAACAGCCCCTTAACTTGTACAGGCTTTTCTATCTAAGCCATTTTCTTATTTATCTTTGAATTGAGCACTAGTCATGCAGTCTGTGACATACAGATTTTTTTATAGGTATCTCACAAGCTCTCAACATTTCTTACATTGCTCAAGTCAGCAAACAGGGCAAAACACCTGCCAACTATTTCATCAAACTAAGCCAGCTTTCCTAAGTCAATCAGTGCGTTCCCACCCAGATATGTAATCATCCTCTCCTTATCTCAACCTGCCAATTCATGCTGCACTTCTGGCAGACCAAATTGATATTTAGATATTATCGAGCAACTCTTCAAACAATTGTTTGCACACAGGTGTGCCATGAGGTTCTCTTCACTTGTTAACAAATGTGTCAGGAACCTCAGCCACATGTCTTATCCAGAACCTTTGCACAGTGGAGATAACAAATCATCTGCCACTCTCCCAGGAGGAACTACAAAAAATGGCCACAATGGGCAAATTTGTATTCTATACTGTTACAGATCCCATAAACTCTGTACCATAACAATATTTTAAATAGTGTGTCTTAAGAAAATAAAAAAGCAGGAATAAAGACTGGGCTGTAGAAGAATGAGCGAAAATTTTAGAGAATCACAAATAACTTTCTGCATATGAGACAATGTTCCTTTCACACTGCATCCAACTGATTTTTCTAGGAAATGTCAACATACAAGTGATTGCCATGTGTTCCCTGAAAATTGATACTATACTTAGGAACATAGGAATTAAAAAAAAAAAATCTGCTAATTAATGAAGAGCTTCCACTGCCAATTACTACAGCTGAGTTCTTTACCTACAAAAATCTTCTAGGATTCTTATTTAAAAAAAAAAACCCAACTAATAATAATAATCCTAAATAATATTAGGAATTTGCTATGTAAGTAAACTAGCAGTTCTCAGATGTGCAAAGTAGCCGTTTGGTCCCAGACTTTATCTCAAAGGAAACAGCATTTCATGCAGTTTATTCAAGACAAAGCTGGCTTCTCCATCCTGAAAATGTTTCCGCAAATCTATCTTCCATCTGTGCCTTGGCTTTGTCCTACAAATCATAGGCAGAACAAGGCACTGAACTTCAAAACTGCAATATTTTCTTATTTAGATGCCACATGTCTAATAAATAGCCCTTCCCTGTCCTTCAGTGATAGCATGTGCAGCTTCAGTACAGAAATGGATCACAGAAGACACTATCTAGACAGTGGCCTACCAATGCAGCCACTTTACTGACATGTATTTAGAGTGTTTACGGAATACTTCACTAAACATCTAGTTCAGACTTCCTTCCTTATGAGGTGAACACGCTGCCTGGGAGAGTTACAGCCAAGTCCCCCAAAGTCATAGCTGCAAGTGACTGTACTGCACGGATTATGTCCCAGAAGATCTATGATATAGCCTGTACAGCTCACATATTGTCAAAATTCAACCTCTTCCCCTCTTTTTCTTTTATTAAAAATTACTGAAAAAAACACTTGCCCAGACATTGTTTTCCAAATGTGGCTATTCTTAGTTACTGGCAAAGGCGTATAACCTTTACCTGTCTCTGGTTAGGGTGCGATTTGCTTACTCACTGAAAGATGTTTGAATCCTTCTGCATTTCCTCTGTGAAGTGAGCTATTCCAGAGGAGGTTGCCATACGCTCTTCTGAAGGTGCTTACGTTTCAGCAGTGACTGATGTAGAAAGGTCAAATCCCGAGGGTACGTAACCAGACCACATGCAAACAAGCTCCCAATGACTTCAATAGGTATTTGCATAAAGAAAAATTCTCTCATGGACAAGCAAAGCAATTTGAAATACACGTCACGATACTTGTGTTCACCTTCTACATAACCACAGAGCACCATTATTATAACAGAAACATAGTTCTACAAAAATCAAACATGCTGGCTCCGTGCCACACCATTCTGTTTCAAAGATCTCTGGTAAAAAGTAAGCTTTTGCCTTTGGTTACCGCACGGCCACATCTGAGATAATGCAGCTGCCTCTCCAGTATCTACAGCAGTATATTCTTTATAGTAATTCTGATGACAGATGTTAACCTTTTGGGATGCCCAGTAACACTGTATCATGTACCACACTGTACTACTTACTACTAAGAAAACATCAACAGTCTCATGCGCTGATTACTGCCTTACATGTCTTTGTCAAACACTTAATGAAGCACATATTGGGTCTGCTGATCTGACTGTCAATTTATTCTAAATGAATCCACATGCCAAAGGATTTAGGTGCCAAAAGCTGGAAGAGCTTTCAAACTGATTTTTTTTTAGCCCTGACCATGATAGCTGCACAGCAATATGCCATCTGAAGTAATAGTTGCTTGAAAACTCAGAATACCAGGTAGTTCAAGATCATAGATTTCTGTGACTTCCCCTGAAATCCCTCTTCGGCTCAACCACAACATGCAGAAATTACAAGCCTACTAGATCCCTTTTTATATTACAGAGCAGAGGTATTAATTTTGTGTTGTAAGCGTAACCAGTGACCAGTATGGGAAAATGGTAATGTTATTATTTGTTTGGGTTTGTTATTCCTTCTGTCCCTGTTTTGCACAGCCCAGGCTTAAGAGGACAAGCCCAAGCTGCAGCAAAGCTTAAGAGGAAGTAAGGCCCCCAAAACAAATGTCACAAAGGAAAAAAACTTGTGTTTCATTGGCAGCAGATCTATTTTAGGACCTTCCCATTCCACTCCTGATCTTACACTCTTCTAGCTACTCAGTTATGTGGCACACCAAACCTGCCTCCCTGACCTCGCTCTAACTGAAGGATGGTAATGGGGAAGAGGGCAAGGAAGGGCATGAATGAACAAAGGCTGCCAGGAACATGTGAGGCCAGGCATTCTTAAAACAGAAATGAAATGATAAACCAAGTATCAAGTGTGAAATTGATAAATGATAAAGCAGACATCATTTAACACTCCTAGTGTTGGCCACAGATGTTCTGTATGCATGTATGAAGTGCTGCTGCTAGGCTTTCTACTTGCTGCTCCTGGCTTCTCAGATCATTTCTGCTGTAAGCAAGGGCAAGGCATTTATCCCAGTCACTGGCCTTTCCTTTCTCATCGATTAAGGGAAACAAGGTCAGCCACCCCAGTCTGGCCTTTAAAGCGGACCTGCCCATCACTCAGAGTCTCCAGAATCATAGGACAAAGGTTCTTTAAAGTCTTCTCTGATACAATCAGGAAGGAATTTGTATATCCCAGTGTGAAGATACAGGGTGAAAACAGGATCTCCAATCACCTTAACTGATCCCAGCAACTCCACTCTTAAGAATGCTGTCAGAGGGCCTTAGCCCAACCAGGCATTATGCAGTTGTGGATAAAAGAAGATCTCCCTCTGGAATACATCATGCTTGGCTTTGCAGCTGCTGAACAGAGTGAACTGCAAGGAGTTTTCACAGACCAAACGCCAGAGAAGCTAACATTGCATGGATCAAGCCCAGCACAATAAAGAAATCCTCCTAAAAATGTAATAAATGCCTGCTCAAATGACAGTGAAACCCCAGCTTCTTCTTTAACGCTAGCCCATGGTTATTCCAAATCCTTGCTGAAGTACTTCAAGAAAAGAATGGCCCCTCTGTAGCATTTGGGGCTACTCATCAGAATGACTCTGATAACAGACTCATAAATACATGGAGGTAATAAACACACAAAATAAAAAGTTTGCAAACTCACGTAAACAGAAAAATCCAAAAGGGAGACTCAGTTATAGGACAAACCTGCTGAAGTTACATTAAAAGACTCATTTAAAATGAGTGAAATCAGGAAAACTCCGAAGTTGGGCCGAAACATCATTTTTCACTTATCCTCTTGTATCTGTGCATCACAGATAATAGTGCCTTCTCTTAGACGAGACTCTGAACAGTGGGTGACCTTATGTACCAAGTGTGCTGCAATAACTAAGTACAGCAGGGGTGAATTGAAGATGACATTTCAGCCTTTAACTGAATTTCCCACATTTCTTCAATTTACGCCAGACTCTTATGTTATTTCAACTTATATTTTCTCTGACAGCATACAAAGCTAGAGGTTCAGAAACTGTTATTCATTCACACACACATAAACATGCACATACACACATCAGTCAATTATTGTGTTACAAAATTATCTGCAAAATCTCTCATTAAATATTTGTATTCACAAAGACTTGCAAGAACTGCTCTTTTCCAGGCAGGACCCCTTTGCAGCCCTTGACCAAGGAATCCTGGCAGCAGACGTGCAGCCAAAACACCTGGATTGGACTGTTGCTGCACCATTAAAAAGAGTCAATAATATTGTAAATCCAGCAAGCAACTGCAAGTCACTTCACTTATAAATAGCTTTTTGAGGGATTTTTTTTGCATTTTTAATTCACTGTTTTCCAAATAGCTCTATTCAACAAATGTACAGAAAATATTGGCTGAATTGTTGTGAACCCTGATGTAGTTATGAGACTGACTTTCTCTAAGCATAGAATAATAACAAAAGGAAAAATAGAAATACTTACTTTATAGATAACTGCTGCAGGAAAAAAGCTAATTTTTACAGAAATGGTTCAACACTGTTAGCATGTTTGTACAGTATACACCTTGGCTGCACATCAGCTGTTATTGGATAGCAGAAGCTGTATCCATCTGTAACTTTCATTAAAATAGAATGCCACTGCATAATTATATTTGGATTTCTTAATTTAATTTTTTTTTTTTTTTTTTTGCACGGGATACCAGTAAATCTTTCTTTCTCTGTTGGAATACACACAATATGTGAAATCTGCGTTAACAGCTAAAAAATGGGTGCACAGCATCAAAGCATAGCATGGAAATTAAGCATGATAAAAACAGAACAGGAAGAAACTGAAACATCAAATGGCTCTTACGTGATACGTCTGCCACTCATAGCATCTCCAAATTAAAAAAAAAAAGACTAGAAGAGCCATGTCTGCTTCAGAAAAAAATATACAATCAGATATTTCCATATTAAAACTATACACGTCTAATTCAAAAGCAAACATGGATAATTCTGCCTTCCCCTTGTCGCACAGGCACAGACTTCTCTAGAAAGGCTGTAAGTGAACAATTCAGAATAAACCTCTCGACTTCAGGTAGTGCCTAGTTACTAAAAGAATTGCCTTGATGTCTTAGCCTTGATGACCAAGGAGTAGCAGGCAGACAATACTTCACATTTTGAGCTTCAGTCACTCTCGGAGCTGGCTCAGTTACAAGGAATAATTCTGAGTCTCAGCAAGTTTAACACATTTTCATGCAAGAAATAATTTACTCTGTTGCACCCCCTAGTGGGATTACTTTAGAGTAATCAGATTCTCCCGATTTTGTTATTTTTCTATTCATAGTACACATGTTAACTAAGGAGAGTCACAAAAGGATGTACTTAGGTTCCCAAATTAATTTACTTCAAGGTTAACTGACACTTCTCTTTTTTGTTGGTGGTTTCCAATAAGGAATAGTAAGGCACGTAGTACTCCCTGATACATACACCTTTGAAACAATCATGAATTTCAGTTTCTGGGTTTTGAGCTAGTTTCTATTTTCAGTTAAAACTCAGAGCAGAAAGATTTTCCATTCCAAGAAAAAATTACTCATTCTTTTTTTAAGGTCAAGCCATATGTGTAATAAGTAGAGATCCAAAGAAAGGAGGAGAATATGTGGGGTTTGTGCATTATTAATGATAGCCATCTTAGATGTGTTCAGTAAGTTTTTGCAAATTGGCAAATGGCAAAAAGTCACCATATTATTAACATTATTTGACTTTGTGTCCATGTTGTTCCTACATCAAAGAACTTACCCTGGAAAAAATCAGACCCATAATAAATGAAGCAAAAGGTGAAGGAACAGAATTATCAGGACTCAAATCCTGGAAAGATTTAATTTACTTACCTGTGGCTGTTGGGCTGATCGTATTCTCACTGCAAAGAGATATTTGTCAGTCACATTAGCAGGAGCCAGACACTCTCAGATTCAATGTGACCACTGCTAACACTTCACACAAACTATGCACATAAAGGGTTTGGGAAAACAGGCCCAAGTCTTGTGTTCAGAGCAGCTACACCTTGGTAGGATATGGGTCTGGTAAGAGCAACTGGGAGCTTCATCCTTGCTCCAGCTGCCTCATGGCAGATACAGAAGTAGAGAGGCATATGGCCTCGAAACCCCAGATCTGGCCATTCTCCCAGCACTGGAGCGGAGGAGCACAGACAACTTTCCCTTCACTGGAGACGTGTGCCCTGGCCTAGACAACATGTTAAGGGCAGACTAGAGAGCTGGTGTAGGTGGGTGACTAGACACAGGTACCACAGGGCCTCTGAAAAGGCATCTCCCCCTTCCCGCAGGCTGGAAGTTCCGTTCAGTCTTGCTAAAGCTCTCACCCTCTAAGGTTTTGAAATACACATATAAAGATGTACAGATGAACCCAAATTGCCTTCCTCGCTGCGTTATGATTTAAAATATCAAGGCACTTCCAGCAAGTCCCGACATCAGATGGCAAGAAGGAGCAAACAAAGAGGTCTAGCTTATCTTTTGTGCTTAGATGTATTTTATAACAGAGTATAAAGGAAATCAATATTCCCATCATAAATCTTGCTTGCTCTCCTTATAGGGGTGATGGCTGACTTCCATGTGAAAATGTCAAAATAAAAGCACTTTGCTCTCCAAGAGACTTTGGTTCAATCAGGCATAATACAGCACAAACAACCCTAATGTAAATAAATGCACTGAGAATGCAAACATCCACAGGAGACAGGACTGTTAGAGCCCTCTTACTTCCACCAGGAATATCTATCTACTGCCTAAGCAGACATAGGAACATCTTCTGGTTGCCGCTCACCAGAATGAGCGCGGGCTGTGTAATCTGAAGAGCGGTGATTTTCTCTCATTCATTAATATTCAAAATGGTTTCTTTCTACTTCCTTGCATCCCGTTAGATGGTTGACCAAAACATAAACAAGACAGACCACTCGTATTAGTCAGAGAAAGCTGACTCTGGCTTGCTGCCTGTGTAACTATGATAATAAGCCGTTCTTAAAGCGTTATCAACGTAAGCCGCCTTGGAATCCACACACGCTTCGGAAGACAAGAATCTGTTCTGGCGAACCCTCGTGACGCAGCTATTGCTCTTCTGCTTCCCTGTGGCTGACACAGACCACATCAAATCCGTTACGACCAAAGAGATCACAAATAAATTTTGCAATTTTAACTATAAATGTGTTAATGAAACTACATTTATGTGCTTCAGATTAAAAAAGAAACATCGCTAACAAATCAGCTGAGAAGGTCATTACCATTTCACATTAATGAATTACAAACAAATTATTTTGAGGAAATTGCTTCATTGTGAAACCAGGACACTGGAAAGAACAATATTATGTATATAAAATTAAATTCTAGCAAATCTATCTGACAGGCAATAAACTCAGAAAGTATATATTTCCAATAATGGGCATTTGCAATTCACAATAATTTTATCTGGGTATGTATCTGAAATGAGAAGAAAACACAAGTGAAGATTTTGTAGGGAAGTGTTGATAACAGAGGTAACAGGAGGAAAAGAATAAAAACAAAATTGCTTCCAGTAACCTGGTGGCAAAAACTAAAACACAGTGTCATCAATATCCATGACATCTGTGAACAGAGTCATCACAATGCTAAAAAAATCATATTTCATTTCCTCTGTTAAGGTAAGCCCTACAATCTGGCACCTCTGTTTCTCGTTATAATGTTGTCAGTAGGTGAAATTCACAGGACAAGGACTGTGTGTAACTTATGTCCTACTTAAGCCTACATTTACTCGGGGTGTGTACTATAATCTGTTACACATAAATGCTTCTCTAGAACACTGGTATTTTGTTAAACATGATTTTGATCCAAATCTTAGAGGCATTTTATGATTTCAGTGATGCACATGTAAAAGCGAAACCTTGCGATACCATAAATTTGAACTTAATTTTCCATACAGGGGGATTTCTTTTAATTTTAGTGTTCCTCATTTCCTTACACTCATGCTGATATTAACACCTGTACAAACTGAGTGTAAAATGTGATCAAATCACAATTCCCCAATCACATCAGCGGTGGTATTTTGCACCCACTTGGCACAGATGCAATTTATTATATGAGATTAAACACAGTGGTGAATCAGGCCTTCTGTATTTAAAACAATAGCGCACTCTTTCACCTACAGATACCATCACCAGATCTAGGCACGGATGGAAATAGCATTTTGAGCTCATCTTAAATTCTCATGGATTCCTGTAACTATTACCAAGTAATCATGTGGCTGGAAGGCACTGTTAAGGAGCAACCCAAGAATAATGAAGTTGTTATAAATCAGGCTAGAAATGCAGAGGCATGGCTGTGTCAGAAAGATGTCATAGTGCATAGCTATTATAGATCTCTTGTTTTTGAACATATTACATATATATGCAAAATGTAATGGAAAAAATATTCAAGAAGTCATGATGGTGTAACTACATAACTCCGTAAGGAAATACTGTAACCCCAAGTTTTAATGCCTCTTAAAGATTGCTAATTCAAAGGGGAAAACAAGCTGAGTTTCCAACTCTGAAAAAGACACTTCATAAAAAGGTTCCCTACGTAACATGAACGTTGTCTGTAATGTGGAAACCGTATAGTGGAAGAATAAATTATCAGCAAATTAATTAGACATAAATAGAATGCTCTTATGTGTTTGGTTTTAGCTGTCAGCAGCTCAGCACTCACAGTTGATCATGGGTGTTGTTTTATTCAATCAAATAAGACCCTTTATATTATATAGTGTTCTATATTCTGTAACTAGAAGTATTATAATTTGAGCTGAAGCAGTTATCTTTACTACCTTGTGAATACAATCTGAAAGAGTTACAGAAAATGCTGATATACTTAGGATGACCTTCTTTGGTTCAGTGGTGTTACAGGCATACATTTTTTTCTTTTTTTGTTACTAGGAAGGAGAAAATTACATTGGGCTAAAATGAATACTAATGAAACTCCTTAGTTAGCTTTCTTTGTGATAAGAATAAAAAATTGGAGCTATGTTCCTCTAGAATCTCAAGCAATTTTTGTCCTTTATTCTGATAGAAAGATTACTGACAGTAGAGAAGGAGAGCAAAGTAATTTCATAAAATATCTGCATTTTTAAGAATGCTTTTGTTGCAAAAATGTTGGTGTGCAATTTCTTCAATCTACTTTTAAGGCTGTAAAGAAAAAGTACCTATTTGTTCTGCACTGCAACAATGCCAGCTGCATTCAATCAACTAAAAAGCTGCAAGCCATAAACCTTCCTCCACAGCTATAGGAGAAAAAAAGGCAGGGCCATAAAAATTCATCAGGATAATGTAGAGATGAGGCGCGTTTGAATCACCATCCCTGCAATCAACCAATCACTCATCCTGTGGCATTTACAGCACATCTCATTCCCCTGTTCCTTAAGGACAATTGATTTTCCTGATTCCATTAGCATAACGGCAAGGAAAATGACTGCAGTGCAATATTTCTGGAAACTTCCAACAAGTATGCTGTGTGCTGGAGTGTGACCATAATAATAAGCTACCTAGCTAGCAACTGCGTGTGCTTCTGCTGCTGCTGCTATGGTATCGCATCCGAGGGAAAAGGACACAGACTAAGCAATTTTGGGTTCACGCACAGGAAAAAAAAAATGGTTTCACAGAATATAAACCAAAAACTCACTTAAGCAAATAAACATAATTTCAAGGCGGGCTGATCTGTAGGCAACATCTAGCAGGCCTTGAGCATTATTGTGTTATGGTTAATAATTCCATTTTCTGAAACATTAGTAATACTTCTGCATTCCTCGATGGCTTTTATACTCCTGTTTTTGCTTAGGTTTAAAACAGAAGAAAATGAAACTTTAATACCACAGTTTTCTTATAAATATACAAGAAGAATGCATCAGTGGGTTCCCCAAAGAATTTACAACCATTCGCAGCATTACACAGTCATCAGCACTAAGCAGGGGTCTCCACATTTTTCAGTTTTCTCTTTAAGTTCAATGATAATATCCACAGTAGCTTAAATTATTCAAGATGATGAAACTTTATTGGTGAACATGCACTGCCTAAATTTAAAACTGTACATTATTATCTTCCCTTGTAAATGTATTTTAAGGATGTGTTAAGCTTTTTGAAGTGTAATTCAGAGACTACTGTATCTCAAACAACATAAAATACTTTTCATCTTGTGAAGGATCCTTTAGACTTCTAAGGTCCTATCTGTTGTACATTTTTAAGTCCCTTTATAGTTTCAAACCCAGTGGGTTACGCGTGTTAAATTCAATCCCTAAATTGAATTCAAAGTTGATACAAGCCTGCCTGCAGAACTAAGAAAAGTCTTCCTATTATAAGTACCAAAAGTCAATATTTTTAACCCCTCATTGACATGCTTTTTTCCTTATACTTTACACCCAGAAATATTCCAGTATTACTCATAACAAGGAAGAAAAGGATAAGCTTAATTTCAATTGCATCCTGGGACATGACTATCAGGATGGCCCAGATTCTCTACAAGAATTTTTACTATTGTGGTTTTTTACTATTATTATTTTACATCCTATAATCTCTATTCATAAATATGGATCCTTTCTTCCTAAGCATGGTAGAAACACAGAACTGTTACAGAGAACTTAAAACTTACGTACAAAAAAAGACTGTGATAGATATAAACAGAAGAAGATGGAGAGGTGTTGGCTCACAAAACTGAAAGTGTCCCAGTACAGCAGCAGCCTCACTGGTGGGAATGACTTCTGGCATTTTAAAGCAATGGGTGGATGGAAAGGGACAAAGTTTGGAGTAGGTGACAAGATTCAGTGTGGAAATGGTAGCTGAATTTTTCCTTGGAGATGGTAACATTGAAGGATAACTTTAGTCACGCAATCACATAGGAAGCACCATGACTGCTTGCAGGTACAAAACTACCTTGGGTATTCCAGTGGTGCTCACCACAGTCTGCAAAGTTGACTGGATGCAACAGAACAGAGTGCACAGGGGCCTCATCCTGACATGCAGTGATGTGTAAGAACCAGGAACATAAAAAGAAAATGCAGATGGTAAAAGCACAATTACACAGCACTTGCAACATCTCACTGTTAGAGCCAAATGGTTCAGCAGGATCAGACAACAAGCACCTGCTAGCCCCACCTCATGCCTTGGTACGACTGAATTCATAGCAATGAGAAATACCCAATAGCGATTCCCCTGTAAATCACCATCAGTATAAAGTGACCAACAGAAATGCTGCCTTCTGCACAAGAGCACCCTATTATCCAAGTGCCAGGCAGGGTGCCCCTATTCAAGTGGGGTATGTCATGGACCCTCAGAGAACAACTCTGGGACAAAGCGTAAATGGACCCGGCAGAGCCCATGTCTTAGGGCTGGACCCTTGACCCTGTGATACTGATGACAGCTGCTTCTGAACAGAGTGAAATCTTGTGCTCTACTTCAGTCCCTGCCCAAAACTTCAGTAAAACCAACGTGGGCTAACGAATCTGCCCCTGAAGCTCAGCATGCTGCACCCCATGCTTCCTACTTGACTGGCTTCCACCCTCTGATTAATGGCACAGGCAAAGCCAGCACAATTTTGGATATGCTTGAAACAATTATCTTTCAAGAAAGACTTCTGTCATCAATTCTGTCTATCTTACAAAGTCAGAAATTCCCTTGACATGCTGTCCATGTCACTATGCTAAATAATAGCAACTATTCTTAATTAAAAATGATCACTGGGTGTAGCTTTCCATCTTCACGGCAGTCTACAAAGAACCACAGTACGGGTATCACAATAAGAAAAAGGACTAAGCACAAATCTCTCGGAGTGTCTGGCCTCCTACAGACCCTGATGCTCTTTTCATATATATGCATCATAAAAAATCAGTGACTCCAAAAACCAAGGGTTTGTTTTCATTGCTTGCAGTGTGTTATTTTGCCCACCCAGATTAACCCATTTTGGCCCTAGGTGTAGGGGCTTAATTTCTGTTGTTTACATCTCAGCCTAATGTTTTACATATTGCTTTAAATCTGTCAGGAACCAAAGCATTCTGCAATCTGAATGCAAATGTCAAATAACCTTTTCAACAGAAGTAAAATGGTCTAAGAGACAGGTCACAGGTTCCTATTCCCAGCAGCTCTGAGTTCACACCCCTGGCTGACACTTACTTACTGTACAGTTTTAGGCAAATGACCTAGCTTCTCTCTGCCTCAATTTTCTCGTGTATGTAACAAGGATAACATTATACCATTGCTTTTCAGAAGCCTTATCAATGATTAGTTGATATTTGGGCAGCAGTGTGACACCATAGTCAGTCTTTCTAAGAGACTGGGGCAGGAGGAGAGGGTCTATCTGCTCAGTTTCTTTGGCATGCATTTCTGAAAAACAAGGTACTAAAAAACTGCTGAGCACATATTTGTCACCACCGAAACAGCCATTCCAGAGTCTGCTTAACAGAGAACAGCAAAATACCTACATGATATTAAAAAAAAAAAAAAAAAAAGAAAGAAAAACAGGAGATTTGATCTCTGTCACCCACTGTCAATTTAACCCAGAAAAATATCCCAGCCTCGCTGGCATCAGTACCACACAATGCTCCCAGTGACAATCAGTACAGGCCTTCCCTGGGCATGATCTGCAATTACAGTGACAGTGGGGCCAACTCCGCAGCCAGGATAACAAGGAGTCATCCACTACAGGAGTATTGTCGGGGGGCATGGAATCAGCACAGCACCTTTACATGCACTCCTCCCCTAAAGCGGATTCAGCCTACTAAAGAGGATGAGGAGGTTCATGTTCTCTAACTGCATAAATTAACGCTGCCTGGACGTATGTTATGCAGGAGTCAACACCGTGCTATCCCTAGAGTGGGGCAGAGCACCACAAAAGCAGCTTAAAGCCGTCCTTTCAACATCCCCTTGATTTGTGATGTGCACTTGTAGATCAGCACCTAGGATCAGAGCCACAAGCACAAGGCAGATTCACTGATTTAAAATTTAGACATCGCAAACAATTTTTATTCAAAATAGAAGCAGGCCAACATAAAAAGGAAAGAGTATTTTGTGGGGTTTTATAGTTGGTCAGGAACTCGGCTTTATAGCTTCTCTGAAAAACAGCACTATCAGCAAAGGCACCCTACAGTGTGAGGGCATCAGCTCTAAACTAACTCAGAGGGAAATGCAAATCTATTAAGTCAACACCAGTTGTCTCTGACCTATTTAGTCCTTATCTGCCCACAAGCTTATTCTGATTTACTTAAAGCAGTTTATCTAGGATGAGCTAAGCCCCTGTTACTAATTGGCAAGCACCTTGTTTCACGTTGGCCTAAATGTCTTAAACTCAGCTAAAAAAAGTCTAGTTCAGAAAGATCAAAGTATCTACGCAGCTATCCCCATTGCTTTAACTAAGGTCTTTTTAAACTGAATCTTAAATTAATCTATATTTATTGAATCCTTTTTATTAAGGTGCACACTTGAGCCAAAGACATTGTCTATTTGCGTGCTGACCAAAGACCTGGTTAACCAGCATGATCCAAAGAAAATCCACTGGGCAAAAGACACCTCACATCCCAAATGTTTCTTTTCTGTTTTGCTTCCAGGCATCAGAACCATAAAGCCTCCAGGTCCACTGAAGTGTGCTGAACCTTGATCCTAGAAGTGCTGTCACACAGAGTGAAAATGAGGTACGTGAGAGCATGAATAATATATATCACATTGCACTACATAGCTCCGTGGCATGCAAATGTCAAGAACTGGATCGTCAGCACAATATTCAGTCCAGTTCACAGGCTGAATAGTATTAGGTGCTGTTGTTTATTTTTTTAATTCAATATCAAAAATGTCCCTCAGGCAAACTAACAGTTAAGGTCAAAACAGTAAGAAAAACCCACTACTTTCAGGAGCCAAACCAGGGTCAGTCCCAGCTGGGCCAAGGAATCCTGGCTCCAGTATAAAGCTGTCTGTCTCACCAAGACTGATGTTGAGCAGACAAGTAGATTTACTTCTTTCTTTCTGACTCCTTACTCAAGTTTCCCAAAGCTGCTGCTAACAGCTCCACAAACTTCTGCACGGGCTTTTCTGCTACACACCAGCCACTCCTAGATCCTTTCAAATCCCTCAGCAACTGTGCTCCTGCCCACATGAGGGCTCAGGAGGGAAAAATAAACAGCAGAGCAGAAATTTTCAGGAAAAAAAAATGTGGGAGAGTGGGCAGGAGTGGTTCCACAATTTTACTGTTGCTTGTTTCTCTGATCTGATTGCTTTGGACTCCCAGCATGTCTTGCTCTTCATCCCAGCTCTCCCTGTAATCATTACTTACTCCTTGCTCACATGAGTATTGCCAGCCTGCAGGGAAAGCTGACTTTAGGGGCAAACAATATTAAGCCCCACACCATGAGAGGTCCCAAATTATACAGCTACACAAGCCACAACATGACAGAGGAAGGAAAAAGGACCCACATCTTAGCCCTTGACCCCTACAAGTTTAATGCTACCTCTGGTTGAAAGAAAACAGCTTTTCTCTTTCTCTGTCACCTCTCAGTCACTCTGTGAACAGCTGCTCATATTTCTTCTTTCATTGGGCATACTCCTAAAAAACAGGTTCGTGTACACAATGTGGATCTGCAGCTCCAGCATCTACCACCTCCTTTCAGCTCAAGAACCAGATTCCATATTCAGGGACAAATTCTGCCTGCTTCCCTGCGAGCACCAAGGGAATCCAGAAAGAAAAGGCAGTGGGGCTCCCTTGTACATTTGGGACATCATTTGTAAAGAAGCAGGGCAAACTCAGCAGTCTCCAACCCACCACCACGTGCCATATATGACAGGAGGGCTGGTAAGGTCAGTGTAGAAAGAGGGGACCAGGAGAGACACACTGTTGAGGTGACCAGGAGTCCATCACCTTCTGCCTTGACTTAGGCAAAACTTCTCCATTTAGAACGTGGTGTCTAACCCTGGAGAATAGACACATACTTCAAGAAAAGACCTCCTGTTTTCCAATTGAAATGTGCATTTTAACGGCTTTAAATTGCTCTGCACATTAGTCAGGTGCATAATTAATAAATAATAATAATAACTTGATGCTGGTTCCATCTGGCATCCACTGAGAGCTTAGCCCTCAGTGTGGTTTGGTAATGCTCTCAGCACTTACCAGTCAGACACCATCAGGCCACTCTAGGGCTGGTGGTAAGAGACAGTCTGGGCAGCACAGGGGAGGGGTTTGTTGTTCAGAAGGCTGCTGGATTTATTTAGTATCATATAAAAGCCCTTAGAAAAAAACTTCTTCCTTTCTCTTAACTGTCTGCCAAGAAATTACTTGGGGGAATGGGGAAAATGCTCTTTAAAAGGCTATTAAATGTTATTGTTAAAAGAAAAAGGTGCCCATAATGTAATGCCTTCCCCAGAGCAGTTCTTTCCTCTCCCTAGAACAGCATCTCAGCTTTCTGTTTGTTTTGCACTACCGAACTGAAGTTGACACTGTAGCTCCTGATGAATTGGTGCTTGATGTCATTGCCAATGCTAATAGGTCTCCAAAAGGAGACTATTTGGTTTTATAATTGCAGCAGCAGCTACATCAGGCGCTCACAAAACAAAAAAAAATTAACCCTGTCATTATCTCAGAGGAAGACAACTCCATTTTTCGTTCAAGAATTCGGGTGAGAAACTTGGTTAAATAGCACCAAATTCCTGTCCATTTATCACTGCATGTGCAAGGAGAGTGATTGCATTACCTCTAGGCAAGGGCTGACCCGGTGAAGATGGAAGTTTGCAAGAATGGTTCCTTATACTGTTCAGGGCTGCCCAAGGTCGTGAGCATTACAGGATACTACAGACCAAAACTTCAAAGCAAGCTTCCAGTATTATTTTTAATCATTGCCTCCCTCCATCATCATGCCTGGGGAAATCTGAGTCTGATCTGAGGCTTGTATTCCCGGCCAAATCTATTAAGCTGTATACCAAGGAGATTATTTGAACTACTATGAGCGCTGCTAAGCTCACCAGTAAGAGCGCAAGCCTGGAATTTGTAACATTTGGCAGTTTTTGGCACCTAATATGTATGTGCATAAGCATGCAAATAGTACATCTATACCTACACAAAGGCTAGAAAGGTTTTTTCCTTCTAGTCCCAGAACTCAGTGCCCGTCCTATAGCAAGTGGTAAGCTGACACCAGCTCCAACACTTGACTCAGATTCGATCTGTATTTATTACATTGGTTTTAAGCAGACCAGAAGCCATAGCAAAAAAAACCAGAAGGCCTTAATTTCACATCCTTGGCACTAATTTGACAACAGGCAGATCTTTTTCAGCGCTGGTGTTGCTGTCTTACTGACAGAAAAGTAAGAAGGAACTGACTTTTCAATTATTTGATTTCAAAAGCCTAGTAATGTTTAAGTCGGCAGTTGCTGTACGTACAGCCCCCGGGTGACATCACAGCTTTGAGGTTCAATGTTGGATGTGAAGTTATTACAGTGGGTGGGGAAGAGGGAAGCAGTCATTTTAAAAATCAGACTGATAGCCAGGACTCTGAATGGCAGCTACCAGCAGCTGTCCTGGCTTTGAACTGCAACAGTTTTATTTAAAAAAGTTAGATCAGGAGTATAAACTCCCCATCCCACTTTAAGCTTTTTTAATAAAAATTCAAAGTGAAGAGTTGTCATAGCCCTGAGTAAAAGCAATCGAAAGAGCTACAGTTGGCTACAAGTCTGGAGAAAGGAAATTTTCTTGTTAAATTTCCAGCAACAGTGGGAAGAAAATGAGAAAAAGGGAAGGGAAAAAAACGCAGAAAACTTGGAGTGGGCAAAGGGTCAAGAAGAAAAAGAGAGGGACTAGTTCAATTTGTTATTGTTAGAAGACATACACGGTTACCAGCACACTGAGTGCTGCTTGTATATACAGTCATACTGCTAACATCAGTACACTCAGGTGAGCAAATTCTGGCAGCCCTTGTACCCTCCAAGGGTGTAAACGGATTGTCCCAATTCCAGTGCCACGAGAAAACCACACAGATACCTTTATCAACATTGCCACTGCGATGCCAGCTAAAGGAAGACATTCCAGCCTGAGCTCAGAAATCAGTCTTGGTTTTTCCTTTCCCAGCCCTCACAGTGGCTCGTACAACACAGAGCAGTATGAGTGGTCTGTGCTGTGCACTGCAGATACCTGTAAGGACTCAATGGAATTACCTGTTCTGGGGGTGGTGATGTGGAGTTTGAACGGGTACAACACCTTCACTGTGAAATACTCTATGTTAAAAAAAGAGAAATAATGAAACCCTAGGGTTATCCCTTTAAGAACTCTTATTTTTTATTTGAAAAACTTAATCGGGAATTTTTATTACTCCCAAATAGTGTTTTAAAATAAAAACCAATCCCTTCCAAGCTGCCTTGGGCATACACTGCTGAAACTTGCAGATGGAAGGCATTCTTGCAGACAGTGCTTCCTAATCCTGCCAGAAGTTGGAGTGGGGGCAAGGAAACCTCCAGGGTAAAACAACAGGAGCAGAGGTCCTGTAGGACAAGAAGATGATGAATTCCAAGGGAGCAAGAAGAACAAAACATCATAGGAAAAGATTCTGGGTTAAGGAAGCAGAACGGCAGCAGAGGGGAAAGTCTTATGGGAAAACAGAACAGCAAGAGAGGTGAGGCATAGCAGAGGAAAGCAGACAGTGGCAGAGCCATAGGGCCAAATCTGTAGGTAGCTCTTGAAATGCTAGAACCAAAATTGCAGTAAAAGGAGAATAATATAAATGCAGTGAATCTGAGGGAAGATTATATCTAATAAATTACAATATGAAGTTTACAATCAGGAAAAATTTCTAAGACAGGCTTTTCCATATGTCAGAGCTGCAGTACTATCACGAACTACTTAAGATTCACTCTTGGTGTTGCGAGTCACAGTGTACTATGTCTAGGTACCCTTCAGTGTCTATGTATGATATTCACCAGGTTCTTGTACTGTGCCCGCCACTGGTATCTGGGCCACTACAAGTCAGAAATAAATTGAGCAGCTACTCCCAGATCAGAGCAGCACAGTTCCTATTTCACTCCCTATTTTCATCTACCCAGTTTTCTCAAACTTTCCTCTTTCGAGCTGTTGTTTTCTAAGGTTTGTTTCTACATAAAGGTCACCAGTTTTGGAAGCTTCAGCTGAAATTATTTAAGTTCTTCTAAGAAAAGAGAGAAATGTATATATGTATCTATAAGAAAAAAATCCAGCCTTTAGTTTTTTTAAAACAGATGTGGAACCAAACTGATCACCAAAGAGAGGTGAATTCTGAACTGAAAATTAACTTTGCTAGAGAAAAGTGCCTTTAAGTATTCAGGCCAACACTGGCTTTGATTTGACAAAGTTATAAGCCTATTTACTATAAAGCACATTTAGTCTGATTCTTTACTAACCCTTTAAAACTAGTTGTTAAGGCAGAATCCATTTTACCACAACTGGCTAACTTAGGATAGCAGCCAAAGAGTGATACACATCATCATCCTGAAACAGCTGTAAATTAGCTGACATGAGTATTGCTGACAGCGAAGCCTCGGCAGCACAGGGTGCAGTACAGCCTGACAATCCACTTGATTCCTTGGACTTCACAAGTCATGCTAAGGTCTGTGCTGCCACTGATAAATGTTATTGTAGGCCTAAACTCCCAAACTCCTGGCTGAAGATCTGTAGCAACAGCACAGACATGGAGTTTGCAACTGAGCAGAGTACACCAGCCGCACTGGCAGGTTCACTACAGGGCAGAGTTAAGGTTACCCATGTAGCCCAGCTCTTGATCTTTGAGACTCTTGGTTCTGACTCTGACTTGACTATGAGTTAAGTCAAAGATTACACACGCAGCGATCTTTTGACCTTGTATTTTTGTACAGTGTTAAACAACGGGTTCAAAAGGTAAATTCTCTGTCTGTATCGTATGTATGAATATATAAAAGACCTAGATAGATACCAGCACATGTACAGCAGATTATAGATAATTGCTGTTCATTTACTGATCCTTACCCCCCACAGAACTGTGTAAGTTAATGAGCTCTGAAATATGAGTTTCAAAAAAACTTTCATTTCAATAATATTATACACCCTCGGGCTTCTATTAAACTTTTTTACAACAATAACACCATTCAAACTAACATTCAGATGTGAATTACAGTGATACTGCACCACAGGAAAATGCAGAGAAAATTAAATAGAAAAGAAAGCACAGGTTTTAGTCTGCTAGTTATCTTAGCCACATTCAAATTAATAGGCAACAGTTCCTAGGGATAGGTGAATGGCCTCCAATAAAATCAGAACCTGCCTGGCCTTGTACCATATACTTGAAAGGAGCAGCTAGAAAACTGAAATATCACAGGATGTACTTATCAGAATTGTTGCCCTGCTCAATATGTGGCAAGCACTAGCCTTCTTGAGTGACTTTCTATCAGATTGTTAATCTCATCACACTCCTGAAGAGATATACACACAAACACACACACTCAGACACTGCTCATCATCAGAATTTGCACCGGAGATCGCAAGGCTGGACTTGACCAAGCCCATCCGTGACCCAAACAGTAGGGACTCATTCACTAAACTGGGCTGTTTCCAGCTTTACCCTCACTCACATTGAAGCCAGCTCTGGTGTTGCTACAAACACTGTGCAGATCTCTGTCTCAGGAAATCCCACGCATAAGATTTTCAGAAAGATCTGACTTACAAATTTATGCCCAATACAGATGGATGAAACTTGCCCTCCCAACTCAAGCAGGCCCTATTTTTTAAAGTTCTCTAGCAACTTGAACAAGTTATCTAATGCTTAATGAAGTTCAAAAAGCTCGGTGGAAATCAGTCAGAAGAGGGTGGCCAGGCACTTCTGCAGTTCTGGTTAGGCAGCTACTAACATGTTAACACCTTTCAAAATGTGGCTGTAGAGCACTTTAGAAAACCTACCTTTCATGTTTTCTATGTCATTAATGTACACCCTGATTTGGATGCTTATCCAGAAAAGCTACAATCCAACAATATTAGTTTCAAGAGCAAAGAAGGCTAAAAACCACAACAGCGGACCCTCAGTCTCCTGAGCTACCTTACATACCTCAGCTTCACAAAGTTTGAATTCTGATCCCAGTCCAAATATAATCTGAATTCACCTCTACAAATCAACATCTGTGCTAGAGCTTTTGCTGAAGCCTCATACCACAATACTGAAAGCAGAATCCAAGATTTCCAAAGGCGAAGAGGGTAAGCCAAGATCGCATAAGGAATTGAGATCTGGCCTCTAATTAGTGCCTTGAATTTTAAATCTTCAGATTACAGGTCTGGGTTTTGTCTCTGAGCCTGTAAGGAGTTCTGCGTGGTGACAGGAATTTGAGCTGTCTGGTGCTCAATACAGGACCTGGGTACTTCCTTCCCATTTTGATTATTTGGCCTTGGATCTCTCTGATTCATAGAATAAAGTAAATGAGACTGAAGTGAATTTTTAAAAGGCTCTGTTATTTCTGCCTAAGCTAATTGTGTAATCCAGTTCTGTGCAGTAACAATCACATACGTTTTCTGTACTAGGTTCAGCCTTGTACACAAAACCTTTTCAACACAGTTCTTTTAATATCCCTGTGCCTACACAATTCCAGTGCAATCCAACAGAGTGGGCTGGCCAACTCACAACTGGTGGCTGTTGATTTTTTTGTTTGTTTATTTGCAGATCATCAAGAGCATGTGAAGAGTGGGTATGTGTGAAAAGAACTGCAGACTGAGCAGCTTAAAATTGGATTGCTTGAGCAAAAAAACACTCTTTCCCTGTTCAAAATTATTCAGGACTGAATCCTGACCTCAAGGTAAAGCAGAGAAAACTGAATTTGAAAAGGAGGGCATCTTCAGCTGGGTATAGGAGCAAGTTCTCCTTTCCCAAGCCAAAGAGGACCAGAAACATCGTTCTGCACTGCAGCCCTATAGCTCTTGGGGTATCCTTTGTATCTGCTTTATCTGCAGTGAGTCTGATACTCACTTGCTAAATTTCTTGCCCACCCTCTATTTCACCAGATGTGGTAAGGACTGTACTGAAGCACAGCTCTGCAGGAAACACTGCAAGACATCTATCAGGGAAACATGTCTAAAGTTGACAGCCCCATACAGCTGATCTGGTCTAGTTCTCCTGGCTTCTGCAAGCCTGGGGATTTGAAAGCCTCTCATCTAATGCTTACTTGAAATAATGGATAGTCAGAGAAGCACTGTGGCTTGGAAAGAAAAACTGTAAAGATTTTAAATGCTCTTTCTTCCCAGCAAAAGCCTGTATTAGCTTCACATTGAATAATAATTATGGTATCTCAGAGAACAATTACAAGCAAAGAACCTCAAAACTGAAACAAGAGGGCATGTTTGATTTAGAAGTCCTGACCAGCCTTGGTGGGCTTCACCTCCATCAACAGGTGAAACACAGAGTGGAGAGCGCACTGGGCACAAGGTGAAAACTCCGAACATCTCCTATCCAGTCTGTTGGCAATAGAGCAAACCAGCAGCTAGTGTGGAAGAAGAGTTGGAGAATGTGTGCCAGAAGACTGGCAGTTTCAATCCAGCCCTGAAGCTCCGCTGTCTCAGGCCAGCCACTCTGGTGACATGGTGAAAAACTTCGTCCCACAGTACCACAGCGAACAAGGTCAAGCTGTTCCCCACCTCTCCTCCAGTGAGTCCTGGAGCTGGAGCGAAGGCAGCCTCTTTAGTGCAAGTGAGAAGATTTACAGTGTGGACAGTGGGTGAGGCTTGAAAGTGGGCATCGACTACAATTAACTGAGCGCCTGAGGGACTCTGTCTCAGTGAAAGCATGTTAATACAATTCTAAAGTGCAGGAGCGCTTTAACAGTGCTCTTTAATCAGGTTGAGATGACCTATGAGAAAATGTGAGATGACTGTGGATAAATGGTCCATATGCTGAATACCAAGGCATTTAATGAAAAATTTCCCTTAATAGAAAAAATTTCCACGCTCAATACTTTTCATTGACTACTTTTTTACAATTGTACCCATTTAATAGCAACTGTCATTAAGCTATTTTCTATGTAACATCAACTGAAAATCATTTATTTCCTGCTCCAAACAGCAATTAATGCCAATTATTTTACACAGCACCATGGACTGCTACAGATTTTTCAATTTTCCACTCAGCTTCTCTGTATAATTTTTGGTTTTTTAGTTTGGTTTCATAATTTTCAACTATTTGAAACATGAGGGTGCAGTGGTGATTTCATCTTTTTTGGCAAAAGATAACCAAAAAGGCCCAACTATTAGAGCAACAGGAACTACCTAAACAAAAGAATAAGAAGGATGCACCACTGCCTCTCTGATTTTGATTTTAACTTAGGGAATGTCAGTATTTGTAACAGAAAGTCCAAGACACGGCTGTATTATACTCAAATGGACATATGGCTTTTTTATACTACAAATACAAGCTTCTTACATCATACTCTTCCTGTGATGAGGTGGCAAATTTGAGACCCCAGGACTGCTTTCTCTCTTGATGGTAGTAAATGCTACACCTTGAAGATTGCTTGATTGCGGGATTAAGGTCAGAGCCCTGATGTGCAGTGGAGACTGGATCCAAGGATTGCTTCCAGAAAGAGTTAATTCTTTGCTTTGATTTAGCTCTGGTCTAACTTGCTCAAGGTTGAAGAAGGACCAGCACCATCTGAAAATTTTCTGAATGTTTACTTTTTTCCAAGAAAATGTATTTAATTGTTACAGTTAATGGAAAGGAACTTCTGTTTTTTTGAACATTAACAGATGCTAGTTTTTCATTTTGCTGATGAAAGTTAAGACATCTTCGGGTTTTTTTATCAACTTCTTAGAGAAAAAAAAATGTATTTTCCTGGTTTGCTGCAGATGGATTTTGTGAATTCCTTTTCCAAATGGTTAGTGGTTTCTGACACTTTACAATCATTACCTCTACCCTGATCTACTGTTGCCTCCTCTAAGTCTGTGAGACTTACAGAAGGACAAGAAGAAAATACTCCAGACAATGTCTTATGTGGCAGGCCTTTGAACTAAACACTTTCTCCCTAATCCTCATATTGCTTGCAGAATTTCACCCTCAGTCACTAAAATAATAGAAAATCTTGCTTCTGAAAGTTTTCTTAATCAAACGAAATGATAGACCCATTTTTTATTCTTGTGGCTAAAGTCCAAAAACACACACTCTGTCAATGGTGTTGAATTTAGCATTTTTGTGATAAAGCTCTTTGAGCTTCTTTTCAAATAAACATGTACAGCTTTAAATGAATAAATCATGCAAATACATGTTAATGTATACATAAATTAACACAACATAATAAGGAAAACGAAGAAACAAGATTACAAATTTTCTGCACCTCCAAAATATGAGAGTGATATTTGCTTTAGAAAGAACAAACTCATTTAGAGGAAAAGCTTATATAGATCCAAACAAACCCAAATCACCAATGAAAGCTAATTTTATGTTCAGCAAAGAAGGAAGATGTGCTTCCCACTACAATAGACAAAATCCAATTAAATTAGGCAAACGTAAAAACACAGAAACAAAATTTAATTTAGTAAATAGAATCTCAGAGTTGAATTCTGTTGTCCATTCCATGTTCATAACCCTCACGAAATGAGTTAGAGATTCTGGGGAACAAAATCCAGTGTGTATGAAGAATGGGGGCTGTTGACAGGAGGATCTGCCTCAAAGATTCAAGTTTTCAGACAGACTCTTCTTGCAAAGTATGTATTTTCTTTTCCCTGTCTCACTATTACCATTTCTCTTTTTCAACCTTGAATGTTTTTAAATTAAGACAAAAAATAGCATTTGGGGAATATCGCTCAAAAGACATCATCTCAACATGCGTGCTTCATACATATGCCCTATGCAATGGCATGAATTTTTCAAAGCACTCCCCCTTTGCCTAACTCTGTTCCCACTAAAGAAAAGGACACATTTCAGCAGGTACAGAATTATTCATTGCTGAGTGCTTTTGAAAATCCTGCAAAATCCTGCCCCGTACTTTCTGTTACCACTCTTACCAACAAGCTGCTGTTACTATGAGGATCATAAATCTGTGGTTTATGAGGTTACATAGAATTTCTGTCATTGTCTAACAGCCACAGACGATAGTTTTCTAAGGTAAACCCAAACTCCAGTACGGTACTACCAAGTTTTAAAGAAAAACATCTCCTGATAGATAGACTATAATGCTGCTTACTACCACATATTCAGGGGTTAGTTTATCAGTATCAAGCATATTTTGACAAATGTTATTCGGTTAGCGAAGACCAGGTTTCTGCCAAATTCTGCTTTCTGTTCACAAGAATCAAACTGTATAATAAAGACACCTCATGGCTCAGAAATGTTCAACAGAAACATTTGCTTAAATCAGCTGTCTTTCACTCTGAACAACCTTCTTGAGAAGAGCAGAAAATTCAGCCTAAGACTCCCTGATAGTCATTTGAAGATGTAAAGTTTTATCATAGGCAAGCAGAGTATAAAGTAAGGACACGTATCTGATGCATCTCATCTGTCTAATGCATTTGCCAGACCCTTATCACTGCACCTATATGCCACAACTGACTCCATTTACTAGTCAGTTTTGATACATGGACTCATAACATGGTTCTCCACATTACCACTTTAAATATCTGATTGCTTATCTGGAATGACAGCCCTGTTAGAACCAATTCATTCTTCATAGTGTCCTGGACCTTGGCCCTTTACTTAAGCTAGAGTGAAGCAGAGCAGATTTTTGTTTGCAGCAGTCTTATGCCTGCTGGGACGCTGCCCTTGCCGATGCATCAGCTTTTACATAGATGCATATTGTTATCTTAGAATTCAATTCAGCATCTGAATACAGTAAGTGGCAAAACTCTTACTATATGAAATGTTAGTTGTTCAGATTCTGGTCTCTTCTTATCACACAGTGGTTAAAAAACAAGCACAGACAAGAATGTCCTACTGCTCAGACCTCCAAATCACCCAGCTTCCAACCTTTTCTTTGGGTGTCTGAGGCTAATATTGACATGTCAGAAATGTTAAGATATATTTCTCCTTCAGTATAAAGAATATGCAATTTCCTGACAGACTTCAGTACTGAGCTGTCAACAAAAATATCAGTACAATAAAGCTGCAAAGTTAACAACCCTTTCTGTGATTTCTGGTGATGTCAGTAGTTATTATAAATGACTTTCCAGTTAATTACCTGTTTTGAAAATTAAGGAGATTGGGGGTTCACAGCTGCTCCAATAAGTAGCTTCAGTGCCCGCCTCATCCCATTGAGTATGATAAATAATATATTCTCTACCACCCAGACTGCCAGACAGTGGCTGTGTCAAACTCCTCAGAGAGCACACTTTGTCTGCCATGTGTTATAGGCAACATTTATGACAAAAGTAGAAATTAGATGGTGGTTAATCTTGCTTCTCTGTGTCCCATGTGGGGCACAAGCACAGTTGTAGTGTGGCTTGCTGGATGACAGTCAGAAAAAATGATCTCGGCAAATTGTGTGTACATCAGGATACAGCACAATGAATGACTTAGGAAATTATTTTTGGAGAATTGGGCAATGAGGTAGTCTCTTAAAAGAGAGACAAGGTGACGGAAGAGCAAATTTTATTTCCCCTTGAAAAAAAGCAAGCTTTACATTACAGTTAGATCACAGTGAAAAAGAATGAAATCATACTGCTCTGGGGTTTTTAATTTGCTTCTTATTGCTGCTTAGACTATTTAGCTTGCAGATCATAATAAAGTCTGTTATAATGACAGCACCAAAAGATGGATCCAGCTTATAAAAATACTACTAAAGTAATAGCAGTAAGTTCTGATTGTAGTTCATGTGAAATGCAAAAGGAATGATTCTCATTTCAGTTACATAGGTATAAACAAGGTAAATTCGATAGTCACGGAAGACTGACAAATTAAGGCAAGTGAGATCAGAATTGGACTTACATGTAGGCTCTCATCATACCGTAACAACACAGGACACAAATCAAAGTTTTGCCTGAAGTAAAACTCTGAGGTAGTCCCCAGTAAGTCTTATCTGCTTCTAAATGAGATTTGATTCAGCTTGCAAAGTAACTTAAAGTCAACCCCCAGCTGTGATTTCCCTCTGCACAATTTTTTAAATATATAATTATAGCATGAAGATCATAAGAGGTAGTATGAGTTTAGAGAATCATGATTTTCTAAAGAAACTTGCTGACTGAGTTACAGATTCCTTGTATCAAAGCACAAGGAGAGGTAATACTGGTATCACTTAATTCCTCAACATCTCCTGTCTAATACACCTCATGCCAAAATGCAGTACCATTCATGACCAGCAATGCCATTTATCATTTAGACTCCTGCTTCCAACAAAACCCAATGTTTGTATCAAGGAATTGGGAGCTGTGGCTACACTTCATATCAGAACTGTCCAAACTTCTATGTTTCTGCCCATGGTTGTTGCATTTCATTCAAGCAAATAAACACATAGATGCATATGAACACCACAAGGAGCATTCTGTGCACAACATGTTCTGTATAAGACTGCATTAAGTGTACAATAACGCATGGGCCAAAAGGTATTAAATCCTCTCGGGAGTTTCTGAGAATTCCTGGGGATTCTTTCAGGAGTAGGAGAATTTTCACTTTACTTTGATGAATCTTCTATTTCCTCCCTGATTTTTAATAAAATGCAGGAACTTTAACTCCTGAAAGTTGATAACAGCTAGCATCCTTTTGCTTTCATGCTTCACATCTTTTCATTCTTAAGAGCCTTGCCAATCTTGTTTTGACCCTCCAGCTCTATACTTCCTTCTGTCTGTTGATGTGGTGACTGGTTTACCACCACAGAAGAATAGTCATATAAGAGATCACTTGCCGTATAATAAACTTTAAAACTTAACATCTCTGTCCAGTTCTGTATAGAATACAGTTATTCCCCAAACACACAACTTCATATTGGCTAGGCTGGAATAAACAAACCAGCCTCCTGCATTCTCCTCTGAAGATTTTCAAAGGCTCTCCAGCACTTGAATCAGGAATCACATTGATTTTCAGTAAATCCTTTCTCCTAATTCCTCTAAAGCATTTCAGAAAACCTCCTGCCATAAGCCTGAGAGAACATATGTAGTGCAATCTTAGGGACATGAAATTGGAGATGATGTTAAAAAACTTTAATATTTGCTATAACAAGAGCATGTTGACACAAATACCCAACATAAATTTCTCTGTAGAAAGACACAGGGTTACAGGGCTATAGCTTTACTAAAATGGCCTACTTGTTATCATGAAATCTATTGATAGATTTTCATTATGTAGACCTATCTTTGCCTTCACAGGAAAGATCCAGAAATCATAAAATTTTTCTTCTTTAATTTCACAATACAAGGCCTTTAGCTAGGGTGACAATTTTGGTCTGTAAGACCGTAAATATTTGTCTGTTCAAAGGCAGCATTTATCTTACAAAGGCACACATACCAGTTTTGCCTCTGACAAGTTCCTTGTTTATTTATTACTCTAATAACAAATAGACTGTCATCCCTGCTGGGCCTCAAACATGAACTAAATCTGCTGACACAACTGATTGGGAGTGGCTGCAAATTATTTTATTAAAAACTGTGCAATAGCAGATTCACGGTGGGGAGAATGTTTAAATCATAATTCTGTTAGTAGCCTATATATTCCATAGTAACAACATTCAAAGAAACTAGAAACACTTTTATAACCCTCATGTTTATACTGCAGCGTTTGATTTTCATTTTGTCCAAACAGGAGAGAAGCAGTGAAGGGGAGACAGATTTCTTTTGTGTTGAGTGCTCTGTGTGCACACACACCAAGGGCAAAGCACAGCATCTTAATTAGATGGGTCCAGAGGCTCCAGCAGACAGGGGAGAGTGACAGTCACTGGACATGCTTGATAGCTCTCTCTAAAGCAGTGCAGAGCCTTACTGGGAAAAGCAAGACAGATCCATACATCTCCAATTTTGGAGAGCCGAGCCAACCAGAACATGATAGGAAAGGACTAGAAGTAGGCGAGTAAAAGATCCTCTGCACAGTGGGTGATAACAGTCCTAAGGCACGTTATGCCTTACCATGTCACCAGCAGTGCTGGCCTTAAGGCTCTTCAGCCTCTTGGGCACAGTGGACACTGGGGAGGAATCACGTGCCTGACAGCACTACGTGGCTCTGGAGACATGGGTCCGAGGCAGGGCAACCCAGCAGAGACCCACCCCACTACTTACCAAGTACTGAGGCACTGGCAATTACATACAGTAAGAAGAAAATTGCCAAAGAATTACCACATAATAGTTCTACTTAGCGGTATCATTCACAGACACTTCAACTGCTGGACGCAGATGTTTGCATATATGAACAGTCTGGTCTTAAGAAACAGTATGTGGCACTCATTGTCTCGACTCCCTCCAAGGCTTACTGCCTTCTGGGCTGTTACAAAGGTCTCACCCAGAATGAGCTTTTGGAGCAATGGAGATTTAGGAGAGGTACAAGAGAAAGGGAACACATTAGGAACACATAAAATTAACTCAGTCCTTTTGTAAATCACCTCCTTGCCCTGCAGCTGTCACTGGAGTTCACAAAGCTGTGCACTAGAATGAAACTCCTCTCTTTCCGCATTAGTGCCATAGGAGCTACACAACCTTCAATCTCCAGGTCCATACAAAGAGGCGGACCCCTAGCTGGGCTGCACACCTCTTCTAACGGGCTTAGCTCACAGGCACTCCACACCAACCCCTGCCAGACACTACTGCCTTCTCTAGTTTGTCAGCTTGGCTATGGTCAGTACTGTTTCAGCCCAAAAGAGCCAGACTAGCCAAGATGTACTAGTTAGCCCATTTAAGTCAAGCTGGGCTGTATGGTAAAGAGAAACTCTTGAGACTGACATACCTTCAATGAGAAGAGCATATGTGAAGACAGTGAGATTCTTGTACACCTGGATAGGCAAGCCAGAAGCTGGGCTGGAGAAACAAAATGCCATATAAAGGCTGCTCTGCTGCTTAGCTCCACCTGGGGGGGGGGGGGAGGGGGAACTTGGAGCCCTACACTGAGCCAAGGGTGGCTGCCTCATACAAAACTGGCAACATTACCAGCAAATGTCTGTGGGGAAGAGGAGTGAAGCAAGGAGAGGATTGTGCGTCAAAAGGGTATCTCTGACCAGATAGGTTTCCTGGGATTAAACCATTCACAATCAAGGAGGTGCTTAAAGGCGCAAGTAATCATTAACGTCACTGAAAATGCTTTTATAGTCATGCCATTTATGTACTCAGCTGGAAATCTCTGCGTCATTTAATGTTTCTTAAATTTATAGTCATACCAGTGGTACCCAAACCTTATGGTGGCCTATGCACAAAGGGGAATTACGTGATACCAGCCTCCTGGTGGCCTTCTCCCTCCCTGTATTTATTGGCTCCTATGCTGGACAGATTCTTACCCTGCATTCTTTACTGTAATAGATCTTATAGTCACTTGGTCATGTGGTTTGTGGCATTTCCAAGGAAACCTCTCAGCAATTATTTCTGGAGATGGAAAGCAGTCTTTTAGCATGTCTTAGTATCTATTCCACATACTTTATATTATAACAATTTATTCTGCAATGTGATTACATGTTGGCATAAACTCTGATTAGGGCTTTAAACAGGAACTAACAGCAGTTATGTTGAATATGTTTTTCATCCGATGATGCACAATACCATTGATTGGATGTAGATTATATTCAGCATTAACTCCAGCTATATAAAAATATCACAAAGGAAAGTCTATCTCATGGCACAGAATACTCTTTAATTGCATGGATGATCGGTACATGTTGTGACTTCTGCTTTTTTTAAAAATCCTGTACACAAGAAAAGTCATGCCTGTAAGAGAAACATTAATCCAAGTAATTACCAAGCATTGTTTACTTTTCCTCATAAATTCTGCAGTTTCTTGATTTTCACCCAGGCTGTACCATAAAGCTAAAGTGATATGGGGGGGGGGGGGGGGGGGGCAGGCTGGATATGTCATTGTCCAAAGATTAAAGTTCATCATGTCAGGATTCAAGAAATGTATTAACTGTTTCTTGCTGGCTTCAGATGCATTGCAAAGCTCTGATAAATTGTTTTTTTTTTCATAATACCCCTTGAACCTCATATCTTCACTGCACTTTATACTTTTGCCATCCTACAGTCTCAGAGCATCTTTTACAGATCTGTACCCCTTGGAGAAATGTCACTAAGTGTCCAATTTATTTGCCCATGCTCACAGAGCTTGCAGGAGAACAGAACTGAATGAGGACAGATCTCTAAGTTACTTTCTTAATCCCTGGAAACCTAACTGCTGTTGGCTTTGCAGAGCTGAGAAAGGAGGCTGGGAAGATAGGTATTTCAAACTCTCAGTCCAGATTTGATAGGATGTACATGACAAAAAAAGTGAAGAAACTAACAGTGATATCACTACAAATTTAAGAAAGACTAAGCGATGCAGAGATTTCCAGCTGAGTCCTCTACATAGCCAAAAAGGAAGAAAATACTGAACAGGTAAATATTAAAAAGTAGGGTCAAATTCAGTCCTTCCTCAGCATCATCAAAGATGATGAGGATTTGGAGCTGTGGAATGAAGGGAGTGGAACCATGGTATGTCTTTGGGAAATTTTTGGACCCACCTTTGCTTCTTTTAGTCCCCTATTGGACAACTTACTCTTCATACATTTGAGTGAAAATGAATGAGGCAAAAAGTTAGAAGGAGAGGTAGGGAAGAGCTGACCTGGTAGGGACAGGACAAAGGGGGGAGGCACAGGAAGCACCTGGGTCAGTTTTTCTGAGAAATACAAAGAGGAATTTCTGTTTCCACTGCACTTTACCTACAGCCAGTTATGAAGCCTGCATCTTCCCTCAGGCCAGGTCTAGGATAGAAACTTGTACCTGTGCTGTATCACGTGTAATGTCAGGTAACTTTTAGTAAGTTAAAGCTGTAATATAGTCTTGGCTTATACTGGCACACCTCTGATTTTGCTAATTATATTATGGGCCATGTGTCCACCAGGAGGGCTTGGCACCATAGCTATATCAGCAAACCTTTTTACCTTAATTGAGGTCTTACAAAATACAGGTTGGGGAGAACATCTTCGGTAGATGGAAAATAATGATTATCAATTGTCTTAGAGAATATTCCATCAGATCAGATGCTCTGAGTCATGTTACCATCTGCAGGTAGAATCAATTTCAGACAGTTGTAGGAATCAAAACTAAAATAATTTTAAACGCATTTAAATAGGCACCATCCCACCTAAAATATACATGGCCATGACTGACTGCAATGGTAAACAATATGGTCGTCTTGCACATAGCAATCATTTAACTGTGAGATAATACCTGTGTATTTTATCAACAAGGCTCAGTGCCCTCTGTTGAGAAGATGCCTACTGGTTTGCTAATTGTAGCTTTCTTTGCTAAAAAACATGACTCCATCTCACACTTACTGCTTCAGGGTCTGCTTGAAATAGCAGAAATTTCTGCTTTGCATCCACTTACTTTGCTCCCATTTGTCATCTTGTTCATGTGATTTTAGTTATCAATTACATAAACATTCCACTAAGAACCTGCATGCCAGCAAAAAACAACTCAAGTGCACTAGCAAGACAGACAGACATGAGGTGGCACGTCTGTTGTACTTATCATTTCAGAGCCAAGGGGAGTCTTACAGCCCACTAAGATGACAATTGGTTCTTTAGCTTTAATTGTGCTTGGATGCTAAGATCATTAACTTCATTTTACGTAAAACCAAACTGTCAGATTATTTTGATAATAATATAAATGTTACGCTCATCCAGTACCATAACAAAAAACGTGCATTAAAAGCATAAGTGAGCTTAAAACAGGTACTTCTTGACTACAATATCTTTCTTTGCATTGGATTTAAGTGGCTGCAAGCAAGGAAGAGTTTGGCATCATAACCCTGTGTTTTACCAAATGTTACAGCTTATAGATTTACTTCATCTCAGGCTGTGGAATTTCAGAATAAGCCAGGCAATTAATAAAAAGGTAAAAAAAAAGGTTTTATGTCTTATGGGAAGGTTTCTTTTCATCCTCAGCTCCTGCAAAATACTGGTGGTATTATTTTGCACTTACAAGTAAGAGTTCTCTCCTGAAAATTACATACAGTGGAAAGACAGCAAAATCAAACAAATAAATGGGTGGAGAAAAGGAAAGAGGAGAAGATACAGTTATGGTATTGGAAAACAATTCTACTCATATACAGGAGGTTACAAGTAAGCCAGCTTTTAAGTGATACATAACATGAGAATGTGCACTTACTCTATTGATACAAGCACTTGTTTTGACCATTTAGGTCATGATTTCTGCAGAGAAAATTACCAAACGAATATGCAGCAACAGAAGAGAAGAAGGGACTCCAAGCCTTCCCAAAACTATGCCTAATGTATTAGAAAAACTAACAGTTAGTGAACAGTTAGCTGAAAAGAAGACAGCACCTTTTCAGACAGAGAAAGTTTAATGCAGAAGCATTAGAGATAAAGGTTTCAATTTTCATTGGTGGCATTGTGTCCACTCAGAGTAACATGGTCAATGGACCAGAAGGGAATTATTTCATTGAGTTTTAACACAAGGCAAAGAAATGCCTTTGAAATTTTTATATGCATCTCATCCAAGGTAACAAAAAAGGAAAAATGCAGTAGAAGAACAGACGACCTTGATGTACTTATCAAGAATAGCTCAAGTGCATTATTATGAATAGGGTTCTGCAAGGATTTTAACCATCATAAAGACAGTAAGCATAGATAGGCAATTGTAGAAACGTACAGACACTACCAAGATGCTATTAATAAAGAGTAGGAGGAAAGAGACTGATATAACACCCACCACGGAAGAAATAAAAGTACCATCAAAATAACATGAGAATGTGCACTTACTCTATTGATACAAGCCCTTGTTTTGACACTGAAAGCTGGTGGTTCCCTGACAGCAGAATGCATTCCTAATCATAGAGCAGGCTACACTGGCATTTTTTCAAGTGATAACTGAGAGTATTCATCTACAGAAGTAAGAATGTCAAAAGTGAATTCTTTGCATAGTTTAGTTCTTCAGGTGTTTATATATTTTATTTTTCCTGTTTGAACTGTAATGAGCACCAAACTACACAGAAGACCACCTTTAAATTGCTCCTCAATACTACACTGACCCACAATTTTTTACAAAATTATTTCTTGATATTGACAATATTCAAAGCAGATGGTCTCTCTACTTCTTACAGTCACATCACTTAAAGGAAGTCTTCCTTTTTTCTAATAAAAAATTATCTGATAACTCTGGCTACAATATATCACCTTACTATTTATATATCATGCCTAATACCATAGTGCTTTGGGGCCTTGTTCATGATAGCCCTAATCATCCACTGTGACAAGCAGACTTCTGTTTGGACTTGGATTTATTGCTGTAGTTTGTTGGTTACCTAAAGATTAAATTGCCCTCCTGTTTAAATAAGGGGTCTCAAATAGATGCTCTACATTGTAGCAGAGAACTAACTGTTGGATCCATTGTTCTTTGACACCTTCTCTTCATTTATCAGCCACAGACATTTTGAATTTAATCATGTCAATTTTCTGCTTGCTCTTTCCTGATCCTTAGGAGAGGTTTCTTCAACTGGCTGCATTATCAAATCTTTATTAAAGACTCTGGATAATTTATATCCAAAATGTTAATAGCTATCACATGTCCTGAGGTTCATCTGTTGAAACACATACCACAAAGAAGAATCAGTCCATAGACTATGAAGGTAGACACCCATGGCTAAAATATGTACTATATAGTAGTGCATACAGTCTGGAATATAATCTATATGACAGAATATGAGAATTCAGACATAATGAATACCATTTCACAAAAGTACAGATTACACTGAATTAGAGACATATACTGAACTCAGAAGAATTTTAGAAAGCTGCAAGAGAAAACAGTCTGATGTGTGAATTAGTTATCTGACCTCTGCTTTGAAAATGTCATATCCCAGTCAGTTCATTTCATTAAAAGACTGTAAAATCATGAACATAATCACAAATGCAATGTTTAAGAAAAATCCGATGTGAACCTTTGTACTTGGGTCACACATAATGTAATTCAGTTTTACTCTCTGCTTAATGCAATTCATATACAAAACCGTTACACAAAAATATAAAGCATGGAGGAACAAACTCTGTTCCAAAAGGACAGTAACTGTTCAGCCAAAGCATTTAAACCAAAATGGATAGGGTCACTAATAACAGCACAATGCTACATCACCTAATTGGACATAGAAATGTTGAGATTTTGTACAACTAGATTATAGCACTAGATTATAGCATGCATGACAAAATCATCACTCTGGTGGCAACACTGGAGACAGTAAGCCTTTTTTAAAACAGTTAATTGCTTGTACTGAGATATCTTTGAAAGCGTATACTTGTCCCACTCCAGCAGACATAAGAAAATCCTTGGAAGTTGTAGAAACTCTGACTTTGTTGCTGACTTTTGCTGTACTTTGCCAATGAGCTAAATAGCTTTGCCATATGTGTACTCAGATGATGGTTCATGCTCATTTGTGATCAGTTACAGTATCTTCATTTTAATGCAATAAATATCAGCCTATGTTGTACAAGACAGCAGGCACTGCTAGGAATATATTACGCTGGATGAATAGGATTAATAATGGGCTTTAGCGCTAATCATTCTCCTCTCCTTACTTGCATGACCGCTTCTCTAAATTTTTTTGTTTAGAGACATTGCTTATATAAAGTGTGTTTGTGCCTGTCTTTCAAAGGTTTGCATTGCATTCTGAAAATAGTTATTCTCCCTACTCAGCATTTTATATTTATAAACACACTTCACAAAGCTTTTGTTAAGGATCGCCTGCACCTATTACAAGTCTGTAGGAGCACACTGTTTATGAACTTGAAATAACAGAGACACACCAGGGTGGTTTCCATTTAGACAGCATATGGTAGCTACCTGGATATACTGCAGTGCTATGGATCATTTGGTATAATTAACAGAGCTAGCCAAAGTAAAGAAAGTGCAACTGGCAAAAATACGTCTCTTAAGGTTTTGCTCCAAATTGGGAGCATCCCTAGGAACCAGCAACATGGGAGGGACAAGAATGGCCCTTGGTCCTGTTCAGCATCATTCTGCTCAGTGCTTTCCTACCCTTCTCCTTTGGTACAGGTTGTCTGGGCTTCTAGAGAGCCCTGAGCCATCTCTTTCTTTGCTTGACCCCAAAGTAAAATTCAAGGTGAACTGATCTATATGAAAAAGCTGCCCTGCAACTGCAGGCTGGGAGCACCTCAAAGGACTCCAGGCCCCGAGTTGCAGGTCATACCTCCGGTAGGTTGCCTTCCTAAGCAGAGTTCTCATACTCTCTGCTGTGGGGCTAGACCGGGGGTTAAGCAGAGGTCCCCATGACTTTCACATGCCTGACATTGCAGGAGGGTGCCTAGAAGCACTGCAAGGCTGCACAAGAGCTGCAAGCCCTGGAAACCCTTGCATCTCTAACCTTGCGACAGCCTCACTGTGTGGGGACTGATCAGATCAACCACAATGTGCACTGCTCAGGTCAGCTGCAATATTTCCGGAGTACGTGGCTCTAGGACAAGTCAAGGATTAAAGCACAGTTTTGCAGGCTTTGAATGCCTGCTCTGCACAAGGGAGTCCATGAACCTTAAGAGACCTGGTCTGAGCTGCAGCTGCCATGGCTTTCACAGCTTCAGAGCAGCAAGCCTGGAGCTATGGATCCTGAAAGCACCTTCGGACCTGGGCAGGCCACTCTTCCTATATCAACTACAAAGTACTTCCATTAGGCATGGCTCTGGGACACTTCACCTGAGAGTTGCGCCGAGAATGGTGGGGAATTTTCTCCCCCTCACTTTTTGAACCTCATGAAAGAAGGCTAGCTTGTTCAGGCAGCAAACATGAATCCCCAGTCCTCTGTGAGTAAACATTTTGAAAATAGGGAACTAAATGCCTACTTTAAGACTTTAATGTTTCAAACATCATGATGAAAAATAGAAGCAAAGTTACCTCCTGCAGAGGCGAGAGAAATAAATCAGGGGAGTAATTTACTTCAAAGGTCTCTATGTTTACCTCTCCCTGTCTCCTAACTAGGACACGAATCTTACTGACTGAAACCAAGAATGTAGTCAAGGGAAAAATATCCACAAAGTGCTTGAAATAGTCCAACTGAATGTAGAGTCTGATGGGTTTAGAATTGGTTCTGACAGTTTTGTATTACATGACACTTTTAGGTGTTAATTTTCATTGTTTTTTGCATTTCTTGTCACAGTTAGGACCAAACTCTCCCTAAGCCAGAGCCTTATTGGCAGCTTGCCTCTGATCTGTTGGAAACCAACGACAATTGGTGCTGGACAGGATGTATCCTTCTTTCATAAAAAGGCCCAACTTAGAGCACAGCACCTGCCATAGACCCAGATGGCACACTTCATGCCAAAATCTCTAGATAGTCTGTACCAGGGAAGAGAGCAATCATGATATGGCGTGTGATTCTGTGTGTGTGCTACATTTGGGTAGTGGGCTGCACTTGTTCTGTCACTTCCCCTTCCCGAGTCCTGTAGTCATTCATGCAAACTGCTGTATTTTGCCTTACCCAAAAAGCAACAGGCTATTTTAAGTTGTTATATTTATTTCGGATTAAGAAAGCAATAAATCAAGAGAGTGGCAAAGGTTTTGTAAGTAAACG
The DNA here is from genome assembly GCF_929443795.1 of Astur gentilis. Taxonomy (NCBI): domain Eukaryota; kingdom Metazoa; phylum Chordata; class Aves; order Accipitriformes; family Accipitridae; genus Astur; species Astur gentilis. The sequence goes on along the minus strand of NC_064887.1, from coordinate 8,244,576 downwards.
CTCAATTGCCATGTAAGAGGAAAAGCCAGACAACTCTGAAATGCAATAAGGACTTACAGAGGAGATCGCCTGTTGCTTGTTAAGAACAGCAAATGGTAACAGTTTGCTTTTCTCAAAATACATGATTTTTGAACAATGAAGTCTGACAGAACGAACCATCCGAAAACATCCAGAAGTGTTGTGCCTGCATTCCCTGCTTATGTTCACTATACACAATTATTGTCTGGCTCTGCAAGACAGGATGTTTAAAGATTAAAAACTACAGTGCACAGAAAAATGAGACTTAAGAATGACATCATCAAACATACCACAAAACGAGGCAGAATTACTAAAGGATTCCCTGGAGCAACCACAAGTCCTGCTGAGAACGTTCCTGCTGGGGCTCCCTAATTAATGTACCCATTTTCCACCTGTCACACAGCAGAATTAAACTCACTGCATCTCTGCTTTAATTCTCCCCTCAATCAATAATTTGGATAACAGATCCAAAGATTCTGTGTATTGATCTTCTCCCACCCTCAATTTGCCAGTTGTCTCCACTAACTTTGAGCAGTACGTCACTGAAAGTCCATTTCATTTAAAATGTAATCACTTTGCCAATGCTGAACTGCTTGCTAGTTTCATTAGTCTTCAGAAAACTTTCCCAAAATATGGAGCTGTGTGTAAACACACTGAGTATTGCTTAGAAACAGAAATCAGCGTTCAGTCTATGACTTCTTCTCTGGCAATAAATTTGGTCTATGCAGATATGTAGACAGAAATTCTATATTTTAACCACTAGTCCTTTCCAAGTTCACCAGAATTAGGCTAAAATGTCACATATAGTTCTCTTTTTTTTTTTCCATTGCAACTTAAAACATTTTTTATTGATTGGAAAAAAAGTTTTACTTATTTATAATATTTTAATAGAAAAGTTTTGTAACTAAAAAGCAAATAAAAAAAATTCTACCCTTATTCTGCTGAGACAGCCTCTATCTTTTCCAACCCCGTAAAGATAGATCTCCAAGTCTCATGAGGTTTCACAGTAATTAATGCAAACCATTTAAATCTGATTCTGAAAGCTGAATGGACTAAACAATGGAAGGTAAATTACTTTTTGCTGTTTTACATCTTTTCAATTCCTCAGCAAGGGTCAGAGCTGACACAGAGAAGATTAAATAGCATACAGCACAAAACGACCCTTATCACTGGCTTTTTGGAAAATTTGTTTTCTATGTATGTAAAAAGTATATAATGCTCTTGACTAAGAAGATACATGGGCATCATTACTATGTTTATACCAAGTGAATAGAAATAGATCAGGAGATGCTCAGTTACTGGCAGAGAGATAGCAGAAGAAAGTTATTAAAATACAGACAAAGTACTGTTAGTAGCATCCAATGCAAGACAGATCCCTGCATTGTTTTTCTGAAGATAAAATTCACTGAAAAAAGTTAGAAGAGAAAAGTAAGTTTCTGATAGCAGTAAAGTCTGGCATGAGTTAGGATACCAAACCAGCTATATTCAGTTCCTAAAGCTCAAAGTATGACTCCAGCAGTGCCTTAGTGATGCATTTTCCAGAAAAAACAGTGTCCAGCACAGTGCCTTTTCTGCATGTTTGTGGTGGGAAAAAGGCTAATACAGGAAGGCTGAAAAATCTACTATTGGGTCAACTCCTTTCATTCCCCCAGCAAAGGCAAAGAGATTTTCAATCTGTGTACTAGCTTTGACGTACTACTAGATAATAATTTTTTGGCTTGGTCTACCAAGTTAGTATAACACCAGCAGTCTACTGCCTTAGAAGAAACATGGGAATAACTTTGAGCGCTTCTAATAAAGGAGTGGAAGAGATTTAGAAAGGCTTACTAGTCTGGTCAAAGCTCATGCAGCTGGCCTAACTGCCAGTTGTACCCGAGACTTCATGAATAATTAAAAAAAAAAAAACACACACAAAAAAAAAACAGTGGATAGCCATATGGGAATCATATCAACCACTGATTTGATTTCTGCTTTGGAATACTTAGGTAAGTTAAGAGTTTTCAAATTCAGGTCTCCTGATCTCCTAGGCTGCTTAAATCTGTATTAGAAGTGATCTCAGAGTCATTAATAGTTAGCTTTGGAAATTAATGATAGTCTTGCAGTAGAAGAAAGGACTAGATTTTCATTACATTTTCCATTCTTTGAAAAGGAGTTGGAAAATTATTAATTAGCTTCATTTCCTGGAAAAATTCTGGAATTAAATAGATGCCTGCAAGACAATAAGGAAATGGGTTACACCCAACAAAGATTTTGTCAGGAGTAGTCTTGCCAAGAAAACATCATTTACTTGTTAATGAGGTAACAGGCTTTGTGGATAAGGGAGAAACAGTTAACATTGTACCTTGAATCTAATAACGTTTGCCATATGATAGTCTAACAAAGGGCTAGGAAAACATGGCATGACTGAAACTGCTGCAGGTTAGGTACACAACTGTTTGGATCACCATACTCAAAAAGAAATTATCACTGTAGTTTTTCCATACTTAGGCAAATTCACTGCATGGTTTCTGCATGGTTTTGTCCTGAGTGTTGCTCTGCTCGATACTTTCTCTAACAGCACTATCACAGGACATGTAGCTATCACCCTCAGATGACGAGAAACTTGTAAGGACTGCCAGTTTATTGGAAAACAGAAACAGATTTCAAAATTATTGTGACAAACTGTAGAAATATTCAGAAAAATGGGATGAATAATGCACCTACCAAGGTACCTATCTAGGAATAGCCAGCTGTAGATGTATACATCATAAAATCACTGGTTAGTTAAGAGAAGTTAAGACCTATTTCAAAAAATAGTTAGAGGTTGAAATTATTTATGAGCTGAAGATGAATTAGCAGTATCATGCTGCTCCAAAAAAGGCAGTCATAGTATAAGAGCATACAAAATCAGGCCTTTAAAGACCATCCCACAATCATTCCACTTTCTGAGCTAGTATACTGTCACCATCTGCTTCAGAAAGATGCAGGCAAACAGGAATCCATAGCAGAGCCCACTGGGTCACAATGTCAAAGACCAAACTCAAAAATGTGACCAATTAAAAAAAGACAGAAAGAATTCTGATTATTTGATGCTAAAGAAGAGATACCTGAGAAAGTGTGCAAGTCCTTAAGAAACATTCCTGTGTAAAAAAAAAAAGAAAAAAAAATCACGCAAATAGGAAAGAAACAATTTATGCCCCATGTCCTTGAGAACAGAACAAGACATACTCGGCTAATGCAGCAAGAAATAGTCAGGTTAGACCAAGAAAAAACACACTAGCAAAAAGGGCAACAGAAAGGGCAATGCAGCACTGGAATATGGTTCTTAGGACAGGCTGTGAGTTTCCCTCAACAGAGGTCTTTAAGAACAGGCTTGACAAAAACCGCCAGCAATGACAGGATGGGGCTGAAGGATGGGCTGAAGCCCATCTCAGCTCCCCTCCGCTGTTCTGCTGGGGAAGCACAGTTGCTCCTAGCTAAAAAGTTGCATCTCAGCCAGATGTTCTGCAGCCAAGAGACATGGACACACATACAAGATTCCTATTGCTCATACAAGATTTGTTTAAGATATCACTGCTCAGCAATGGAAAGATGACTATGCAGATTTTTGTGAAATACTTCAATGGTCTTTCCCTCCTTTGCATGGATCCTTGCAAACTTCTGCCTTACTGAATTTGGAAAAATGTGATTTTATATTGGGATTTCTGAGTTAGGGAGTAATTCCAGCTCAACCATTAATGAGATAATGACAAAAAAGAACGTGATTATTGTTTGCAGATACATGGCTATGCACAAATTGCAGGACCTGGGAGCCCTTCCCAGTTTCTCAGTCCAACTCAGTGTTTCATTAACGTCTTAACTCAATGCAAACAAGACGGCGAATGCTCTTTCCTCACCTTATGCATGTTGCAGTCTCCATGGGGAAGGAATACACACATACAAGCCAGGGAGAAACTGGGTTGCCATCATAGCAATAGGCTAAACATGTAGATAGCCAATATATAATAATGCCTGACTTTTCAAACTCAGATCACTCTCCAGGATCAGGCTATGATGTTTTTGCAGAAGATTCTGGAACTGTTTTTTTGATGTACCATTTTGTTGTGGTAACCTTCTTAATGCATTGCTCAGAGGGTCTCCACACCCAAGTTCCCAGTGATTAGCTACAATGAATCTAAATCAATCAGTAGTTTGATTCCATTCAGTTGCCACTACAAGGATAAAAAAGGAAGGAAGGAAGAAAAGAAGGAAGAAATAACAGGCAGCTGACTCAATAACTGTACTGGTTTAGTCATTTTCTGTGGGTCCAGCACTGAATGAGTTGGTCCTGAGGAGAATTTATTTCACGGAGCTGAAACACACCCACTTCTGTTTTGTGGTCTAGGAGACAGCAAAAAAAAACCCCACTCTGACAGTATTTATTAGTAATGAGACCAGTAGCAATAGTGGGAGAAAAGTCTTACAGAAGTCATGTCTATTCTGCAGCTAGACTGAAGAAAAGAGCATTTCACTTGCAAAAATTGTCAGTCATTTACTATTCAAACAGAAAATTCTCATAATATATTAACTATATTTGTAAAGCCTGCAAAGTCTCAGTTGCATTGATTTATACCAACAAATCCACTGTTTAAGTCATTTATTCAAACACTGTGAGAACACTTCATTCTTGGAAGAAATGCACAGGATGTGACAAATACTTAAAATTCCTCAGTTCCTGTCAAACTGACTTATCTTTTGGACCCACTGAAAATGCTACAGTAGGATTCATGCAAGCCACTTTGTGATACCCATTTAATAAGGCATTTTGGATAGGTGAACAGAGGAATCCATGGGAGGTGTTAAATCAACAGTCCCTGACAATGCAATGAAGTTACCTCAGATGTGGCATGCTACAGACTGCAGTAGCATAGACTTCCCTCAAGATCCTGCCTGTGTATACTAAGTACCTATTTGTGCAAGAGCAGCTCACTCTTAATAGCCTCTATATTAAGACTGCAAATTTGTTTTGTCCTGATTAGGAGATTTTTGTCATGTAACCATTTATTATTGAATATAAGGATGAAAAAAATTTCACAGTACAAGGATTTTAGACTGCAGTCTATCCTGCAGTAATGCAAGACTCCTGGTAAGACATTCTAGTTGCACACTATATCAAAACAAACCTTGAAAACAATACCTTCAAGCAGTGGTAGCAATAAGTTCTTTCTATTTCAATAAAAGCTTTCCATCTCAAGATCTCAAGGAGCTTTTTAAATATTAATCAAGCCTCTAAGCAACCCTGGAGATGCTAAAATACTGCAGCCAATGATCAATTAAACCATACACAGTTTATCCAGTTTATAGATAAGGCATGGCACAAGTGCAGAAATACCCAAATTTGCTCTGCACAGAGCCAGATCAGGTTCTCCTAAGTGGATGGGAGCAACTTCAGCATCTGAAACATCCTCTGTAGTGTGTCCCATGATAACTGTACTATCCAGGTTTGTCCATTTATCCTAGGCATCCAAACCCCTATTAGAGGAGAAGTGACTACTACTTCTATTTTATCACAGATGAGTGACTAACGTACAGGGAGATAAACTATTTGCCCAAGGTCACACAAGAGGCCTGTAGCAGAGAATAGGGTATTGCTCAGTATTCCTTTCTCTTCTCAATAGCCCAAATAGTTCTTTTTTTCTTTTTTTTTTTTTTTTAACATTTCTTTTTCAGCAGAGTCCAGGGGGTATTGAATCAGTATGAATTATGTGTTATCCTGGCAGCACTGGGATTTTTTTTTTTATGTAGTTTTGACATATGCAATGAGTAAAACATTCTCTACTTGTAGCATTATTTATCCTCTAGCCTTAGCTGCAGTGTTCAAAAACTAACACTGACTGCACCTTTCAGAGCACATGCAAGGGTAGCATGTTATTTGTCAAAGCTCACAAAGGCATTGCTGATAGTGCAAGCTTTGTTCATAAGACAGAACGCTCTTCCCCCTTTTATGCTGCAAATTTCTGGGCAATGTCAATACCAGTTTAAGAGGTCTTCCACTCTCTAGGCTCTTTCTGTCATGTGTTGACATCTTCTAGGAATCAGCAGATTTTATGCCTCTATTCAATTCACTTGACCTGCCTCTAAATATGTTCACAGCATCTGAAAAGCCATTCCCCACACAAACACATGATGAAGTCCAGATCAATAACACAGGATAAAAACAAACAAGCTAACTAAGGCAAGTCTAAAGTCTTAAGAGCTATCCACAGATGCTTCTATCCGGACTGTTCAATATGATGTTCTGAATTGCACACAGCAGGATTTCATTTGCTACAAATAGCTTTGCACCAGCAGCATCTTCAATAATTTTATCATGCAGTGTTCCCTAGATAGAGCAATATTTCATTTAATAAACAGCAAATTAAAATAGCAAATATAGTGAAAGACAAAGCATGAATAGATTTGCTTCAGAGTTTTAAAGAGAACATTCTTTTTTTTTTTTTTTTTTTTTTTTTTAGTGTTTCTGTAGTCGCTCATAAGGTCACCTTCATGACAATTCCAACAGGGGTTTATCTTGTAGTGCTCACTCTGACATACAGCCTGATGATTTATTATTGCTTAGTTCTTGATACTGTTCACTGCACAATCCAATCTAAGAGAGACACATATTTCTCAATTCAGGGACTTCTTTTATTTTATGAAAAATCAGCTTGGTGCTTTGTGGTAAAAACTAGACTTGGCATTTGATCTTAATTTTTTTAAGTATTTCTTTCTATTCTGTCTCTCTGATGTATCTTTGATGTATTCCAGAATAATTTTTCTTTTCTTTTCCTTTGCTTTTCTTCTCTCACCCTATTTTAGTATGGCTACACCCAAAAGAAAAATCTGCCTCAGTGGCAGTTTCTTCCAGCCACTCTTATCTAGATTTCTGTTTCATACTAGTAGGTGACACGGTGATAGATTTCATAGGTTTTCTCTTCTCATTTGGGAGAAGGAATATAATTATGCAAAGGAGGGTTAGATGGACAGTAGAAATATATCACTATTAACCCACCAGAACACATGCAGATTCACTGTGGTTATGTGCTTAGAGGGGGGAAAAAAACCTTCATATGCTAGACGAGGTTTTTTTCTCCCCTTGTATTAATATCAATTCAAGGGTAAGTCAACAATTCTCATCATGTCATTCCTGTGTCTATGGTCTTATGATATGGTGCTATTTAAACTCTGCTCGACTGGAAAGCTGTCTCCAGTATTCCCATAGACTGTCTAAGCCATTTGGTATCATTAACCCTCATGGACCAGGCTGCCCGCTATTCAGCTACATTCCTTTAAGTCTGCCAGTCATTAGCTGGTACGTTAAGTAGCTAATGGTGCTCTTACAATATCTGCTGCATCATGCAGGTGCAACAGAATAAACATTTTTTTCCACTGGTGCTTTGTCCTAAATCATTAAAGACCTCAATCCTGCGAAGATTTATGTATGTGAATAAGTTTACTCACATGAGCAATCTTGTTTCAACCCTCTTAAACACATGCTTGTAGGGTCAGAGTCTTGATGATCAAACTCACTATCAGGTATTTGGCTAAAAGCCTTTTTAAGGAAAGGGAAAACAGCATCAGAAAACAGCAAAAAACAGTTTCTGCTCTGTATTTCTTTTTACCAAGAAATATATACAGACGTATTTTTTTCAAGAACAAAGATTAATAGTCACACCTGCTATTCTATGACCTCATTACTTCCCCAATAATTGATCAGTATATAAAAAAATGTGTATCAAGGCAGTATGAATATTCCCCAACTAATTGGCTGCTGGTAAGGGAGATTAACTGAGGATATGTGAATTATTAAAGCCATAAACTGCTTCTGGAGCCTCCTCACTCTCCTGGGTCAGGTTGGGGGGATCAGCTGGCTGTCCCCGGTGGGGCTGAGCTAGAGCAAGGTTAAGTAAGCAACCCTCATCTCTGTGTCTGCATCTATTAGACACCTTTGCTGACTCTCCGGCGCCAAGAAGTCAGGCGCCACCCTCTACACTCAGAGAAGCACAGGAGGTTGCAAATGGTAAATTTAATACCGCAGCAGGAGGTGCCATTTACAGTCCCAAAGGATAAGTCTCCCACTCTTCTCTTTCATGCTCATATAAACAAATTGAGGCTGATGCAATTTCGAATCCTGTTGTCCTATTTTATTTTTAAATATGTAATTTCCTCTTTATTTTAGCATCTATGTAGGGTAAAATTAAAGGATTTTTGTTCACATGACTGATGGTTAAACTGCAGTGAGGATTTGTACTTTATGAAACCGTTGAAGCATTGACGAATATGAGCAAAAAAAAAAACAGCAAAAATTTTGGAACTTAGTAGCAACACACAACTTAAAAGAAAGGGAGGTTAAGGTACCTGCACAACCAAGCCTTACACATTGTAGTCCTTATCTTAGTTTAAAAGAAAAGCAAAATTTACCTCAGAAAAGACTATCCACTATCTGTATAATGCTTACCTGTATTGCTATACCTATTGTCACATACCCTGGTTTCTTTCATTCTTAGAAAAATGCGTTAAAAAGGTTAAAATCATGTCATATTTTCATTTTTTTAAAGAGACATTAGTAGGCACTGTTTGGAAGAATAAAATAAAAATCTAGTGAAAACTGCTGCCTTATTAATTTAAGCTATTCCATCTGTATGTTGCTAGAACAATGCAAGAAGACATCTTTTGTAGGATCAGAAATGAAAAAAATTAGTATTTATAGTCTATATTGGAAAGAAATTGCAAATCAGTATTTTTACAGAGGCTGTTTAAGACTAACGCAAACTGGAAAAATGCAAGGTGGGGGAAGTACGCAGCTTCTAAGACCAGATACAGAGAACAAAAGTGATCACATATGACACTTTTTCACAGATTTTGGAGGATCCAGGGACCATATCCATTCCTCAGTCCAGTTTCCTACATAATGTTGGCCAGAGAATTTCACTCAGTGACTTCTGAATCATGCCCGGTCATGTGAGGTTGGACTATATCATCACTTTTAGAAGGATACCAATGCTAGCTTTAACTGATTAGAGAATCTATTTTATTTCCAGGCAAACTCTTGCAGTCATCTGTTTACTCTCACTGTTAAAATAAATGCGGCCGCAGAGCCAAAAGAAGAGCCCTGGCACCTGTGAGTGTCTGGGTAGATGGCAGAAATGGGAAAGGAGAGAGATGGAATAAAATAGGCCAAAAAGGCATCTAAAATTAGTAGACTAGAGGAGTGGACCAGCACATTAACAGGAAACATCAAGTATTTATCTTGTCAGCATAAATATCTGAGACATTTCAGTCATAAATTACATGGTCCATGACAGGCCACAGGGTCCTAGCTTCTGTTCCATATTGTATTACAGCACATCCATTAGTATCGAGTTAGATTTATCAGCGAAACTGTTAAGCCTACAAGATGCGACAGACCGTCTGACCACTGCTACTGCGGGAGGGAGAAAATGGGATCCGGTGTGGTTTCAGCGTAGTATCTTACAAAAAGCAGACTCAGGGCTGTGCACTTCAAATGCAGGCATTCAAACAGTAAATAATTAAATACAACATTGATTCAAATAAGGACAATGGGAGAATCTAAGGACACAAGAAATGTTTAGCTCTCATATCTTGCACACAAACTTCTCAGTGGAGGCAAGGGGAACAGTAAAGGCACGCAACCTCCCAGTCAGCTCCGTGTTGCACAGCAACACATACCTTGGGCACAGGCTACAGCAAACACACTCCTAGTTAGCTGTACAACCTTACTACCTTCTCCTGCCTCCATCTATACATTAGCTATGTCAAGCCCTGTCTCTATGCATGAAAGGCAAATTTAACCCTTTTTTTTTTCCTTTTTGTCCACAGTTAAAATGCAAGATTCATCTCTGCTTCTCTATTAGTGTAAGGAAAGAAGGCCGGCATTTGACTGTCTTTGACACATCACAAAAACATGGAACATTCATTAAAGATTTATGGCAACATCAAACATTCTGTTTTACTTTCAATTTTGTCACATAATCCCAATAAAACAGTGATTTAGCCGAATGCGTTAAAGTTATTTGTCACTGCTGAGTCCTTCCTGTATCACTACTGACACACAAATACATAAGCCAGTGAAGTCAGTCTCCACAGGGCCTGTCTCTTTTAGGAGAGTTTTAAGCATGCTGCTTCTGCAGGAATCTGTAGCTGCTACTCAGCTCTATATTATTTAAGCTTTCCAGTAAAAAAATAAAAAGAACTCTTAAGTAATGCATTAGTGTTATTCTTATCTAGAGAAGGCTTGGGGGACTAAGTGAAAAAATAAAGGAAATAACAGAGACATGTGGCAGTGCTAATGTTAATATTTGATTAGAAATATTCCAAACAAGATGTCAAGACAAATTCAGTTCTTGTTATCAACACACACCCAGCTCGTCGAGGCTGAAGTGGTGTATTCAGAAATACAGTTTAGAAGGCAAGTAATCTGAAAATAGTTTGTGTTCATAAAATGAAGACAGAGTCTAAAAATAAAGAAAAAAAAAACACAATCAAAACAAAACAACCCCCTAACCCTTCTAATGTAATGCTCAGAATTAATTAGCAAGGACAAGAACTACTGGAATCATATTTGTACCTGTTGTCCCAATATTACATGTTGCTTAATTTAGAACAACACTGTGTGCAACATCAAACCACTTGACTTCACCTTCCCAAAGTCTTAAATTAAATAATGAAAGTGTCTGAAGTCCTCATACTTAACACATTTTCAATTCTCTCTTTGACCACAGTTGCCACAGGCATAATCTCCTGAAATTTAAGTGGTACGACAGCACTGTTGTCTGCTACATCACATCAGCTTGCTCCCCTCTTCATATAGTTTTATGCATTCATTTGTTAATTATCATTGTTTCTATACAGGACTTGTCTATTGCAGCACAGAAGAAAACAGAATCTAAAAAAACAACCTGCCTCAGGTTGCAAGTCACCATGATGGTGTCAATATTGTCATTGTCGACAACGGCATGCAAGGAGAAGATGGAGAAAGAAAGGCATACAATTAAGTTTAAGCTGATGGCAGATACCCAGAAGCAATTGTCAGAGACAGAAACAAGAAGATGGAATTGGATGCAGACCAGTCAGAAGCAGAGAAATAGATCTGCGTCTCAGTTGTGTAAAGATAGCAGGTGAAATTATACGACTGGACAAGATCATCCAGAGAGAAAGCAGACAAAATAAAAAAAGGTGATAAAATAATTCAAAAAGAAAAACCGGAAGAAGAGGGAACTAAAGAAGAAAAGACTTGCTAAGCAGAGTCAGGAAAAACAAACATTAAGTGCCAAGGGAAACTGTGATGTTGAGAAGACTTAAGAACTAAGCAGAAAGATCAGGAAGGCTGGATATGGAAGTCTGGCCAAGAAGTGGTTGATTGAGACCTCGGTAAAAGTCCACCAGAAGTCAACCCTAAGCCAGGATGTAACTGCAGAAGAGAAATTCAGAACAAGAGTTCCTGGCTCTGCCATGGCCTTCTCAAAAGATACCTTGGTGGGACTTAGGTTACCGGGTATGTCAGAGGATTCACCTGTTCTCTCTGTCTGAACTCCCCAGTTACACAACTGAAATAATAATTCTTTTCTGCATAGTAGTTCTGTACAAATTAGGAGGGGAGGTGGTTAGTAGTGGAGCCATAAAAAGATATAAGATCTGTGAAAGCATTTCAAGGAAAGAGAATGGTCAAGGATACATTTCTTGATGATGGGTCCAGAAGTCAGCAGCAGCCAGAGATCAGGAAGAACGGGAAGGAAAGACACACCCAAGACAGTGGGCAGAAGGGCTGGAGAGAATTATCAGGAGCACCTAGCATGGACAAGAGCATTGGTGGTTTAAACAAGCCATGTTACTATGCATCTGTTAGGATTATCTATGTAGCCCCTTTTTATCATCCTCTGCCCTTTTTTATATATATTTCCTGTGCTCTTTAAGATATCTTCTATCAAAATCACTGTTACTGTCATTTCAGGTATCTGCCCTTATTTTAAGATGCCTACATGCCATCTTCTTTAACTCCTCTATCAAAGGTGTTTCACAGCAGAGTCTTAAGGCAAAAGAGAGGGATCAGAAATGGGAATCAAAAGCCACCTTAACCAATAAAGCTTACTTAGAGAATATCCAATTATTTTATGATCCATGAGTTTGCCTGTAATAATTCAGTCAGTGAAACAAAGTGCATGTTAGATTATTTCTTTCCCTGATAAAGCTACTCTTTCATAATGTTTAAACAGCATTACAGCACAACAGTAATAAATAAATACAAGACTTTCAAATACAGCTATACAGGAATCCAAAATGTAAACCACAGAATGGTTTGTGATGTATTTGCTTCAGTGTGCCTCAAAGCAGCACTAGCCTTTCTTAAAAAAGAAAAAGGAAAGAAAAAAAAAAAAAAAAAACAACAACAAAGAACTGACCTTGGTTTTGCTGAGGGAAATCATTGACAAGATTTTGTGGGGAAAAGATAGACTGGTGAAGTACAAATTCTTTTTATATTAAGACATGTCAAGTTACATCAGGCATAGTTTTGGACTATGCAACTGTATTTTGTCTCAGGCATTTGCTAAGCTTAACAGGCTGAAACAGACAACAGTAGAGTTGTTAAGATTTATTTATTATTTTCTTCAAAATGTGTGTCTGTTTTTTGAGAGCAAGGGGATGATTTTCCCATCCTGAAAAACAGTGAAAAAGACAGTATTTTTCAGTGCAAGCTAGGAGATGGAAATTAATGAAAGATACTTGTAAATCATTCATCAGCCTTGGCAGTGCCAGGCATTTTGCATTTCAATACCTCCATGGTTATAAGAACAGCATAAGGTAAGTTTATAGAAACCAGACTATTTCCTCATCAAATGTATCACGGATTTACTGAGAGAAGGATATTCATGCCTTCCATCTCCTGATTAGTGAAGAAGTGACCATTGTAGCAGTTCTCCTCTGAAATGTTTCTGGCATGCTGACAGACTTTTTTTTTCCAGTGCTATTGCATCCTAATGAGCAAGACTCCAGCCTGCTGTAAGAGCTGTTTCTCTCGCTTACCAGGCAAGGTTTTGTGCACATGTATGTGACTCTTCTGAGAATAAATTGTGAACACTGTGTTTTCCATGTACAAGTACTTCATTTTTGAGGCACTGCATCTCCTCAGTGGAGGCATTCAGCTTCTTCCTAAGGCAGCAGGCTACTGGTTGTCACATTATGTTTCAATCTTAGACGACAGCATATTTTTCAAGTGTCCCTGCATTTACCTTAAAGTTTCCTCTCTCTTGACAAAGTTGCTCCTAAACAAGCATGAAAATGTCAGCTAAGGGATGATACATTCTTTTAAAACCCCTTACCAGGTCTTTGCTCTCTCTGATCATTTTTCCTTTTCCTTCTTTTGTGGGGGAGGGAAGGGGGTATGGGGGTAGGGGTTAAGCTGGCCCCACTAGCCCCTTATATATTCTCTCCTTCATGTCTTGATTGAGTAGGCTCCTTCTCCCTGCTTGCTTTTCTTCATGCTTCTCTGCTTATTTAATAAAGAAACAGTGCCCTAACTCTACAAATCTTATTTCTTTTTGAACATAGAAAACTCAAAAGAAAAGGGATAGTGGACAAACTCAATAGAAGGCACTTCTCATCATGCCCTAAAACAAGATGGATTTAGGATTCTGGCAAAGAGACCGAGAACTTTACTTCAAAGCAGAAACTGTCAAATAACAAAATCCTATTCTGTTTGTGGTGGTTTCACCTCACTGACTGACTGGTAGATCTTTTCCTATTACAGCAGGAAGAAGATGAGAGGCAGCAACAAGATCCTTACACACAGGCCTGGCTGATAATTACAACTGTGTCCAGATGTAAACCAGAAGTTATTACACTTTCAGATGTATAAAAGCACAGTATGTGTTTCTAAAACAAAACACGTCTTATGATTCAGCCACCACGTAGGTTATGCACTTGGAGCCTAAGCAGAAGCTCACTTTAAAGTCTATCTCCAACTCAGCTACTTACCTTTAATTCCACTGCCACTGTTTTTTTTCTGGGCCATCAGAGGTGCCACTTACCAAAGGACTATGTTTCTGAAGTGCCAATGTAGTTATAAATACGAAATATAACAACTGTGCTGCAAACATCAACCCACACCTGTTGAAAACCAAAAAAGGGAAAGACCACCTCAACATCATTTCCCAAATTTTCCCATTTGGGAAACAGACTCATGAGAAAGCTACAGAAGACACCTTCAGGACCTACTGCTCATGACTTTGTCAAATGTGGGTAAACCTGCAAACTCTCTAGAGTTAGGGCCTTGAGCTTGGCCAACCAAAGTATTTTGGAGAGTAGTTTTCATAGGTTTGCCACATTATGTTTTTGTTATTTTTCCTCCAGCCATGTTATCTCTTTGCTATTGATTACCATTACTATTGCCGATAGTTCCTGTAACAGCAGTCATGCAGTGAGGTGTAGGTGTCATTTCTATATAGTAGCCTTAAAAGTTATCTTTTAAGAGTGCTAAGAGTATGCCCTATGGATACTGGTACCTGCAAAAAAGATTGAAATGTGATATGGAAAAGGAATGTGAAAGACTATTTCATAAAACCTCATGCTGCTTGCCAATATCAACCTTTAGAAAGTGAAAATTAAATTTAAAAACTCGTCTATTTTGTTAGAATTACGACAAAAATGTGAAGAAGCAGAAATACCTCTCATTCAGCTATAAGCGCTCTGGTAGAAGTCTGAGGACTCACTTATCTTAGTTACAGCGTATTCCATAAACATGATTGTGCCCTAATGATACCACTGTCCTTTAGCAAAGCCCTGGGGCCACACAAAGTATTCAATGCCATGGACAGCAGCTAATGTTTTGCACACTGCCTAAGGCCTAAATAGGCCTTTCATATACAGGCCAGATGTTCACTCTTTCTTAGGCCAGCTTAAGGCTAGAACAAACCTTTTCAACCAGGGTTTATCAGAGTGTCTAAATTACATACTGGGAAGAAATTTAATTGGTTTAATTAAGAAAGTTTATTTCATGGTAATTCAGTTTTGTTATGCTGCAAGACTTAATGTGTCCTCTGGTAGGAGTGATTTGTTATAAATATTCATAGCAACCCTCTTGCCACCCCAGCCAAAAAAAAAAATTATTAAAGTATAAAGTTGCAGATTAAAAAATACCTTCAAAAGTCTGGAACACAACCGATCAAATCTCCTCACAGTAGCATCCATGCTTGTTTAAGTCAGGATAATTGTCATCTCTTTGTATAGTTCACACAGTGCTCACACTCTCTATTTTCAACAGGAATGTCAAAGGTAACAAGGTGACATATTGGCTGCTTTCTCCCCATGAAGTTTTAGTCATTACTTTTCTTGACCGATTGCTGTGGGTTGCTGAGGTTCTGGGTTGTTGTTTTTTTCCAAAAGTATTATAAGAAACAAACCATTTTATTTATTTTTTATTATTATTATTCACAACAAATACTTAAAGCTGATTTAACGTGTTTTGAAGCGGGCCCTGCTTGACTGAGATGCCTAACAACACACTTTACTGCACCACACAACCAGGGTTAGAAAAGCGCTGTAAACTAGAGGCCATTCTACCTGTTAAGGTCATGATTTAATCCTTCACACTTAACAGACACCATGACTTCGCTAAAAACCCAAGTTCACAGGCATCAGTCACTACCATAATAGGCCTGCAGGTCAGGCGAGACAACAGGAGGAAAACTAATGTTGATTCAGTTAGGTTCTTCTGAGGCACGGGCATCCTTCACACTGTTCTTTTTTTACACCTCATCACTAATCATTACCGAAGTGAGGAAACTGTGAGGAAAGTTCATATGTTGAATGTATAGCTCTCCAGTTGCAGCACAGATCTATACAGATCAATAGCGGGTTCATTCTTTCAGCAGCAAATTTAGCACAGGCACATGGTGCCCGCTGACAGCACTGATGTCCTCTGCTCGTAACAGGTACCGCACCAGGAGACCAGAGCAATTGCTGCCTATCTTGTCTTATCACTGTAACCCCAAGCCTACCCAAACTGTAGGCATGAGGCGACGGTTTGGCCCTGTAAACCAGAATTAGAGGGAAGTCTCCAAGAACATAGACCAGCTACCATAGGACAAATTCCCCAACCTTGGTTATCATCTGTGTTAAATTTTGTGTTAGACTAATCCACAAACATTACATTCAGGACTCTGGCTCCAATTTGCTAAGCTGCTGTTCAAACGCAGGTAGAAACAGCATTTCCCAAAAGAACAGGTAATCTAAAAAACACAAGAAAAAGTGAGGAGAAAGAGGCATGCCAGAGTGTTGTACACTAAAGTGACAGGGTAAATATTTTTAATCAGAACAACCCAAAGTGCTCAGTTCTTCTTAGCATGTTTAACTCTATTTACTAGTGCTTTTTGATAAAAAACAACCAAGTAGTACTCAAGGCTTTCCAAAAACCTTATGTGCCAGTCACAGCATGACTCTGAAAGTCATTTATTCTGTGGGTTTCAGTTTGGCCCTGAGATAGAGGGATTTTTTACACATATTACGCAGATTTGCATGATTTCCTCAAGGCTTATAAAAACTGCACCTCTCAGATATGACAAAACACACAGGTATCTTTTCAAATATTTCTTTTCAAATACTTTTACATTTCTGGGAAGTTAAGCAATGAAAAAGTATCAGTATTATTTACTAGGATTCACAGTGATAGCTGAAGTCAGGAGTTACACTGAACAGACAAAAACAGAAAACACTTTGTGCTCTGTTTTGGCTTGTATGATTTGCAGCAGCCCAAGCACAACTCTTGATTCTGTATCTGAGGTGGGGGCTGATGTAGTATCAGATGATACAAAAAGACCCTTTCACACCATTTTAATTTATCTTAATCTGCTTTCTCATGTTTAGGGGAAAAAAAAAAAAAAAAAAGAAAAGAAGAATGATCTGTAGGAATTACAGCACCAGTATCTACAAAAGGGTTATTTTTAACATCCATCAGTTAAACCACCTTTGTAGGAAATGCCTTGGGCTGGCCTCACTCATATGTATGGCCAAAAGAGACTCAGAATGAAACCCAAGAGCAATTGTATTTTAAAGGATGTGTGCATTTCTTTTCTTCTCTGTTAATACTATAGTGTGCAGAACAGTTTATCACCCAGTCCCTAGAAAAGCTGCAGTGCTTTCAGGAATTCATGCCAAAAAAAAAACAAAAAAAAAAACAAAAAAAAACCACCATCAACCACCACTCTAGCAGGCAGGTCAACTTTTTCTCAGCTGGTTAAATTAGGAAAGTGATGAGTCTTCCCCAGGTTACTAAAATCCATAAATCAGGTATCTTGACAACACGTCTCTGCCAAATCACAGCAAGAAAAACAAATTCATTTACAAAAAGACCGGATTGATACAAATGGTATTTTTCTTTTCAGTTCCCATGGCTATATAGGTACTTTAGACAACAAAAAGGTGGAATTAATATTCTTTAATACTGCAAGGGACACATTTCGGAATAAGCAGTATTATCCATCTATTCCTCTTATATCAAAACAAGATAGATAAAAAAACAACAAAGCTGAGTCTGATTGTCACAGACTAGAGGAATCAGGAATATGCAGCTGATACTACTGCTAGGGAAGAAACAATCTACCTTCTTAGCCGGCCTACCAGCATTTTGAGGTTAGATAAGTACAGTGAAGGTTAGAAAAGTGTAGTTTCCTTCCACAAACAAAATGTGCCAGCTCATCATAGCATTGCAGACAATAGATGGCTGTGTGACTACTCACTCTCTATCTGATCTTCTCCAGTTCATGATGACAGCTCTTTCTCTCAAGTTTACCATATCCACATTGCCATAATGGCTTATGACAATGCAGTAATCCATGACTACCTGCATAGGTAGCATAGATGCACATTTATTCCTCCTGTTGACAGAAACTGAATTCATTTTTCAGAATCTGCAATATAGCTCCCTCCAAGCTGAGCTAGTGGACAGCTGACAAACTACAGTGAATTGAGTAGTTTTGAGAACAAACCACTGGAAGGAAACATTATGAGACAAAAGCATCCCAAATTCCGACATCCTCTTTCCAAAGAAAGAACAGAAAAAAAATTAAAAAAAGAAAAAAGAAAAATAAAAAGTCTTGACCCAGAGAGCATCATCTGACATATGGATGCCAAAAAATATGTTGTCCTCCTGAGTTCCCAGAGTCAATTTCTGTATTTGAGTGTAATTTTTTAATCATTTGTTTACATTTGTAAGACTCCAAGAAATGTAACTATAAGGAGAACCTTGCTGCTAGAAATCTCCTATTTTTGGATGAGATGAGAAGTCCACTGAAAGGAATGTAATAAAGGAAGTGTGGGGATGGATAAAAGTGGGAAATTGGAACACAAAGCTATGGGACCATTATACGAATTTTAAAAATGGTGTCATGGACAGAGGCAGAGCTAGCAGGATTGACAGGAGAAGTAAGAGGTTTAAATTTCAGTATCATGTGCAGAGAGGAAAAGCCCATCAGAAGCAAAGTATTCCAGATGATGGAAGAGATCATTCCTGCTATGAATTTTTTAATACATCAGAGAGAAATGAGCTACATGCCAAAACAGCCAGAAAGGAAAAAAACTCACAGAATTCTAGCCAAAGACACCAATACATGTCACCAAGATGAACAG
Source organism: Astur gentilis (assembly GCF_929443795.1). Taxonomy (NCBI): domain Eukaryota; kingdom Metazoa; phylum Chordata; class Aves; order Accipitriformes; family Accipitridae; genus Astur; species Astur gentilis. The sequence goes on along the minus strand of NC_064887.1, from coordinate 8,225,922 downwards.
CTGGGCTGCAAAAATCTTAGATTTTATTTTAGACAAACTTAGCTGTTCTTCAATAATATCCACGTGGACACCTATAGCTTAGTTTACTTAATTCACCTCTCCCACCATCAGTTAAGTCACTCTATTAAAAATTTACTGTTAATACTTGCTATCCTTCTAGAGTGTATAACTTTCTTATGAATCACTGCAAGCATGCTATACATTACCTCTAATTCACCTGCAGATTTATCTGGGAACAAAAAGATTATTTAAAAGAAATCATTTTAACATTTTCCTACAGTTCTACTATTGCTTTCAGTGGAATTTGGTATAATATGTAGTTTTGGCTATGCATTCTGTCACTCTGAGTACAGACACACCATTCAACCACAAATTATCTCCACTTCTCATTACTAATATTCATTCACTGCATGCATTCCATGCAGGAACTACACCTTAAAGCAACATCAGTTCTCTGTGAAATTAGAAACTGAAGACTGTTTCATTAGCCACTTTTTTTATTTGATGCCAACAGTGCATGGGTTTTAGACTTAAGTTCATAACCTGTTCATAAGCAGTATTTTTTCAGTTCACTTGCTACCATGGAAAAGAACCAAACCAATTAAGAATGCTAAAATTGCCATTTCATTTTCACTAAGGAAAGAGAGAGATTCTGCTAAACTGACAATAAAGAAAAAGTATCTCACTACATGAATTACCCAATTTGACTAGACAGGTCATTTCATTAACTAAAAAGTAACAACAACTCTAATCAGTCTTTCTCACCTATAAATTACCATTTTTATCTCTTCAAATTTTTAATTCACTGTTGCTTTTCTTCCCATTTGCTACCAACTACTGCCTTTGAAACATTACCATCAGCCACATCAAAAGCAATTTTAAATAAGGGGGGAGTTCATTTTTGAATGAACTGCACTTGGACCATCTTCCCCCCACTGCCATATTCTACCACAAATTTGCTTATACTGGAGTGACAATATGTCATTCATAACATACACTAGGGGTTGTGGGAAACTTTCTCTAGGTCAAGTAAAACTTGTCCAGTGGACTCCTCTCCAAGCACAAGGAACAACAACACGAGAAGCTTTTCACTATGCAGAGAGTGAGGTGAACACAATCCCAAAGGAGCTTGCTGCATGAAATCATGCAAAGAGGTGGGGGAACAAAAACAGACACATCAACAAGGAGAGCACAATGCCCAGATAGAAACATTAAGAATGAATATACATATCTATGTATATATGTTTGCATATTTTGGTGAATGAATATGGGTACATACCTATATACACATATACATATATACATATAGATAAAAGACAAACAGGCAAGTTAAAGCTGCTTCCAGAAAGTCTGAACTTACAGGACTGATATCTCAGGCAGACATTGACCTTGATAGCACTGGGACCCTAGTACCAAACACCAGACATAGGTCACCGCTGTCATCTCTTCAGATATGTTTCTATCTTGTTAGTTGTCTCAAAGGAAATTAAGATTGGTTAAGTTAAAGCTGAGAGCAGGGACTTATCAGTTGAAGTCCCTTTGTATGAAATTCCATGTGTTCAGCAGAGCCCCTTCTTTGACTGTCTTCAAAGCTCAGACTGATACCTTTCTATTGAAAGGTTTCATATTTGACTATTTTGCCTGCCCTCTCTTTTCTATTTCTCTTTTTGGCTATTTTTTCCTTCATTCTCCTTGCTAAGAAAGGCTGCTCTCACTGAAGCATTGAGTCCTCCTCTTTTCCGAGGTTTTACTTTTTTATCTGTGCAGTGTTCCAGATATAGACAAACGGCACTCTAGACAATACCAGAATAGATAAGGAACTTCAAACTTTCACCAAGAAAGTATCTCACAGAAGCTTCCAGCATAACAGAGACACAGCAAGACAACCCAGTTATCCTTTAACAACATTTAGAAAATAATCCAGAAACAAGTCAGAGTCACACAATTACAATGTTGGTAAATCCAGCCTCATACCATCATCAGAGATATTAATCATCGCTCTCAAATTACTCTCAAGGGTTCACTTCTGTTTATGCTCACTGTAGAAAGCAAGTAAGTCCACTGGTACTTTGCCCTCTGATTCTAAACAACTTACTCAAGCAAAACATTTCTGTAATGTCTCATATATACATACATTAACACCCTTTCTAAGCAATACTAGTATGCTGTCTCCAAGTAAGCTACCACGCTTTGTTAGCAATGCACCTTTTAATCTGTCAAATTTTCCATTTGCTTTATTCTGGTAACAGAAGGGGTTTTTTCCCTAGCTTGAAGTACTTTCTACCAATATCCAAGCAATAATTAAAATAAAAGCTTAACAATTAGTAATACCACCTGGCATTTGTTTCAGATTTTTTTCCTGTGTAACTCAAACATGTCAAGACACTGGGTAACCATTATTAACTGCAGTTTGTAACAGATAGAAAAAAAATTACTTCTACAGAACTGGAGTGTGCTGTCACATGCCACGCAGCCTGCCAAAGGCATAATGAGGAATAAAACACTAAATTCCAGTCTCCAAGATCAATGCTTATTCCATGGCAAGATTGTAAATGGTCATTTGCCTATCCAAACTATTACAAAAAAGTTATATGTATCAGTTTGTTGGAGGAAGCATTAGGAGATTTGGGTTCTTTTCTGGATTTTGGAGCTAACTTACTACAATCTTCATCAAATAATCACTATACGCCTTGGTGTCGCAGTCTATAAAATGTGGATATCTACATCCCCTCCTATGCATTCACATTTTCACCACAGGACTGAAACTGGTGTTTTCTCTTGGATTTTTGTATAGTACATCATGCGAGTTTTACATTTCTTTGAGTTTTACATTTCTTTTGACTACAGTGTGAAACTTAAATTCACATGGGATCTAACAGGATGTGAGATACTGAGCTCAATTATCTTTCAAATACAATTCAGTATTACAAACAGCAGCACCAGACTGCTGAAAATTATTACATTTAAACAATGTCAATGAAAAATAAGGAGCCAGAGTTTGTTTTCTTGCTTGGATGCAGTAACATGACTCAGTGCAATGATACCTGACATTACAAGTCAAATTGAAAACAACTTTGCTGATGGAGCCATAATTTGCAGAAGATTTAAAACAAATTTTAAAATTTCAATTGCATAAACATTTTAAATCACATGGAGGATGAAGCAAATTTTTAAGCCATTCATAAATATCAGCTGACATCCCTGAAATCTGGTAGAAATGTATCTTCTGTACTTCTACACTTTAGCAGAACTTTCAAAAGGTACCTTCTCCTCTGAATAAATGAATTTTATGTCATGGTCATGGCAGCTATCAGACATACTATTACATACTTCCCACCTTTACTTCCCATTGTAGCAGTGAAACATTGCTTAAATCAGAGAGAATGCTACCTAGATTAAAACTCTTCACACAGGGAACAGGTAAAATACCAACTTCTTCTGCTGTCACCAGACTTGCAATAAGAACCTATAATACCTCTAGTAAGCCACTTAAAGGCAGGGGAGGAATATGCCACTTAAGTGGAACAGTTTGTTCCAAATGTGAAAGGACTGAGCATGCAGTTCCACTTGTTCTGTTCCCAGTTCTGTCACTGCTTGTACGAGTTATGTGACTTTGTCCTTAATATTCAGTTGTCTTTGCCCTCGTTTACAGATCCATGTTAGCAATGTACAGCAAGCCTATATAGATTACACCTGACTTCCATACACAATATGAATTATGATTCACATCTTGATAATTTTTATATAATTTTATATAAGTACAAAAGAAATTCAGTGTATTATTTAAAAATAGAAAGCAGTGATTTTAGTGTTCCATCCAGCGATGAAGCAGAAAAAAATATGGCATGGGAAAGTGTAATTTTGGGGATTTTGGTCTGCTCTGGAGGCAATTAAATCAAAGAAGAATTTTCAGACTACAATGTGGTCTCACACTCATGTTAGGTTTCTTTTTTTTTTTTTTAATAATTTTTTTTTCTCAAATAATGTGTGATATCAGAAGGCTCAATTTGGTTTCTGTTTGCTTCCTTTTTTTTAGAATATTTTATACACACTATTCAGAGATAACTTGTTTAATTTCCTGCTTGTTGTCAAATTCTGTTTCGTATGTTCATAAAAAGCAGTGTCACTTTTGGGGAAAAAGAAAAAACCACACATACTAAACCCACAGACTTCTTACCCTGTGTTTTTGTTTTTCTAAGATCTTGGTATCTTTGCTCTGGACTGACCCCATGTCATCAGTCCTAAAACTAGAAACAGTTTTCTATAAACAAATCTGAAATGTCACATCTTTGTTTTATAGATATCTACTCCTTTGATTTAATAGTACTACAGTCAAGAAGAAATTTTTTTGTAGAATATTTTAGTCTGTATTGCTATGTTTTCTTTTACTCATCATACTGTTTATGAAAATTTAGTCTGCTCTGTGATTTAGCACCCAGACTGACGCCTTCTATACTTCTGATTTGTTGAAAAGTACTATGATTTTGCATTTTACAGTAGAATCACTCTCTCTCTCAAGCTCTCTTGTACTTTCTGAATTTTCTTAAGCACCATGGAAAGAATGAAAACTAAGCACTGACATCTATCCTACTGCAAAATCTAGCCCAAGTTGCTTTTCAGTAGAACCATAGAGAGATTGTCTGCCAGTCAAGCAGCAAAAGTATATTATTCAGAGTGTATTTGTATCCATTTCCAATAAGCAGCTTGCAAATATGTCCAAGTGTAATAAATTTCTTGTGCTTCAATGTATTTATGGAAGTGGGTAATCAGCACTTGATTTTAAACGAGCTCTTTTTAATTTCATGTCTTCCCCAATTTCATTCCAGCCTGTGCCAAAGAGGGAGCTACCCTAAACAGCATCATTTTGTCACGCTGCAGCTGCCGGCAACTCAGTGGTTTAAAAACTTGCTAATGGTGGGGCAGGGGAGGAATAGTACACACAAACCCCCCCCCTTTTCTTTTTTTTTTTTTTTGGTCTGTATTTTACCATACCACAGGGAATGCATTAAAATTACAGAAATAATAAAAAGATTAGAAGATATGCCTAGACTAGCTACAGTTGCTCCTTCTCCCATCACACTTCTTTTCTCTCGATGCCCTACAATCATAAAATAAGGCTTTGCCTTCCTCATGTGGCCAGAACCAAGGTCACTGGAAACAGCTGGAGATCGACAGGAACTGGAGCCAGTTACCCACTTGAAACCCTCTCCCTCTGCATTTCATGTCTGGACCAACTTTGTGACAGAAAAACCCTGCCCTCCTCAGGTGGAGGGCTCTTGAGGCACAACAAAATGCAATAGCTCTGCTACACACAATAAGCAGCAAACATGCAGAAGAGAGCTCTGTATCAGTGGTTCTTCCTATGCATTCAGAAAAGGGTTACGAGGAAAGGCAGCTGCAAAAGCCTCTGGAGAGGGGGAAAAAAAAGAGTTGCAGCTTCTTCAGGAAATTACGAGCTATGATATAGAAATGCCCTGGAACAAGTGCTCTTTCCCTCTCCACCCACGTACCCAAGGTCTGCATGAATCCAGTGCACTAACCTGTATGGCTGACAAGGGGTTTCATCCTTAGCTTCAGGTTTCAAATTCATTGCGAACGGGAATATTGCCACAGAGTTCTGTGTATGTTGGCTCAGGCCCATCATGCCCAGGGAATGACTTTCTGAGGGAGATGGCTGGGCCTGTAAAGGGAAATGTGCATCAAATGTAGATTACTGTGAAGTAATAGGACTAGGAGCAATTGACCAAAACGAGAAATCCATATTAAATGGAAAAATTATGCAGCATGCAGCCAAAGAAAAGGACTTAAGGACAATTCCTAAAAGCCATAATCCTAGCTTAGGCTTGCAATTAAAGAAGACAAAAAGTAAGAATAAAAGAGTGGCAGAGGACAGGACACAGAAATGTATTCAGAGTTCAGAAGAATACAAATGATGTAAGGATGTTGTTGCTTTACAAGGTACCAGCTGGACCCTTAGTGGAACAGTCACCATTTGTCACTGTTTCAGAGAGGAATGTCTCACAGCAACTGCCCTAGAAGTAGTGCAGCAGCACCCAGCCAGGACAACGCAAAGGTAGGGAAGCTGAACATACATGCCATATTCTCACTTATCACTAGCACAAGCACAGCCAGCTACATGTCTGTATATGCAGCAGATGAGCTTTACGTTTTCCTCGCAATTCTTCCAGCAGCTAAAGTAATTGGGATTCCACCCAGGATAGAGAAAATAGGGCTAGGACCTCTCAGGCTCTTTCTATGCCTTACTGAGATAAAAATAAAAGCAACAACTGTGTTGAGCTAAGTGGCTTTTCCATTCTAACAATCTTCATGCCCTTGAAATTTAGTTTGAAATGGAGCATCCTGCTATTTCCGCAACAAAAATCAATACAATCAACAGGTTAAAACATTCTCAGTTACAATGAAAAAGTATCCGGGGAAATAATACATGATACATTAACAAACGTCTGGAAATTTAAAGGCCATCTGAAAATAGAAAATCTCTTCGTTTGCCCAAGGCAATGACATGGCACTATAGAGGAGCACCACACAGAAACTTGAGGAGATAGGGTGTCTATTCCCAGCAATGCCAGCTATCTGCTCTGTGACCTTGGGCAAGTCACTTAACTGTCACCTGCTAGAATGAATTAAAAATGCTTCCTTACATAAAGTGGCTCAAGATCTGTATGCAGAATTGTCTTTCTCTTAAGTACAGTAATTACGACCTAGTTAAGAATCCTCTGAACATCAGATATACACACATGATATAATAAAACAACACCATTTAGCACAGGGCAGACTACCTCTGACTTGCACTAACTCATCCAAGTGATATTCCAGAAAATATTGTGGACCTATGGCAAAAGTCTAATTTTTATTGACATGAAACAAAAAAAGAAGCAGCTTAGTATGAATGCACTCAGATGAAACAGAATGTACCTTTTCCCAATCAATTTAAGAAAAAAAAATTGATTCTACTAATCTCATGCTAAAATGTTGACAATGGCCTGGTTTAAACTTCTTTCTTAATGACCATACTCCCAAAGCATCCATCTTCCTTAGAGGTCTGGGCTAACACACAGCTCACTGCACTTCTTCCACTGAGTATCAACTCCTGACCACAAGATGGAGGGACACAGCATTTCCCACCACACCATCTTGAGATAGTAAGTAAAAGAGAATCATTTTTTTAGGACTGTTTTTAAACATTCATTAGTTTGACCCCTCTTTTTATGCAATGTCTGGCATGAGGATATGAGAATGAGACTTTCTAAAGAATCTGCTAAAGTATAGATTATAAGCTCTAGGAATCCCATATACATCTCTAAGAGGGTGAGTGGGTGTGTGCGTGAGTGCGTAAATAAAATGGCCTAGTTTAAAATGTCTTTAATAACCAATATTTGGCAAGCTGAACCAAACAGGTATGAGCTCCCCCTGCTGACTCTCAAGCTAGAAATAAATGAATCGTCTTCAGATGCTTTTGCAAACACTTTTGATATTGGCTCAAGGTCAAAGGAGTGGACCAGTATAAGGATGTTATTTTAAGCATCATTAGCAACACGGACCAAAAACTAGCAATAAGGACATTATGTGTTTTATTTTCATCCCACTGGGGTACTTCTACAGTGACTACCAATTCAGATTTCAGTGATACTACTCTTGATTTACAGACTAATAGAATAAAACCATTTCATACAATCTGCATGCTTCTAAAAAACACATACCAAATAAGACACTAAAAATTGGATCATTACAAGAATATGTGATGTTGTCTTTTACTTTAGACATGAACATATGAAACAGTATATATCCAGCTACAGGCAGACACCTACCACCTCTCTCATCAATTCTAACATACATCTGGATTACTGTACAAACTAAGCTAAAAAAAAAAACAAAAACAAAAACAAAAAAAAAAAAAAAAAAAAAAACAAAAACCAAAAAAAAAACAACCACCACACAGCCCTCACGTTTTAAAGACTATACCAAACTTCCACGAATGTGAAAGCTAGGTCATGCAGTGGCCCAGTAATCAAAGATTATACCTTTTAAATAGACCTTATTTAATATTTTGTTGTTATTAAGACCAAATTTTTCCACATTTCTTCATGCCACTCTCACCAATAACTAGGAGGAGGCTGTCTCTCCTAATCTGTTGGCTATATTCCATGCAGTTCCTGATTTTTTGGGCAATTTTTTTTATATCACAGAGAAGTTTGGATGTGAACAAGTCAGTTCATTTACTGCTGCATTTCCAGAGCCATTTCAAAAGGAACTGCTGACATCTACTGGTTCGAATTATAAAATACTCAATTCACAGTTTTTCTCAGATAAAATCTAATGATTCTGATTTCTTTCTCAGATGATGGCAGAAGAGGCAATTCTGTTGAAATTAGCAGAAATAAACCCATTCCCTCCCATTTCGCAGCTCATGTCCTCTCCAGGCTTTCTTGCAGGCATAGAAGTCTAGAATTATGTCTGCTAGGCACCAACAATTTTTTCAACATGTAAAACACAGAGAGCGTTTGGCTATCACATAGGTCCCTCCACCCAGCACAACACAAGACCTGCATATTTTGTGCTGAAGATTCTCAAATTTTGCAAATCTGATGCAGCGCAAGATTAGCATCCTCATCCTCACCCTTCTCAGAAGACACCCACCTCCCACTCAGCACTGTATTTCTGAACCTTGAGGCTGCTGCTCAGAAGCTCCAGTGCCAAGTTGGGCACTCAAGCCCTCCATGTGTGTGACGCCAAGGACTCAGGGAAGGGGTCAAGGAGAGGAGTGGGGCTGAAGTGCTTCAGTAAGTGATCTGATTTTTCAGACTGAGGGGCTATAAACAGACCCGCTCCCCCTGCCCCTTGCTTGGGATCATTCACCAAGCACCCTTTCTTTCACAAATCAATACTCGTGCCAGGTCAGCTGTTTCAGGTGACCACGTCTTAACAGATGCAATAACCCTCTTATCCCCACTCTGTGTTTATACATGCCTTCTCATTACTTCCCTTTCACTTAGCACTCTGCCCTTAGTCTTTCCAATGCAGGGAATGGCAGGCCCCAGGTGTGCTCTGAGCACACTTATGGAGCTGCACACATTTACAAGGCAGGCATTTCCATGTTGCGGTCCAGAGACCTAGTTTAGGAGCTTTGGAGCTTTGGCTTGAACAGGAACAGCAGGAAGCTTGGTAGCAGTAGGATGGCATTACTACACAAGCAGCTTTGCAGATGCCAGCCCAGGAAATTGTAAGCACCCATGAGGCCAGGAAGCAACTCTGATGGCTACTTTGAAAATGTTTCTTAAATGGAAGACTGTGGCAATCAGACAGGCAGACAGGTACATGAGGGTGTTTGGATACACAGGTCAAGAGTAGTCTGTTTAGCATGCAGTAAAACTAGATATGAGAGACAACTTCCTACACCAAGTCCTAGGGTTTTATCTCAAAACAAGCCTTCTCTTTTTATACTCCTAAGGGCAGCAAACCCAATTTTTACTTCTTCTCCAGACATCCAGAATTGTACTGTTGTCAGCTGCATCACTACTGGCAAATCAGTACCTTTCACTCTCATTGCCAATACCTGGCCAAAGCATCAGACAAGCAGGAGGGCAATTAAAATATCACTCTGCTCCAAGAAACATTATCGAAAGCGCACAGGCTTCAGTGATAACATTTAACTAGGCTAACGTCAAAATACTGCAGCAGACCTAGCTAACAAAATGTATCAGGCAGCTACATTGGACTTCTCTTTCTGTGGTTCTTTTTCCCCTTCACAAATCAAAACACACATCTACTCTGCATAATGCAATTATTGTTTCAGATTTACAAGATCCTTACTTCTGTATAGTCTTTCAAAAATTTGTTCAAGACACAGAAAAATAGTTTTCACTGCTGTAGTTTTCAACACTTAGAACAAACACTTGAGATAGTACATTAATATAGGAGAACAGGAAAGCACCTGTCAATAGAAGGAATGCAGCAGAGTTTGGGATGACTGGAAAACACAAACAGAATAAACAAAACCCTACACAGAGAAAGATGTGAAAATAGATGCCGGAGAGGAAGAAGAAAGCTTTGGCAGACCAGATGCTGATCATAGCTAGCAGAAGTACAGGACAGTGTCCTCCCAAGTCAATTCCCTAGTACCTGTACCAACAGCAGGAATGTAAAAGGGTGTGACTAGCAGTCTCAACTCACTTTTTCAGAAGAAGTCCAGAGAGGACCTGTAGGATAGAAGTAGTCACTACAGAAAGTTACTACAAATAAGAAAAGCTAGCACAAGAATCCATCCTTTTTCCTTACATCCAGAAGCAGATAAAGATGAAGAAATGGTAGGGTCAGCATTGGCCCTCTAGAGAGGTAGAGTCTATTCAAGAGGGGAGTGTAAAAGTGTCTCCAAATATTTTGTTGCAGAATTGAATTAGGAAGCTGGCCAGGTAAAGAAGACTGAAAATTGATGGAAAATGAGAGTGTAATTTTGGGTCAAGGAGAACTGAAGGAAAAAACAGTAAGAGAAGAGATAGGCAGATAGACAGACAATGAATGCACTTTAATGACCACACAGAAACCCATTTCAAACAGTGCTTTATAACCTTCCTACTGCTTATCAGGTCTCAGCCAGCCAGCAGAGGATGTGCTTGATGTGCTGCAGTGAATAGAAAGGTTCAAACACTAATTAATATACACTAAGGTGTGCCCTGCCCTAAGGGCATGCAGTTTAAATTGGACAAATCTAGAACATGAGAGTAGATAAAGAAAAACAACAGAGGACAGAAAAAAGTTGAGTGGTATAAACTCAGTCATATACCTTTTGTGGGATTTTGTTTTTTAATATTAGTATTTGTGGTAGAGCAAGAATTAGAGCTAGAGAACATTGAACTAGTAGAAGCAAAAAGAGACACCTTAGATGCCTGACTTCACATTACAACTCAAGGTGCTTTTGATCAGAAAAGTGAGTTGGCCACAGAAGTGGGAAAGGTATGGGAGTAGTAATTTTAGATGGTAAAATGACATTTTATTTCCTGACAGTGGTTCAATAGCATTGTGTTTGTTTACCTATGGATTCAGCTAATGCAGAGACATACAGCCATGCTAAATGAGATGTTCAGTCATTTGTGCCTAGCTTGAGTAGAAAAAAAGCCCAAGATTAAGTAGACGCAAACTTTTCCAAGTTAAGAACAATTTAGAATTTATGAGTAAAACCAGTATACAGATAAGAGACCAGCTGTAAAAAGTAAGATCCAGACTCACATTGTCCAAGACTTTGATTCAAGCCCAGTCAAAATTCCAGGGCATTTGCTGTACATTTCTGTGATGGCAATAAGAGAATATGGCTTAAGATCAGCCCTCAATTAGATAGATTGTCCTCTATTCAGAGGCCCATTAAGCACACATGCTTTTGCCAAAGACTTGATATCCAAACAGCAAAACTGCTAGAAATTTTGGAAAGGGATGAAGTGGGAGGCCTTAAAGAATAAAAAACATTTTGGAGAACTGTACTTGGATTTAGTTAAAACAGAAGCATATCTCCTTAGATTCAATGTACAAAACCTTGAGAGATTGTGGTGCATGCATGGCTGGGCTCAACAGATAATGTAAGGCAGGTGCTGTTATTAATTGGCCATTTCAGTCTTTTATTCAGTTACTTTTGTAGACAAATGTTCTTATGCCATTTGGCTGCATCCACAGCAAAGATAGAAGATTGTCATCATTTCATCACGCTAACAAGGCAATAATAAAAAAGAACTGGCAGTCTGGAAAGAAACTGTAGAAAATGTTAATGGTAGAGCCACAGCACTGATGCCAAATATTTCCTGTAAAAGGGTATAATTATTTTCAGGTACTTACCCTATGACAGGAAAGAAATGGCTGAGAGCTTTCCTTTTTGGATCTTTGCTCCTAAAGCAGCAGTGGCAAGATGTACTGAACATGCACAGCAATGAGCCAGTCTTGGAGCTTCTGCTTCTGGCAACCATAGTTGGAGTGATTTTAGAGACCAGGAGATTATAAAGCTGCTGAGCTTTTCAATTTGAATCACCTGATACTTAACACATCCTTTAAGGCCAAGCATATGGCTAGGAAATTCTGAGCAACTCAAAGTTTTCTCTCTTAATCCTTTGGCTGACTCATGACAAGTGTCTCAGGATTAATATAACAGGACATTGAGGGAGAATCCACTGAATACAAATTACCTAAGAGAGGCTACATAGCATTTCTCCCCAGTTTCAAAGAGCTCAGCACTAGTGTTTTGAAATTTGCCTGACACTTCCTTGATTCACTAAGATGTTCAACTTCTACAAGTATTTAACAAACTAGGTATTTGTTGGTGACATCTCTAAAGGAGGCAAGTTAACTTAGTGCCAAGCAGACATTCACTACCCACCCCAAGAGGCAGTATATTTTCTGAGCAGGAAGAATATCAAGTTCTTTGGAATTCTGCATTGATGTGGAAAACAAAAAAAAAACAAGGAAAAACACTGAACAGCAAAATATATGACAAAAAGAAAGAAAATCTGCTCTAAGAAATTAATCCTTAATCAGATTCCATAGGTTCTTTTTCTTGGAGCATGTAATATGCAGATGAGGAGATATCTTTCCAGTATTAAGGGCCTTTTCTACCAGCTTTCAACAAGGTCTGCATTATTTTGCCTCAGTGAGAAAGTACGCCATTTTTGGAAGACAGGACCGAACACCTAAGAGAGACTGCAAATCACTACAGCAGACCTAACAAACCTTGTTCAGATGGCCTCAGGCTTACAAATGGAATAATGTGCATCTCACCCCAGCATTCCCTGGAAATTCTCTGTTAGTGGCAAGGCTGAGTTTATCCTATTTTTAGCTTTGTCAGACTTTCTGAGATACTGGGCAAACCATTTGAAGGCTACACCTCTACTTCTCACCTGTAAAATGGGCACACTTGCCCTTTGCACATAGTACTTCAAGGCCTGATTGACACCTTCACACACACTGTTAAAAATACTAGTATCCCATCCTTTCAGAATACTGTTCTGTCTTAAAACTTCCAAGTTTCCAGTTCTTTTCAGGCCATCTGCAAAAGTATGCATGGATATAAAATTTACTCCTAAATAGTGTGAGAATGGTTGTGTTCAGAAATTCATCTGGAGTCCTTTACTTGCTCTCCTTCCTCTACAACTTCCTGTAATAAGTATAGACTATGCCTCAGGAAAACAAAGCTATTTGAAAAGAGAACAGCTGCCATGGTGCTGAGTCAATACAGACAGACAAAATAAAATAAAATAAAAAAACTACACTGCATCTGTGGCAATGTGTTTTTTCCCCTCCATCACAATATCCCCAATGCATAACGCCTTGGCAACAGTTTAGTAAAAAACAGTTCAAGCGTGTGTTTCAAAGAAATGCATCCAAACCCTGAAATCATTAAAACAATACACTAATTCCTGCAATGGGGCATCCACGCAGCTGGTATTGCAGTACTTCTCTTTGGAACTATTTCCTCTGCCTCAATCAGGTTCTTCTTAGTCATCTGCCTCTAAGCACTTACAGCGGTGAACTGTGAAAAGGTGCGATAGTTATTTATTGCCGTTAGCTGCAACGATATGGGCAAAATGCTCCAAAACCTCCACCACTTTTTTCCTAGGCATTAGTACAGAGGTACTGTTCATATTTTCCAGTGACAAGAATAGGTTTATGGAGAATATTTGTCTGTGTTTTCACAAGAGAAGTTTGTCTCCATTGCAGCTATTTTCACAGCATTGTGCAGGGTTATCTACACTTGGAATTTATGCTGGTAAATCATAATCGACTAAAAGAATGCAAACCAGCACTTAACTCTTGGTGTACACAGGGACCATCATACTCGTAACAAAGGTAACCTAGGGAAGACACTAGAAATGTTTGCTCCGTGTTAGGATATTAACTGTTACACCCCTCATTCGCTCTGTTAACTGCATTAGAACATGCACTGACCTAGAGGATATAAAGTTACAGCCTCAGGAGCATCCAGAAATACTGAATAAATAAAAAAAAAAAAAAATGCCACCATTCTGGCCAGCGAATTCAGGCATTTGGATCATCCCTTCAAACTTTTGCTTCATTTGAGGTTGGAGAGAGTTGTTTATCTAAAAGACACCTGCAAAAAAAAAAAAAAAAAAAAAAAAAAAGGAAAGAAAGAAAAAACCTGCTTTTAAAGTGGGAAAACCATGCCATGTGTTCAGAAGCAAAGTTTAAAAGCGGCAGCTTTGTGAGTGTTCTGAACCGTAAACTGGTTTTGTGAATATTATGAAAAGCAAAATGTACATTAGCAAATTGCAGCATTCATACTCTGTGAAAGAGAATTTGTACAGCTGTAGACCGGTACATTTGATCTGCAAAACTTCAGTAGAACAGTTTTTCATAGGAACAAGCCAAATTCTTTAAAAATCTTTCTTTGCTTTGGGATAGGGCCTTTTAGAAACTAATAAGCTCGTTTTTATTGTTCTCCCCTTATTCTGAAAAACATTCTCATGGATGTAAAGGACTTTTCACTGGGGCATAAAGCAAAACTCCAGACATGGCTGAACTAGCACCTAATAACACTAACTCTTGTACAGAACTTCTGATGACTTTGTACGCTGTCTTTTATTCCCTATACCACTGAAAAGAGGGCAGGGCACTGTTTCAGTCTGTTCCCCATAACTCTTTTGGAGGCTGAGTCATTTTTTAAGGTTTCCACTGTATTCCTCTGCTCTGCACCTCCTGGTAGAGGGCTGCGATTTTATGTCTCACTACAAGTGATTTTTACACAAAAATCAAATTGAGGGAAAAAAACAGGAAAATGTATTTTATGGACACAGATTAGGAATCTTGACACTACCAATCACCACTTTATGGGGCAGGATATAATTAAGATGTCAAGAAATAATAAATTAGCACCAAAATAGAGCGATCTTTATCAAGCTTTCCTATCCATAAAGAACTTTTTCTATTGCACAAAAAGCTTCTCTAATACAAAAGAACAAACTACATTGGACTTGAATTATCATTTATATCAGCTGGTTTTGCACTTTTCTAGCAACATAAAGGAATCTATACTAGGTACAAGTAACCTACATTTAGCCTTATCTGTTGATATTGCAGAAGTGGTAAAAAGAGGTAAGGATCATACCCAGTATGTTCACAGTAGTTTTATCTAGGGATGAACTTTATTAAAGGCATGAAACTGTATAATATGTATTATAATGAGAGGAAACCACAGAAAGATTTTAAGTATGCCTTTGTATGCATGTACATCAAGCACCTCTGATTTATTATCATGGTATATATGTCAACTACTACCTCCTAGGAGGTATTCAGTGGTGAACAGTATGGGATCTGCATTCCCAGCTCTAACCATAAAAACAGAAATCTTCATACCAATGGAGTAAAAGCTCAGTTTTCCTGAGCCTCTCTGACAGAAAACTCTAAGAGACTTAAGGTAACTGCATTTTAAGTCCTTTTTGCAAAAATTTGCTATAACTAAAAATGCAGATTATACCCCTGAAGTTTTGCTTTTGTTTTAGAAAATCACCCACTACGAGCATGGCTATTTCTAACAACAGGATTGTATTAAAATATTTGCTTAAAACTTTTTGTCATTGATCATCTATAACTAGAAAGTATCCTTGCTTCTTACTGCTCTATCTATTAGAGAACTATTTTCTTAGCATGTTAACCAGGTATCTCTACAATAGGCTTGTTATAAGTATGCAGCATTTCTATCCTATGTTTTTCTTACGCTGCAAGTATGCAAGTACGAGTAACTTCACTCATACAAGCAGTGCTGAAAGTCAAACAAGGCTATTCATGAAATATATACACGGTACATCTAATGCTTGTAGGACTGAAAAGCTGGTCTAAAATATTGACTGAAAATAGGATGCATTTCTTCTGTTTTGAAATATAATAAAACAAATAAATAATTGATGACAAATCATTCAGCTATTTTATATATGGCTTTTCAAAAACAAAAATCAGATTTCAATGGTATATCCATTATTAACATTTCTGTAATTGCATGAAAATTCTGGCTAGCAACATATTTCCAAAAAGTGAAGGAACAAAAACCCTCACTGAGAGTACCTGGAACTCTTAATTAAACTTGACCTTGAAAGCTGCAGGAAAAATAGACTGCCAAGAAACCACTACATCACCACAAGAGAAGTATATTTGGTATTTTATATACCTACTCAGATGACCAGATCAGTATTCTTTACGCACTCTTTGAAGTAATTGTAAACTATTCATATTGCTATCAAGAGCCCACATAAGCCAAAAAGCCTCATGCCTCTTTATTTTAAGGGAGGAAGACGTTTTAGCTATTTTCTTTGCATTAGCTAAATGCCATCTTGTAGATATCACAACTTAAAAGAGTGTGATCTGAAAAGGTATGCTAACAATAAAAGGACATTATTTAGCTGCACTGTCACCACCAAAGCCATTCTAATAAAGGTCTGAAACATTTAAACTCATCAATAATGACAGAATGGAGCTCTACCTACCAGCTCTGGGCCTATTCAAAGGTTATGCTCAATTTAGTGTCAGTTCAAACTCTGAAATCCCATGCACGAATTGAGTTTGCTGCCCTCGCTGTTGGGTTAGCTAAACGAGGAGAAAGATAAAATCAGAAACGTACTTCAGCCATCTTAACTCACTTTTGAACTGTCATGGTTTAATATCTATATTCTCATGCATACAAACTGTATCAACTCCTCTAATTTTTTTTAATAGTGAGAAGTGCACAAGACTAGGATAGATTTCTATTTTCAGCTAGGATTCTGTCCCACTTACAGTGAAGTTAAAGGCAAGACTTCAATCACAGAAGTGTTGGGTCACTCCAAAAACCTCACTCTGGTGTTACACACCTTCACACACTAAAAAAAATAATCTACTGCTAATTTTTTATTTATTTATTTATTTATTTCCTTATTGTTTTGCATTCTCAAGAGCACAAATTCTTGCTAGCAGATGCTTAGGCAAGGCAGAGGCAAAGCTTTAAGTCATTCTCTGTCTTTAAAATTGAAGTAGTGAAGCAAGAGGCATCATTAGCATAAGTGGAAGAGTCAACAACTTAAAGTGGTTTAAAAACCTTATAAGTTTACCAAAAAATATTTCACAGGGAAATGAAAAAGGCACATAAAATACAGAAAGCCATAACAACGTCTGCCAAAATCTAGATGCAAATATATTTAGGATTGGTTCCACTTTATGTTTGTTTTAGTTCCGCTTTAATGCTTAGATTTGCCTGGAGCTGACTCACACTGCTTCTGAAAGGAAACAAAGTTTAACATCTCAATTGAAGAGTGCAATCTGCCCAGAGACTGGATCTCCATGGCTTTTACTGACCAAGGAAAATTATCTGATTTATAAAATGCTTGACATCTCTAAGAGCCTCTCCACAGGCCCAAATGCCCTGCCTAGGCTGAATTAGCAGTAGCAGATAATTCTGCAGAAATATTTAGCAAGCTTATTAGGCTCTTGCATATTAACACAGAGGGAGAAAAAAACCCTATTGCCATGGCTATTGGATCCTTTATGTAAAATACTTTTCAGTAAAAAGATGACAGCAGAGTGCTTTATTGCTATTTGCTTCTGTCACCAGCCTCAGTTTAACTCAAAGTTTATTAAAGTAACTGGGAGTCAGAAATTTAATAAATTCATAAAGTGCAACTATTCTATACTTTCCCTTGAAAGGGTGCTTTAGGACAAGGTATATCTTCTCAAGAGAAGGTATGGGCAGGCTGCATTTGTTCTCTGTAAACCCTGGCTCACCCTAAAGATTTCCAACTGGGCAAAAAAAAAATTTGTACAAAAATTAGAAAGAAAAACATATGACATGAGAACAACAACAACAAAAAAAAAAATTTAAAAAAAATCACCTGGTTTAAGGTCTAAAATAAAAATTAGCCCAATCAAGTACTCTCCTACAACTCAGTTACAGTGATCTCAGCAAGACTCAGAGCCAGGCTCAGCTGTGTGTGTCACATCCCATCAGAAATGTTCCTGATCTCTGTCACTTTTTTAAGTTCACAGAAACCAGCACCCTCCCCAGCATTCAGCTCTTAGCTGTGGCCACCCAAACTAACACACACATTAAAGCAGTCAGAGGTTATATCTTAAACAGCTATATTGTCAGGCCAGGTGGGAAGGCCTGTTCTATAGAAAGGTTCCAAAAATAACATGAGGCTCTTTCACAAGCCATCTCTTCCAACCACAAATCTTTGCTCATTTTTATTTAGTCAAAGAAGTTTGGGACTACTCAAACTTATGTAGTAACATCTGAAGGTGCAGATGGGCGCATCTATTTGTTTGCCATCACCACTCCAAGGTTTCTTCTCCTGCTGAGGATCCCATTAACATGTAAATCTTCCCCATCCCTTCCTGACATCTGAATTTTTCAAAATTATTTAGCATCCCTTTTTCTCACCTGCAGGGCAACTCTCTTCCTTTCAAATGTTAATTAGGCATTTGGTGGCTTAGCCTAAAGTGTTAAATTCAGAACCATTTATCAGTTTCCCTCACCTCCCTTCACCCCCATTCACTTCTCAATCATCATTTTGGAGAAGATCGAACTGTCTTTGGTTGTCCTCCATCCAGAGTTCTAATCAATAACCAAGAATATTAAGCAATATACAATATCCCATGGGCAGGTGACAGGAAGGTTTTGTTGGTGATTTTTGGAGATGGACTGCACAATTTCACTTCTGGATTTACCATTCACAGTCATCATGAGAAAACTTGGATTCCACTCTACTCTTGTAAAACAGAGGCAGTCATGAAGCTCCACATCCAAGCAAGTACCACCCCCTGCAGAGCAGGTTATCAGATATTCTTTGTATACCCTTGGTCATATCTTGGTTCTACTGCTTAGCAAACACCCATCAACTTTGACAGGGTCAGGATTTTATCCAGCATGGTTTGCACATTGCCTATAATATGGCAATGACCCACACTGCTTCAGAGTTTGAATAGTTCCACTTAATATATTAATGTAGATTTACTATGTTTACACTTTGAACTAAGATGCTAGGAGCTTTTATAATATAGTAAAATCTAACAGCTTGAATTTGAGTAGTGACAAGCCTACAGAAAACTCTACCGAAAAGCTTTGAGTAAGGCTTCCTTTGGCTTCAGAAGTTTTACTGCACCCCAAGAAGATTCAGACAGCACAACACTGGCTAACCAAAGTCAGTGCCATCCAGCTGCTCCTGCCTGGCAGGGGCTCAACTGTAGAAAACAGTATAAATTGAACAGGAAAACAAATGCTTGTTCTGTCAGCTGCACCTGCCTATCAAATCATGCTGCCCATTAGAGGTTATTTTCCAAAACCTCTTAACCTAATAAACTGAACAGACACAATGATATTCATGCTGCTATGAAATACTGCAGCCTGTCAGTGCGGGAATACTTAACTATCAAATCTACCAGTTAGCTCTCATCTCCAGAGGATTTTAACTCATGACAGAAGTGAATTGGAAAGGCAGATGTTTTTACAGTGGTTTTCAGAGAGCACCAGATCCCACATCAGAGCACAGCATTTGAAAATATCATCCCTCTCTCTCCCAGTTACATAAGAATTAAGTGTCTCCATTAAGTGTTTACAAACCACATGATCCAACAGGCACAGAGCAATAGGTTTAAATAAACAAAACCAAGGGTTTGTGCAATTTAGTATGAGTGTACACACACATATAAAACAGGTTTGTTTTAGTCTATTACACAAAATAACTGCCTCAGATGCTGTTATGGGCACTCATCTCTGACATGGGACATTTAATTCCCCATCAGAATCAATTAACTCATGGTTGAGACTACAACTGCAGGGAATACTAATTAATAACTATTAATTAGTCAATTAACAGTTGGGACAGCCTGTCAGCCTCTGTCTCAGGTGAGTGTTATACAATACAAGGCTCACTGGAACAACCAGTTTGAAACTAAGCACATTTTCCTTTTGAGGAAAGTAATTAATCTGCTGCTTGTAATTCTGTTCAGTTTCTTCATTAAAAGCAGCATTCGTCCTCCTTTTGCTGCAGACTCTGCCCAGCAGATAACCCTCCTTGCTGTGCTCACCTGCATCACAACACCTCAAAATGCACAACTCTGGTCATGGTCCATTACGTCGTCATTAGATCCTGCAACAAAGGGAACTACTGCTTAACCAGCTACTGCAACTAAATGCTGGGCTGTAATGCTGTAGTGCTACTGGAAGCCTAGCCTACATGCTGAGAGGAGGGTATTGCTGTGTGTGGAGACACTGGTTTATGCGTCTGCTAGCTTGGAAGGGGAATCCGCTTCCCCTCCAAGAACCAGCTGACAGCTCCGGAATTCCAGCTGCAAAGCAAGAGGTCAAAAATCTCCAAGTCCCAGGTGCGGCCACCAGCGCTTGGAGCTTCTTCTCAAAGCAGAAGCCACCTTCCAGAAAGCTGGAAGGATGATTTCTGCACAACCTTGCTCACTGAGCTGCTGCACACCTGTGGAGCAACAAGAATGGCTCTCTCAACAAGGATATGAAAATAGCTTGTCAGCATCTCATTACAAAGGAAAGCTGTGATAAAAGGACAGAAGCCCAAAGATAGCAAAGGTTTACGAATAACTTGTGGGGGGAGGGGAGCGGAACAAAAATAATCCACAACCCAAGAACATATTCTCCACATTTTTTCCTATATGAGATTTTCATTAAAGCAGCCTTGAAAATACTGTATGAAATCTGTTTGGAAAACAAAAGAGTGAAAGCAACTACCACATATTGCTCCTGCAGAAAACGTGTTTTTGTTACGTGAAGAAGTTAAAGACTAGAAACTAATGAGTTCTACTAATTCTTTAAGAGGACATAATCCTAATAAATTCACTGGAGAAAGCCATGCCGAGAGCAGGCAAAGAGGCTGAAACCCCTGACCCTGTATCAATCCACGTAAATACACGTTGCACCACCACACAGTTATGCAATTACAGCACAGAGGGAAAAGCAGCTACCAAAACCACTCCAACTACAGCAGGGAAAAGCAGATACCAAAACCACTCCAACTATAGTGGCACTTATGAAGTCTTCCTCCTTTAAGAAGGCATTTGTGCTGTTCCTGCCAAGGAAAACTAGCAAGGAAAAAGGCAACCTCTACTCTTTTTCCTTCTGTGTAAAAGAGACAAACCGACTTAAAGATATTTTTTGCTGCACATTATTTGTCTGCCCAATGTTAACAATACAAAAAGAGAGGATGGCCAAGTTGCATATGCTACACTGTTCTCTAGGGCCTTTCCATATACTTCCTCCGTGATCCTGATCAACTCTGATGTCTAAGTGAAGAGTACCTGTTTCTGGTCCTTCCTTGTTCAGGTTTGGGAGCTTCTGTCAAAATTATATCAGAGGTTTCTTGCCTGAAAGAAGCAACCACATAATCTCCAGCTGTACACCCTGACAGTTTCAAAGTGCTCACTCTCCATTTAGTCTAACCAAAAAACCATACCTCCTCAAAGTTAATAACTTTGAGAATTTTAGACATACGGAAGTGTGGGACCCACCAGATTGGGAGTTCTGCAATTATCCGTCACAGAGAAATGGGTTATAGTTATTTGGATACAAAATAGCTAGGACTTCTCAACATTTCTGGAAGTAATAAAAGTAAAGTCTTTATTTAAAGCACAGAGGCAAAAGAACAAAGGGAAGAGGAAATTAAAGTAAATCTTGCACCACTGAGCTGGCACAGACCACTAGATCAATGCCAGCACACAGCTCCGCTGTACTGGAGTTCTGCATTCTGATCACTAGCAGTCTGCATGCAAATGCATCGCTAAAGGAAGAACAAAGAACAAAGAGAGAAAGCAAATACAAATGCATATGCACTATCATTCAATTTGGGTTTATTCATAAAAGGAATTTTGTTCCTTGCTTCCTCCTCTGAAAGGTTGTTTCCAACGTGATGGCTCTTTCTGCATCTGCAATATAGCAAATTTCAATGATCCACAAATACACATTCTCACACATGCTGCAAGGACGCTGTATCCACCTTAACTTACAAACAACAAAAATGAATTTTATTAGTTCAAAGATATCACACTTTTCTCTGAACATGTATTCAAAGAAAACAATTTCTAATAGTAAGCTTTTGTCTTGTCAGTATCACAGTATGCACAGGTGACTGGGCTGAGGTGGAGGGGAAGGAGTACATGTTTTTGTGAAATTTCTGAAGTACTGAAGGATTCCTACCTCCATTACCATTAATAGGTGGGCTTTCTGGTATTTCCTAATGTCTGCAAATCTTTCTCAATCACTCCGTCAAAGGCCACAGAGCTTGATTTCTGAATAAGTTGTCAGCTTTCAATAGTCTTTCCATAATAGCAATATTTTTTAAATGAATAAGATTAGGGAGCAGATTTTTAATGGTTTTCCAGCACCAAAAAGAGTAGATATGCATGCAGTGGCATTTTCAAAAGCACCAGGGAATCCAGTTCCCATTACACTCAGACGTTGTTTTATATTTCATAAAGATACATAAATGTTCCTCATGTACTTACAGATAGGAATGAACTGGACCCTAGTTAAAAAAAAAAAAAAAAAAAAAAAAAACACACCAGCAGAAGTACAGTTCATTCACTTCAAAACAATGCCCTTCAGGCCACATCATACCTTCCCAGGAGGCTGAAAGTAATGTAGATTACTAGACAAAAAGCACACCCCAGGTCTACACAGTATCCGTGCTCTACTCCAGCTCAGCCACCAACTGGGAAACCAGTTTTGGGACTCTAAGCCACCACCTCCCAGCTTAATGTTTTTTTTCTTCAGTGTCTACTCACAGAATTACCTTTGACACAAAATGCTACTAGCACAGCATCAGCCCCTCTCACAGAGGCAATTCATTCTGATCCTTTGGGCACCATGGCAATAATGCAAGGACCTGCAGTGCACGCTCTGGATAACACATGGGGAATCCCTTTCCATAGGGCTGGAAATGAAACTAACTGAAAGCAAATGTTTACTGAGGAGTCTTAAACAAAGTCAGTGATTAAAGCCAACCCAAATAATCAGACACATTTTGTTCTCTCTAATCATCAAACTACTGTCTAGATTATCCTTGACATGTGAAAAGAAAAGATTGAATGTTGAGTTTATTAATTTACTTCTTTAATAACTGACTGTGTGATGCCCCATTTGTTATATATTTCTCCCTCACACTGCTCCAAGAGCAAATACAAGTTTTAATATTGTTTATGTTACTATCATTTGAAAATAAATAGCTTTTCATATATCTTTTGACTTCCTAGTGGCTACAAGGAAAAAAAGATCTTAAATATATTCAAGGCTAAGTGTCATTTAAACTGCCTCTGATATACATGTATTATAGTAAATTACCATAAACATGTTATGCAGTGATGGAGACAAATGCCTAAAGAGAAAACCCATGTAAACAAGATAAGTAAAACTGTCTTATACATATTTAAGGGATCCATAAATGAGAACTAGTCATAAACTTGACAAAGGTAATAGAAGATAGATGTTAAACTTCATTGCTATAAAATTCAGGTTAAAAAGGTGATATAAATATTTTAGTCTTTTATCTAAGACTCTATCATTAAAGATTTAGTCCCCTTCAACTGCTTGGGGGGGCAGGGGTGGAAGATTTTTTTCACCTTTTTCACCTTTTTTTTTTTTTTTTTTTTTTTTCACCTTCTGTTAGTTGTTTTGAGATCTGCTTCTTTCTTCCCATGTTTCTTAGCTTGTTAAATGTTGATGCATTATATACAGCTATATATGCCATGCACCCACAGAGTTACTAAAAGATAGCTGCCAGTTCTCTCATGAAAGGGATTGCAAACACAGGGGCCAATTTTCTACTAATTAGAAATCCATGTTACTGGTATTATAATTGAGACCCACAAGGCCACTTCTGCAATGGCAGGGTGATTTCCCTCTCAGTGCAGAGGAGGGCTCAGAGCTGGTTTTTGCCTGTTGCTCAAGGTCCTGAACAACCTGCTGTATGTAGCTGACCCTGCTCTGTGCAGGGGCCCTGGAATGGGTGATCTCCAGAGGTGCCAAGCACCCGCAGCTGCTCTGCAACCCCTATTCCAGAGTTCCTCTCCTGCCAGCCAGCACAGACACTGGGCAGCCTCCCAGCACTGCACCACTCCCAACCCTCCTGAGCACCATTTGACCCTCCAGGTTCAGCTGTTGTTCAAATGCTTTTCGACTGTTTGGTTACTTCTCCAGCCCTGCCATTCTCCCAGTCTCAGCAACTGTAATTAAAAAAACCAGCCTACAGAAGGACAGTGTGATCTCTTCTTATACCATAGATGTTGAGATTATAGACATGCAAGACAATACGCCCTCCTCCCCACCGTCCCCTACCTTCTGTAAGGTTTCTAGCTTCAGGAGCAGCTCTTTCTAACTGAGCACAAAGACCACATGATGAGCAATAGTTCTGTTGCCAAAAGACTGATTTTTATCATGGCTTTGTGGTATTTAGTGTTTTTCCTAAATTCCCAGGTACTCAAATACAATATTTGCATGGGAATCTCACCACGTTCAGTTTCTAGTTCCCAGGGTCGCAAAGGGGAGTTAAAAAATGTGGCAGAAAGATAAAAAGGATGCCTTAAAGGTCCAGAAAAAATGTCGAAAACATATTTTTTTAAAAAATTGTCACGGTTTAACCCCAGCCAGCAACTAAGCATCAGGCAGCCACTCACTCACTCCCCCTGTGGTGGGATGGGGGAGATAATCAGAAGGGGAAAAGTGAGAAAACTCATGGGCTGAGATAAAGACAGTTTAATAGGTAAAGCAAAAACCATGCATGCAAGCAAAGTAACATAAGGAATTAATTCACTACTTCCCATCGGCAGGCAGGTGTTAAGCCATCTCCAGGAAAGCAGGGTTCTATCACGCTTAACGTTTACTTGGGAGGATAAATGCCATGACTCTGAACTTCCCCCCTTTTTTCTTCTTCCCCCAGCTTTATATGCTGAGCATGATGTCATACGGTATGGAATATCCCTTTGGTCAGTGGGGTCAGCTCTCCCGGCTGTGTCCCCTCCCGACTTCTTGTGCACCCCCAGCCTACTCACTGGTGGGGCAGGGTGAGAAGCAGAAAAGGCCTCGACTCTGTATGAGCACTGCTCTGCAGTAATGGAAACATCCCTGTATTATCAACACTGTTTTCAGCACAAATCCAAAACATAGCCCCATACTAGCTACCATGAAGAAAATTAACTCTATCCCAGCCAAAACCAGCAAAAAAAAATAAAAGAAAAACCCCAAATAAACCACTATTTTTCTTAAGGTCACCGTCAAAAATTGTGGCATGGCTTCTAACCTTTTATAAGTTAGGCATACCAGCCAGCACTGGATACAAACACAGATCCTTATCGTGGGCTTGAATGTTCAACATCCTGATTCAGAAACACAGCTGCCACTGTTTTACACCAACATCTGCCCCAGCACAATTTAATGACAGATATTTATCCTTCTATAAATAAATATATCCCCCTGAGGTGCATAACTTCCATGTGTAACATGGAAATAGCTGTTAATGCTCATTACATGTACACTTAATTTAAACGTCATGTAGCTGTTGATCTTGGGTTTAGTTTCCTGTAGCCACCTTTAAATTTAAAAAGAAGAAAAAAAGAAGGAAAAAAAAAAGGAAAATGGGGTTGATTTATTGCATCTGAAAGTTTGGGATAGATAG
The DNA here is from genome assembly GCF_929443795.1 of Astur gentilis. Lineage (NCBI taxonomy): Eukaryota > Metazoa > Chordata > Aves > Accipitriformes > Accipitridae > Astur > Astur gentilis. The sequence continues at coordinate 8,200,258 of NC_064887.1, read as the reverse complement.
ATCTTGATATTCTACTTACTATCATACAAACAAAATTCCCCTGGAACACTGCAAGAGCACATTGGTACTCAGGGTCCTGCTCTTTTGCTCCATCTCTCAGTGATTTCCTCATCAAGTCAGCTCAATTTTCAAGTGTTTCCCCTCTCACCCCCAACAGCCACTCCTGATAATTGCCTAACTCTGAAAGCCAAGCAAGGTCTTTTCTGGCTTATATATTAGTAGCAGTAGACTGTGAAATCAGAGGTTAGTTAATAAGCCATCAGGACAGTCTGGACAGTCACTACAGCCCTGGCAGAAGTAATAACACTGATCTAGCCAGCTAAGTATCAGAATGTAACTCTGAATATACCCAGGTAGCAGAAATCTATAGAGTAAAAAAACCTGCTATTTATGAGCAATTGCTTTGGAGTCAGGAACTATGAGAAAAGACACTAACATTCAAAATATTCTGAAATATTTTGCCAATAAAGTTAAATTTCTAGTGTTTATTTTAGATCCTGTACTTCAAGGGAAGAGAGGAACTTTTTCAACTTTTTTCCTGTTTTGAGCTCTTATTTAATTTGAGCAAAGATGGGCCAGAACCAAGGCCCTTGACCCAAATATTCCCACATTTCCTGCTCTTCGAAAATCAAAATCTGTACATCATGCCTGTGATCCATCTCTCCCCTCACTGACTGTCTTGTTGTTTCTTGCATTCCCTCTCTGAGCCTGCTTGCCAGTCTGTTTATTTTCTCTTCATCAGCTTTTTTGGGAAGAGGCCATTTCATTTTCCATCAAGTCTCTTCTGTCTTCCATCGATTCTTATTCTGTATTTTTCCCTTTTGCCCTCACACAGCACTACACACATTTTCCTCTCCATTAAGTTAACTCACAATTCATCAAGATTGTGCACTCCAGAGCCAAACAGATATGGAGCTGTTTTAGAAGAAAAGGCAGGAATTGCTCCAGCTTGCTAATAAAGGGTATCAATCTTGCTCCCTTTTAAATGAAACATGTTGTAAGCTTCTCTTAGTCACACTAATGAAAGTATTTTGCCAAGTTTATCCCTAGCATGAGTCCCAGACCAAAAAGTGGGGAAGAAGGGGATACAGCATTGAGAATAATGCACCTATATTTTTAGTTAATGGATATTACATATTAGAAGAACTAAGAACCTTTTTGGGCTAGGAATAGGATAATAATGTGCACTTTTATACTCGAAATGGTGGGCCAGGACCCTCACTCTAAGTGGCACATATAATGGCTCTGCAGGCTCTGCAATGTTTTCATGAGGTCAGCACAGAAAACAACTCTTAACTGAGCACATCTATGAAAGTCTTGGGAAGGGGTTAGGGAATTTGTTCCATTATTGAAAGGGTTTTATACATTCAAAGCCAGGAGACATAGTTAACAAACATCCTCCTTCAGAATTTCTCTTGCTTTCCCCCAGAGTAACCACTACTGACACTTATCACAAAGTACTCACCTAACTGAATGGTTCTCTAATCTCACATGGCAACTCAAGAAGTGAAGTTTCTGCTAAGAACCATACATACTCCCTGTACACATGGAGGAAAAGGGCCTCTAAACTGCTTCAGGAGATTAGGGTTTTATTTTCAAGGCTGGAAAAGGAGCTGTGTGCACACAGCTGAGGACTGCATTTTTGAAGTTGCTTTACTTTCCTGCTAACATCATTTCAGGGACTTAAAATCCATTCCTCCCCAATCAAATTCTACTTTCCCAGTTTCTTCTTTACCTCCTCCCCCCAGCAGCACTTAGTAAGCATGGATCAAGTCTAATGCCAGCTGTGCAGCCCGTGACTTGCTCTGCAGTCTCCATATATTCTTTACCTTACATTTCTCAGGACAGAACTGCAGAAGAGCTTTTCCCCCTTTCCAGCTCTAAGGGTTACTCAGCATGGGCCTGCCAAAGCCAGTGTGCATCCTTTGCTTCTCCATCGTCAAATTCTGTATAAGGCCCCACCAGGGCCCTGTCAAAGGGCTCAAGAGGAAAGGGAACAGGCAGAACCAAATAGCTCCCCACACACCTCACTGTTCTTTTGCATCTATTCAGTGCTTAGTTCCCAAGTTACAAATGCATTATTGTACACAAGAAAGATGCAACCAACTCAGCCTTACCTGGTGTCTCCCCCCATTTCCTCCAGTGTCATCCCATTGGGACAGTAAAAGTCCCAATTACTGCTCTTAATGCCTTATTATCCCTTATTCCCATGAGAAATCTCACTTGCCTTTATCCTGAAATAATATGACATATTATCACCAGTTATCATAAATTACAATTTCTCTGCCTCTCCTGGGGACTATATTTTATACCTGCCTCCTTTTCTGCAGCTCAATAGGACAGATCTTTAAGAATGACTGAAAAAATGAGAAAAGCTGGTCTACTTGAGTCTTTATAATATAACTTGACACAAAAAAAAAAAAAAAAAAAAGGCATGGGGAAAAAAAGCCAGGTAACCACCATCAGAATACAGGGTCTTAGCATCCACAAGTTCACAACTGTCAAAAAGATCAACTCACCTTGATGGGACAATGTAAATAGCACTTCTTACTTTGATAAGCACAAAACATGAGCTCTGGTGGTGATGTAAGTTGTTGTGATTGGGTTGGGTTTTTAAATGAGAAATGAACTCCTTGGTTGTTTTCTCTCTTCTGATAGTTTTGAAAGGAGAGACCGTACAATGGCATGGAATAATTGAATTGTAAAGACAGAGGCACAGATGGATAACAACTCTCCGTCATTTGTTCCTGAAACTTCCTAAATGAAATTCACATCAAAATGTGAAAATCTGTAAAGCATCATTAATTTCAAGGGATCAGAGTAAGATTTTAAGCAGGAACTATGAAATAGTTTCTGTGTGTACTCTTCTGATGTCTTTCCTATTTCATCTAATTAACAATAAAACAGATGTCCCATGACAAAATCAGCTTTTTCATCCAATAACACTCTGACAATCTAAAAATGCCAATCCCTTCACATATGTAAGTTAAATGTCACTGGAGACAGTTGATGCAATTTAGAGATAAAAGCAAAGTGAATATTAACATTGGCTAACTAGCTACAGGGGTGCAAAAAAACCCCTATGTCTGCCCTTCAAAGTTAGAGATCTCTAGTGCAGTGATTTTTTGAACTAACCTGTTCACAGTTCTTAACATGGAATCTTGCAACACTCAAGAAAGTTAAATCGGTAATTTACAAATCTTAATACATATAAATTAAAGTACTCAAAGCTTTTATAAAGGCTCATATTCTGAAGTAAAAGTAGTCTGTATTTGCTGTCACTCATTTGTAAGAGACAGGAATAAAGGAAAATTAAAGTTCAACTCAGAAAATAAACCAGTAATAGAATCGCAAAAAGGACCCAATTTCCTTTACCTGACTACATAAACATGTGAAAATTCACAGCATTGTTATGCGCTTAGAATACATGGCTCAAATATTCCAGCACCATGAACATTCACTCTTAATTACTCATTGGCAGTCTGTATCTACTGCTAATTTACCACCTGCCCACCTCTAGACGGTGTAAAGGTAGTTCACATGAAGGCTGGCATCAAAGGCAGGCTGTTCTCAGGGCAGGGAATTCTCTCCATTTGTTTACCTTGTTGTTAGGAATTACACATGGGGGAGTGGTCAAGGCCACTTCAGGTGGAGATACCTATTTTAGAAATATTCACAACCTTCACTTTAAAGAAGGCCTCTGCCTCCTCCTCCTCTTATGTCCCCTCAAAGAAAATGCCGTTATTTTTGACATTCAAAAGATACCCTTTAGTACAATACAATTATTCTGAAGATACTACATCTCTTTATGAAATGTGAAATACAATACTCAGAGCAACTCTGGAGAAGTTAATCATAGTTGCAATCATGTGTCTCTCCCAATTCACACAGTTGCGTGATTGACAGAAACTCCCAAAGCAGAATTCAATTAAGTATAATTTTGATTCTCATAAGACAAGTCTGCCTTTGTTGTAACGCCAAAATCAGTTCTGAAACACAGATAAAATAGATATTAAATAATGTAATCTGCAGCTGCTCAGATAGAATAAATGCCACCAATAATAATGCTGCCACTGTTACCTTCTACAGACTTCAGAGTCAGTTTTCTCCAAAATTGAAATACAAATATCTCAAGTTATAGGATACTACATGGCAAATTTTCAAGGTTTTTAGGTACCTGAAAGTGCAAAGACTCCCAGGGATTTTCAGAAACACCAAGACTCCTACTTCCACTGAATCAAGAGAAGCTGCAAACTAATCCTCAGAGTATCAGAACTGTGAACTTATATTGTGGTGGCATCACCTTCAGCAGATTATAATGTCTGTGATGCCTCTTCTATATAAAAAAGTGCTTTGATAATGCTGGGTACAGGTATGATGATACTGCAACGCACTGATCTGTGGGAATAATCACACGATTTGTCATCCAAAGCTTTGAGAACTTTTGTATAGTCATAATAATACTTATTTTAATCAGTTAAATACTGTCCAAGATTTGATCAATTCACCTATTCTAATCTTTCTTGCCACACCAAAAGTCATTTAACCAGTATCCAGTTCTTCCGCATAATCCATAATCTGCCAATGCTTTTCATCCCCCACTCTCAGCACACTGACCAATAAGAAAAAAGAGCCCCCGAGTTTGTCCCTTGTGAAGTGGCCTCTGCAAAACTGGGGTCAGGAATTAATGCCATCTCCCCTTTCAGTGCCCACACCGTGCCAGACAGAGGAGACCATTTCCCATTACCTGTCTGTTGTATCTACCTGCTGCCTCTTGTTTAATGGTTGGTGCCAAAGACCCTGGCAGCCACTGTAATCACAGTAATGGCATTTTAGAAGTACAGACAGTTTTTCTCCTTTCAAGCTCTTTCATTCTGCTCTTTTTATGGAGAATATAGTCAACACAAAGGATAAAAATCCCCAAGGTATCATTACAGACTGAAACGCTACAAGAATGGACTGGCCACCACACAAAACATTTGTAGTAAACGGACAAATTTCAGAAATTCTGCATCACGAATGCCCCCACAGCATATTTAGATTGTGGTCTCCTTCCCTAATTTGTTATTCACGGTTAAAACAAAACCCAGCCATGGAAGGTACACTTTCCACTGGACTGTACACATCTAGTGTGTACACCGGGGCAAAACAATATCAGCGAAACCTGGTGGCAAGTAAACCTGAGCGTTAAGCAAAAGAACAGGAAAAATGGGTCTCAAAATAAGACAGCATCTGACAGTTGAAGGTTAGACGACGCAGAAGTGCTGCCTCAGGGAAGACGAGGGACAATCGGTGGTGGCTTTAAATACAGTCTCTGCTGCTCTCTAGTGGCATAACACTCACTCAGCTGAGCACAATGGGTTGCTGGAAAGTGGAAATCGTTATTTCAGTAGCATCTCAGCCTCAGTTAAGAAGCTATATTTTAAATATTAACAACTTGAAAATATGTAGGCTACTCTTATTCTATTTCCAAGGCCCCTTGAGTTAGGGGAATTTGTATCTTTTTTCTACTTCATACTATTTACCATAAATTAGAGCAATGTTAAAACATTTTTTACAGGTCACTAAACTCTTGAAGGAGATTGTTAGTGGATGTTACCAGTATACAGAACATCATGGGCTAACGAGGCTTTTTTGGATACTACTACAATAGAAGTGAATCCACCCCAGCCGCTCCATAAGGGGGGGGGGGGGGGGGAACACCACCACATACACACACAGAACCCAAGGGGTTACATCTGTTTACTCCAAAGCTGATTTTGGTCTTTAAATTTTCGTTTCCATCAAACCTTTTTTTACTTCCTGGAATGGTCCTAATTAACCATGGGCTCTGCTAATGAGTACAACACAGCAGGATGCGAATATCACATCACACTGTCTTACGGTACTACAAAAAGCGAATCTTAAGGCCACTTGTGCTGTAGTCACAACAGCAGAATTCAGACCTGGAGGGTGGTTTTCAGTGTCCCAAAGTACAGGCCCATTCTTCTCCACCCTTTGGCTTGCATTCCTGGATTAGGATCAGAAAGGAAAAGGCAGAGAGATTCTACGCAAGAAACTTGAACAAGGTCACCACAATATTTATTTTATTATTGTACATACAGACCCACCTTAATTGCTGTATGCCTTAGACCTGCATCACCTTCAGTGGGTAACATAACATTTTATTCCTTACACTAAACAACCACAAAATTACAAATAGTACACACAGGACATGACAAAAGCTTTCCTCAGACAAAAAAGAAAAAAAAAGCTAGAAAGTGATTCACATGAAAAATTCACCTTTCTATTCACTTACCCACCTATATTCCTCTTCACCATGATAAATTTAAAATATTTCACAAAATCCCATGAAAGTATAACCAGGGTGCCAAGTAAACACATTAGCACAGAAGCAGCATGAGTAACTCAGCACATTCATGAATGGGCAAAAAGCCTCTACTAGTTACGACAGACAAGTTTGGCACTGCAAGGAGTTTCTATTTTTAGCCCAGTTTCCAAAGGAAATGTGGTTTATTCAATCGTACTACGTGCAAATATTGTGCATCTGTCATCTGCGCTACTATCACCATTCTGCCTAAATAGCCAACTGTAGCCCAAGTCTCATAAATTATGGAAATGCATAGGAACTTGATTCATATAGCAAATCTAATGGGAGAAAGTGTCCCTGGAAGTGCTCACTGACTGCAAAGCTTCCAACCAACATCAAGACCTACACATAAGGCTAGAGGCTTTATTGGTAACTCCTCATTTTCTCTGTGTTACAGTAACGAAGTGCAGTCAATACAGTTTCCAGCAAAGATCTGCAGTTCACTGCAGGCTTCAGTCTACAATCCATATTGGTGCTAAATAAATAAATAAAAATAATTATTTTTTTTTTTTAATCAGTAAGAATCAAACTTACTAGTTTGTTTAGGGACCCCATTATGCTGCAAATACACAGAGTAAGACACATGCTTTACTTCAAAGCAAGTGGAGAGAGAAAGCAAATGGGTCAGCAAGAGAACGAAATTGGATATGACAAGAAGAGGGTGGAAAGGGGCCAGGTATTGTCAGTAGTTGCCCAGCAGTAGGCAGGAATCCCACCTGAGCCTGGGTCTGTGTCAGCCTAGACATTGCACAGACCCACAGAAATGGTCCCTTCCCCAAAGCATTGTGGATTTAGTAACACAGAAAGTAGGAGACAGGAGAGAGAACGTGTGACATGCTGTTGAGTCTAAAGCCAAGACTGGACCTGAGGTCATCAGATGACTGCAAGTCAGTTTAACATTTGTGGCATATTTGTTTTTACCTAAATTAAATAAGGACTTTTGAAAACTGCAGAAATAGGCCTTTTTATTTATTTAAATTGCCTTTCGTACTGTGTTAATAAAAGTATTGCATGACATTCTCAGCTGCTGTTCCCTTAGTAGCTGGAATTTTCTCCCTCTGTCAATTTCTAGTGCTGACATTTTACTTCTTTTTAATCTTTGGACTGAAGGCAAATTTTTTTCACCCTGATTTCCTTCCAAATATTTGGGGCTTGCTCCTGCATTCCTTGAAGCCTGTGAAAGTCCTGAATGAGCAAGGAATGCAGAACCAAACCACAGAGTAATTTACATTTTCTATTTTACTTGCTTTGAAAGTCCCTGAAGACATATCACTGTTTATTACTACAATAAAACATTTCTAATTCACTCAAGTGAGTTAATGACTGAAAAGCCTCCTGGATATTACCAAACTGGCAAAACATAAATGATTACCATATTATTTTCTAAAAAGCAAAGCTAATATAAGCTTTTTTCTTGTTGAGTACACCTGTATTTGATTATTTGTTACAGTGCTTTACTGCTGAATAACAAAGCTTCTGTAGCGTGCCTGAAACCTCAACAATGTGCAAGGCTGCAAGAGATCTAACACTTTTCAACCTAAAAAACACAGGGAGAAGCCATCATCTTGGGGTGCGTATGAGCTGCGGAAATTACCACAACTGAGATTAATGAAATCCCACTAACAGTCTTCCCTTTTTGCTTGTATTTAAAACAGCTCAGTCAACAGCAGCTATTCATCAAGGCCCTGACTTTAAGCATATGTCTATGAGGTTTATCCTTGCCGGGTCAGTTTTATTTACCTGTTACATATGGTCATAGTATCAAATTATGAGCTGACTTAGGGACTGTTTGTTGTTTTTTCCTAGCCTAACACCTACTCAGCACAATGGACCCTTACTGCTGCAGGTGCATCTGGCTGCGCCGCTAACACAAATAGAGTCTTTTAATTTCAAAGCAGTTTGCAGTGGCATGGAGGCGAATCACATGTAGGATGCGGGACTGTGCTGGCTCCACACAGATCATTTTAAGAAACAGGAGTACCTGAAGCACCAGACCGGTTATGACCACACAGTGGCAGCAGAATCAAGACACTGCTCAAACAAGTCCTGTAACAAACATGTCACAGGAGCAAACTTCCACTAGCTCTTCTTTGGGAAAAGAGGGAAGTAGTCCTATAAAAATACAATAGGTTAGATGCAGAACTGATAGCTGTAGGGAATTTCCCGAAGTTTAAACCGTCAATTCACCAGTTCTAGCTTTAGGCACATGACTTGGAGATAACTCATTTTGCTACCTCCTAAGAGCTCCAGAGAAAGGGTGAAAAAAATAAAATTAGGTTCCTTACCTCACAAAGTACTGTAAATGCAGGAGGAGGCAAATCCCGTCAGCATTGCGCTGGAAGCCTTCAAGAAACATTCTGGAGGAAAGGTACCGATCCAGTTAATTGCACAGCGCTCTTGCAGATTAATGGGAGTTTTGCTCAGTCAACAAAAGTAAATTTATTTATTTATTTATTTATAAACAATAACAACAAGCACAAGCAGAGGGCTTGCTCCACTTACCACTTGCATGAGTAATTCAGGAACAACTGTCTCACTGTCTATATGTTTCTATTTATGCCACCCACAGCCAGTGGGACAACAGACCAGCTTGGAATCGCAAAGGTGCGAGGTCAGCCCTGTCTCGTTCCTGGCTGTCATCAGAAGAAAGATAGCACAGGACCTCCTCCCTACCATCAGACAGACAGTCCTCCACAATGGAGTGATATCCCATGACAGTCTGGGGTCCCTTTGTGCAAAGAACTTAAGCCAAGGCAGCAGCACATCTCAGCCGTTGTACAACAGCAAAAGTTACTGTAGCTTAGAGCCTGCAAGCCCCCTACCCAGGCTGCATGGCCCATACTACACAGCATGTAGTGTCATACACTTGTCAAAACATCCAGCACAAGACTCTTACAGTATTCAAATGGAGCAAGCAAGAGGCAGCACAGGAAAAACAAACACCAAATGGAATGGAGGAGCAGGGTGGGGAAAAAGAAAAAAAAGCCTCAGTGGCCTGCAGACTCCACAAAGCCTCTTTGAGGAACTGGGCTGAATGGCAGGGGTGGGAGGGAGGGGCAAGATAAGAGATGGGGAATTTTCCCTCTTGTTCCAGAGCCCTGCAGGGACCCTGCTCCAAAGCCAGCACTGCCCATCTCTGCACTCCCCTGCTGAGCTGTTCTAACTCCCACCAGGACAGGCTTTGGGGCTAACAGCTTGGAGGGATCGGAAGAGCCTGGCCTAGGAAACTGCCACAGAGCAGGCAACACTGCACACAAGCCAGCAGGGAAGTATGTCAGCTTCCACAGCAGTTAGGAGAAAAAAAAAATGTGGTTTCTGGAGCTTCACTGCACAAGAGAGCAAAACACCGTAAATTAATTAGCTGCCCTGCTCTAAACCAAGCACACTGCTGCAGCCAGGTGTGAGGCAGGAAACAGTGAAGCACTGTCTGGGGGCAAAGTGAACCATCCACAGCTTTAAACAAGTTTGTCAGGGAATGAATGTGCGCAAACTTGGAGGAGGAGAGCAGCATGTATGCACCATGCACATTTTTCAGCTGGCTGTGACCATTTAACTGAACAGAGAGTCATCTGCCTTAATCATTACTATTAAATTTATTATTCATTAACCACATGAATTATTTAAATTTAAAACTATGAACCCTGGAAGCCAGTGTGAGACACTGGCTGCTTCCAGTTTCTGACAGTTAGCAAGAGCCTGTCTTCTGCTACTGCCAACCTGGACTCCTAAACAAGAAGTCAGATATGGTCTTGGACTGCTTTAAGCATAACACTTTAATAGCTATGTCATTCCCTTCATTTTATCAAGCCTTTATGGTTGATAACTTCATTTTTTTTCTTCCTCAACCAGATGACTAAACGTTTGCTTAAAAGCAAAATCTGAGGTTCTCATGGAATACCAGGACTCCAAGAGTCAGATCTTACAAAAATCCTTTCAGTACTACAAGATATTCAGTGAGACACTAACCTTAGCCAATACTCATAGCTCATGTTTGCTAGATGCAGTAATTGTTCTTGTGTCTCTCTTTCAAACTCTAACTAGCTACTGTACCTGAGGAAAGTTCGGGCTGAGAAGGACACAGTACTTCATCTGTGCCCCAGGTAACTCCCCTTGAGCTGCCAGGAGATCTCTGAAAGAACAGGAAGTTTACCCAAAGCCTTCTGAGCTGCAACCAGGTGCCCAAACCACAGCGCCATTTTCTTCTGCATTTGCTTGCAGGAGGGACACCTCTTAACCTCTACACTTCTACTACCGACATTTGAACAAGAGCTCAGCAGGCACCTTTAAAGTTTTAGACATGATTGTTTAAAACAAAGAGGATTAGGAGAAACTATCACCATTACAAACCCAATCTCCTGCATTCTCTTCATCATCTCTTTTAGTCACTCTCAGGAGAGAGGCTGCTTCCTGAGCCCTTTCAAGCATCCTGCACTGCTACTTGGTAACTAAACCTCAGGAAAGAACGTACTGAAGAAACTGTGCCTAGTGAGAATTTTTTCAAAGGGATTTTAATGGCAATTAGGTAGAAGACACTTTGAAAAGTATATCACATGCAGTAATCTGCTACCTAACCTAGAGAGAAGGGCTGAAAGTTTAAGAGCCAGAGCAAGGGACAGAGTTACTGAAGAGATTCCGTTAAAGACACATGTGCCAATTAAAGTACAAACTAGGTGGAGGAGAAAATAGTATCGCTATAGAAGGATAAAAAATAAATCCTTTCTTTTGGTCAGATTACAAGCTGTTCATTAATAGCTTTCTGCCCAAAACATGGCATGCAGTCTTCTGGCTAGAATATTCTCATGACAATCACATTTAAAAAAGAATATTAAACACTGGATAACTATGATATTAAAAAAACGAAGAAGAAAGGTCTGAACTATAATGCTCAGATCCAAACTCCTCAAAAATTCTGTGGTTTTGGTTCCCTTGGACCTCCTATGGAACTGTGAAATATCTAAAGAAATTTTAAAGGGGGCTTGTAAGAAAGATGGGGACAGACTTTTTCATAGAGCCTGTAGCAATAGGACAAGGAGTAATGGTTTTAAACTAAAAGAAGGTAGATATAAGATATAAGAAGACTAGATATAAGGAAGACATTTTTTTACAGTGAGGGTCATGAAATACTGGAGCAGGTTGCCCAGAGAGGCTGTAGATGCCCCATCCCTGGAAACGTTCAAGGTCAGCTTGGACGGGGCTCTGAGCAACCTGATCTACTTGAAGATGTTCCTGCTTATTGCAGGGGAGTTGGACTAGGTGACCTTTAAAGGTCCCTTCCAACCCAAGCCATTCTATGATTTTGTGACATTTTTTTCTTTAATTTCAGCCTTCTTTTTTAGATGGTGTTTTCTGAGAATGCAGTTTCCTATTTTTGCAATTCTTTCATAAAGGTAGAAAAAAAAAGAAAAATATTTGTAAAAAACAATACAGAAAATTACTTTTTAAAAAAAATAGAAGAGTAATGGAAAGATGGAGACAAACATGTGATTTGAGATTACTTTCAACTTTGGCTTAATTCAGAATAGGTAACTTACAGGCACCAGATATGCCAAATAACTTAATTTTATACTGTTCATGGCCACATGACTTTGAGTTATTGATAGATAAGTCTGAGACATGTATTACGTGCCTTTCCAAAACTGTTATTTTTCCTCAGTGAGGAATTATTCCCCCTAAGTCATCTTTCATTTTGACAGTTCCAATTAATAAGATGAATTTCAATACATATATTGTGCATCTGTTTTGCAATTCCTTATTTATATACTGGGGTACACTTCTGGAAGGGTAAAGAACCCATTGGCTTATACTCATATAAATCTGCTTGGTCATCAAGAAAGAGCCAGATGAAGGATGCAAGAAAACTGAGAATAGTGACTTTAACTATATGGTTCTCAGGTCTTCACCGAGGTCAGTAAAACAACATGAGATGTCCCAGAAGAGCTTGGGAAAAAAAAAAATAAATAAAAAAAAAGGCACACATGCCACACCACTCTCTCAACTATATTTTTCCTAACTATAACTACTTTCCTCTTGACTAGCAATTCTACTGTGCTGAAATGACTATAGTATCAGTCCTTCCATGTTCAAGCAGCGTATTTACTATGCTAGTACTCACCTGCTTTTCGACATCAATATGAAACAAAATTCAAACAAAGTAAGTTCTAATTTGTTATTACTGGTTTTTTGGTGAATACTTGGAGCTGTACAAGGCACACAAGAAAATCAGTCCTGTATTGTATAGACTGCAAAAATCTCCAAAGATATGGGAAACAAGTCAGTATGAAAATCACTGAGACCATTCACATGCATAAAATAACACAAGATAGGAGTTCATAAGCTCAGGTCTAGCATACTACCTTTGATATTTCAAGTTTAAAATTGGATCTCAGATACAGAGCCATGTGGTCTTCTACCTGATTTCATATCTTACCTTTGCAGTATTGATTTCACAGAGCTCACGTGTTTTAGAGAGTTCACATGTTTATTTTGGTCTTAATGTCACATTCTAATCTCTCATACGTATCGTTATCTTTCTAATCTACACAAAACAAACGTCATCACAAAACATCCATTTCTCATTGATCTCCTGAGAATACGTTTGCCATAATCAGCACCCCTGCTAAATTATCCTCAACCTTAAATCAGCACATGGTCAGCATACATGACATGATGCAGAGTAAACTGCTGTGTTAGAAAATTTAACTGGTAAAGAAACTACAAATGGTAAATGAATTCACAAGAGTAAGATAGATATATGGGAATATGTGCATACACTGACATATATACATGTGTATACATACACACACAGAGAGACTACCATCACTGAATTCAGCCAGGACCATTCACACATGGTTGCAAGAGTCTTTCAAAAATATATTGCATAAAGAAATGGGCAATATCCCATACTGGTCTCAGCAGTTTTCACAAAAGAAAATGAAAATAAAAATTAGCAATGTAATTTAACAAAGTAAAAGTCAGTGCCTGTTAGGCTTGTCTTACCTCAGATTCAATAGGTGTGACTGACAGTGCTTAAGTTTTAAGCCAACAGTATGCCAACAGCATCCCAAAAGTTCGGGTAAAAAGATCCTCGCACCTTGTTTTCACCAGCAATTTTGTGTCTGTTCCAGGCAACGTCCTCTGTCCTGGCTGCCATCAAACACCCCCAGTGCGCTTCTACAATGCTGAAGAAATCATGCACATGTTTAACTGAAATCGCTTAACAGAAACTAGAAGTGAAGCAACCCACATGAACATAAATCAGACACTTGTGAGGGGAGGGAGTGGGTTCTTCAGGCTGAAAAGGCTAATTTAATCCAGCTGGAAATTTCTCTTTGGGGCAAGAAGCCCTGAGGGAGCAGGAGGCCCAGGGCTTCCTCACCTCCATCTTGTTTCACTCAGGACATGGGGAGAGGTCAAACGAAGCTGCTACCTCAGCCATGGCGCTGCAGTCGGTCCTCCAAGAGACTGACCAGGGGGTGCAGGTGTAGCTCAGCCTTGGGGCCAGAAGATGAGTTGCTGGATCGGGAAGGAAGCATAGGGACACTGCTGGGAGACCTATGGCTGCCCCTCGTCCAAAGGGATACCAGTCAGGTGCTGCCAAGCAGGTCGTTCCTGTGGGCACGTGGTCAAGGCAGGGAGGAGAAAGGGGCACGATTCACCAGGAAAAACTCCCTCAGAGACGGATGGAGACAAACATGTCATCCACATGTTTGAACAGTCCTGCTGAGGGGGCTGCTGGCTGCACCTGGCCCCAAGGCCGCCCCACTGCCCCTCAGCCTGCTGAGGAGAGGCAGGAGCCCGCCCAGTGCCCCACAGCGCTGCCCGCCGGCGGCCACAGCTACAGCACTCCTCACAGGCCGGCTTCGCTCTCCCTTCTCACAGGGAGCGCCACAGCGTTTTGGAAGGCTGGCAGGGGTTCAAGGCTTAACCTTCGTCTTGTCCAAAAACCGCGGCACTTCCCAAGAGCCATACTGACTGCCCACGGGCCACCGCCCCACGTATCGGCCTCCCAGCGTGCAGGCGCAAACGGGCCCCCAACATGGCTGGGCCAAGCTGGGTCCTCTGGTGAGGCAAGTGTCTGCGGAGGGGCTGACCCTGACCCAGCTAACAGCGCCCCAGCCCCGGTGAACCACCTGCCACCATTTTCCCTTTTCCCTCCAGCCCCTTCTCTTCTTCAGAAGTAGGCACTCCAGCTTAAGTAAGCTGCTGCTGCTGCTGCACTTCAGCTTCACGCTTCTCCGGCCTCATATCTGTGCTTCACAAAAGCAAAACATTTCCTTTTTGTTCCAGCAAGATGATAAAACCACCCCACAAAACTCAACAGAGAGAAAGAATGTAGGAACGATGGCATTCTGACAAACAAAAAAAAGCCAGTGAAGTATTTTAACAGTATTTCATGTAAAGGAAAAAAAAAAATACTGAAGGTCATAAAGAACTGTCTAGACCTGAGAAGAAGTGTAGAAGCAATTGAACATTACTCTTCTTCTGTAATGTTTGAGCACTTAGTAGTCCTTTGCTTTTTCAGAAGCTGCTTGTTGTTCCCTACTTGCAGGTAAACTTTTCATTACGTGATAACGTGGCCATAGAATAACCACAATGCTGAGAAGCCAAGCTGATGGCCCAAAAAGAATCAAAAAGTGAATTTTTTTAGGGATAAAGCAAAAGTCTGTAATGATAAAGCAATAGTCATGTGGGTTATTCAAAAAAAAATCAAATGCTATGCGTTTTTTTGCCATTCTCTAAAGTAGTCTGTACTTCACAAGCAATTCAATGCATTTCAATGTAGGCAAGAAATATTGTGTTGAAATTTTCCTTTTAGTTATAGCAGTCTTAATCCAGAGGAAGAGAATTTCAGCCTTTCCCCTCTCTCCTCCTCAGTGTTTAGGAATATAGCATAAAACTCTACATAATAGCCACCAGGCTGTAAACATCAGTGGTCTTCTAAGAGTAACATGTCAAAGTCCTTTCAGACGTTTCACTGGGCCATCAAGTCTTCTGCAAGTTCAAGTGTTACATTAGGTGGCATGGAGAAATCTGTAATACTTGAAAGACTAGGGCTAGGCCTATTTAGGACCCTGTTCCCATTTAAAAAAAGGGAAAAAAAAAAGGTAAAATGCTTGTTAATTTAATTGTACAGGATGTGACTGAAATTTTTTGACATTGTACTTCCATCTTACAGTTGGCATTCACATAATTGCTATTTTTTTTCATGTTTCATCATGGGTGGTTGTTTGTTTGGTTTTCTTTTTAATCTTCAGTCAGGTCTCACTCTCACTTTCACCTTCTCATAAAATATTGAGCCATCACAGATACTTTTCCCCTACCATCACGCACAGGATTGTTTGGATGAGACAGCAATTGCTCTACATTCTCCTGCCACAGACCAAACTCCACCTTCAATTTTTAAGTAGCATTCCAAAAGAAAAACCCTACTTAAACATCAGTGACACGCAATGGCCCCATATCCTTACTTTCTTGCTTGTCTTTTGCAATAGTTTTGTGGTTTTGCCGGCACCAGAGTGATGTTTTAACAGTGAATCTCATGTTCCCACTTTCTTTGAGTAGTCTCTCATTTCCTTCAGACTACAAAACCAAGATAGGTAGGTTTTCTGGACTGGCAACAGGATTTTCCCCCTTCCAAAAACATGAATGTCCTTATTGTTCATTAAATGCTGTTCTGCAAATACTGGTCAATGGTATTTCTGTATCATTAATGTTAGAAGCCTGTAGGATTCTGCAAATTATGTAAAAAAAAAAAAATCTTGTATTTTTGTACTCCACCACTCCATCCTGTTAAGTCTATTGATTTAATAAAAGAAGCCATCTAAAATGATTCTTTTTTTTTTTTTTTAATCACAGAGAGGTATGCCAGTAGGAATAGCTGTTTTCACTGCAAGTTCTCTAGGCAGAGAAGAGCTCATAATTCATTGTCTGCCTAAGGAGCTCTCTAAGGAGAAGATTTTTACTTCTTCATCTTGTTTGCTCTGTTGGTTGATTGGCATGTATCTCTGTATATAACTATATCTATGGCACAATGTTATAATAGCAAGGAAAACAAAATTATTACCTCTGCCTGACATTTCATCAGCAGTACTTGGGAAATATTGTCCCTGAAAAACACAGAACAGGGGGTTACAATTAACACTAAGAAGTGTTAATTAGACAGAGCTGGAATGACTTATTATAAAGCAGAGGGTATTTTACTTTTCCATGTCTCACAACAGTATAGCTTCCTGAGTGAAGTCAGAGGCTCTGCTCGTGTAGCTGAAAGTGAGGAAATATATAACCCCTTGTTGCTGTACTTCATCACTGAACAAGTACTTATTAACAAGTATATTCTTTGGCACATGTTAGTATATATTCAGGACATGGGGTCTCTTTTGCCATTGTTAGAGCTCTGCTCTAAACTCCAAGGAATTTGACACATTTTAATGAATGAAGACAGAGTCCAGGAGAGCTTTCCTGCAAAAGAGATTGCACGCTTAATTAGGGCCCTTATTAAAAATAAATACTCAAGTAGTACAAAAGTCTGTAATTCAAGCCTCATGTGTCGCATACTGCAAGTGGAGACAGTCAATATTTGTAGTCACCTTTAAAAAAATTATAAATTGTTTTCAGTAGCTCAAGGTCACACGGTGTTGGTAAATCAGTAGCAGAATTTCGTACACAAACCAAATCTTCCGAGACCCATGTGCAGTTTTCACTACAAAAACCTCACAGCTTCCTTCATTTACAAGGTCCCAGCGCTCCTCTGCAACAGCAATATCTCATTCTTATTCCATGAGAATAATCCAGTGAGAGTTAAACAAACCAACCTGCAAAGATAAGGGATAATTGTACCTTTCAAAAGACTGGATATAAGAAGTTAATATGCTTTACTTTAAGTGTACCACACTCAGCTGAAGCATCAGTTATACCTATTTCAAGAATCATTTCATTTTCAGATTAATCTTGGAACAGATCAGGAGCTCACACCCACTGAGAACCAGCAGCATGTTGCTACAACAGGAAGCACTTCGGACCTGTGCATCCTGCTTCAAGACAATTTTCTGTGCTTGGGTCTATGAAGAAACAAAGGCAGCTCTTGCCCAAGTGCCTCCAGAATCTACGAGTGTAACATCTGAGAGCCCCGCTTACACCAGATATTAAACCGAGAGGAAAAAATACTAAGTCATTGTCATTTGTGGCAAAATAAAACCCAATTACCACCACCCAGGGTGATATACACTAATAAAACTTTTTCATTGTTATTGTTGCTCATAAAGCCTTCAAAAGCTTTAAGAAAAATAGCTACAACTTACTCTTTCCAAAAATGAGGAGCAATACTCAGAAACCAAAGAACAAAACAGTCCAAAAAAAGTCACCTGTATGCAGAATTTTAAAAAATTAAATTAAAAAGCACAGCAGTAGTCTGGGGGGTTAAAATCGCAAATATTTCAAATTTAACATATGATCTGAGGATCTGTCTAAAAAAAAATAATATGCTCTTAAGGATAAAAATTTTACACGAGTTTCATTTCTGTTACAACAAAGTTAATCCTTGGATTGGGGAGCATGAGTTTCAATTAAGGTTGAAAAAAAAAGATTCATGAAACCATAAACATCTGCAAAACAATAGAGACAGTCAACAAAGATGGCTCTGTGCAAAACATTTACTGAAAATCACCAACAGGATCCTTTTTGCTGTTGCATTTTGGATGCCAGATGGCTGGAGAGAGTTCCAGCAGGCAATTTCTTAATGAGAGCGCCTCTGCCCAATATCATCAACATCCATCAGATGCAGCATCTACCCTGCTGAGGCATCCAAGAAAACCAGACACTCTACCAATGACTTCAGCAGGTCAGTCTTAGCTTTTTACAGTTTATGGAACATCATTTACTGTTGTCCAGTTCAGCCCATCTAATCAGGACTAACTTTCCTTAGACATTTCAGTGATGAGGAATAAAATAACGCAGGAGATAAGGGTCCTAGGATAGCCCTAGCTCCCTGGGTGGCCCTGTTTTTAAGGGCACACCTATCACTCATCACCTCCACCATCACAGACTTCTAGCTTAACAGACCCATCTCCCACTCAAGAGCCAAGTACGCTATTTTGCCAGCCCCGCTCTACAGTTAGAAACAATCCTGCTAGCCAAGCGTGTTGACATCCTCGTCTCACACAGGTTTCGAGCTCCCTCCAGATCAAAGATGTACATATCCTTGCTTGCCAAGATAAAGCAAGTTCTTCTTTCGGTGATCAATGTACTAGACACTGGAAAATTGCTACGCCCTCTCCCAAGAGGGAAATTAGGAAGCCAAAGTGAAAGATGCACAGGTTCCCAGGGGGCAAGTTAACATGCATTTCAGCCTGCCATCAGAATCCATAGGTACTTCCATGTAATACTTAGGAAATAACAACGGTGAAACATACCACAACGCCTTTGCCAGCTTCTCCAAGTGTCTGCCATGGGTGTGGCAGTAAATTACCATTGTCTAAGTATGGCCTATATTGGTAAATATGGGTAAATATATTTATTTATAATAAATAAAACTCCCAGTAAATTAGCATTGGGTTAGTTCATTCGTCTGGCGTACTTTGGGCAACAGATTAAACCACATGATGGATGAATTTTCCCCAAAATCCAGAAAGTCTTGTACTACTACTTATACCTACATTCTAAGATATTTTTCAATGGGTCTGAAAAACTGAATTCAACTAGTGTTTTGGGATTCTTTTCACCCATGGAACAGGAAGAAGGCTATAGCATAATTCTTGTAGAGAAGAGACCCTGAAAACACCTCTCTAATCCCTTCTGGTCAAGGCAAAGCTTTCATGAAGAAGGGCATGGATTTGAGTGAGGGGCTGGGGCCGTGTTTTGCCTGCCAAATCTACTGGAGCATTTTCCCACTCTTGGCCCCACTGCATTAGGATTATTTTCCCTGTGTCAAAGTAAATCTTCATAATGTGGATAAAAAGAATGATTAGAGAAATTAAACATATTTCATCCCTCTAAGCAGGAAAAAGCCAGGCATCTTGTAACTTCATTCTAGCACACTGGACTGAGCACTGCAATTTTAGTCCACCTTCTGTGTGCCTGATCATTTGCCATTTACTCCTATCGAACAGGTCCTTAATTAGAGTCTCCTAACCAGTATAAGATATCTGACTCTCCCCTTACAAAGCAAAGGCTCTTTAAATTATAATCTCCACTATTTGCCCCGTTCATTTGGCTGTAAATATCTATGGCTAACCTTTCAAGCAGGAGATTTAAAAAACTGATTAAATCCATAGGTTCTACGCAAGGTAAACCACAGGCTTCCCCAAGCCATGAGAGGAAATCAATATCCCATATCCCACTTACAAGAAAGTGAGGTAACATTTTGATACCTTTGTTCCCTATAAAGCTGTTTCATCAGCAAGTCCCTGCTGCACAAATCCAAGCTCATTCTGACTGTCTTCTCATGCTGCCGTCGCGACTCTTGGTTAGAGCTCACCGTCTCTGGATCCCGCTCCCTTCAGCAGGGTGATCCCTCCTCCCTCCCCTGACTCCAGGTCCTGCTCAACTTTAAGGCCTTTTCTGGATCTGTTGAATGGTCTATAGGCACCTGGCCTTGCTGGCCCTGCTCCTGTCTTGTTGAATCTCTGTGAACCTCTCCTGTATTCTGGTCCAGGGCTAGTACCCCATTTCACTTCCAAAGATCTGATTTTTAGCAACCACCTCAGCATTTTAAGGCCAGCCAGTCTTGTTAAATCTCTCTGTAAACATAAACCCCAAGCAGATATTTTTAAAAGCCTTTGTAATTCATGCTTTCCATCTGCCTGTAAGGCCACATGAAAAGATCCACTCTCTGTTTCTGGTTTCCTTTCCATCTCCCTCTTCCCCCCCAGGAGCCTGCCCTGCTGTCACAAACCTACTCAAATCTGCAAAGGTCCTGCCCGTCTATTATCTTTGCCCAGTTAAATCGTCAACTACTTGCTGAAGATAGGCATAGCAGACTTGTAATTATCGATGGGCAGTAAGACTGTGGGTAACCTGCTTTCAAGGGATTTCTCCGTCTTTTTCTGAAATCCACCTGTGCTTTTACCCAGTCATTTTTCATCCATTCATGTACTGGGGGAAAAAAAATGAACTATGCAGAAACAACCTTTAGCATGACTCTTACAAACTCTACAGCACATTAGTAAGATCCAAAACAAGAAAAGAGGGAATATAAGACAGAAAAAAACCCTCTCCAAATCCATGCTAGCTACGAGCATACCCACATTGAGAACATGCTAAAGGATCCATCCTTACCCCTCACAGATCTGCATTACAGAGTTCATTTAGGCAGAGCTTCCGTGTGAAGTCAGGAAACGTATCCCACCCATCACCATCTCTTACAGAAAATTAATCCACAAATCAGTATATGACAAGATTTTGCTCTTCCAGACGATCAAAACAGGGTTGTCAGGAAGCAATGTTTTTCCCCCTGTAGTTTAGAGTTTGCAAGGAGTTAAGATAAAATCTAGGACAAGACATTAGCTCCCACATACAGGTAAATCCAATACCGCACAAAACAACATTCCAAACAGAATTATCCCCCGGGCAGGTGTCTCATCATGCTCTTGTCCGCATCTGCCAAATTCACACCTGGGGTGAATTCGAACACGTGCTTACACTAGCATTCGGATAGAGCAGGCCTCAGACTTTCTTGTGGTTAGAAATGGTTAGCAAATAGCCTGTTGCAGTTAAGAGTATTAGTAATATCTTCTTGTCTTTAAGCATTTTCGTCTCTCACGATGCACTTGCTTCCACATGAACAATCAATGAGTCACCGTAAGAACACCCATCACCATTTTACACTGATGGCCAGTTGCTCAGCCCTTGGCCTGTATTATGAGCACGCATGTAATTGAATCTCCTGACCTCTGTGCAGCACCCGATATTACTATATCTGAATTTAAGAGCTTTTCATAGTTTCCTTGAGAATGTAAACCTTGCCACATAGTACTGCCTTACTCAGCCTGTGCAGAGGATAATCAAGTCTTAAAGGCTCCCTCAGGAAAGGCATCTTATAATAGACTTTTAATACAGCCCAAGGAGCTGCCTTACACTTTTCATGAATATGGCTGTCCTTCAAACTCAACGCCTAGCAAGTGGCGCGTTTTCATTACACTCTTGTAATACAGGCACCGAGATCTTATTTTAGTGATTCCTAAGTATTTCCGCAGCCCTTACTGCTGCATCTGAGTTCTCCGTTAGCTCTCGTGAGCCTAAGACCCCATCAGCCCCCTCCCCGGCTCTTCTGTGCTGGAATTCACCCCTTCCCTCCTCTCCCGGCATCTTTCACCTTCAGCATTTTGCAACACGGGTCTTTCTTGCAAACCTACCTTCTCCAGCTACATCACGCGTGTAAGCCAGCTCATTCCCCCACCCTTTACCCTCTCCCCACCGCCGGCCACGTCCCTCACATTAACACCACTTCCCCCGCATCAGCAGCGCACCCTCCTTTCCCGCCGCCCTCAGTAATTTCCACCAAATCCCGCGACCAGCCGCACCGAATTTAAGGGTGAATTCAAGGCCACGGAGGGTTGCCCAGCTTCCCCGGGTGGGCACCCTCCGGCAGCCCGCTTGGCGTCTTGGGTCAGGAGCATCTCTTCCACTGATTATTAGATTCCCTAATAACATAGAAATTAGGGGTGCTGGCTGAAAAATGAATAGGTTTTAGATTAAAACATCTGTTAAAATTAATTTTCTCTTTTTTTGCCTTTTTTTTCCCCCCCCGAAGAAGGTGTTGAAATGCAAAACAGCATTGTGCAGTTTTCGGGGGGGGGGGGGGGTGTCGTGGTTTTTATTTCTGGTTTTCGAGCTTACGCCCAACAGCGAGCTTTTTGTCTGTTTCTTTTTCCTAACAAAAAGGTAGAGAAAAACTGAGGGGAAACCGGAAAGGAACAGTAACAGGGCAAAAAATAATTTTTGCAACAAGAGTTTTAGTATTTCTCTCGAAACGCGGCGGGCAGAAACCGGAGTGAATTTTCACGCCCCTTTAACGGCTGCTAAAAGAAAACAAGTAGAACAGCCCGCTCCGCTCCCCCGGTAACTCCTCGTACTCCCCTCGGTTGCATCTGTTGAGCTCTAAACGTGCCGCCGTTCCCCCGGGGGGGGGCTGCGGGAGCTGGACGCCGCCGTGCCCGGTAGCGGGGACTCCGGGGCTCCCCGGCAGCCCGCAGCCGCGCTTTGCCGGCTCGTCCTACGGAGCTGCTCCTCCTCGGGTTTTGGGTTGGTTGGTTTGGTTTTTTTTTCCTTTTCCACCTGCTTAATCACATTTAAATATATTAAATACTTTCCTATTGTTGTTCCGGCAGAGAAGTGATTGCTGCAGTTGCCATGGGGATGTTATGACAACACAGGGGGGATGCCCGCAGGATTAGAGGAGGCAGAGGTGTGTCCCCTCGCCGGGAGGACGTGGGAAGTTTCGTGTCCCTGACACGAGTGCCCTGCGAACCCCCGCGGCCCGGCGCTGCGCTCCCACCCGTGCAACCACCTCGGGAGAGGGAGATACCTGGATACAACGCAGGAGAGATGTCAGAGAGCCGGGGGGGGGGGGGGGGGGGGCGGCGAGGGGAGGGCGGCGGGACGAGTAGAAGCCGCTTTCCCCCTCCCGCCCCCCCGAGCGATGCCACCGCCGGCCCGGCCGCAGCTGTGTTTGCTCAGCGCCGGCGGGTCGGCGGCACCGGCACAAAGGCCGCCCCGCCCCGGTGAGGGGCACCGGGGGCCGCCGGGGCCGGCCCGGTCCCTTCCCTCCGAGGCAGCGCCGGGCTGCGGGACGCTTTTCCAGGACGGGGAAACGGGGCGTCAAGTCCCGGGACGGCGGCGGCGGCAGCGGCGGCGGGCCGGGCCCGGAGCCCTCCCGGGGGTGGGGGGTGGGGGGGGGCTCGGGGCTCGCCCCTCGGCAAAACAAGCCGTGGCGGCCCCGGGGCCAGGCTGCCTGCGGGTCGGCGTGGAAACCGTACCGGCACCCTTCCCGGCCGCGGGTCTCCTGCCCCCGGCAGCCAGCGGGATTTGCGGGGAGGGGGCGGAGGAGGTGGGCGAGAGGCGGCTCTCCGAAATAAAACTCACCGGCCCCTAAAGGCCGGCCCCCTCCCTTCGCCTTCCCGGCCTCGGTGGGCTGCGGCGGGCGGCCCCGGGGCTGGAGACCGGCCCGGAGCCGCTGCCCCCCCCCCCCCCCCCCCCGGCGCCGGTGCGGCTTGCCGGGCTGCGGAGGCAGGCGAGCAGGGCGCGGGAGAGGTTCATTTTAGGTGAAGGAATGTCATTTCGCTACTAAATGGTTAGTCTAATTTGATCTTTATTATGCTGTGGATTAGGGCTGATTCATATTAAACACTGGTGCAGTTAATATAACTGCGGGACGTGTCCCGCTGTATGTACAGCGGCCGCTGTTACAGCCCCGCCGCTTCCTGCGACCCACGGATTAAGATTTAATTAACAGGGAAGTTTGCTAGCGCTCGCCCGCAGCTTCTCTGCTTTACAAATAATTTATACTCGGTGCCGCGGATTTTTATTCAAGTGACAGCATTTTATTTTACTCTAAAAGGGACCTGAATATTTTATGTTCTGACAGAGGCTTCTGTATACGAACCTCTCCGAGGAAGCTTCAAACCCAAGGGATTTTTTTTATTATTGTTATTATTATTTTTAATCTACGGGAATTACCTCAATAGGGACAATGTATCAGATTCTTTTACCCCCTCCTCCTCCTCCTCCCCCCAATTTAACAGCCTAAACTATCCACATGAAAGTTAATCGTCGTGATCCCCATTGTCGGTTGTATAAATCCAAGCTCAAGCCAACCTCCAAGACACGGCAACAATTCTGATAAATTGTCCTGCTCGCCTAACTACACAAGAATGGCTTTTATAATTAAAAGGGGAGCTGAGTTAAATCAACAGCTCCTAAGCCCTTCTCAACAGGGCTAGAATGGGAGAAATGTGGCGACCTGATTTCTTTAAGTAGCAGCTCTTTGTAGCCCATTCGTAATCCTAGATATGGAAACCCATCCTGCACAAAGTCAGCTGCCAACTGAAAAAAAAAAAAAAAAAAAAAAAAAAGGAAAAAAAAAAAGGAAAAAAAAGTTTATTCAGATGCTCAAAGTCCATCTTTTTTTTCCAGTCTAACATAACCCTGGCACTTTATAACCAAACAGACAACTCCTTTTCCAATTAAAGTGGAATTAGGAAACTCAATCAAATTAGCTCACTATTAAAGCCCTTCTTTATTAAACCGTTTTATTGTAGTAATATTAAGTTTCACCCACTCTTGGAACACGAGACTTTAAAAAGTTTCCCTTGTGATATTGATTTGGCTGCTCCCAGGATGGATCAGGGTCAAAAGTATTTACCTAGGTGTAATCTGTAATATTTACTTTCTTCTTTTTTCTTTTTTTAAAGAAAATCTTAAAATTGTATCCAGCTTGATCAATTGCGCGAGGGAAAGAAGAATTGCATTTTACTTGCTCCCGTCCTTTGATTTTACCCAGGGGGGCTTCCTTCAATAGCTACGGCGGGACGCCTCTCCTCCCAGACCCACCAGTATATTAACTGGTTGGTAGGAGCCGCGCTGTCAGCTCCGAGCCAATGTTTACACAGTTATATTTGAAGTGAGAAAGTAAACAGTCCAGCTGTGCCACGGAGCGGTTCGGTGGGATTAGGTTTCCATACCAACCAACTTTAGGAGCTTTTACAGTCTTAATTCAACCATGCACTGAACTTGTTCTTTGTGAGTAATAGTTATCCTGGGCCAAACACTCCCAGGACTGATAAGAAAGTCGCGCTCCGGCCTTCGGAAGGATCGCCTCGCTGGCTGCACGGGGGGCACGCCCGCCGCCCCTCCGACTCACCCCAATAAATAAATAAGCAGGGGGAGGAAGGCCTTGCTCACTTTTCAATCTTGAAGACTAGTCGGACACCATTGGAGAGAAGAAGAGAAAAGAGAAGAAGAGAAAAGAGAAGAAGAGAAAAGAGAAGAAGAGAAAAGAGAAGAAGAGAAAAGAGAAAAGAGAAAAGAGAAAAGAGAAAAGAGAAAAGAGAAAAGAGAAAAGAGAAAAGAGAAAAGAGAAAAGAGAAAAGAGAAAAGAGAAAAGAGAAAAGAGAAAAGAGAAAAGAGAAAAGAGAAAAGAGAAAAGAGAAAAGAGAAAAGAGAAAAGGAGACCACAACAACCCACACGTGTAGCCTTTACTCTTGAAATGAAGGGGAAGATTTAGAAGGACACACAGCTCCTAAAGCAAACCAGCGGTATCTTTCCTGCTCGTACCCCTCACACTGAGCTTGTGGCGTCTTAACTCATTCACGCCTGTCGCAAACACATTCTTAGGTTCTGAAAAACTGTCCTTATTATATATCCCTTTGCTTATCTTGATATAGAAACAATTAAAACGCACATTCAAATTTCAGATGCGAGGGAAAGGTACCTCTCTGTTGCTACACAACCCACAGTCGGCAAGGCAGGCGTTTGCTTTAGCCGTGCTTTTCTTCTCTGCAACAATGCCAGACTTCCTAAATATGACAAAAATCGGCGAGATATCAAGGGGGAAAAAAAATCCTGCTTAAATTTACACTTCTGGTTCGTTTGGGTTTGTTTTTTTTTCCCCTGGCATAAATAATAAAAGGACCAGAACCAAAAATAAAGGTATTTGACAATTTCAGCTGATAAGGAAATTGCTCTGGTTTGTACGCTTCGTTTTTATTTATAAATTTTCCGAAGAATATCTGGTTTGACCATGATAAAAATGTAGTAACCATGTTTGTACTAATTGCATAAACTCCTTTAAATATTGACTATACTTGTCAAATGAATTTCCCAAAACACACTTCCACCGTCTCATAAAATACCACTTGCCACTTGTAAGACCGATTATTTTTTTTTTTTAATAGAAAATAACATTTATTTCTATGAAATGGAAACACAGAATTACCTGTTAGAAACAGCAAGAAGTTTGCTACATCGGAACAAGAAAGCAATTTTCTTGCAGATCACAAATGAAGGAGGCTCATTAAACCGTCATACACCATTGGCGCCGGGGTCCTACGGACAGTTACAAATATATCTACTTTCCAATGTTATATACAGATCGTAACATTTCTGGGGGCGGGAAGGAAAAGGCTTTCAATTTGACAATATGTTTAATCTATACGCCTGGTAAGTATTACAATGAGCTGTCTACCCTTTAGCTTAACGTTAATACCAAGTTCACCTACGAGTTACATTAATAACTTAGATTTCCATTTTATAACATTATACACTTGCTAGTATACATATATATATGTATGTGTGTGGGAAAGAGAGCGAGCGTGTGTGCGCGCGCGCGCGCGCACCCCACGACGCACCGAGGATATCCATGCTTATGGCCATAAGCAACAAAGAGTGACTCATGTCTGGACAATGAAAAGTGCACCTTTATCACCGTTTTCATACACCTACGTCCGTCCGCGCCGGGCTCCGCGCGCGACCGTCGCCTGTACGGGGGGAGAGGGGGGAGAGAAAGCCACCTGCGTCCGTCCACCCGTGCCCACCTAGCTACCCCTACCTACGGAGATGAGCTTTGGGAAGCCGCCCCCGCTATTGCTTCTCGGGGGTGTTGTTGACCATGGGCCCGTAGAGCCCGCCGGAGTAGACCTGCTCCTTGTGCACGGCGGAGCGGTCCCGCATGAGGTCGCTGAAGGCGTAGTCCACGGGCGGCCGGAACCCGAGGGTGGGCATCAGCCCGGCCGTGGAGTAGGGGGTCATGAAGGCCAGTCCCCGGCTGTGCGCCGAGTAGGCGAGGCGGAGGGGGTTGAGTCCCAGGTGGGTGCCCAGCGGGTAGGCGCCGGCCTCGGCCCCGAAGTGCGTGGCGTTGGGCTGCAGCGGGGAGAAGGCCGAGCGGCTGCCCAGCGTGCCGATGGCGGGGGCCATGGCGCCGGCTATCAAGGGCCGGTGGTGGGCAGCGGCGGCGGGGGTGGGCGGAAGGCCTTGCAGGGCGCCGTCCCGAGCCCAGCCCTCCTCGGGGCCCTTCTCCGGGCCGCGGTTGTTGAGGATCTGCTCGATGGCCTGCACCACGTCCCCGCCGCAGCCCTGCAGCACCAGCTCCAGCACGCTGCGCTTGTGCGCCGGGAAGACGCGCGTCAGGATGTCGATGGGAGTCCGCTGCCGGCCGCCGGCCGAGGGCGACGGGTCCTGCTCGTCCTTGTCCGCCTCCGAGCCCGAGTCCGAGCCCAGCGGGCTGATGGAGCCCGGGCTCTCCTCCCCCTCCTTCGGGCCCTTGGAGACGGGCGAGCTCAGGAAGGACTCGCCGTCCCCGTTCTCCGAGCCCGAGCCGTGCCGGGCTTCTGGGGAGGAGGTGCCGGGCACGGACTCGCCGTCCGGGGAGAGGGGCTTCCCGCCCGCCTGCTGCGGGGTGACGGCGCGGCTCGGCAGCAGCGTCTTGGGGAACAGCTCGAACTTCTGCATCTTGGACTCTGCGGGGCGGGGGGGGGGGACGGGGACGGACGAGAAGGAGAGAGACCGTCAGTGCGGCTGCCCCAGGCCCCCCGCCGCCTCTCCCGCCTCCTCCCCGCCTCCCGCCGCCGCGCTCCCCAACAGGTCTTACCTGAGGCGCCGGCGCCTCCCTCGCCCCCGCCGCCGCCGCCGCCGCCGCCGGCGCAGACGGAGCCGAAGACCTCGTACGCGGGCCGGGGCGGGATGATGCCGTTGGCGGCCGCCAGGGCCAGCCCCTCGGCGGTGCCGTAGAGCAGCTGGAGCTCGCGGGCCTCGTTCTCCTCCTGCGCCTGCTGGCGGCGCAGCGCCACCTGGGCCGCCATGACGCGCTGGCGCTCGGCGATGAGGGTGCACTTGGCGCACATGCAGTCCTTCCAGCGGCAGTACCGCTTGTGGCCCTTCAGCGCCGACACCACCCCGTGGTTGCGGCAACGGGCGCACTTGGGCGTCCGCGGGTACTTCTCGGCCGCCCGCAGCAGCAGCGGCGGAGCCCGCAGCAGGCTCCCGGCTACGCTTACCGGCAGCGTGGCCGCCGCCGCCGCCGCTGCCGCCGCCACCGAGCTGGGGGGTACCGGCGGGGGAGCGGCGGGCACGCTGGGCAGCTCCGACCGCAGCTCCATCCTGGCGAGCCCGCCCCGAAAGAGCGATTCCCCCCCCCACCGCCTTCCCTGGCTTCCCCCGAAGCGAGCCGGGGCGGGGGGCAGCCCCCCCACACACACCCCGGCGGCGCGCCCGGACGCGGGGCGACTCCCGGCGCCTTGAGGCGCGGTCACGGGCGGGGGGCGCACGGAGCCCCGGGCGCCGGCATGCAAACGCTATCGCCTCGCCGCCCCTGCGCCCCGGCACACGGCTCCGGAGTGGGGCTCGAGTGAGGAGGAGGAGGAGGGGGGGGGGGGGGGGCCCGTCGGGAGCCCTTCTGCGCCCTCCTCCCCGCCCCTCCGCTCCCGAAAAGCGAGTCTAAGACAAGAAAATCCGAGAAAAACTTAGATCTCTCTCGCCTCCTTGCTCTCCGTCCGCACCAAGTCCATCGCGCCGGGCTCAAAGCCGAGCTCGCCCGTCCGCCCTTGCGGGATCGCCGCTCCCCACGGTGCCCCGCTGGAAACCCGAGCTGCTCGCTAAGCTCAGCTCCCCCTTCCCCCTTTTAGCTACGATCACTGGTTAAAAGCGTCCCTTCCAAGAGCAATCCGGCACCTTCAACGACAGGCTCCCTCGCCACAAGCCGCGGAGGCTCGAATCCAGGAGAGAATACCCAAAAAAAAAAAAAAAAAAAAAAAAAAAAATTAAAAAAAATTAAAAATCACCCCGTCTCCCGAGCAGCCGGGCGGAGGGGCCGGCAGCCAGTGGACCCCCCCCGGCCCGGCCCGGTTTCAGCTGGGCTGGGCTCACCCGGCGCGGCGAGCCCCGAGCGGGCGGGCGGCCGCCCGGCCGGCCGGCCGGCGTCGGAGCGGTCGGAGCCGACGGCGGGGCCGGAGCGGGCAGGGCCGGAGCGCCGCAGGCCCCCGCGCGCCCCCCGGGACACGCCGCCGCCGCCGCCGCCCCGCGCCGCGCCGCGCCGCCTGGCGCGTGCGGCCCGCGCGGCCGGAGCTGCAGGCAGAGCGCGCTGGCCGCCGCGCCGCCCGCCGCCACTCGCGCTATTGTTGCGCCCCGCGTTGCCATTAGGCAACATTTGACAACAATGTGGCGCCTGCTATTGGCCAGGGGCGGGAAGAGCCGTTCTGATTGGCCGCCCGGCGGTCCGCCGCGTCCGCCCGGCGGCTGCCCGAGCGCGCCGCGCCCGCGGAGAGCCGTGAGGGTCCTGGGGGGGGGGAACCCGCGGGGCGCGCAGTGCCCGCGCGCGTGCGTGCGCGTGGGCGTGCGCCCCCCCCCCGGGCGGGCGCGCAAAAAAATCGGTCCGATCGCTCGCTGCCCGAGAGTTTGGCTTTTCTTTTTATTTAATCCACTGGAAACGGTATTTGCCTCGCCAACCGTTTGGGGGTTTTGGGGGAGGCGGGTGGGGTGGGGTTTTTTTTCCTAGGTGTCCCTTGTCATGAGGGTGGGGGGAAGTGTACTGTGGAAGGTGACAATTCAATTTATGGTCTCCCCCCTCCCGTTGGAGATTTCGTTTTGTGATAGTACGTAACGATGCCTCTCCTTCCCTTTTTCTTCTTCCTTCCCTTTTTCTTCTTCCTTCCCTTTTCCTTCTTCCCCTTTTCCTTCCCTTTTTCTTCCTTCCCTTTTTCTTCTTCCTTCCCTTTTTCTTCCTTCCCTTTTCCTTCTTCCCCTTTTCCTTCCCCTTTTCTTCCTTCCCTTTTTCTTTCTGGCTTTTCCCTTCCTTCCCTCTTCCTTTTTTCTTTTCCTTCCTTTTTTCCTTTCTTGCTTTTCCCTTCCCTCCCTCTTCCTTCCCCCCCTTTTCCTTCCTTTTTCCTTTCTTGCTTTTCCCTTCCCTCCCTCTTCCTTCCTCCCCTTTTCCTTCCTTTTTTCCTTCCTTGCTTTTCCCTTCCTCCCCTTTTCCTTCCTTTTTTCCTTCCTTGCTTTTCCCTTCCTCCCCTTTTCCTTCCTTTTTTCCTTCCGTGCTTTTCCCCTCCTCCCCTCTCTTCCTGCCTTTTTTCTTGCTTGCTCTTCCCTTCCCTCCCGCTTCCTTCCTCCCCTCTCGGGCTCGCCCTCTGCCCCCTTGCCCTTCTCTGCCCGCCGTGCCCCCTCCCTCTCGCTCCACAGCCGCGGGTGACCGGCACAAGCGCTGCTGCAGCGGGAGAAGCCCGAGGTGAGTCCCGTTTTCCGTACTATTCCCCGCCCGCCCTTCGCTCCCCACCAAGCGAAGTTCGTTCCCTCTCCCGCCAGCTGTTTGCGTGACGACGTGCTCAACAGGCGCCTTCCCCGCGGGGACAATAAACCCGAGGGGCTGATTTTTTGAGGAGGAGGCTGGCGGGCCGGTAACTGTACCTGAACCCCGCAGCTTTTGTTTTAGCGTAAACCACCCGGGTTTGACGTCACCTGCGCTGGTAACGGGGAGGAGGTAGCGCTTCGGCAGCCCCGGTGGGAAATACCGCCGGCTCCTTTCCCCGGGGCTCTCCCCTCCGCTTCCCACGCGGGACCTCCGTCCTCGCCGGCACTTTTTAAAGTTCTTCCTCGCGTGTGTCCCGAAGCCCTTCCCCGTCGCGGGAGCCGTCTGCCGGGGGGCCGAGGCCCTCCTCCCCGCCGCCTCGGCACCCCCACCCGCGGGTCACACGCTGCCAGACCTTCCCCGGGTGGGTGGGTGGGCTGCCTGCCTGCCTGCCCCCGGGGCACCCGAGCCGGGAGGGGAGAAAGCCCTGGCTCTGCTCGAAAGGCGCCGGACCCCCACACCTCGGCGGCCGGGGAAGCGCGGAGGGCCGCGGAGGACCCCCGGGAGGGGGGTGGGGGGGGCAGGACGAGCGGCGCTCGCTGATGCTCCGCTGCCCCTTCCCTTTTGTCAGACTCCTCCTGGGGCTGCCAGAAGCACAATTGCAGAGCCCTCCGACTTTTCAGTATTTTTACCACGCTTGTATCCTTCCTCCTCTCTTATTTCTTTCTTTTTTTTTTTCTTTTTTTTTTACGAAATGAACGCTTTCCCACCCGACTTTCCGTGTGTGCAGCTGCCACCCACTCCTCGTGATTTAGGTGTTATAACACCTTTATTTAATACAGCCGCGAAGTCAAAATACCCGATTTAATTTTATTCGCAACTCCCGGTTTTACTCTCCGGGGAGAATTACTCAGATCATCTGATTTAATTGGGAATTCCTAGAACTCGATCAGACTGAATGAGAAACATTTAAATTATTGCTTTATGTTGGCTTACCATGGAGAAAAGCTTCTCCCTTCTTCCTGGCAGTTTTGTTTGGTTTTGCCGTGCTTCTTTTTTTCCTGCAAATACCTTCCCCTTTCCCCCTCGAGGCAGCCTGCCATCACCAACAACACAGGACACGGGTTACGCCGATTTCCCCCGTTCCCTTTTCTTTCCGCTTTGATTTAAATTAAAGGGCTGGGTTATCCTTTCCGTTACGGCCGCTTAAAGCGATCTATTTTGGAAACAGCCTTGACCAAAAAAAAAAAAAAAAAAAAAAAAAAAAAGAGCAAAAGAAAAAAAACCCAAAACAAACAGCAGTGGGTTATTAACCAGCCAGTGAAATGCGGTGATTTCTGTTCAGAGCCTCGTGCCGTTCGTAATGTTGCAAACGGCGGTGTAGAAGTTTGACCACATAACGTGTAGCATCTCTATCCCAAGGCTTTACATATAGCTCCCGTAAGCCCACGCAGCACGTCCCCCAGTTGGGACACAATGTCCTAGCGCTGTGCACATAAACACCCAGTGCCTCTTTCTGATGTTTACCCCGAGTCAGCACTACAGGCACCCCCTCATCCAAAACACTTAACCATATACTGCTTTTTAAATATTACGCTCAGTACCAATCCAACATCGAAATAGCCGAGTTTTATTAAAAAACCCCAAAGTTTACTGCAAGAAGATGTAACGCAGCCCCACGACCCCGCGAGTCCCGAGGACGTTTGCCAAAATCTCCCCCGATATACCCGGAGCGTTTAGGGGTTTCCCACCCTCCGCTTCTTTCCCACCATCCCCGCAAGGGCGGGCGGCGGCGGCGGCGGCGGGGGCCGAAAGCGAAGCCGCCGCTCCGCTCCCGCGGCCCCGCCGCTCCCGGGAAAACGCCGGTCTTCGCCGGGGTCACTCCTGAGCCCAGGGCCGAGGCCTCTTCTCCGGACTCGGCACACTCCTCCGGGCTACGGGAGACTCCGCTCTCTCCTCTAGCCGGCTCTGGTCGCTGAAGGGGGCACTTGCAAACGGGACCCACCCCCCGCTTTTTTTTTTTTTTTTTTTTTGTGGTGGTGTTGTTTTCTTACAAAGTGCCTTTAGAAAAGGAGAACCCCGGAGTCTCACTTCTCACTGATTTGATATTTTAATAACGATCGCTTCTCCCCTGTCCTTATTTGCCTTTGGAAGCTTTCCCCGCGAACCTAGCCAAAGAGTGCGCGCATTTCACAGATTTTATTCAAACAAAACACAACTTGGCTGTGAGTTAGCCCGGACCAGCAAAGCCGGGTCTAGGGTTTGCCATGGGCTAAGGGCTTCTTCCTCCAGCTTCGTCCCGGCCTGCCAGAGCCCTGGGCGGGGGGGGGGGGGGGAGTGCACGGGAGGCAGCGTGGGGGGGGTTCGCCGTTGCTTTCCTCCCTTCTGTCCTACCGCAATTCGTTTCTGTTCGACGAGGCACAATAAAATCTTCCTGTACATCCCTGCGTTTGTGTCTTTCTTTGCGGGGACGGGGGGGGGGGGGTGGTGTCGGTGTTTTAGGAACCCACGGGGTAGCCCGCTGCACGGGTGGGTGCGCTGGGGAACCGGAGCGGGACGCCGCCGGGTTACGAGGAAAAGAGAAATTCATTCCTCCAAACGCAGCGAAATGCAACTTCAAAGCCCCCCGAGACTCGTCTCGCTCCCAGCTTGTCTTCTGGGAGCTCCTACCACCGCCGTCAAATCCACGAGAAGAGCCGGCCCGTGGACCCAGCTCCTTGCTTCACTCCCCCCCCCCCCCCCCCACCCCCAAAAGGGCTCGCCGGGCCCCGGAGGAGCAGCCCCGGGTTTGGCACAGGGCGCCTGGGCCAGCTCCAGGGCCCGGGGCGAGCGGGTCCCCCCACGGCGAGAGCCCGGGCGCAGGCGGGTGCCGGCCCCGCGGACCCCCACGGGGGTGCGTGGGGAGGGGGGCAGAGCCAGAGATTCCGCGGCGCAGCGGCGCCCCCGGTTTGGGCAACCCGCGCCCTCCAGACGCGTGAAAAAAAGCGACGTTATTGCCTTAGAGGAATGAAAAAGCAACGCCGCGGTTCCTTGCGTGGTGCCCGGGTTGCTGCTTAATTATCCCCGCTACGTGTTTGACTCTGGCAGCCTCCAGACACGCACGAAGTCGGCGCCCACGACTCAGCGCTCACGTCTGGGTCAGCTCCATAAAACACGAGGCTTGGGTTTGGGTTGTGGTTTGGGTTTTGGGTTTGGTTTTTTTTTTTTATATATATATATATATATATATATTTATTTTTAAGCAAACCCGATTTCCCCGGTGTTTATTTCTCTCCTCTCACCCATCGATTCACGCAAAGGCTGCCCACGTATCGCTGCTCCCGTGCAAAAGTTTGAGAGGGCTGCATGCAAGGGTGCTGCTGCACCTTCCCCCAATTACAGCAGTAAAATCTTAATTAAAAAGAGCCCGTCTATTGGCTGCCATGGAGGGGAAGGCAGACACGCACGCCCGGAAGCATCCCAGAGAAATATAGTTCTTGATTAGTGTATTTTCATCTCGTTCTTAGCGGAAGACAGTTTGTAAGTACCTGCTAATGTTAGTGCTCTTTAAGGTTTCAATTGTTCTAGGGGGTTTGCCATTGACTTTTTCATTATTTACCTACTGAATCAAAGTAAGCAAATGCCATCTGTTTCCCTGCTGCTATCATCTTCACTTTTAATTATCCGCCCAGCAGCCTAATAGAGATGATATTAAACTAAATCTTTTTGACATTAAAAGTAATTATCCCCAAACCAATATTACAAGAATGAAAATTACCCTCCTCCTAGCCCCCCTCCACCAAGAAAAAGGCACATTCCTCCCAGTCCAGGCAACCTCCTCAGATCCCGGAGCGGGGAAAGGTGGACGGAGCTCCCGTTAGCCCGGACTTCCCAAGTATTTGAAACACGATTAACTCCATTTCCCGGCTCCCAGTGGGGGAGGAAAAGAGGCAAGGGAGCGAGATTTGTGGAAGGCGACACGGGAAAACCCGGGGCTCCACACATTCCCGCGTGGGCTCCTCCCCGCCCCGCAGGGACCCGCGGACCGGGGGTGCCTGAGCCCCCCCCCCCCCCCCCCCCCCCCCCCGGGGCACCGGCCGGAGCCGGGGCAGGTCCCAGCGCCGGGCTTTTAGGAAACAGCCCCCCCCCCCCCCCCATTGAGTACCCGCCGAGGCGGCCTCTGGAAGCCCTTTGCTCCATCCAGCGGCACCGGTGGCGTGTAAGGCGCCGGCGGGGAGGGGACGGACGGTCGTTGCGGAGACACTGGGAGCGGGTTCGTAATTAAGGGCAGGCCGGCGGCTCCTCTGGCAGATGGCCGCTCGCTGAATTACCTCTCCGGACTCATTCCGCTTCCACTCAAACTTCTCCGCCATTTCTCCTCCGACTCGCTTTCATACGAGCCGGGGCCGCGTCCCCCATTTCCTTTAATACGTGCTAAACTGAGCTAATTTTAATTGCATGTTTCAACTTTGCTAATTAAATAGAGCGGTCTAATTAAAAGTGACTAGGGAACAGTTTTAATTCAACCCTCTACTTTTTTAACAATCCATTATGCAACAAATCCAGGGTAAGCCCTCCCTTTAAAAAAGCTACAGATGATTGAGTTTTTACACCTTTTTACACGCTCACAATGGGGAGACTTGACCCAACATATGTAGCGGCGGGGCCGGCCCCCCCCCGGCTCCCCGGTGGGGTATTGGAAAGGGGCTGTGTCGCTGCTGCTGCCCTGCCTGAGCGCTGCTGGACCCGGTCGCCTCCCGGGGCCTCCCCCGCTGGAAGTGCTGAGACTATTAGCCCGGCAGAGGTTAGAGTAGCACATCCCCAAGACAGCAGCCCAGGATTTGGGAAAATCGGGCTCTTTACACGCTTCATCTCTTCACCAAGTGCTCATTAGGTTGTTAACCTCTGGTTCACATGAAAGGGGCATGTGATGAATCCCCTCCCGAACAAATGGGCGCATCCCCCTTCAGGCACTGAACAAAGCCCTTAAAATAACTGCACAAGAAAGCCTTTAGTTGTTACTCTAAAATTTCTTTTCTCTGAGAGCTTGTGCCTATCCACACGCACGCACACAGACACAGAGAAAGAGGAAAAAAAAGCGCACGCATGCAAAAATTCGCGCCTCCCCACCCCCGTGCTGGAACTAAAAATTAAAAATCCGGGTTCCGTCCCTCGGGCCTTTGGCGCTGGCTGATGTCCCCGGGGTTTGGCTGGGACTCGGGCTGGGGCTTCCCGAGGGAGGGGAAAGAAATCTTAATCGCTTTAGCGGAGCGGGCGGGGGGAGGCAGCCTCTCCCCCCGCAGGGGGAAAGCCAGGTACCTCCAGCCGGGGGGCAGCCCTCTGCGAAGGTGGTTGGGGGGGGGGGGGGCTGCGGGGGTGCCGATGCCGGACCCCCCCCCCCCCCCCCCGCTGCTTTCCCCTTCATCCCCCCCGCCCCGGAGAGACAAGTTGAGCGGAGTCACCGATGAGGAGGATGCGGGCAGGAATTTCCCTTTCCCGCAGGGGGAGCCCGGGGCAGTGGGGGGGGGGGGGAGGCCGGGGCGGGGTGGGGGGGAGCCCGGGGGGGCTGGAAGCAAGGGCGGCGGAGCGGATCGTGTCCTTAACCACAGCGGCTCACCTTCGAAGGCGATGCTGCCCGGGCACTCCCCCGTACGGGGAGCTTACTGCTAATTGAGGGATGGCCGGGGAGAGCAGAGCCCGGCTCCCGCATTCCCACAGCTCTTGTATGGATTTTAGGCTCTTTAAGACCTTTCCTTTTCTCTCTCTCCCTCCTTCTCCCTCTCCCTTTTTATTTTCCCAGCCCCTCGGGCATGGATTAAAGTGACAGACAATTTTCCTTTCGCACCTTATTGATGGTCAAATGCACTTTGAGATAATGCGCGGAGGGAGGGGGTGTGGGGGGTGTGGGGGGGTGTTGTCCCGGGAGCGCGGAGTTTTTGGGAGCGCTGCAAACCTCCGCGGGACGGTGGAGCGGACCCCGGGCAGGCAGCCGCGGGGCGTGGGGGGGGGGGGGGGGCGGCACAGGCTGCCCCCGTCCCGGTCCCCTCCTCTCCCCATCACCTTGCAGGTGGCTGCGGGGCAGCGAAGGCTCCGCTGGGAGCCAGCGTGTCACCGGCGTTTTCCGTGGCAGAGGGAAACACGCGTGTGCCGCAGCCTCTCCTGCGGCCGTGGGCCTGCGGCGTGGAAACACACGCTCAGGCTCACGCACGCAGGTAAAGAGGAGGCAGCAGTTCAGGGGCAGAATGACTCAGGAAAGCTCCGCTCTGCTAATTTGCTATAGGGCGCTCCGAGAGGTTCATTAAAAAGGCTCTTGTCAGCTCCCTAACGATCCGAGAGCTTTTTAATTATATTTTATATTCCCCTACCCGTCTCCTAACTTCAAACACATGGTAAAAAGGATTTGCTGTTTTGTTTCAGGTAAAACCTAATAATTAAAATTCAGACCCCGTCCCATGCATCTGCTTCGCCTTTGCCAAATGAATTGAAGGGAGAGAGAAAAGCGATTTCATTGAGATCACAGATGGGGTGCAGGTTTTTGGAAGAAATTTGAGAAACACCATTGTCCAGAATCAAAACTCTATGTCTCGCCCCACAAAGGGGGCTGCTTTAAGCCCCTCAACTTCTATGGGGCTTGTTTTTTAAACTTTAAGTGTTCCGCACAATAAGCTGCCACCAAAATGTCACAACCACTCTGATTCCAAGTGTGTCTCGCTGCAAAGGGTGCAGAAAAATGAAGGGAGCAAAGGGAAGGAGTGTAATTAAAAACCTTCGAGCTCCTCATGCCTGCTGGGGCCACGGCGGCCCGTTCGGGCCGGGGGCGGCCGGGGAAGTGCCCCCACCCGTGACAGTGGGACCGGCACCCCGAGGTGCGGGGCAGGTCCCCTCCTGCGGGGCTCCCGCATCGGCCCCGCTCAGCCCATCGGAGCGCTTCCATATTTTGGAAGGAGGCTAAATTGTCTCATTAGCCCAAAGCAGAAGATTAAGCCTTTTATTTTTATTCATGATCATGACAGCCCCAGTCGGATTTGCCGGAGGATTCCCCCCCTCCATGTTTGTTGCCCTAGGAGCTCAGGAGCTTAACAATCCTGCCGGAATGCGATAGATAAATACAACCTATATCGTTAAAGAGACATATCGAGAGTGTTTGCGGAGGGGCGGGAGAAGAGAACCGCTTTGATAGCATCGTCAAAAACCACACGCACTGAGCGGGAAAAAAAAAAAAAAAAAATCATTCTTGTATTCTTTTTACAGTTATCATACGCCATTTAATGGGGCCCTTATGCAAACACAGACTTCTCTTAAGTTCGTGATGGACCATCCGCAACCTACCACGGCAGCCTCCAGCCCCGTCCCCGTGCCGCGCCGCTTGCCATCAGCCCTGCGGGACCGGGCAGCGCTGGGGCAACGCCAGGGCTTTCGGGGCCATGTGGTTTGGGGTTTTCTTTTTTTTTTTTTTTTTTTTTTTTGGCAATGCCCGATTTCTTCGTGCGCGGCCCCTCGCAGCCCCCTCTCCGCCCACGCCCGTGGGGCAGGGCACACGCCGCCCCGCCGGCCCCACTCTCCCCAAAAGCACGGCAACGAGGGGCCTCTTTCCAGCCCGAGTATCCCCCCTCGCCCCTTCCGATCCTTCTTTTATTCATTTTCACTATTTTGGGGGGCGGTGCCGGACGGGCACTCTCCGCCGCGGCCGTGCGGGAAAAGCCGGGCCGGCGTGCGGGGCCGGCTCCGCGCAGCCAGGGCGGCCGCGGAGGATCCGCGATGAGGGAGCGGGGGGGGGGGGGGGAGGAGAAGGGAGACCCGGGGGCACGGTGCTCGGTTTCCCTCCTGCCGGCCCCGCGGCTGGCCGGTCGCTGCTCGGCCGCCGCCGGCGCTCCGGTGCCCGGTGGGGATTTTTCCGTCGACGGCTTCTCCCCACCCCGGGAGGAGCCGGGGAAGGCGGGGGGGTGGCGTCTGCTGGGAGCGGACGGCTCCCTGAGGGCACGGCACCCGCTCGGGCGTGGGGGGCTTTTTCTCTCCCCAGGCCGCCATTTTGACGGGGGAGCCCGCCGGCCCCGAGGTGCGAAGGCGCGGTTTGCCACCACGCCTCCGGCTCCTGGCCTGCCGCTGCGGCTCGATGCCGGCCTGTGCCGGGAGGGTGCCGGGGGTGTCCCGCTCCCCACGGGGCAAATCCCTCGGGAGGAGCGGGCAGGGCAGGCGGGGAGAGGGCCCCGGCCGCGGGACACCGGGCGGGCGGTTTCCGCGGCCGCCATTTCCTCAGAGCCGCGGGCGCTTCGCCCGCAGAGACCCCGGCGCGGGCCCGTCCCTGAGGGAGCAAACTCCGCCTGAGCGGCCGGCCGGTGGAGCGAGGGGGCCGGCAGCCGGTAAGCGGGGCCGGTTCCCTTCCCCGCGCCCCTCACGCACAGGCGGGCGTCGGCGGAGCCCGGCTCCCTGCCGCCTTCCCGCCTCCCTGCCCCCGGGGGAGCTGCCCGCTGCCGTCGAGCCCTGAGCGGGAGCCCCTCCTGGCGCCCGCCGGCGGCGGGAAGGCCTCCTCCGCCCGTGAGCCCTCCTCGCCTGCGGACACACCGCCGGCCCCCGTGGCTGACAGAGAAGCCGGCGGCTCTTCTGGCGCTCTTTTCGGGGCATCTCTCTGCTGGCCCAAAAGGGGTCCTGGGAGCCAAGAGGGCCCCCGCGGGGCAGAAAGGCTGAGGTGGCCTTCGGCTGCCTCAGGGGCGGCCCGCCGTCCGCTGATCCTCGGCTGCGGCCTGCGCTGGCGCTTCCAGGTAACGCCCTTAGAGCGGCCGGGAAACGGGGTGTCAGCCCCCCAAAACTGGGAGGTGAACGTCCTGGCTTGGTTCCGAAGCACTCGCTGGGTTGTGAGGCTGTGGGAGAGGTGGCGGTGAAGGCGCCATGGCAGGTGGCGAGGGATTGCTGGGCACGGCTGTAGCTCCGCCAACGGCGAGCGGAGCTTGAGAGAGGGACGGCAGTGCAGGTGGTTTCTGCGGGTTAGGAACTACGGGAAAGGTGGCGTTTGAAACGGGTTAAATCCGTGGGAGGAGGATGGCCAGCGTTCGGGTACCAGTTATGCTCTCCCGTTAAGCACGTGATGCTACCTGACGGTTACTCCAAAAGGTTGAATTTATGGGACATGGAACAATATTACCACCACAGGGGGGGAAAAGGTGAACTTGAAGAAGCCTCGCAAATTTTTTTTCCATTATCTTCGTTTGGGTGAAGAACTGTTGTGCTGCTTCCGTCCAACGCTGGAGGTTTTCATTACTTCAGACAGGACGAACTGGTTGCCAAGAAATCCTCCATCAAGAGGAGGACTCCATCTTTTTTGGTGATTAGCGCAGCAGTAAACTTTTTTCCCTGGAAGTAGCATGATTAGAATTTATCATTCATTTTGAGACTAGTATTGCAGTGGGTGTATGTCTAAGTATATTTTTCTCATGTAATTCCAAGTCTGGATAATAGTTTCTTTTGAGAACAGAGCCTCCTTTTTCATTGTTGATAATATTTTTCCCCTGTAAAGTCATTTATTTCCTCTTTAGTTGGGAGGAAGCAACGTTTTTCTGCAGTGTGTAAGCAAAGATGGATACTGTTACGTTGTACAGAGTATGTAAAGTCTTCAGCCTTATTCTGTGCTTGAAAATCATATGAACGTTACCTACTTTATTAATAATTATTAGTCCCATTTCTGGTGGCATATAAATAAGCTGAAAATTTTTTCTGTTTGAGATAAGTGGATTGGCTGTAATTAAATATATCTGCGATTATGGTAACGGAAAGATTTTTTTAAAAATCCACATTACACTTTGAGGGCAACCAATTCCACTTTCTCTTGGAAGATAATTCCTTGCTATAAGATTCTCATAAGCAAGTAATACTAAAAAAATCTTAATTTTTATAAAGTTTTTAAATTAATGGTAATACTATTTCTTGGAAGAAAGAATCCATTATAACCTGGAATTTTAAATCAAAGATCAAGCCTAAGTTAATATTTCTGTAACAACACTTTAACAGCTTTTTTGACAGTAAAATTTCCCTTGTGCTTCTTTCATATTACTCTGCTTCTGCTGCTCTTCATTTATGAGCTTGATCCTTATCCTGCTGTGACCAGCCTCTTTTCACCAACCCAGTAGTGCATAACTGCCATAAAGTTAGTTTAATTGGTCTCCTAAGGATTCAGTCTGCTTATGGGAAATTATTTTACTACAGGATGGTATAAATGGTGACTCTTAATACTATTGCCTCTTTCAGCACAGAGAGCATGATTTGCGTGTGGTGCGATCGGTTGTGCTGTGCCGTTTCTTAAGAACTGTAGGAGCTGAGTACATCTTGCAGGGTTTTTTTTTTGTTTTTTTTTTTTTTTGACCACAGTGAATCTTAAAGCAGGCATCAAGCAGCCACTAGATTATGGAATCCAGTGGTGTTAATCTAACTTTTTGTTGCTTAATTATTTCTGCTATTGGCAGCATTTTTGTTTCAATAAAAAGTAGTTATCAGATCACCACTTTGATTCATTTTGGGAAAACTATGATAATTTCACAAGGAAATGGTTTGATTCCAGAAGTAAGACTATGATGGCAGCTGGATAAATGCTAATAAAACTAGGAGGGTGTTTGTAAAGCAAAATTAAGAATTCTTGAGGGGTTACCTGGTTATAATGTGTATTCTCTTGAATCTGGCATTTTTTGATTGATAAGAAATACTGTTCATGCATAGTGATTGCGTGATGACAAGGCGCCAAATATGATAGTAAGCATTATCTGAAGGACAAAATACACTTGAAAACATCTAAAATACAGGGAATGATGAAAGAATGCCGTAGCTGCCAAAATATAATCGTCAAAGGAGTAAACTGCACATTTGCCTTGAAATTGCTTATAAAATGAAAGGAATGCTTTATATCTACTAAGACTTCCCAGTTGAGAGTACTTCAATGCTTTTAATACATGTGCATAAACCCACTTTTCATATGACTAGGGAGATTGTTCAATCCATTTTAACTTTTATACCAAACTTTACAAGGAATTGTAATCTTGAAAGCCTCGGTTCTTTTTTTTTTTTTTTTTTTTTTTTTTTGATATTTTAAAGGATACACCAACAGTCACACAATGTCTTATTCACCTTCGTCTAAACCCTGAAAAAGTGGAAGTATTTTTCAGCAACAGAGTGTTCTCTGCAATTCACTGAGAACACCTTGGATTTTTTTAATTAGATCCACAACATAATTTATTAAGTTCCTCTGTAGATGTGGGTTTATAATTGTCATTCAAAAAAATCCTTCTCAGTTGCCACCACATTTTGGACATGCTTGCTTTTATTCACACAACGGAAGTCCTAATTAATCAGGGCATATAAAACAGGCAAATAGACCTAGCAAAAATGAAAAACGTTTCTACATACACATTAAAATAATTTTTGACCTGCTAAAATGGCTGAAACAGAATGGGAGATTTCAAGTGACAACAAATTAACCATATCAGTAAATTTAGAAAAGGCGAGATCATGAATAGGATGCTGTAGTTCCATAGTATAAAATACCTATGAATTATAGTAACTCATGCTAATGGGGACTGTGACAATAGGTTAAATAAAGCATAGAGACAAATAAAATGATAAAAAACACATTTTGAGGTAAATGTAAACAAACTCATATTCACTGTTTTACTAAAAAAAAAAAAAAAAAAAAAAAGATAAATCACCAGAGTAGCATTTATCTTTAAGAAGAAAACTGCATAAAGAGGAAGATAATAAAGAGAAATTAAGCCACAGGTTAAAGACTAAGACTGTAATGAAAACTATTTGAAGACACTGTCTTAGACCTTCAGAGTACACATCTTACTTAAAAAGACTCCAGAAGGCCCACCAGAAGTAGCTGAGCCAGCACATTAAAGGGTGCAATTGAAAGAGACTCGGACGAGGAGAACAGAAAGAACATATATGACTGTGGAAAGTTAACTTTTGGAAGACACAAAACCAGAACTAAACAACTGACAGACCTTGAGGAACAATTACCAAAGGTGTAAAAGATCATTAAAAATATCAGAAACAGGAAGCCTCCCAGAAAGATAATTGGACTCATATATTTTCAAGGTATAAAAGGAGTACTTAATGAAAGTAGGGCAACTGCAGGTAAACTAAGCTAGTCATTTGCACTGATGTTTACTACAGTGGAAACATCTGTTCTTGAGAAAAAAAAGGGAGTATTACTCAGAGACTGATAGCTGGAAGCAGTAAGCAACAGTTTTCACAGTGAGAAAGGATACCAGCGATGTCCCCAAGGATCTGTGTGGGAACCTCTGTTATTCAAGGTACTTGTACATTATCTGGA
Organism: Astur gentilis; assembly: GCF_929443795.1. Taxonomy (NCBI): domain Eukaryota; kingdom Metazoa; phylum Chordata; class Aves; order Accipitriformes; family Accipitridae; genus Astur; species Astur gentilis. The sequence continues at coordinate 8,157,327 of NC_064887.1, read as the reverse complement.
AATCAGTAGTGAGGTGATGATATTAGTGAATGACACAAACCCATTCAAGATGACTGGATTGAAAGTGAATAGGAATGAACTGTGGAAGACTGTCGTAACATGGAGTTCGAAAAATAGTAAATGAAACTCATTGGTAGTAAGTACAAAATAATGATCATGTTAACCAGTAGTTTTGTAAGCACAGGAACTAATGAAGCCTACTTCTATATAACCAGCAGTTGAGTGACATTTTAATTTAATTATATTAAGGCTGCAGTGTGACTTCAGTCTTTATTACGCATAAAAGAATCCACAGAGGAAAGCCCTGATGAAGGAGCGAATTCTCAGGTATGTAATGAGACATTAAATCCCATTGAAACTTTTTTGCTGCAGGTAGGGTACTCGGGCTGCTCTCTCAGGTTTGTAGCGACTAGTAAGAGTTAGATCTGGAGTGAGCCTTGCCCTCACTGCACACACTCAAGGTATCTTCTGTCTGGATTCCTATTTCTTGAATTCTGGGCTACCGACTTTCGCAAAACTTACGAAAGCTTCAGACAGCAAAACCCTTGTACCATTTGTTTAATTTGCTTGAAATTAAAAAATGAATGTAAAATGTAAATGTAATAACAAGGCATTCAAAAAATATTTCGAGGACCACGATTGATACAATCCCACATGAATCAGCACTGCTGTCAGAGGGAGCAGCCCTGCCTTCCTCTCCCTCTCATCATCAGTTGCTCACCCTCTGCATGCTCCACCTTCTTCTTTTTGTCAGTGCTGGTGTACATACGGCCACTCAGCAAGCTGGATCAGTCTGAAAACTACTTCAGGAAGAAAATGGTTAGTTTTTAACTAGGTTAGTTTGCCTGATCCCAGTGCAAGATGGGGGCAGAGGTGGCTCTTCTGGCAGCAGCGCAGATTTATACCAGATTGAGTATAAAGCTGCCTGGATCCTGAGGCGTTTAGTGCTAAATTTGGTATTCCTCCATCTCTGTCTTCTGTGATGAAATGGTTTCAGGTAGTGAACAATGGTTTATGCTGTGTACAATATATAGTAATTTTTGCTTTCTTTCATAACCTGTACAGAAAAAAAATATAATTAAGACTACTGCTGTTGCCTTTTCTTTTATACAAGTAGAATAAGAAAATCTAAGTAGAGTGCAGAATCAACATTCAGTCTCTCCTCCTAGGTCATCTGTCTGAAAAGACCAGTGACTGCAACGAACAGTCACTGGATAGCTCATCCCTGGCAAGCACCCATCTGCTAGCCTGAAGCCTGCTGCTCCTGCTTGCACCTTCTCTCTCAATGAGCTTAAAGAGTTCTGTATTTTGGCAAACAGCTTTGACAGCAGACAGAGCATGCATATTAAAAGTAGCCTGTACTGTGATGGTGTTGAAGTAGTCTTCTGAAACGTCTGACATAGGGGCTTATTTCTCCTCAGGCCCATAGACTCACAATATGGGAAAACTTCAGGGTAAAGTAAAATTCACTGAAAACTGTAGGGGAGACTCAGGAGAAGGCCACCATCACCATTTTGAAATAAAAATCTATCCTGTGCTTCGTCAGATGTTGGAAGAAAGGACTTGGTGCTTACCTTGACGTCTGGTCTCAGTGCTGTGAAGCCTGAGTGGAGGGAGCTGCCCTGGGCCAGCAGAGTGGGAAGCGTTAGCTCCGGCGAGGAACGGCATACACGAGACATCTCCATCTTCAGCCACCGCTCTGAGCAGTTTCTGGTCTGCCTGGTAGTGACTCTTCACATGTGGGGTTTTTGCTTTGCTTTGTTTGGAGACCTACTTGTGTATTTTTTGCTTGTTGCGGACCCCATTTTAAGGCACCTAAATCTTCCTGTGCATTGTTTAGGGAGTCTGGATGTGAGCCTTGGATAATGAAGTGCTTCTGTCCTTCTGTGAATCTGGGTCATGGCAATTTTGGTTTTCCCCACATACGGAAGAGTGAAATCATATAACTTTTTAGTAGAAATATTACTGTAATTGAAAATTTATTTTAAGTTTCTAATGTCACTGAATAGGTACAGTTTACGAAAGCCAAAGTCCTTTTCCGCCACGTTAAAAAGAATAAACAAAACCCCCAGCATAGCTCCATTAGAAACACCCTCAGCACTCTCACTAAATTTAAGAGTGCGTATGCAGACAATGCAGAGCAAACACTTGTGTTCTGCATATTCTCTAATAATGATTTCAAACACCAATGTCGATAGGCGGGAAGTTTCTTCAAAAGCCAGAGCGCGCCCCACCTTCACCGTAATGCTCTGAAGGCCAATAATGAAAGCCGACACGTCGTACAGGATTCCATTCACTAACAGTAATTCCTTAAGACTTAAAACTAATGCATAAATCACGTTAATGATAAGCCATTAACGCGAAGAACCTGAAGATAAAAAGGTAGAATCAGGGATATGCTCTGTAGCAACAGTGTTACAGTTTTAGGGTAATACTGAATTACAAAATTAGTCTGTAGACTGACTAGAGGATTAACCAAGCCAGCAGAGCATATGAAGTGAATACCATGGTTTAGGAGAGCAGAAAATGATGGCATAGAATATTAATGTTTCTACACAGGGACTGGTTTGCATTGAGGGTGTAATTCAGAAAGGTGACTCTAGATGGTTGCTTCTTGAAATCAGGCCCAAAGTATTTAAGGACCAAAACCATAAATGTTTTATTTAAAGAGTGATACACTTGTTTACGCTGTGGCAGAATGATCCCTGTGTACTGATCTTGATATCTTCATATCAGAGGGCAGTAATGCCACCACTTTGAACACTTCCAGTTAATTATCACCAGAACATTTTGGTAATGACAGTGTATTTTGCAATATGAGTAAAGGGAGGGAAAAAAATAATAAAGGAGGTTAGGAAAAAAAAAAAAAAAGGCCAAACAAACCCTGGGAGCACTGACTTCAACAAATTCAACAAATATTCAAGCCACATTTAATAACTTTATGAAACTAGTATCAAAGTAAAGAATATATAGTCAAAATACAGAAATAAAGTTGAGTGAGAGAAAACAGCCTGATGAGATCAAACAAAAGTTAAACAGAACAGATTAATATAAACAAGTTAGCTGAAAGGTCGCTTTGCTTTGTGTAGCAGTATTTCAGCAATTCCTTTCCTCAATAGCCAGCTTAGAAGGAAGAGCTAATCTGAAAAAAAAAAAGATATGCATCACTTTAAAATCCTGCTGTATGTGTTACTGTGATTGTTTGTAGAAACAGCATCACCCCAATTTGCAACCTATGTTAATTTCTTATTTAATAAACATAGTGGATTTTTTTTTTGGTAAGAAAACAAAAGTTCAGAATGAAGTGTCTGCATTCAGCTTTCCATTACACATACATTTATCTTTCTATTGGCTACGAACGCTTTTATTTGTGAACTGCAAATGATCAGAATTTGCTTACACTTCCAAACCTTTTGGTTGTCATAGATACTTCACTTCTAAAAGTGTCTGATGTAGCACTCACTAATTACAGAATTACAAAAGGTAGAATAAGGCTTTCCCCGCTCAGAAATTTGCATTTTTGGTAAAGGTAACAATATATCAGCTTCACTAACACCCTAATGATAGGCATACATTTAATTTTATATCACCATCCTTCCTAAGAAAAAAGAAAGACTAAAAGATGTGTGCAGTTGGTTTTTGCTTAGTATAAAATTTTTAAATCAGAACTCATTTTGCTACGATAAACACTATGAATTGCATATAAACATATGTGGAAAACAATGTGCCAGGCTTTAAAAAAAAAAAAAAAAAGTTTGATTAGCAGATGACGATTCTGTAGTGCTATTGTGCACTATCCTGTAAGCCCAGAGATTAAAAAAAAAAAAAGGCAAAAAAAAAAAAAAAATTAACCAAACCAGTTTTGATCCAGGTTTGGCATGAAGCGTATGTTATGGTCTTAGACTCAGTATGCTCATTCCGTGGTTAAGAAATTTAAAGTACCAGATTTTTCCACGTCAGATAGCAGGTAGCTGGTGCATACATTTCAGACAAGAGAACTAGGATTTCTTTAATTTGAGACGGGATCAGTAATCTATTGTTAAAATGTCCAAAGTGTGCAATAATAAGGCAGATTTCTTATTACACCACCTCTTAAGATACGCATTGTTTGATGAAACAAACAAGGTGCTTTAAAACAGTAGAGTAACAGGATACAAACAAGTGCCAGAATGAAGGAAAACTGCTAAAACGGGAACTGCCCTTTCTTTCACAATGAGAAATAAAGAACTTTTGTATCTGGTATTTGAAAGGTTTTTAACAGCTGATATTCAATATCAGCTGATTCCTGAAGTGTTGGCAAGATACCAGGTTTCTGGTACTGGCCATTTCTAATGTTATTTAAATATTCACATCATGCAATAAGCAGTTTCACACACTGCAATGTAATGGAAAATACTTCCTAAACTGAATCAGAACCGAGACCCAAAGCAGAACCAGTAAATAAATATCTCGCATATATGTCAAACTATATTCTTCAAACAAAACCTTACATCTTATCAAAGAAGTCAGAAAGTACTAACAAAAATTATATGCTTTCTACTATAATACTGTTAAATTTCCATGGCTGAGAATGTCCCGTTAATTTTTTTCTGCCTTTTTAAATTAGTTGACAAAGTAGAAATTCAAACACAGAAATAAAATGCATATATATGAGAGCACTGGCTCAGCGAGATATCAAATATACAGCATTCTAGTGTCAAAAGTACAGGCAGAAATGTCCAAGATTTCTTGGTGGAAAAGGGGCATTTGAGGAGTAAAAATTCTACTTAACAATCACTCACATTTTAACAGTGCATTAATTATAACAAAAGCTGGATGATAAGTGAGCAACAGAGTCATAAATGTTCAGTGTTCATAGCAGAATTTTATCCTCTGCTCATTTTAATGAGGTTGGAAACATATACTCATGTATGTGAAACTAAGTAGCTATGTTTTTTCAATTTTTCAGGATTCTTGCAAGAGGCAAAGTTGTGACACTGAATTGAGCTGGATGATAGTACAAGGTGGTGTTGATAGAAGTCTTCCTTTCGATGCTGTGCCTCTGGCTTGTCAAAGGATGATTAGTCCTACAATCTTGTTTGATCTATTCTTTTGCCTCTAGGAAAAGGGTTTCTTGAGGATACAGTTTTACCTCCAGTAATGATTTATTTGGATCCAGCTGGGTCACCTGTAAAGATAAGAACAAGACGGTATGTGTAAGTAGACTTTTTTGAATTGTTTATCTTCATAGGGCAGATTTTCACTGGTGAGATTTTTGAGTCCCTCTATCAGTGATAACTGAAGTTGTGAGTATGGATTCCCAGGATGCAGATTAAGAAATACATATTCTATTCTGTGTGTTATTATTGTTTTGTAATAACAATAAACAGAATCCACAACATTAATTCCAAGAAAGTCTGGTTTTCTACCATATACCAATGCGTGAATATATCTGTTTCTGTCAAAGTTAAGATCTTTTGGAAGGATTACTAGAACATGAATTAAGATGAAAAATAAAACTGTAGTCCTAGATAAGTATAATAAAATTTCAATCAAACCGATGGTGCAAGCAGCATAAGCCAAGCCAACGTGATCTCTCCATTCAAAAGGGAAACTCAGTCTGCCTTTCTCTTCCTACTCCCTTTCTTGCTGCAAGTCACATGGTGAATGAAGCACCTAACTTTCACTCACTGTGATGCTTATCAGCCACCTCAAGGAACCTAGGCTGAGAGAAAACTGTCCACTTTTATTTGTTTGGTTATTTTTCTGTTATTTAACTGGTGAACACACAAGTCCAGTCAACACTAAATCCAGTACAAAGGAAGTAGCAAAAGCACTAAGCAGTAAGTAGAAGGGGGAAGCAGGGCCCCCCTCTTCCTTTCTTTGGGAGTGAGATGCTAATTCAGCTCACCATACTGTGAAACTGCATCTCAACCCAACTACTGAAGCATATACTTACTATGTATGTGTGTATATATATAGATGCATTATAAGTAGTATGTGACTGTATATCCTTTAGGTAGACACTTAACACGTGTAGATTTGTATTATAGGATTGTTCCCTGGAATCCTGACTCCTCATTGGATTTGTAAAGGTATTTAGGCAATCACTTGTGCAGGTGGGCATACAGAATTCCAGTGAGAGTTAAATGCCAGGCAATTTGGAAAATAATGATACAGGCACTATCTGCACCACTATTGCCAGAATTCTTCAGAATTTGGATCTTCTCACCGAACCCTGCAAGCTGCTCAACATCCTGACTAACCCATTACTGACTTTCACTTAAGGCACATAAGCAACTCTCAGTTTATAGTCGAAAAGAAACTTCTGTGTTGAGGATTCTGTTAGAAGCTAGACTGCTGACTATAGGAGAAATCTCTTCCATGAAAACGAGATTTAATTGTAAATATTACATGATATAATTATTTATATAGACAAAATAATGACAAGGCTCCTAGTGTCTTTCAGACGTTCAGGTTTACATGCCAATGCTGTGACATCCTTCAGAAGACTACTGCAAAGCTTCATATAGAAAGATGAACATTATTTCTTTTAATCTTATCATTTTCTGAAATATTTCACTTCCATTTTTAAACTTGCTTTCCCTGGTAATTCTATTTTAGTTTGTTTTGCTGTGTGAGCACGCTAGTTATCAGAAGTTTGCTTGTGAATAATAGATTATTAGTCTTATGCTATAGGTATAAATGCAAATGCATAGCAATAAACATTTTTTCCAAAGTTAAATTAGTTTTACCTACGATCATATCATGCCACTGCTTTCTAAAGCTATTTTTTGAAAACATACCAAAAGCATACCAAATACTATGAATAAGAAACACTAATGTATTTTTCTTAAAAGCATAATTTACTAATCCTGTTACCAATTAACAAAAACAGTATTGCTCCTCTTTCTCTCCCCCCTGCAACTAAATCAGACAAACCTAAAATATATTTGTATTTCTATTGTTTTATCGGATAATTACAGAAAATTCATTATTTAAACAAATATTAAAAGCTTATCACTTCCTAAGTCCATTGAAATCAATGTAATTTCACCTGACTGCAACAGAATTTAAAAAAACCCAACAGAATAATAATAAAAAAACCCAAAACCAAACAGATGCATTATTTTGATTCCCAAAACACGAACATATTTTCTTAAACTTCATGTACCATGGTGAGCTATTGCTAAATGTCTGAAGAGAAAAATAATTTATAAAAACCAGACTCAATTTTAGATTCCTATTATCTACAGTCCAATTATGCATTCCTGCACAGATGCTGCTTAAATTATTGAAAGGTTATTATCTTAGAAAGCAAACCTGTTATGTAAAAAACAGCCAAAGTAGTGCATTTAAGTTTGTGATTACAGAAGTAAGCTAATTAAGTATCTTGTTGCATTTTTTAATGTTTTGGTATTCTGCTACAGTCCATTATTGCGCATAGGCACAGAAAGCGAGGTAAATAGGGGTCTCTGCAATTCACAGCATATGAAGTATTGTGCACCTGAGGGAAGCAATTTTCCTTCTTTTCAGTTCAAGCCAGTTGCTAATTAGACCCCTCTATTTTCAAATCCTGCAACCTTTTTTTTTGCAAGAAAAGCTAGAAAAGACAGAACAAGTCTCTTCTATGTTTGGAAAAACAAAAATCTGGAAAGCAAGCCTAGGCAATGAACACAATTTTCCAGACTGTAACCACATGGAAACCTATTACTCACTTGAGTGTAATTCAAGATACATATCCTAGTCTAAGGTTTGCAAACTTCAAGTACCTTAAATAATAACAACGCCTGATGTCCCCCAATGTCTTCATACTTAGAAGGTTAGCTAAAAGCATTGTGGAGTACCTGCAGCAAAAGGACGGTGCAGCTTTTCACCATAATTTCAGTGTGCTGCTTAATTCACTGAGGGACAGCAGAGTTTGCAAATGTTTACACCATTACCCAATTAACTAACAATATGGCTCCTACATCTGTCAACAAACAAAGCTGTTGTTGCTTTGTTTTAGCTCCTTGGCATTTTCTGTTCATATGGGTCGCCATTGTACTTAATTATCACACCATAACCCTTCTGCAGCTTCTACTTTGTTATTTGTGGTTTGTAAATATGTTGTTTACTACGACGAATAGAACCCTTATTAGTGAACACGCCTCCTACCAAAAGAAATGGTTTCTCTTGTAAATATATGAAATATAAGACCTAAGATGCTTTGTAACTTACAGTGTTTTAAAACAGAGTTAAAAACTAAAGAATGATATGTAATAGAGATCAAAGGACCCTGGAAAAGCTGTAGCCTGCAAAGGTGTGTCCACCAAAATAATTTCACTTAAATTTACGTGGATTATTTCATAATGCAAAGTATAAAATACCTTCATATTTAAATCTGTGTTCCTTGTTTCATTACCATTAGGATAAATTCTGGAGTCCACTTCAGTGCTGACAATCCTTTGCTCTGATGTTGTTCATGCTGCTCTTTTCAAAACAGCCCTGCACCTTATATTGAAGTTACATTGTCCCAAACCCCTATACCTTTATTATTTAAAGACTTCTTCTTATGCAGGAAATCATTTAAGCGTGTGTTTATATACTGAATCTGATTTGATCCTGTTGAACTCAATGAGATTACATAGGTACCCATGTGGTGAAATCAACACTCTCTTGATTAAGGTTGTGAAATGCACCGAGTTAAGCATTTGGCATTTGTTAAAAGGCCTAAATAAATGCTAAAAGCATAGTGTTTCTCTATATTTTCAAGTTCTACAATAACTGACTTTCTACCAGTCATATGCATGCATTCTAAAAGTCCACTCACACGTCACATGGTGATACCAGCTGATGAGGTGAACACATTTTAAAAATATTTTTTCTGGTTTTGCTAAGGTAAGTACTTTATATTATAATGAAATGTAAACTAAAACCCCTTAAAAAGAGACTCTAAGTTGTTTGAAGTTTATATAGTGAGGAGGGTGGCAGAGGAAGGATGTTCAATGTTCAGATGCTAAGAGAGTATAACTCAAGTGACAGCAAAATTACTAATATTCAAGCTCACAGAATTCTGTAGAATATCGTGCACGTGCATCCAGGGCTGTCCCAGAGCCAAAGCAGATAGTGCCCTGGGAGTTTTCATCTTCAGGCAAATGACTTTCTATGCAGACTTGAACACTCCCCTCTCTTCAGGGAAGACTCCTTCTAGCAACGTGACCAGAGGGTGGTAACGGGACCTTATTTCTATTGGTGTTAGATCTTGCCGTTGAGCTGCAAAATGTTTTGGTTTCACTGAAATAGGTTTAAGTTGGTAAAACAATACTTTTCTTCCAACTGTGGATACAATTTTACAGGACCTTATGCTTTGGTGCACTGGAGCTAAGACTTCATCTTTTAAAGAGCTGTGTTATATAACCAATGTTGGTTTGGTGCATAGGAAATTTATTACTTTAATAGGTATTTGTTTAAATGAATTCTGTGGTAATTATTTCAACTAAGCGCTAGGTAGTTGGTTTGAAGTACTTCTGTGGCTCTTTGAAGTTTGAATGATTTAAGTCTGCACAAAACCGAAAGATAGTACTTACATTTCTCCTGTAAGAATGTAGTAGCTACTTACGCTTTATTCTGAATAAATTTCTTGGGTTTTTAAATAACCCAATAACAAAAATTAATACTAGTTTAAACAACATTTTAATACATTTTTATAGCAAAGTCTTTTAACTTCTAGAATAATTTTTGTATTATTTCTGTCTTCACCTTTGCTGACCTATCTGTTCTATTACACATTCATATCCTAAACAGCTGTACTTTTACAATTTCAAAGGTGTGGTTCCTTACCCTCCCTAACTCTGCAGGGAAAAGATAAATACCAAAAAAATGGCTTAATGCCCAGGAAGGTAATTTAAAAATAAAGAATCAAATACACAATTATTATGACACTTACACAAGCAGTAAATATCACACCCTTCACCTTTCTCTACACCCTAGGACAGGGATCTGATTCCTGAGTAGCACAGCCTCTATACCACTTACACACGCATGAGTACATTTAATGAATCTAACGGACAAAGAGTTCTTTTACTCTCTTTCCTAATCCTCCTAAAGTATAAATGCAATAGAAATTACTTAAAGGCACACCTGGTAAAGTACCAGATCTGTTTAAAAACCTGGATTTTCAGAATGACACACAAATAAATACAGTGAATCCGTTCTACCTACTGAAATATCTGTGGGTTATACAGATAATATGCTCAGCGTGAGCAAAACAGAAGTAGGGTTACTTTATAGAAATATATGCAATTAGATCTGGTTTAGTTGAATAAACTTGGAGATAATTTACATCTGAATTGAAGAAAGCCGTCACAAATAAGGAAAAATATGTCAAAGACTTCTACTCTCATTCTAAGTACAAAGCTTTAATCCAGATATGTCACACTCTTACTATCTTATTTCTCTGAGGATTTTTCTCAAACCAGTATTTTAGATTAAGCATATTTTAAAAAAATACATTCACTAAGCAAAGTAACAGATGTTGATAAAACAAAAAATTGTGATGTTATATCCTCTACTTTGAGCATGCTTTCCATTCTTTCCTAGAAAAGCCGTACAGCTGTCTGAGATACCTGAGATGCTGCCAGTCTTTACATAGTGTAAATTTTCGTTGACTTAACGTAATTCATATCAGAAAAGAATTTGCTGCATAGATTCCAATCAGTGAAGGCTTATAAACCTGACTTGCATTACTCGACTTTTTAGACAGTAAATTGAGATAGCAACTGTGTTTTCCTCTGTTTTTTAAAATACTAAGCATAATGGCAGGCACTGTAAATAATAAGGATAAACCCAAACCCAGTGTTGCTATATTTGTATACCGAGGCCTGGACTATCTGGTGCTTTTTAAAAGTTCAGCATTATGAATTCATGATTCTACATGAAAAATTTTTCTGATTGGGAAAAACATGTTTGTAGAACAAAGCTTAAAAACCCACAAACACTAATCATCAATCCATTGGACTGGACAACTTCAGATTTTGAGGGAAGAGGAAGGTGCTGTAAAGCTCTCCTCAGATATTCTGCTTTCCTCCCTTCCTTCTTTCTGGTTTGAAATCTTTGATCTATTTAGGAATTCTTTGTGTGGTTTCTTGGAAAAAGAGAAGCCAACAGAATACCCTGGAATGGGTCTTTTCCTGACAAAGGACTTGCAGGGAGAAGAGCTCCATCACCTGCTCCTTCACACTATTTACTTTCAGTTTTCTTGCTGAGTAGAGAAAAGGTTCAAGTAGTGGCATTTACACGTGAGAGCATTTGTATGTTAAACACCCTTTCTGCTGTGCCAAGGAGCAAAACAGTCCGTTAGTTGTGGGCACTGCTGCCACTGTGCTTATATTGAACTAACAATTATTCATGTATTTAATTATTTAAAAATGTGCTAGCTAGAGAGAAGAAAGATCATGTCCTCAGAAATACTACACCTTTCACTGTGGATACTGATGAAGACCTGACAGGAGGCAAACAGTCACATCTTCTACAAGTTTGAAAACATCTAAATACATTTAGTGCTCCAAATGAACTGCAAGAACTTTGCTTTGCATACGTCCCAAAGGGGAATGGATGTGAACACAGTCGCTCACAGGAGAATGACCCAGGATTGGATTCATGTGCGCTTAATTATAACTGCATGGAAAACCAATCCAAAAGGATTTTTATCGCAAGTTCAAAGGATTAAGATGTTCAGATACCACAATGATATCTACAGTATAACATTGTGATTGGTAGATAGGTAAAGAGAATAAAAAGTGCGCCTAAGACTGCTTTGGTGATTTAGTCTGATGTATTACTTATGCAATTACCAAAACAGCAGGAGATCATTAAATTTTCTGGTAGCCAGATGCAGCATTCTTAGTATCATACTATTACAAAGGCTCTTGATTGATATTTTATCATTACATTTTCTTCCTACAAGGGGAAAAAAAGCCCACAAAATTGACATTAAGCCTGAATTCTGGGGAAAAAGTACAAAATATCTCAGGCCCAGTTTATGCTGGATAATGCTATATGCAACAGCAAAGCTCTGTGGCTTAACTAAGGCATCTTCCTGTGAACAATAACGTGTTTCCCCTGAAATAAATGTTTTGTAAAATGGGGCAGTGCTGAATAAAAGAACACTTTTGGTCAGAGGGATGTGCTTGGGTGGAATATATTAATCACATGGTTGGCATTAGTCATTGGGTTAACTAATGAGGATGACTCAACTGAGAGTTCACATACCGCATTGAGTATTCAGTGTTTGTGGTGAATGCTTGTTTACTTTAGTGAGTCTTGAGTAAAATAGCTCATCTGAAATGCACACCTATTTCCTGAAATTGGTTGCACACTCCCCGTATTCAAATAGAGTTGTTGTAAGAGCTCAGAAACTATATTGACCTATAGAAAGTAATTCTATTTCTTTTTAGAATAAGCTTACATCTATGAGATGAGGAAGACATTCCTTCCATCTCCTTTCAGTGACTTGATACATGAATGGCTTCAGTCTTTCTCTTTGGATAGCACAGTTCCTTATGCAAAGACACCAGGTCTAAAAAGACAGATCAAGTCTGCCTGTCTTGGAAGAAAACATTATCAAAAATACTTCTGTAATACTTACAGAATTTTTGACTGCCTATATGGAAATTATATTTCCACAAAAGTAAACATAAGCAAAATCTACTCAATATTCTCTAAAGTACTGCCACTGACTTCAGCAGGGCAAGAATATCACTTACTCCCTTTGTAGGTGCTGACTGAAAGACTGCGACACTATTCTTTCTGAGCAACAAGCTTTGTTAAAAGCAGTAAAACACAGAGGGGTTGCAAATGCTTCAGCGTTCTGGCTGCAATGACGTGTGGTCCATTCCTCTTGCACTCAAGGTTAATCTGTCCAATTGTTCTACTCTTACAAGTCATCAGGAAGAACGATCAGAAATCATGCTTTTAAACGAGGCATGGGAATATGCTAGTCTGGTATGGCCAATTTGCTTAGGCAACTTCTCAGTGTCTTAACTAAACTAAACATAACTGCTTGAATAAATAGAGTAACAACATATCCTGAAAAGACAAGACAGACAAGGGCAGATAGTATTGACTTAAGGACAGTTCTAAACGACAAGAGGAGGCACGTCTACCTTTGTAGGTGGCTGTGGCCTTGTGTAAACTACATCAGAGCTGATAAACACATGCCACCATCAGATCTCTATTGACCTGAAAAATTTTAAATTATGTGAATTAAAACAGGTTAGTACTATTTTGTGCAGTAGGAAATATAAATATCGGTAATTGAAATGACTGGAAAAATTACATCGATTACATGTTAAATTTTCCCTGAACTTATGTTGTCAAATTTTTGAACATATCAGAAGATTATTTCATTCACCTGAAATCATCCTTTGCCGTAAGACAGATATTCAAGCTACTTTCCTGATTTCTGTGAAGTTACTAAAAGTGCTGTTGGGAATAACCATGACACTGCATGAATCCTTTCTCATAGTAACATCTTTCTTCCATCCTTCTATCAAGATGATGATTAGGGGGAAAGAATGTTAAAAGCCAGAGATGGTCCTGAACATATAACTATTTCATGAACTATTTAAAGACTTTAAACACCACCTAATGAGTTTAAAAGTAGGTTATTTGAAGGAAGTTGTTTGCGCTGGGTGAAATGCAGAATAGTCCTTACAAAGAATGGCTTCTAGAACTGATACACAAAATTGCCAAACCACCTGGCATAGCAATATAGGGGTCATGCTCTAACATCACCTTTTGGAGAACATCAGAGGATAGCTACCTGCTCACATGACTATGTGTACCGAGTGCTGCAGCTAAACTTACTGTCCTGTGGCGTTATTTCCACCACTGTGGGCATCAAAGAGGATTACTCCTGCCAGAGCAGAGGAATGGATGATCACATTTAGGTTTGGAGGAATATCTTACTCTATACTCCCATATAATATTAAGAATTGGCTGGCCCTAAATTTACTGAAATCCTGATCATACCTAATTTAAACTGACATGCAATTTGAGTTAAATTTATTTTCTGCCCTTTCGAGGGAGACAGATTTTTTGTTTCTGTTTATTTAAACTGCTGTTGAAATTGGTTAATTAAAAGGATTTAAAAAATCTTAATACTCTAAACAGAGCAAACTGGTTCTGAATTATTAAGCAACATTTTAGATGCATTTAAATAACCTTAAGTGACTTAACTGCCACCTGATCCTAAGCTGTGGCTCAGGAAAATAAAATGTGAAATACTGTAGAAGTCTTGGCTTACCAGGGCTTCCAGATACAGTAAATAAAGAGCTTAAGTCTCTAATACCATGTCTGCAAAAGGCATACTCTCAAATACATAACTAATGCTCCACCTTAAGGAGAAATGAGCAGAAGAAATTGTAGGTTGCAATTTTGATTTTTCAGAAGAAATTAATAAATTCAGTCTTTCAAAAACAGTCTTTCAAAAGAGAAAGCATGCCAGGACCTCCCTTTCTGAGAGATACCATAAAACATTCACTAACGTATCATTAATCCTAGTAGGGTGGCTGAAGCCCAGTTTGGGTAAATGTGTTCTGCATGTTCGTCCTACAGTTTCAGCTAGACTTGGTACACTTCAGCTTCTTGCCTGAAGCGTGGTGAAATGTCCACTCCATAAGACGTTAAAGAGTTTTAGGAAGACTTCTGCAGATCTCCACCACAGAAGGAAGTGAGGAACTGATCTTCCAGGAAGTCTCCAGGGTACTGGGAAAAGGTGTGTCTTGCAGCTGGCAGATCCAGAGGACTCTCGAAATTGGCGTATGGGAAGGCTTTTAAGAGAAAGGGACTTAGCAGAAATGCTTAAAAGAGGGTTGACTGAGCACGCTAATATGCTTAGGGTAAGCTCTTTTTGTTATAGTTAAATGCATTTTGAAGATTAAAGAGATTCTTGGAAAAAAGGGAACTATAATTCTAAAATCAGCACATACATTTAAATAGCGCACACATTTGCTTCCATAAAGCCTTTGCAGACGCATTTAGGAATAACTCAAAGAACTCATAATACAGCTTTTCACTCCGAAAGATGCGCTTGCCAAATGTTTTCAAAGTTGGAGGTACAAGTTACCTGCTGACCCAGGTTCACCCATGTGATATGCACTTGTCAGTACAGTATGCAGTGCTGCCTTGGTTAAGGTTCTGAGATAGGAGGTGGTTAATATCTAATTTCAGCGCTAGTAGAAAGAACAACACAGTTGGTGACAAAGACCCAATAACAAGTGACTGCATGTGCTTAACTGCTTTGGAATGTCACTGCTGCTTTAAAATCTACAAGTAGTGTCTGGAAAAGGTTAATCTGTGTATTTACTCATGTGTAGAAGTTTGTATTTACAGTAGGGTTATGATACCAACTTTAAGTTAGCCAAGGATATCTGTGTAAGCAACTGGAACATAGAACTAAGAACTAATGAATTTTTATTTACCAAAGAAGTAAAAATATCTCAACAACACTGTATCAGGACTGATAGCTTTGAAAAGCGGGTAAAAATGCTCTAACAAGTTTACCACAAGAAAATGCTGATTTGATTGAAGATAACCCCCTTGTTTCGATAAAACAGAAACATTTTGCGGAGTTTATATGTTATTGTAATACAGATAAGGATAGAAGAAAAAATAGTAACTTGAGAGGACATGTTTTCATCTTATTGCAGCAAAAACTCCAGCAAAGTAATTGATACTTTCAAACGTATTTTTTCAAAAATGTTATGTATAGTTTAAATACAAACATACACTTTAAATGCTATTGTTTTCTGGAGCACAAGCATTCCAAGTGCTCTGTTCTTGTTGCACAGATTTGAATGGAAGTTTGTGATACGTATCATATAGCAGAAGGGTCTTGGCAACTTACAGTGTATCTTTAAGAGACTACATACCATGAAGCCTAAGGCAATGAATAATACTGTTACTGTACTTCCAAGGCATTCATCAATGACTTTTTTTTTTTTTTTTAAATCTGTCTATGGAGTGCACACTTCCAACTTTCCAAACCTGGGGAACTTGCAGATGTCATTTATAGTTCTCAGTGGTTAGCAAACCCCTGGGGATTATATTTTGTCTGTTGTAGCTGTGATGGTCACAATGGCAACCGGATTCATACACGGCCACTGAGTCAATCGGCATGAATCATTTATGTGACTCCTCATACATGGCATTATTAGGTTGGAATCATAGAAAAAAGATGACAGGGTCTTTGCTTCCCACATGACAGACTAACAGCTCTGTATCCTGCCATTAAATTCTCCTTTCTTGGCCTCAGTGTTTTCTCCCTGACAGTTCCACAAATATGTTGAAAATACCAGCCTGTTCTAATTTAGTGGTCTTTTTTCTTTTCTACTCCTTTTAAATTTTTTTCTTATGTGAGTCATCTGATCAATTTTTGAGTTTGTTACAGAGGACTAAAATTAATAATGATGATAATGTGGTTATGTACAGAAACAGCCAGTCTAAAGTACAAAACAAATGTAAAAAGTTAGAGTAATATACTTGTAGTTTTTTTTATATTAAATATGCACTGAGATATAAATATGTTACAGGTAGGGAGGTATGACTTGCAAAATATTTAAAAGACACAAAACCATTGTTTAGACTGTAAAAGATTGGTTTTCTTCTGTCAAGTAAACAGAACAATCAGTAATTCTGGAAACATAGGTGACTCTTGTAGCCTTTGGTTCCACTGGAAATGATATTACATGCTTAAGGAGTGAAGTTAATTAGTGATTAATGACATTCCTTAAATGCTGCTTTTCAGTCTGATTGATTAGGATTCTCAATGTAAGACAAGGTGGAAGAGAAGCTGTAAGCACCACAGTCCTGTTCACAGAGTTATGCCAAAAATTGTCAGAAATTGCATCCACTCTCAAGGTTGTAAGCTTGCTAAGGACATTATTTTCTTCCCCTTTGGAGTATTTATGCCACTTTAAATAACTAACAAGACAACAAAGCACGAGGTACCTGTTACGAAACAGTACTGCAAACATACCAATCAGAGCCTTATTCCTAGTGAACTTCCTCTGGGGGCAGCGATGAGAAACAAAATGGAAAAGCAACCCAAGTTACTGAGCTCCTTTGATGAAAAATGGCTTAACCAGTCACCTGGAGGTGCCCCCAGCAAACAAAACCCCGACTGATCCAGAGCTGCCCCCACTCGTTGCAGTACTGAGGCAGCACGGCCAAAAAGCTGCTGAACTTCACCCACTATTGCTTGGCTCTGTACTGTCATCTCTGTAGTGCCTGTTACCTTCGCCTTTTATGCTGGGCCCCAGGTAATTGCTGCACAGTTGGACCCACTGACATTTATTTACGTTTGCTGTAACAATGGCTAAACAAAAAATGAAAGTTAATTTGTAATAGAGCAGCAAACATATAGGTATATTTTCAAAGAAACTTAGTAACCAGCACATAAATATCTGTTGATAAATCAACAGAATTTAATTGGCTTTTGTAAGCAGTAAGCAGTATTGATTTTGAAAATCGGTCACAGCAGGTACATCATTAGAATTTCAAGGTAGGAGATATAAATGATTAGTTACTGGTATTATGTAACAGGTGGATGAATAATTTATTAGAATGTACTGATTAGCTTATAACTGTATACTATCTGACACTGAGCCTTCCTTGCTCATAACATAAAAATGCATCAAAATGGCAAAACCAGAAAAATCAGAAGTACCAGCCTGTAACAGACCTAAACAGTGTACTAATGTCGATGCGGCTTCCTTCAAAACAGGACATGAGCAATGCTGGCTCAGCATATTAATGCAGTTTTCATTGAATATGGTCCACAACTTGTTTTTTTCAGAAGCGGAGGATTTTTTACAATGTCACTGGAAACAGATTTCACAACACAGTTTTGTACGCGACATACGATAGCATTGGTAGGTTAGTACCTGTCTTGCTTACAACCACAGAGCTTGGCAGCACTCTAACACATTCAGGCATATCTTTTACCTTCTATGTTATAACATACTGGTCGTCTAACATACAGGAGCGAGAAGTGGTGGTATTTATTCTGGAAAGGTACATTTACTCACATCTCTCCGTGGAAAGGTGCCCAGCAGCTTGTACTCCTCCCAAGGATATCCCTTGGAAGCTACAAAATCAAAGACAACCTGCAGCTTGCTGCTGGCCAGGAAACGTCGCTCAAAAAATTCTCCGCTGGGCGTCCGAATACGCAGTTTACTGACGGACTCGGTGCTCTCCTCTTTTGGTTCAGGAGGCAAAGATTGCTCAAG
This sequence comes from Astur gentilis, assembly GCF_929443795.1. Lineage (NCBI taxonomy): Eukaryota > Metazoa > Chordata > Aves > Accipitriformes > Accipitridae > Astur > Astur gentilis. The sequence goes on along the minus strand of NC_064887.1, from coordinate 8,139,076 downwards.
AGAGAGCCTGATAGCCTGAGGAAGGAAAAATAACCATTTAGGTTGCAATGCTAGCAACAGAAGAGAAGGACAGAAAGCTTTTCTTTTTATTTCTTCTAGAACTTCAAGATGTGCCACAGTGCTCCAGAGCCATAGCTGTGCTTTATATCTCAATGACAACATCATTTTTATTCATTCCTTAATAACAGCCCACCAGACAACTAATTAAAATAAATCCTTCTTTATAACACATATTATTAGGTCTACAGTTAATGCACGATGGGGATAAGCAATTTAATCATTTGGCAGAAAGCCTTGGAAAAAATTTGAATGAGAGACTAATTGTCAAGTGGCCAATTGCTTCCTTAAAGGGTATAAATTAAAAGGCAGTAAAAGTATTTATTTAAATGCACTTATCAAATTGCCTTCCTCTTGCACAGAGTAATTGACCATTTGCAGCAAAGACAAGACCCTTAGTGGCAGTTCAGAGTAAAAAGAAATATATGCAGGAGATTTACTATAAACAAAATAAAACACTGTTAAAAGACATAATTAAAAATACCATGAAGGTACATTAGATACATAGAGTACATATGAAAGTAGGAATGGTCAAAGAAGAAAACCGAGAACAGAAAAGGGAGCTTTAAGATTTGAAGTGAGCAATTATTATTTCCAGGAAGATGATTCCAAGCACAGGTGTGCACATTTTCTGCAACAACTTGCATGAAATCAGCCCCCAAATTGCAATGACATTACACGTCTGAAAATGTCTATGATTGCCTTCCTGCTAACATCGTGTATACTGCTGACGTCAAGATTTTAAGGGCAGGAGCCGAGTCTGTGTTCTCTGTCCTCTGCCTCTGGGAGCTACTATAACATTCATACTTGATCAGAAGTATTTTTTTAAAAATTGATGCCTTATATTAGATTGCTGAACGAGGTGGGCTTGATTTTTGAGGGTACTGAGCGCTGTGGGTACTCATGGACTGGCACTGGCATCTGTTAAAAATTAGATCATACTTAGAAAGCAGCCGTGTTATAGTATCACCTCGCTTAAGGCAGCAGTTAATGAGAATGTCAATGAATGGAAGAAGTAGCATGACCACACTGCCTCCCCCAAAACACGTCTATAAGACAATTTTCCAAACTGAGGCGGCAGTTTACCCAGATTTTCAAGTAACTTTCAAGATACACAGTTGCTATTTGTGCCTTTGAAAGCCTCCCCAAGGTCAACAGAAACTGATGGAGGATGATTACATTAAAGAGAAAGGACTGGGCAGAAGCAAGATTACAAAGGCTTTTAAATAGTCTACTTCTTACACACGAGCCTCTGAGTAAATTATATCTCAGTATAAATATTTATACATAGAACTTGAGTTCATTTTTGCTCATCTACTATGAGATTATATTTTAAATAGATTCTATTTTAATTTTCTCTCTCTCCATTCTCAACCACCTGCTTACTATCTTTCTGTTTTGACATTTCCCCACACAGTATAACAACAGATGCTACATTATTTACTGAACCCAATCAATTATATTATAGAAAAATAAACAACAGTAGCTCATTAGAGCTCTTTTCTTTGTGCAAAGAGTGCGTCGCTCCCCAAAGTAACTAGGCTCCAAGGCTTCAACATAAAATGGCAATTTACAATGGATATTCTGTACCAGCAAACCAAGTCAGAAAACAATGATGTGATGGATCACACTAATAACTCTTGGACCTGAACAAGCAATTTCAGTTTGTTGATAAAAAGATGTTCAGTATGTGAATAGCTCAATAGTCAGATTTTAAATATACGAACTGAACATAAAGCCACTTCTGTAAGTAAACACTGTTGCAGAACAATTCAGTATAAGTAATCTGTATACTTGAAAATGGGGAGCGTTAGTAAACATTATTGTTAAAATCCCTTTTGTTCTACTAAGCAAACAGATCCTATTATTTTCATTACTGCACTCTACATTAGAACAGGGAAGCCCAGGCATATTTTGATAACATGGACCAGTCTTGTAGCCCTTGCGTAAGAAAACGATTTCCAAAAGGCCAAGGTATCAGAAAAGGTTCAGGAGCAGATAAAATAAAGCAGAATTAATTATTGTTTCTATGCATGCAAAATTACTTCAAAAAAGAGAACAACATCTTTCTTGAATCTGAGTGTGAGCTGATTGCTCAACAGTCTGTTATTGCTACAGTACTGATTTATGTTCAATTGCTATTAACCTCCCAGAACTGCCATCTTACAATTATTCTTGACACAATTCTCTCAGTCCAGTTTTGTGCATTGCTCCTTCAGTTGTGTTTTAGCTTCCATTCTTGACTTATGTTAACAACAGGAACTAAGTAAGTCATCAGGTACCGTAGGATAAGAAAGAAGAAGTGGACTGCATCTTTCCCAAACCATTGAATACTACTGTTTGGGCTGAATTTAGTATTTACAACACAGTACTGTTTAAAAGGTTCTTGAATGCTTAAATGGTTCACATTTTTTAATGCGATTATCTTGGTCAAAAAATATATATGCAAATGCATTGCTCATATGGTTTGTTTATTGGATTCATCTCAGGGAATAATAAATGAGTTCATAGCCAACTTTTCTGCAGTTGTATAATGCAATTTTTTCATACATCAGCGAAGTACACAAGACTGAAACGTCTAGTATTCATTTAAGTGACGTGTAGAGGGGGAATAAGCAAGGCTGTGATTTATCAGGATTCCATGAGTTCGAAGGACTTAAGCTAAGTGGAGAATTAAATGAGAATATAATTCCAAATTTCAAATCTCCATAATCCATGAGAGTCAAAGCTCAGAAGTTATATTAAGTCCACCAAAAATATTGGAACTCTGATATTTCATATATAAATAAATATTTCTAATATTTATATTTTATTTATATTTAATATAATATTGGAAACATACTCAGGAAATATATGTATTTGATAGGGATGCTGATATAGCTTTGTATTCATTAGCAACCTGCTCACAGAATCTTATATGCCTAGAATTCAAAGGATGACCCCCAATCGACTGTGACGTCGGCCTTTTTACCATATTTTGTATTTGCCAGGAGATTAAAAAGAGGAAGTCACTAATATAAGTAAATTCGTCTACATTATGCTGTATGTAAATACGTACACAGACACACAGCTAGGACAGCAGCTAGCCTAGATCCTGAAATAGGCTGCCCAAGCTGTCTCTGACAGGTACCGGGACCCTCACGATCTACAAAATTGAGAGAATCTACAAAATAACAGAGTTTGAGGAACAGTACTCTTCACAGCACATGGTTTCTATTTTCTAGAGATGCAAAATGTTCATTTAAACACAATTTTCATTCTCAGGAAGGTTCTGTAGAAGACTGTTTAGAAATTAAAAAATGTATCATAAATCCATTTTTCTACATTTTGGATTTTTTTTTCCTTAAAATTTTTTTAAAAGTGTTTTGTCTCCCAAATTAAATTTGGCCACTTGTTTGATCAGAATCATACTAGTCTTTGTGCTACTTCCTGGAAGAAATGAAAGGGCTCCATGGTATTATATTTTTAAAAGGAATGCCTGCAGAAACAAGATTAGAGGTTCCCAAAGATTCCACCATTTATGGAGCTCATTTCATGGATCTCTTGTTAGCAGGCCTATCTAATATCTGGCTGTAACTCGGACCCAGATGATGTAATTGTGACCCAGATGATAGAACAGAAAAGCTATTAAACAGTGGATGAAAACAATTTAGCTGCACTATGTTTTATATATATGGTAAGAAATAAATTAAAAAAAAAAAAAAAAAAAAAAAAAAAAAAGGATGTTCACATTAAAAGTATACTTTGAATTACAGTTGGAATATGTGTTGAATGAAAGTTGCAATGTCCATAAGCTTCATGAATCCAAAAAGTTGTCAGAAAAGGTAAAACATCCCACCTCACGTTCTTCCTCCTGTTCTTTCCGAATTTGTTCCAAGCGAAACTGCTCTGCCATTTCTCTCTCTTGTGCTTCCCTCTAATAAACACAAACAGCAATCACACATTTATCACCTTGCTTTCCACAGCTGTGTTTAATGATGTGCATTAGCTCTATAAAAAGCAAAGAAACTTCCCAACTTTTCTGTAGAAATCAATAAAAGAAATAGGATCTTTATTAAGTGGTCTTTTCCTGTCATTCCTTTCCCAACTTCTGTTATTAAGTGGGGCCAGGACTGCTTTAGCAAAAAGATGTAGTCAAGTCTACTCCTAGTGACTGTGTCTAGTGCCATTTTATAACCACTGAGGGCAACAACGGCTCCTACAGCAACCGCCTCATCTTAAGAGCAGAACTGAAGGCGGGCTGTCCTCTGCACCACAGAGATTTCACCAACTGTGGAGAGATTCCCGTCCCGACATCGCTTCGCCCTGCACATACCTTCGCCCTGTCAGCCTCCAGTGATATGCGGTACGCTTCGTCCTGCTCTCTTTTCACATTTTCTCTGGCTTCACGTTCATCCTAAAGAAAAAAAAAAAGAAAAGAAAAGAAAACAAAAAATATCAGCAAACAGTGGATCAATAGGATATGTATCTTTACGTTCACCAGCGCTCTTTAACCCCAGTGACTTCAAAATATTGGATTGCCTTACTCATCTAACCACTGCTAGGGGAAATGAGTTCAGAAATGCCTCAAGGGCGACCTTGCCTTTAAAAATTATGACTTACCTAAAGCTACGTTTCAATTGCCACATAACGGATGGGCACATCCAAGTCCTGGCCTGAAGGCTGGACCTGGCACCAAGGCTCTTTGCCCTGCCATCTTTATCGCAGCCTCCTCCCACCCCAGCCACGTGGGGAGGGGGTCACTGGAGGGGTACGTGTGGGTAGGCCTGGGGAGGATTTCACTCCTGCAGCCGACCATTTGGACGGTCTTGTAATAGGGAAGGACAGACTGTGGTTTAGAGGATGAGGCTGGATGTTAACTTGCTCTCCGCTCAGACTGACAGCGAGTAACACCTTGTCCTGCGAGGGAAGGCCCGCTCCCAGGTCCTTCCTTGGTAAAAAAGCCCTCAGCAGGATCCATCCAGGGCCATGACTATTAAACGTCATCCAGAGGCCTCAGTTCACAGTGCTGAATATTATACACAGATAGGAAAGTAGCAAGTCCTGCTCTCAAGCGTCTCAAATGGACGGATGCAGGCAGACAAGAAACATGAGGTTAGCATGCCAACTTCAAGCCAGCACACCTAGCCAAGTATTTTATTAATGATCACAGCACAAAGAAATGAAGGTTTACTAAAAGTACACGAATGACAAAGCGAGGCATCATCCACACGGTGGAGGATCAAGAAGTGGATATCCCTGAAAGCTGGAATAACTGCACGGGGGTGATGTCTGATAAAGCAAAGTGTACAATCAATAGCTTCATACTCTGCCTCTGGAGCCAGAGACAGCATCTGCTCCCCTGTGCTTACTCCTCTTACATCTTATAATCCTCCCAGAGCCCTGCAGAGGCTGCACTGGTCCCTACAAAAATCAATAAGATTTAGCTGTGAGACTGCTGGTGGGCTCAGCACGGCCACCTGTAGTTACCAGTAACACAGCACTTGCACTGGGGTAATCTGTCCCCTGTGTTTCATAGAAATTAAAGTCTGCTACCTACTACTTCTTGAAGAATTACGTTCATTTTCCCATTCATCTGCAAGGTTTATTCCACATAAAGCCATCATTTTGCAAAGCGCTCAATTTTCTCCCCAAAACTTCACTGTTTGGCAAAAACTCGATTCTGAATGGAAGGAGCACACGTTAACTGCTATTATCGTGTCATGCAAACGTGCCAAGACAGTCCTCAAACAAAACTCTAACATATTAGTGGTTAAAAAGCTCTACAGTAGCATGCGACCACAAGAGGAAAGGACAAATTGCAGGAAAAAGTATACAACCTCCAGTTGGAAAGTAACAAGATCTTTTTAGAGGAAACTCTTCTTCCTTATAGAAACAGGACCCGAGATTATTCTACAATCAGTGTGTCCTAAATTTCATTCACAGAAGATAGAGAAACCATCACTTTGTCCAGCAGAGCTAAGACATGAATAGAAGTAATTCTTGCAAAATGTAAAAAGGACAATAACCAGCGAATAACCCATTCTCCTTCCTGGCTTTCCTGGACCTTGACAAGCTTTATGTGCTATGCTCATGGAATACTTTCAAAAATTAACTCAAACCTGATAGCAGAAACTACCCTACATTAATATACCATTTCTGAGAAGAGGGGGTGTTGAAATAATTAAACGGCTCCAATTTTTATGTTATCTGAAAATGAGGAAAGGTTCTTGAATACACAGGGGTTTTCCCAACTCTTCTCATACATGGAATGTAACTGTAAAGAAAAAAGTTTTGTACTATCTACACTAAGACTTTCCATAAGCATACCATAAATTTATCTTAGAATGGTGAGAACCAAAACGGTCTTCCCAAATTAGCTTACTAAAGGAAGATGACTTCAGGTAATCTGCGAGAGGACAAGCATTTAAAAAATATTAAGAATTATTTCACAGAGAACCTATTTAACTTTCAAGTTTTGCAACTTCATCTGTCACACCTAACTTCACACACTAACTGAATTTCAAAGGTCACACAAGTCCAGTAATGCCCAAAAGAAAACTGAAAGATCAGGTGCAACTATTGCAACTACAGGCTCTTCCCTGCATCAAAGATTGCTAGCAATTAATATATAGTTACTTCAGTTTACAAAAAAAACTTGCAAACACCAAAACAAAACCCACACAACAAAAAAACCCCCACCCCACAAACCAAAAAAGCCACAAAAAAATCCCAACTCAAACCAAAACCAACCCTCAAAAAGTAAAAAGTAAAAAGTAATAAAAATTGTTAAAACTCACTTTAAAATATATACTAATCAGAGTTATAAGAAATTGAGTACTGGCTTTTATTTTACATTTTACAAACTGTCTAGAAAACTCCAGGAAGTTATTAGAAGTTACTTGTGATGAGCACAGGATTCATTCACCTCCAGAGCGCTTCACTGAAGAATTTTTGAAATAGGTTTAAGTTATAGAATCTGAATGATAACTGCAAAAAATACTGATGCTATAGATTCTACAACTTGAATCTAAAGATGAATTCCAGGCATTTAAAAAAAAATAAATTATTTCCTCCCTATTCATTGCAGTTATCATCATCCTAAAAGTGGATTATGAAAAAGATGTCAGGAATGTGAAGAATTACTATGCATGACTGCCTGGTCCTCACAGAAATATGTGAGCCACATCTAAAAGTAAATGAGCGTGCCACTGAGCTTTACACCACATTGAAACAATACTGTTCTTACTGAAACAGACCTTAAAAACAAATCTGGAATCCAGATTTCTTTAGGTAAGAAGCAGATGTAATCCTATGAAATGTCTCTTTGTAACTACTTCTGTGTTTTGTTAATATTGGTCACACTCAAGAGGAACCACCTCCTCTACAGAGATTATGGCAAAATTGTAATATTCTCTGGTTCGGAGTTACACCTTAGACAAATTTTAAACATTAGATAAAGCAGCTCTCCTTTTTGTAATGCAGTTTGTTATTTTAGTCATCTCTTCCTCTAGAGAAACCACGCAAAGTATGAGGATGACTCAAGTCCACCAGAAAGCAACAAAAGAAAATTCATAATGGTGACAGCAAAAGCGGAAGAAAATATTTTGCAGAGAATCTTTCACTGCACTAGCAAAGAACACATGAAGAAAAATAGAATAGTCATACCACTAATAATTAATTAAAAAAAATGTTGTCTTATCCATCAAGAAAACTTGAGGTAGCTGACAACTTTCCTGTTAAACCCTACATAAATTGCAGCATCTACTGAACATCGATAAATTTATCTCCACAATACTTTTGCAATGAAGGCAAAATTGCCATCTTCCTTTTTCAAGAAACCAAGGTTTGAACAGACAACGGTTTATTCCAGGTCACTTAAAAAGTCTTCATCAGAAATGAGGGTTACACGGCATTTGTGAATTCCACAGCAGCAACTGAAGGCTGGTGTGAATGTAAACCATCCCCATCCCAGGGGTTTTGGGCATGAGACGAAGAGATAACTCTCCTTTGCTCCTTAAAGGGAAAAAGTCACAGATCTCTGCTTTCCCATTTTGGCAATACAACAATAGGAGGGACATTCATTCAGTGGAAAGTTGATACTTCAAAAAAAATTGCGTTTATCCACAGAATATATTCCTCAGTTATGAATTTTCTTTGCTATCATGCAAATTACAGATGCAAAGTCATAACAAAAATAGTAAACACTTATATTCACGAGAGAGTTACAATGGACCAGATAAAATGTTCTCTTAAGTAATACCCAGAGCTACAAGACTAAGAAAAACTTACAGATAAGGTTAAGAAGAAATTTAGGATAACTCTTTCCAATAATTACTCCCCAAGCCATTTCTTGAAGTTACCCCTGAAGCACCTAACAGCAAGCATTTTCTGATGCAGGATGATGGAAAAGAGGGATTCCTGATCACATTTAGGACATCAATGCCCCCTTTTCCTGCAGATTCTACAGGGAAAAATATACACAATACATTTGGCTTTTTGGATGGGATATTTTGCTGGAAAATTCAGCATTGGCCCTTCTGGCCTTTTTAAATTTATTGTTGTTGTTTCTGAAGGTAGGCTTTAATGATTTAAACCCAGGAATCAGCTTTACACCTGATTTGTCTCAGGGAGTTGTATTATACTTTATTCCCCATTGTCCTTTGGGTTAAGTTTTACTGTGAGGTAAAACTAGACGAGACAGAACTTGAGAAGATAACCATGAGCAGAAGGCATTTCTCAGAGCATCAGTGAGTAAATGGCTGTTGCAAGAAAGAAAAGAAAAAAAAAAAAAAAGAGTGTATTTACAAATGCTGAATGCTTATCTGAAAGACAGTTCATTTCACTGAACCACTCCTGAAATTAAAATCTACAAGTGCTTAAGGCTATTCATGGGAGCGTCAAAGAGAAACACCCCTTTGTCCAAACAAACCAGTGCAAGAAAAGCATTAATTTGACTCACTAAGATGACAGACTTGCACATTGTATAACTTAAACATACGTGATGGGGAATATATGGAGGGAAAAAGCGCACATGTATGAGGCATATGAGAACGATGAAGACGAGGCAAATGAACGTTTCTGGGGTGGCAAAACCACGGGTGGGGAGGCAGGATGGGGCAGGGCAATGGGGCAGAACAACACAGAACCGCCCCAGGATCCTGCCTGTCTATATCGAAGGCTGAAAGCCCAGTTCCAGATACTGATTTGGGGAATTATCTCAAGTGACAAGAAAAAAAACAAACCCGAAATCTTCAAGAAGCAGTCCTGCAGTGACTTTCCACAGGAAACGAGCCAGCCAGTCCTGCTACATCATCTACCCACCTGGGCTGTACAGCAGGGAAAGCTGCTCTTTATTAAGAGAAACTAAGCGAATATTCAGTGACAGGAGCCATCAACATGTATAGCTGAAAAGCCACCTGAACTAAAGATATTTTCATTTTATCTTTTTTATTTCCTCTGTCATTACCTTGCATTTTGTCAACGTTCAAAATGGGCTGTAAACTCCCAAAGGCGGCACTCGTACCTGCTGGTGTGTCAGCGCAGTGAAGTGCACAATGGGAAACCGATCGTTTGGGGTGCTATCATATTACAAATACAAAATTGGAAAATTTAATCAAATAAATTTTGATTACTGTAGTTTAATTAGTTATAACTAGTAATAATTAGTAAATGTGCTAATTGGATTTTTTTGAGGGGTTAAATCACAATCTTTGTTAGATGGCTGTCATCACCATAATGCTTTTGCGCTTTGGAATTTAATGAATTTCATGTATTTATTCTCATAACCTCCTGTTGTGCAAATACTATATACCATGATACACATGACAGTGTTAGATGGAACACAGATTATCAAAGGTATTCAGATGCCTAATTTCTACTGATTTTAATGTAAGCTTCAGTGCCTAAACAGAAATTACAGGGGTCTCCTGCACAGGGAGGGAATCTTGGGCCATCCTTTCACTGGAGGGCACAACTGCAGGTGAGGAGTGGAGAAAAGCAACCAGTCTGAAGGAGGAAAAGACGAACAGACCACAGATTAGGAGAAAATGCACTAGGACCGATCCTCTTTAGCTTCCTTTGTGGCTGTGAGATATACCTTTGGAAGAAGAAAGAGAAAAGGTATTGGAAGTTAAAACTGTTAAATTCTCACATTAAAAAAAAGAACGAAATCCCTTACATTTGACAGCAGCGAGGCAGAAGAGGAGGAAGACACGGTGACAGCAGACTTCTTACTGCAAAGTTATGAAAATAACACTTGGCCAGTAAAGCTCCATCTAACACAAGAGAGTGCTGGGATGGACACACAAGGATACTTTCACAAAGAGCTGTGGCAGGGAAAAGAAGATGAATTTATGTTGCTGCTTTGGAGTTTTTGTTTTCTTTTACTTTTTTTTTTTTTTTTTAAAACCCCCATCCAGATATTGGTCAGGAAGGACCTACATTTTCCTCACACTGTAGCAGTATCTAGGAAGAAGAGATGTCACCTAAGATCAGAAAGCAAAGATGGTGACTCTGCAGGTCTTCATCTTTCTACAGCTTCTCTTCAGTCAGAGTCTGTGTACAACAGTTTTTCCAGTTTAAAAATTCGTAAGTATCTCTCTCTTACCCTAAAGAAAACAGTGTCAGCAGACACAGTTTAAAGTGAATTGAAGGTTTTAATTGGTATTTGTTAAAATAAGAAGGTTTTAGAAGCAACTGTGGGTATTACAATTCCACCTTGAAGTCTAATCCGAGAGCAGGAGTGCTAGTGTTGCGTAACGACAAAAATAAACATGGTGAGAGACCTACTGTTACTTAAATGTGGACAAGTTGGACCAGCTGTGTAACAGTCAATGCTTCTACAGTAATAAATGTTGACAGCAAAAATAAAAAGAATGCATTACTGAGGCATCATCAAATGAGCCCTGTCATTACATGGAAACTCCACCCTGTATAAGCTTGTCAAAAAGTGTTACTGTAATCCTTTGAGAAGCCTCCTCCTCAGGCAATAGAGAAAAAATGTTCAGGATCGGCCCAGAACAGGTGTGTTGTGCTCTAATACCAGGATTTAATCACGTATCTCTTCACATTAATCTTACAAAGGAACTAACTCGTATCTATCTGAGCCCATCATACCGCACTGAGATGATTATTTAACTATCCAATTAAACTGAGCAAGCTAACAGGATGTTTAAAAACGGACATTCCAGGGCATACAATATTTTACAATTATTATTTGTTTTCCTAAGTCCAGTACCAGGCACTGACACTTAAGAGGAACTGATACTACATGCTCTTTTCAAAGTCACTTCCCGAAAAATCTCAGTTCACACCTTGATCAACAGTGGCAGAGGCCGGTTGTCCGTGCTCTGAGATAGCCTCTTTCACTTACAGAAGAAACTCCTTAATAGCATTTAGTCCCTCTTTGCAAAAAATCCCCAACCCCACTGCCTGAACAGCAGTTGAGATACCAACATTTGTAGTGTGGGCCAGAGGAGCAAACATGGTTGGAAAAGGAAAATATGTCCACTAGATATATGAAATCAGTAGCGTAGCCTCCAAGTAATTCTCCATACACGTCAGTACATGGCTGATCTTATTTTATTATTTGTGGCTTGTTACTGCGGCAATTTAAGTAGCAAACTTATAAAAACAGACAGCATGACAGCTAGACCACATATCTACAATGGCACGTTAACAGTGCAGGCCAAAAGAGGCAGGAGGTTTCCAAAATGTCGTCTGGTCAACACAGCCGACAGGCAGCAAGCGACAGGTCCAGTGGTTCACGACTGACCCAGAGGCCTTGGAGGGGCAGGGAAAAGAATGCGATGGCAGATTGAGCCTTCCTTTAAGAAAGCCTGGGAGAGAAAATGGGTGCCTAAATTACGCACCGCTGTACCTCAAGACAGGTACATTGGAGTACTATGAGTACACACGTGTATCTCAATGTTTTTAAGGTATTACTTTGGAAATTATGTAAGAAAAAGCTTAATCAAACACAATACACAAATCTATAAATTAAATCCAATTGCTGATTAAATGATGGTATTTTAGCACTTGACATTATAGAAATATGCCCCAAATTTGCCTAATTAAAATTTTATGAGGCTACACCATAGCTAACCATACTATTACCACCAGCTAATTAAGTTACTTGCTTTGCTCAGGTGAGCTAAATCTGTGACGCTGTTCTGAGCATCCTGCCTACACCATCAGTCGATGGTCAGTGACAGGGAGCTGACTGTAAAGTGATGCCCGAACAGCTACTACAGCCAACATCGCATCGAACACCTGTACCATTAGCTAGCAGTGGTAATAGTCATCCTGTACCGAAATAACCATCAGAGGGCACTGCAAAACATGCTGTGCTAAACACAGTTATGCAATAGCTGTGGTGGAAGCTTTCATGTGCATGCAAGTTAAAAATCCAAAGTGGAGCAGTTCAGCTGCATAAACTGACTCATTAATGATTTCATGCTGTTATTTCCAAGTGTTTCCAGTTCTATTTCTCTCTTACACACACTTCTGTTTACAGCAAAGCTATATAGGTGACTTCTCTTTTTAAAACACAGAAGAATTTTCTGCTTATCTTCTTGTGGTTTTATGATGACTTATTGTTGCTATTAAGAAAACAGTAACAGAAACTGGACTCTGCGTCCTGTTTGCTATTGTAATATTTGGGGAAAAAATTGCACCAACTACAATAAGATCTTAGAATAGAAAAGGTGTTGCTGTTTGAACACTTGAAGTTGTCAAGAACAAGACTTGTATGAGAAAGCTACATGTTATGTAGCAAACCACAAAAAGGCAATATTTTTTTTTCAGGCTAAAGCCCTCTACTGAGTACAGACTGCTTGTCAAATACTCCCTCGCTGGAATAGTAATTTCATAAAGCGAGGTTATTTTTTGTTTTTAAACTTCCTGCTTCAAAGGCAAAACTGTCTGAGATCACCTTTTTGGTGTGCTTGTAACAAGTGGAGCCAAGGCATAAATATCCTATTTGTGTATAGAACCCATAGTGTCTGGAAATCTGCCCCCAAAGTTTATGAAATTTTCCATCAGTTTTCTGAATGTCAAAGTATGTTAGAAAAAACTCCCGTTGGGGAAGAAATGTCACTGGTGCTCTCAGTGACAGAAGAGCAAAAGGAAATGTGAGAAAAGACTGCGGAAGACTTGGACAAAGGCAGATTTTAGAGCAATGTATAAAAATTAGTTTTCCATTCTCCCTACATAGGTAGAACACTTGGAGTAAGAAGTGAGGAGACACCCGTATCGCTGCCGTGGGGACGTGTTACTGGACCGTCACTGTTCTTGGCCATCCAGTGAAAGACTGACAGCAGCTCAGGACACAGAAGCCAGTTCCCGGTTCTGGAATCGTGGCCTCAAGGCTACCGAGTCCTCTCTTTCTTTAAGCTTTGTTTCCCTTACATCCAGATGTTTCTCAGTTGCAAACCCACTTGTTTTTATCATCTTAGGACAGGACTATCACTATCTTACCCGCCCCCACCTTCTTCTCTCCTAAATACTGATGTCCCCTGCTCTGGACAACTGTTTTGGTGGTCTCCTGTTCCTCCCTCTGTTCCAATCCTATCACTCCTACTTCTAGTTCCTTCTCCTGCCCCTTATCTGCTCTTATCTCTCTGCCTTTATATGCTTTTCTTTCCTTCTGTTTTCTTCCTTTCTATCAGCTTTCATAGTTTTCAGTTCTGAACCTTTCTTGGAACTCATCTGTGATGTGAATTTTACTGTCTTATTAAAGCATTACAAAAACCCCCCATACCTGACATATTCCTGTTAAAATGCAATAAAAAATTCAATTATATTGTGCCTTGGGTTTTTGTTGTAATCCTCATATTAAAATTTGTGTTCAGTATTAACAAAATTAAAGTCAATTTCTTTACCAATGAATTACAGGTAGCATAAATAAAGAAGAAAAGATGAACTACAGATATTGTGCAGATACCATGCCTTCATATTACTATAACCATAATCAGTAAATCTTGTATTAATGAGATGTAAGATTTAAATGTGAAGAATGTGTTTAGTGAATTATTGTCAATCAATGTCTATACAACAGGATAAGAATAATCTTGAATGGCAACACACCTATTATTATAAATTCCTAAGTACTTCATTACTTCAAAATGTCACTCTCAATTTATAGAGTAACAGATAAACATCTTTCAACTGTATACCTCACTGTGTCTACTTCTGTGTAATTGAAACACTGTTTTTGAAAAGTCTTGTCATCACTTATCCATTCTGTGTTGTTCTGAATGGTGACTCAGTACTGGCGTAGTTCTGGTTAAGGTTGCTTTTCAATCCCGTTTTAAACATATACATTTAAGATATATCAACCTATTTTTGTTTTCTACCTATAACTTGGAGCTGGTCATTGGGAAAAAAATCTGATTGTCATTTCCTTGTGTGAGCAAATTAAGCTCTATAATACCACTGTAAATTTAAACGGTTACTCATGACTAATATTCAGAAAAAGGAAACTGAAAATGGCAAGACCAATAAGAAGGAATTTTTTTGAGAGACCCAAATAAATAAAGGACACTTAATGTTTTTAATTTCTTATGATGGAGGAGAAACTAAAACACATCATACCCAACTTCATTGGCTAAAGAAACGTCTGGTTGATTTTGCATCCCCAGTGATTTGTGGAAGCCGGTAGGTATCTGCAGTAACTTTCAATGCTCACCTCATCCTTTATGTCTTCCTGCTGCTGGGCACTGAAGATCTCCATTGCAGCCATCAGCCTCATCATTAGCTCATCCACTGTTGTGTTACCTAGCAACAAAGATAGCTGAACTTCATATCATTAAAGTTATTAAACAAAAAAGAAGTAATTTTATAATTATCCATAAGAAATAGCCAGACTTAAAAAAAAAAAAAAAAAAAAAAAAAGAGAACATGCAAGTGTCTCAGCAGAATGCCTTTAGTTTGTCTTTATATTGAAAGTATGAAATTGTTTTTACAAACAAATGTTGATCATAGGCTAAAATTTTAGGTGGTTCAAATCTGAACAATTACTTTTGTGCTTACATGGAATAACTCTATTTTTTCTTTTAATCACCGACATTAAAGGAAAGTAATATATCTGGGGTTCCCTGACATGAAATTGATTTTACAGTTTTAGAATTCCCAGATGTAATCACAGAGAATGAAGCAATTGCTTAGTCAGGTAACAAAAGGTAGGATGTTGGCAACGGCATCCAAGTTGATGGGTTTAAAAACACAGGGAAAAATACAGAATACAGTGATCGAATGGATGTGTGTGCATGCATTTTTTTTCAGGCAGAACTATTAGTAAAATGTCAAATATTATAATATATTCTCTTCAGTGTATTTACTTCTGATAAAACTTGTGAAGCTAATAATAGCGGAAAAGTAAGTAATCTGTGTATATATATCAAGAAATACAGCACATGCATAGGAAAATAGATATCTCCTCACATTTTTCTACCAGTGTGCCTCCAGTCTTCGATAAGACTGAAAGATTAGTTTAAACTCCTACCAAGATGCACTCAGTCTTTGGTTTCTCTTCCTGAACTGAAAACAAGACTACCCATTAAAGCCACGTGTTGTAGTAGTTAAAAGGTCTTAGACCTTGAGAAATGGTCAAAAACTATAAACTCTTAACATCTG
This sequence comes from Astur gentilis, assembly GCF_929443795.1. Lineage (NCBI taxonomy): Eukaryota > Metazoa > Chordata > Aves > Accipitriformes > Accipitridae > Astur > Astur gentilis. The sequence continues at coordinate 8,123,404 of NC_064887.1, read as the reverse complement.
CCAGCCTAACCAGCCTTTGGACCCCAGCAGAACAATACCAACAAGAGCTAGATTTATATGGGTGATGGTGGTCAAAATTTTAAAAGGAGTAAACTAAGCAGAAGCCACAGTACCACTAAAGAAAACAAAACGGTCCCCATAGTTTCCAACCCCAGGAAAAAATAAAAATCAAAAGCAAACTTAGACAGTCTGCATTTCAATAAACGCCACAGGGACTTAAGTTTCTATATCGTTGTATCTCTTCTGTAAACATGCCTTCTCACCCAGCCCTGAAAGGCCCTCATTGTTCCCATTTCTAGCATTTGCTACCTTAGCAGAAAATGTTATCCCGCATGCTACAACACGCATGACTTCAGACACTACCATTCATTTGAGGGCATATTGCTAAGAGACACCAGTGTCCCAATTCATGGGAAAATAACAAGCACGGCACATTTGATTTTTGCTAAAGGATAAATTTAAGTAAGGCTGCAATAGATGATCACTTTAGTTCAAAAGATTGCAGAAAACCTGACAAAGCATTAAAACCTAACGAACACAATGAAATAATTTGGATTACTTTATAATATAAAGCTGCATTGTACTATGACTTTGAGTCAACAAGTTGCTAAAACAGTTCAGTAATTTAAGCCAGTAAGCACCACTGATGTCAGTGGGATAACAGAGGTGCTGAACTGTGCTGCAGAGTTATAAAACCAAGAAAATCTATTCATAAGATTATTTGTATGAAATAAGTTTTATAAGTGACAGAACTACCACGAATTAGTGTTGTGCTGTACCTTGCACTAAGGAGACAAAATCCATGCAAAATTAACAATTTTGTCTATAGGAAGGAGCACTGCAGATTCCTCAAGAAAATCCTTAATGCCATATACAGAAATGAATAGTAATGCTGTCTGCAAAAGGCAGTGTTTCCTGAGGCTGAATTTCCTCAGAAAAATAAGGAGATTAGAATAAAGATTGCTAGATAGAAGCAATAAATAAATGAGGACACAGTGTCATGAAGGCAAACTTGTGGAGAAAGCAGAAGAAATCAGAAGCAGCCATTCTTTGATGTATTTTAATTTGAAGAGTTACTGAGAACAGCAGTCAAAGGGCATCACTCCACATCTAAGTCATCTTGCTGTCAGTGAAATCAGAGGAATGGTTATGCCAGAAAGAACTGCTCATGTAAGCCCGAAAGCTTAATTTATGTGAGATTATATTAGTAACTTAAATTCTGATCTGATTTGTGGTCTCAACACTGCAGGCAGGTCTGAAAAAGCAACTCATGTTCAAATGTTAGCTCACTACATGCAACAGGAGTCCACATATTAACCAGGAGCTACATGCAAAGAACTAAATGCATTCTGGCACTACACAAAAAGTGTAGCCAAAATCTTTTGGAAATCAGGGATATATCTGGATATAAATTTGGAAAACTAAGTGTAGCTCCTTATTTAGGAAATTTGGCTTCTACTTTAAGAAAATGAAAAAACAAACTATGATTCTGCTACAGTCGTGGCAACTTCCGTCTCTAATACCATGTTAATGAATACGTTTATGAATAATAGCTATTTATATGGTGGCAACTGAAAGTTTCTTTTGTGCAATAAATTCATATTCTGAACATCTTAAGAAAAAAATGGTTAGCAAAGATGTCTTCTAACAGTTTAAATACACAACAAATACTTTTAACATAAAGCAGGAACAGTACCTTGTATTACATTCAATACTTCATTAGATGATCGTTTTCCCATAATAATAAGGAAAAGTGGAAACTGGTCTGTCTTCTGAGTTCGAATTGTTTGGGCTACGACACTCCCAAAGTGTCTAGTGCACATCGTCAGAAACCTATGTGGGAAAAAAAAAAGAGTTAACATTGTAGAGGTGTTTTTGAAGTTAGTTTTTAAAAAATAATTATGCTAAATTCAGCAGCTTAACTGAGCATTATCTACTGTTTAACATCTAGGCTTCTGCATTCAATTCTAGAGCTCTTTATCCTTTTTTATGATTAAATTATGAGAATATTTACAAATATGATAGACCCCAGATTGTCTAAATTAAAACAATTAATAACTGGTTGAGACAGTGATTTATTTCATGGAGATTTCTATTTCCTGTTACACTATTCTGCCGGCTATAATTCAAAACTACCCCCCCCCCCCAAATAATAATGCTAAATCAATTGTTAAAAACTTCTAAAGAGAAACTAAGTAGAGCCATAATCTAGTAAACATGGCAAAGTGTAAAAATAGTATCATTTCATACAAAAGCATAATTTAATAATGAAAGATTGAAAGATCAAGAAATTGTTTTTATCAGTCATAGAATTAAAACGTGGTACTTCAGAATTGTATGTTCTTTTGTACTAGTGCCCTGCCAGTGACACACTTAGTAGTGTGATCTAAAAAACAATAATTCTAAGCTTTTGACCAAAAAAAGCTCTTGGATATTAGCATACAGAAGTCTAGCATTAGTATTCTTAACACGATCTTGAATAAATGAAAAAACTGATAAAGCTTTTCTCTTCCATTAGAGGACTGTTTGAAATTAGCATTTCTTTCAAGAGAAAAGGGTAGCTTATGATATGTTTTCAGATCTGATGGTAAAAAGTAAATGTCATAATAATAATGAATTATGAAAGACCAAATGCAAATATAGAATGCTTTAATAAGATCCAATTTAATAAAGTCTGTAAAAATAATGGACTTTTAATAACACGGGTCACAAAAGGCAAAACAGTGGAAATTCTGAGGACTAGCCACTGGTACAGGCTTATTAATTCTTAATTATGTTCATGAAAGGCAACTTAAATCGTGTGTTTTCTTATGCCTTATGATAATATTTTAGGTAACAACTACTCTGAAATGTATGCTCTAACTGAAGAGCAAAGTCCTGTTGTCACATGCATTAGAAGCCAAATCTATTTGAAAAGACAAACTGCATTAAAATGTCAAGTGCTCCAAGTCATTTCTTCTCAAAGATACTGAAAAGATTCAAATTTGTAATTTTTTAAATCAATATATATTGTATCTAATAAAATGGCTAAGAATCGATAAGCCTGTTGAGTACAACATTGGGCTTGTTCGAGGCACTTGAAGTATAAAAAACCCTCCTCCTCAGAGACAATTTGTAGTGTAACTGTGGCCATAGCTGGATGGAAGGCAACGAGCAGGGGCAGCTAGCGAGTATTTCAAAGCCATAAATGTTACTGGCAAATATCTTTCCTTGCCTCCTTGATACCTGTCTTTTGCAGTTCAGAATGATCACACACAGACAATGTCAAAAATGCTGAATAGAGACTGCTATATCAGAAATACCTATGTAGAGACATACCATCTGGTAAAGATAAAATAGAGTGTCCATAAAGTCTGGGCATACAAACTCTTCAGCTAAATAACATTTTTTGATGTTTGCTTTTCAAGGTGGGAATACGTAAGTGAAATCTTGGCCTCACAGAAGTCAGTGGTTATCTTCCACGGCAAAATGACTTATGTGAGTTCAAGGTTTCACTCCTGGAAGTAATAAAGACAGCAGACAATTGAACTGGATTCCTGAAACTTGTATATTACAAGTGTTCAACAGTCTTCAACACACCACAGAGTAAAAGCACTCAAGTCTCATGGGAAAACAAAATATTTAACTGGAGATGAAAAAGTGCTGTAGACAATAATGCTATAGAAAGAACAAAACTAAACAGAATATTACAATATTAGTTGCACTAGGCAAAGGTATTGGTTTGTGGGGTTTTTTTTTAATCAATTCTGTATTTAATCAACCCGTAACTCAGTCTCAAAATATGCTTTTACAGGTAAGGGGGTTGTACGCAGAGAATTCTGAATGAAGTGGGTATTTTGGTATGTTAAAAGATTTCCCAAATAATTTTTTTCCAGAAGATGAATTTTTATACGTGGAACTTCTGGCTGACTATATAGAATCTAACAGATTATGATACCTCGGGGTCCTCTATAATCAAAGCTGGGAACAGGTTTCAAGTCCCTGGCTTCAGAAGATGGCAAGTCGTGCCAGGCTGTTGTAAGGATACACATACTTTCCTGGTTACGTAACAGCAGAAGAGATGCCAGATGCCAACAACTCCCATCGTGGTGGTTTTTGTTGTTTTTGTGTGTTATTTTCTTGCGGCCACTTCTTACAGCCACAGATGCCATCCGCCCTGCTCTTTGGAATTGCGTCCCTTCCTCTGCGGCTGTTGCAATCTGCTCAGCTCACTGGGACAGCGGCCAGCTCGCTCAGGTACCAGCTACAAGAGCAGCTCATGCCAATTCTGACCCAAATGCCACAGATTTGCCACTGCTGCCATCAGGCAGCCTTTGTCTTGCTTGGGGGAGGAATGAGAAACAACTCTTCTTCCCAGCACTTCCCACTTTGAATAATGAATGTCCAGATTACAGTATGGGCAGCTGAGATGAGAATGTTTGTGGGGGATGAATGACCAGCTGGTGGTTATCAGTGTGTATCTTCAGAGCACAGCAAATACACACGAGAAACTCTTCTCACTAACATGATCCATCAAAATAGATCCTGCCCTTTGGAACCAAGTAAGACCCCACTTGTCTGTTGAACTAAAGTGTAGTAAAGCCAACAAAAAAATGTGAAGGTAGTCAAACGATGCAACACTGAATAGAGAGATAGCAGCAGCAGCAATCTCGAACGCCTACAGCGTATAACTCCTGTTCACCAGCGATTACTCCCTTGCACGCGTGCTCTTCGCCAGGTCAGTGGTAAGTGCTCAGCAATTACTCATAACACGTCTGTTCTGTTCATTTTACTAGATGGGTAGGAAATTAATTTTCATTCATGATCCCCGTTCAGTTTTTCTCATGCCTTTTAACAGATTTTGCAACTACTTAACTAATCTTGCATTATTTTTTTTCCTTTTCTGCCTTTACTGATTTGGTATTTGCAGACCTTTTTTTACGTTCTTCCACATTAATATCCTGAAGGAAAAAAAAAAAAAAAAAAAAAAAGAAGAAGAAAATCTCCTCTGTGCTAATACTTACTGTCAGAAGTATGTGAGTAGGACCAAAACAATCTGGTGCAATAACCAGTATCTTACTCTGTACATCACTAAGAACGGGTTTTCTTACTTTCATCTAAACAGAAGCGTGCCAGATCTTTCAGTGGCATCTCCAGAGCTGCCAAGAGAACTGCCTGTGGAGTGCATCAAAGAGCCAGATGTCCCTCCGGGGGGAACTGTTTTCCACAACACGCTAGATTACTGTGATCTCCAACCAAAAGTGGAAATAGAGGAACGATGCCAGAAAGAAAGGGCAAATGGCACCCTACTAGTCCTTTTATTTTTAAATTACAAAAATATTCAAGGAGGAAGAAGTATGAGAAAGGCAAAAAAGCATTTTTTGAAGGAAAAATCTATTTAAAAAAAATAATCTCGAAAGTTACAAGAATAAAGCTCATCAAGAAAAGTAATAGTTTTGGCAGACAGCATAATTTCTTTACTTCTTTCATGACTCGCTAGCAATGAAACCAGCAGTTATTAAAGCTACAGAATAAACAGGGACACTGACCATGGCTTGACAAATACAGAAACAAACCCTAAGAAAATTACAAACTTATCTTAATTTTTTAAATGTATATTCAACAGGTATTAAGTCTTAGACATAGTTCACTCCTTGGTTGAAAGCAGCAAACAGGGAAAATTATTCTGGTGAAATGAAGATGTTAATTTGGGGTGTTGCTCATCACTGCACAGCAGTTATCTCTCCACATGCACTCTGAGATAACCTGTGCAAAGAGTTATCATGTTTGTAGCACATTAGTTTCCCAGAGAAGAATGTTATCATTCCCTACCAGCTAATATGTGACACATTACATTAAAATACACTCCTGCCATAACTTTTTTGTAATGTTATCATAAAATGCAATTTATTTAATGTTACTTAAAAAAAGCTCCTAGGAGGCAATTATGAAAAAATAACAGCTTTAAAAATCTACTGAAAAAAGTTTAAGGTATTACCGAGTCTCAAAACCAAAGGGAATACTTATTACAACTTAAGTCTGTGATCTACCATAGCTCCTGATCTCAGATATGCTATGTAGAACTTTGTAAATGCTGGGGTTTAGCAATAATACGTTTTTGTGAGAATGTGCAGCTTTTAATTTTTAACAACAAAATTGGCCACCTCTGGCCGAAGTGCTGATCATCAAAAGTGTTGATCGCAGAGCTCAATATTTTTTGATCTCTGGAAAGCGTTTGATCTATATGATACCTATTTACACCTCAAAATATGTATTGCCTTTTGGGGGGAGGTGGGGCCCAAAGGAGAAAGCCAACCCCTAAGTGAGAGATGGCAGCTGTTCCCAACAGGAGGTGTTTCATCATTACAATGACTGGTATTATCTCATTGTTTCTTTATGTACCTCCTGCTCGTGTATTATGTTGTTTCACATTTTTGTTGTGAATGATCTACTGCGGTCAACTTTGGATCCATGATTACGCAAGATCCCTCCCTACCACACCATGAACATAAACAAACAAAAAAGCTATGATGCTAAATACTTTAGAAAAAACGTAACTATTCCTTTAATATTTAAAGGAACTAAACAATTTAGTAAGCTAAGAGCATCTCTGGTGCCCAGTCCCTAAAGGGGGCACAAGGCAGCGGCATTCGTTGGCTCCCAAACTGTCATGTTGCATTTTCCAACGTGAACTGGTTCAAAGTGATTCCTACTCTTACCTAGCAGAGGAAGAGTTTGCAAAGAATTGAAGAACTGAAGAGGAATTAAAGGAAGAACTTAGCAAAGAATTGATGATTCTGAGCAATAAGAGTCCTCAGCATTTCCATTAAAAATCACAGCACAACACAGCACTGCTGCCTGCTGCCCTTGGCCTCGATCCAGCAGAAAGGCTCTAAAAGAGCAGAGGAATTCAGTCTCCTTTCTCTCTCCACTCAGGAAAGTGGCAACTGGCATGGCTTTAAAAGACATGGACACCACCTACCTACCAGTCATCACTGAAACCAAATATTAACTGGTCTATGCCTGTCCTCGGTTGTGGTATCAATTTTCAGTTACCTACTGGAATCAAACTGATGATACAATCTGATAGGATGAATAGCTCTGCATACATCCCCAAATTAATCTATCTTCTCAAGACATTGTGAATAAAATAAAAACGTCAAGCAGTCATAGCATAGTATAGTTGCAGAAAGAGTAACTAAATCCAAAATGCTCATTCTAGCTCTTTTTTTGTTAATCAAGTAGGAAGGAAACTAATGCAGAGCAAGCTGCATATTGTACATTGTAGTGTACTCCTGGAATGTGCAAAGAGGGACACCTGATGCTATGTTTTGAATGGGTTTTCTATTTTCAAACAAAAATTGAAAGCTCTCCTTTGCTTTGCTTTTCTTAAACTCTCCCCAGCAACTTAAGGTTAATTAATAATTGTAATTAGCAAATATGTCTAGTGCACTAAAGGGCAAATTCTCTTCCATACAGAGAGAACTTTGCTCTCAAATGTACGTATAAAATGTATTAAAATAAATATAAAAAATTGCATAGGATTTTAGATCAATTTTTGCTTATTTTTTGTACCAACATAAATAAAAGAGATCTATTTATTTGTTACAGTCTTACTCATAAGTATCCCTGGCGTTACGTTTAATTTTTATACACTGGTGGGAAAACTTTGGAAAAGTTCTTCCTAAAATGAGGCCCTTTGGCACATGGTGCCCACTATGCTTCTTGTAACAGAAAGGCTGCACTGGAGATGTTTTTTGCTGTATCATCTCAGCCTGCCTGCTCAGAAAGCAGCAGCAGGACAAAATTGCTAACCTCTTCTAAAATATGTATTCCCTTTCAGTCTGAACTGGTGTTCAGTCCACAACTGGGATGCTTTTGGGCCAAAAAAGCTTGCTTTATTTATAGCCAGATACTTCCCAAGGCCAACCTTATTTTAAGAAACTTTAAAACTTCAGAAATGGGTGTGAAAAAAAAGTAACTTCTTTCCTGAGCATGAAGAAAACAATGATGAATATTAAATATGCAAGATTTCAGATTATTTTTAATAATATATACTGTGCAAAGTCAACATAAGACTCATTAAAATGTTAATGTAAAAATAACATTTTTGTATTAGCTATCTACATTTTTTAAAAAAGTAAAAGCTGAGGCCATGAAATGGTATATTAAAATAAGCCTGCTATCCATAGTCTCCATAATACAGAGTTATGGTCTTACCCACATTGGTAGGCTCATAACTGTTGACTCAAACACAAGGGGGAATGAGCAACAGATACAAGGCATGGTTTAACGACATAGAAAGCAGCCTGAATCAAATGATGTAGATATATTCTTTAGTAACCACATACTAAATATCCAGGAATTCAGATGCAATAAGCATGATTTTATCCACTCTTTCTTTATGCGAGAGTAAAGCCTACATAAATGGGTTATCTATCTCTTCATAAAACATGGAAGATCTAATTTCATCCTGCAAGGTTCCAACAGATTAAGTAAATACTTTATAACCCCATTTAGTCTGAAACACATCCCTCTAGAAACTCATTAATCCGTCCTTTCAGATACCACTGGACACCAGGCAAAATCATTGGTAAAAGTATAAATAAAATATACCTGGACCCCTTGCTAAAAAACTGTACTAAAAAAGGAAAACGCAAGATGCGCTTGCACATCAGTGGTAGTTTTGATTATTGCCTATTACATTTGAAAGGTATGTAATACATGATTTGCTAAGGAATACCCAAGGCTTGCTACAGGTAGATTTAATAATAACCTAGATGAGAACAGACAGTATGTATAGTTACTTTACAGATGTTAGTAAAGTGGGAAAAGCTACAAGCACATTGGAAGTCAGTAAAAGAATTCAGGTTAATCTTCACAAATCGGAGAAATGTCTTGACAAGTAAAATGCAATTCAACAAGGTCAATGAAAGTCTCCAAGTAGGAGGAACAATTGCACAAATACAGAATAAGAATCAAGCAGTAAGGGAAGAAGAAAAGTCATGATGTGAAGACGACAAGCATCATATTGGGATGAGTAAATAGAAGCATGGTTTGTACAACATAAAATAATCCTCTTTCTGTATTTAGCACTGAGAAGGCAGTTTTAGGCACAGTGCATCAGTAAAGATGTGGACCAATTACAGAAGGACCACATGAAGGTTGCAATAATAAGTGTCTACAGAAGGACAAGCTACAAGGAAAGGCTGAAAGAGTCACAGTTGCTTAGTTTAAGAAAACTGTGGGAAAACATAACAGTGCCATTTAAGTCCAAAGAGCACAGCAGCAGAAAGGAAAAGAATACCTCATTGCCTACTGAGTGAACCAAGATATAATTATCATTGATTGCGGCAAGAGAAACTTCAGTTTAATATTGGTTTGAACTGCCTAAAGGGAGTGAAAGTCAAGTACTGGAACTGGTTATGGAGAAACGCTGAGAAACCTCCCTCTCACCAAAGATTAGATCAGACAACCATCAGTCAGGAACGACGCAGGTACAACTGAACCTTCTGACCAGGCATAGACTGAACACTGTCATCTGCAGCTCTCCAAGACCCACAGTCAGAACGGTAACAAAAAGGAGAGGCGAGAGGTCAAAGCAGAGTCATCCTAAACCAAAGGAAGAGGATGGGCATCTGCACTTCTGCAAGGAGACTTTGTCCCAATTGGGCACCCTGCAGTACCAAGGAGATTCATTCACACCTTTCAGCTGCATTTTGGTACAAAAAACTCTGACTGCCAGCTCAATGCTTTCTTCTGACAGTTGATTTAGATGCATAGATGCAGCTAAATTTCTCTACAGCTTCAATTCCATCTGGCATTAGACTTCACTGGTGCAGTTGTGGACTTCCTGTAGCTAGATGGACCTGTGAATGACTTCTTTCTCCTTCCTCGAAACAGTCCAAAAAGTCTGTCTTGACTACCTGTTCTTCTGCCTTCACCTCTTTTGCCCAGGACACTACAGAGTTTTATTCTTTCACCTTTTCTATTCAACAAATTTAATACACTACGCTGTAGTTCGAGTACAGTGGGATAGAACTTGCTTTAGGATTTGGTTTTATAGTGGGGACTTAAAATATATGCTTACAAATGTATAAGTTTAGTTAATTCCCGTGGTTTTAATATTTATTTTTTTCAGATGACCTTAAAGCATTGCTATAGGCATATAAAACGATGCACTGAAAACCTTAAACACATCGACAGAGAGACTACTTTCTATTTATAGTTGAATATTATGGAGACATTCATATCTTACTAATCATGATCAGATTAAAATGCATTATCTGCTGGTTTTTAGTTTTCCGAATTTGGACATTTTTAGACTACCAACATGCAATTACCTTGAAGAACATAAATATTTAAGCAGGGATAGTTTACCTTTTCTGGTGGGTGTATAATAAACAGTTTAACCATCATCTATATACAGGCTGTTTTGTTCTCCATCTAAAGAGACAATCACCTTTTATCCTTTTCCTTTTTTCTTCGTTTCAGTGCTATTAGGAAACTATTCACAAGTGCAACCCCGAACAATACTATGCAGTAATTATGACTAGATGAGAAAGAGATGCAAACAATTACTGAGCCCATTTTGAAACCCTACACTAATAAAGTCATTAGATGCTGCCCTTGCCATGAGCCTTCTAAAAGCTTCTGAAGTTACAAGAACACACAGCATTGTTCGTTAGGACAATCGCTGCTGGCAGAATGCAAACCTTGAGTTAAACCATGCTGCAAATTGATCTTGACATTCTGCTAAGACCGCCACTAAAATCAAAAGCAAAGGAGAAAAGGAGAAAATGAGCGGGTGGGATGTAATCATGGAACAGAAGGGTTCCCTCCTCACCTTCTTTCCTCTTCCTCCTCAAAACAAACCATACAAAAAATGACAAACTTGCCCGGTGTTTGAGAAACTTTATTTTTAAAACATTAATTAGACTTTTGACCTGTTTTTATTGACTGGCACTGTATTGCTATTAAAGTAAATAAAATAAAATATTGCAAAATACAATAGAAAAGGTTTTCACACCGTTCTGTGAAACCTGTTAAGGATTTAGTGCCTAAAGAACATGTCCAACAGTTTTGCAAGCAACATATACAGAACCTACGGTCACTCCTGAAGAGGCAGTGAGAAATTAACTCGCCAAGTCCAGCTCTCCCAGGCCCCACACCTGCAATATATTTGCCGAAGGATCAAACAGGATTGGGGAGCTGGAGTAATATGGTCAACTGGTCTTCATCCAGGCATGCATCATTCAGTAGGTTAGTATTAAGGGTCAGCAACTGTGAATACTGCTAATTACTTGATGACGGAAATCACCAGTGAAGACAACCTGCTGCTGAGAAGTGCTTTAGTCAATTAACTCTTTCCTAAGCTTAAGCAAAGTGAAAAACTATCATTTGAACATTAAAACTAACAAGTACTTGTCATCAGAGCTGAGAAAAGTTGGCAACACCTTGAAATACAGCGCCCAAGGGCAACGATATCAAAAGCTAAAAAGCTTCTACAGACATTTGAGTCAGTGTTTTATGGTTTTGGCATTGCTTTGGTTGGCAAACATTATATACACTGGAAATCTGCTTATGTTATGCATAATCTATGTTTGTAAATGCTGTGTGTACAAACATATGGGTATGTGTGCATATGTAGGTATATATGTATGTGTACATATATTCCCTATATATCTGTTCTGGATACAAACATATTATATTAATGCATATTAATGAATTAACAAAAATGGTTAGGCATGTGCTTACATACATATATACACACATATATATATATATATATATATATATATATAAAAAACACCTCCCATACACACGCACATAATTTTATTAGAATAATGGTATTTAGTCAACTCTTTGAAGTCAGAAAGTGCCAGAATTACAGCTGCTCATGTCTGGCTCTCCTGCTTATCTATCCCGTAACCTCTCTGGAAACCTAAGGAATAGCTTAGCCCATGCCATGGCCCAATGCAGCTAGTGAGCTGCTGCAGCTGCATGCTCAGACCAAAAGGTAGGGCCAGAATTGTTAACACCACTGCCGTCAAACACCACTACTGCTGACCTCACACGTCCCATAAGCGTATTTCTGCTGTTTGGAGTGGCATGATAGCAAATGTCTATAGCAAGCAATGGAAAGGAAATAATGATTTTTAAGCTCATTATTCACCCCAAATTGAGTGGAGTACAACAAGAAAGTAAAAGATACACCTGTAGCTTTGTGGGGTTCTTTCCTCCTTTGACCATGGACAACATAATATTGAAAACAGTTGCACACTAAGATAAAGTCTAAACTATACATGATAAAGCTTTCAAGTAGATTCTTTAACAGTATTTTAAAAACACCATGCTATTTTCCTAAATGAAGGGTAATTATTTTATTATATTATTTCATGTCTTCTATTATGATTTTTTAATTCTAGTAATAAAGATTCATAATTTGCAGCACTTACCCAAAGTAATTGCTCCCTTTCCTGCAAACCTTATGTCAGAGGCAATTAAAAGCTGTGGAAGCTAAAATAAAACATCCTCTTAAATGTATTAACTAGAGTTCTCCTTCAGTTTGAGAAAGTAACAGTCCTGGGTGGCCATAGTTAGAAATTTTTCAAAATCTGACTCCCAAAGTCGTAATGCTAATGCTCTTGCACTACTGATGACAGTTACCCTGGCGCTTGCTCACAGCCTTTTACTTCTAGTCCTACCTACAGACGACTCTTCACTCTGTTGCAATGGGTGTTGAAGAACAAGATCAAGAGATTCCAGCTGAAAAGTGCTAGTGTACAGTAATGCAGTATTGAAAGCACATCCCTACATCAGTGTCAGTCAAAGAACATACTAAAAAAAAAAAAAAAAAAAAAAAAATCAGGAAAAATGATGATTTTGGAGCTGTTTTTGTTCTACAGCGTTCAGGATAGACCCCCATTTCATTAATGAGAAGAATGGAAACTACTGTTAAGACTGTTTTTGGAACAGAATGACATCCATAGATGTTAGAAAGAGGACAGAAAAGAACAAGAAAAAGAATCAGAATATTCAAGATTTTTTGGATTATATGAGGAAAATATTTATATCTGTCTGAATTTATTCATGCCATGCTACAGTAATGAAAACCTGTTTTTTACTACTGACATTGACGTGTCCCTACTGATTGCTGTAAATAAAGTGGGCCTGATTCCTCTGCCTTCCCACCCTGGCTTTCCCAGTAATGCAATTTTAACAGAAGTAAGTTACTCTTGGGCTACACCAGCACGCAAAAAGCAGTTACTTCTGTTGTTGCCGTTGTCTTCTCACTATTCAAATAAAAAGCTACGTGCAACTGTATTCATAGGGATACAGAACAGGCTCCAAGACCACTGTTGTTGTGTCACATAATGACAGGTAGTAATTAAACAGAGGTACCAAGTATTTATTTATGCGAATGCCCACAGTGCACTGGCACTTTCCAAAGGGAGAAGGAAGCATGACATCCTCTCTGAAGAAACCACAATCTAAGGAGGAGGATGTGACACTAAACACAACCGAGAAATTATACTAATTCGAGCCAGCATGCCTTGTTTACCCCTTGATATTTTTTGACCTCACTGTTAATATGACAGTTGCTTTGTTATTGTTAATAGAAAGCAAAAAATGAAGGCTTAAAAACCCTATCGTACTGCACAATCGGTGACTAGGTTCACTGAGAATAGCTATAAAGCCTTAAACAAGCCCTTTATTTTGTGTTTTAAGAAGTGTCATAAGGAGTTAATAGGACACAGCTGTACAGGCTCTTTCTAATAAGCAGCTTCTGTCGCTTTGGTCACCACAGGTGTCTCTGTAACCTGCAAACTCTTATTACTAGTGTATCAAAGTTGTGCTACTTAATAGATTTCTTTAGTAAAACACAACAAAGCAATTACATGGCTGTTGATCGTCAGTCATAAAAAAACCCCTCAAACACAGTTTTTCAAAAGAAACTACACTGCAATTTTTTGTCATTGTAAAATAAAAGAAACTAGAGAAGTAAATAGAAAAGCGAACAATAGAACAGCAGGTAGTCAACTGAACTTAGCCACTACAGATGGTTTAGAAATAGTGTTTCCTTCTACACCAACTTGAGGGATAAAAGAAAAGGAGGAGGCTCCTTACTGCCCGTGAATGGCAATACCAAAAGACTTAAGCAACTTTCCAGTCTATGTATTTGGTCCCATGAAAGAACCTAGATGTTTCTTTTTCCTCTCTCTCTGTTTTCTTTTTTCCAAACATTTTATCTGTTTTTGCAACTGCTTTTTTTATTAATCTTTAACTCTTCTCTAGAATAACTTAAACTTGAAACACAGCTGCTGATTTGTCCAATGATGAAATGCAGAAGGTTGAGTGAGGAATTCCTGTGAAACACAAGTGTCATTTAAAAAATGTTTTAGAAAGAGAGATTGTTCTGTTCTCCATGCCTACTTTCAGTAATGAAATATTAACTATAATTTACATATTTAAGAATAGGAATGCATGAATGCTCTATTCTAGCAAGCCACAAGAGAAAGAAACATAAATATTTACTTCTAATTGTTCAATAATCAATGGAATTGTGTAAAAAAAGTGGCAACCTTATCCCAGCCCAAATGATCATTGCACATTTTGTTCAGAATAACTTTATAGTAATATACGCAAGACACTATCCTGCCAAGCAGTCATCTTCTGTGTAAATAAAGGTGATGAAATAAGGTCCAAGTTAGAAAACTAAACAAGTCTTATTTCTAAATGTAATAAGTATAATCATAAAATCAGTATTTTCAATAGATTATGATCAACTGATAACTAAAGAAGAAAGAGATCTTTATATAAAGATAAGAAAAATTGTTGGCAACACACAAAAGATGTAGAAGGAGGTGGAATCTACAGGTTTTTAATTTCTTTACTCATCAGCAAACTGCTAGTCTCTCTAAGACATAGGATAGTTTTTGTTATATTAAAACCTATCAGAATGCCTGAACATTACCAAAGGAACATTCTATAAGAAAACTGTGGTTCAAAACAGTTCACATGCATTGCAAGCTTTTAATTTTTTGCATAATCTGTTTTTAATATTAATAACATGAATGTTATTTTTTAATAAGATTTTCATTAACAGCAGTAGTTATTATCCCAGACAGTTCTAATGCAGTTACACCTGCATCCATACAACTATTTTTTCCTGCACAGGAATAAGAAGTCACTTTGTAATGAAAACAAGGACAGTCCAATTCTTAGTGAACATCAGCCAGCACAGCTTCATCGACCAGCTAAGTACGAGCATGAAGTTTTTCGTTCAAATAGATATCAAGCAACAAAAGATTTGATACCCAGAGATGACACAGAGATAAGGATCCTCCTTGAGAGGAAGGCTGCTCCGCTCACAGTCCAAAGAGTCTTACCTTGCTCTGTTTGCTTCTTTTGTCATGTCCCATGCCCAGGTTATGAAGTTCTGACTCAGATAGGAGACAATAGATTCAGCACAAAGCATTTGTGAGCAGAAAACGTTGGTTAGTACACTTTCGTCATGGTGGAGGTAGATAGCAAGAAGCTTTCTCTGAAAAGACACGAGAAAAGATCACTGAAAACTTCCTCAGGATATTTAGTAATTTAAAATTACTGCTGCAGATTTGTGTGTTAGTAAGCTGTATGGTGTTTATTGAGGGGGCTGAGTATCTCTCAACATGCACACACAGGGAAAAAAACCCCAGTAGATTTCGAATCAAATGGTCCATCCCTCCAAATCTGTGAATCTTCTCAATGCTTCCTAATATTTTGTTTCAGGTACCAAAATGCAATATATTATATGCTTAGAACATGAAAACAACAGCATTTGAATGAAAACCAAAAACCTTATTAACAGACTTAGCTTAAGAAATGAGTGAACTTTTTTGCCTTGCTGCCCAATAAAGATAACATTCAGAACAATTCCCTGAGCAAGGAACACACCTCTTGATACAACAGCATCTACAATACAAAACGATTATAAATAACCTGAAGAACTGACAATGTATTGTTATCACCCTGTCTGTAGCCAAATGAGTATGTAACAATACAGCTGCCTACAGTCCCAAAGCCTGCGACATTACATGCTGGATGTTTTGGCAGCTCTCCATCCAGCCGTATGATGTGGGGAGGCCCACAGCACATCAGCTTCTCACCTACGTCGTAAGTCGATGTGTAGCTGGTCAAAAGGCCGCGTATCAGCCCAGCTGGCTACATCTCTCGTGGAGCTGAGAAGCAAGGTAGCCACCCCAGCACAGCAAATGTAGGACGCAAGGGAAGGCGTACAGGAGACACGGATCACATCCCATATTGAGTTTGTGAGCACTCATATATCTCATCGTAGTTACCACGTTAGCGAAGACTAGATAAGGATGGTGCTTGCGGCTTCTTGAAACAAAATATTCTGTGCCGTGTTTTTCTGAAACCCTATCAAGTAATATTTGAGCTTTGCTGCCAGCAGCACAGAGCTCTGCTGTGTCCCCATGATAATCTCAGACTCCCTTTTGGAAAGTGAGTCTGTGTATGTAAATATAGAAAGAAAACTGAGAAAAATACAGGGAAACCATAAGCTAGTTTAGGACCATGATCCTATATCTGGTATTCAATGAATTACAAATACCATTCAGAAAATTACAACTTTCCACTCCCCCATACCTATATATATATTACTTACTTTATTTTAAAATCCTGCTTGAACATATTTGCTGAGACAATATGGTAAATGCTATTTTCAGACTTTTATTTAAAGTCATCTCAAATCTCTTCATCAGAAGTAACACGGAATACTAGATATTGATGTGTATTAATATAGCAAGACATGGGATGCAATTTTGAGACAAGCCGTCTTTGTAAAAAGCCTGTAAGGCTATCACCTCATATACTGACTTTGGATAAAACTTAATGACTGTTTATAAAAAGAAGAATACATTTGAAGATTAGACTTTGGGAAAGGGATTAGTAATTTGCATTAATGCTTGTCTAATTTAATTTAAATGTTCTTCAGAACCATGTACACATGTGCCAGGAAAGACCATTAATAAGCCCAACATGCAGAGATCCATATAAGTGCAGCCAACAATGTTGACTGAAACTAAACTTGAAAATCCAGGGCACTGATGCACAATATCAAGCAATAAAACAGCATTTCTGTGGTGATATTTAATTTAAAAAGAAGAAAGAGGCAGGGGAAGATCAGGCACTGTCTGTTTTTGAGGATCAGCCATTCTGCATTTCAAAGCGTCGATCCCTGCAATATCCAGGTTACTGTGCTAGAATCTCGACTATTATATAGCAGTTGTAAGAGAGGGAGGGCAAAGATGTGTTTACTCAGTGATTAGGGCCTTAGAATAAGCCTCTAGCTCCTAGAGAGACAGCTCACCACTTATTCATTTGGACCAATTCACAAAGCCTAGAAAGATTAAACATCCATGCTGAGAAGACAAGCGAATGCAGACGGTGAAAAAGAAATAAAAATTCTTTAAAAACTCTGAGATGACTTCATTATTTTTTCCACAAGGAAACTTTAGGAAAGTGTTTAGTTAGAGAAAAACCCACATTGACCTCTCTCTAAACCCTTAATCTTTCCTTTGTGGTGGCACTGCTTTGTGGTAAGCGGATGGCTTTGCTCTCCTCTTTTCACTGGGAGCGGATAGAAAAAAAGGCTCTTGAGAAACACTTTTACTTCCAAAGAAACAACCCCATGAAACTGTTAAATATGAGATTCCATACAACTGAATGTTTCAAAATATGTACAGTTTTAGGCTTAAAGATTTAGGGACAAATTTTAGTAAACAAACCGGCACGTACACAATAGATGTTTACACTGAGCTACTTCACAAGTGAATGTAATTTTTGTTGCATCAACAAATCTCACCATGCAAAGATTAAACTCCATCACATACAAAAGACTGTACTTGTATCTGATAATTCATCCAAAATGTTAAAGTCAGACATAGGCATACTGCTAGGACAAATGAAAAGAGTTAGCAGGAGGAACTGAAGTGTGGAAACATGATTTTGAAAAATCTTAGGGGAAAACAGGGATATTTTTTCCTTGGAAAAGCCTCACAGCTTGGAGTTTGTTGTTGTTGCTGTGTGGTTTTTTGGTTTTGGGTTTCTCTGGTTTTGTGGTTGTTGGTTTTTTTACTAATCCATGGTAGTATAGTATATATTTATAAGCAGGTTTTTGTTGGGTTTATTTCAAGCCTTTGAAAAATCAGAGTAAATTCTAGAATTCTATGATGACTAATACAGGGAATTTTTTAGTCAATACTAATAAAATAGGCTTACTAAACTGTTGAACAGTCTTGACTTCCATAAAAGAAGCCTACTAATGTAGCACTAGTCTGTTCTGTATTGGCTTTCTCAAAAATGTAATGACTCGGGGCTTATATATTTAGCGTAAAATTTTAACCAAGAAAAAAATCCAACATGGAAGAACTTTTACTAGTCCCTCTGAAGCTATGGGACACTGAAAAGGTTCTAAGTACTGAATAGTTGATGGACTTCCAAAGGCCTTTGGACTTCATGAACTTAAGCCATCAAGAGATGTATTTTTCAGAGTATGTTCATGCTGAAGACCAGGCAGTCATACACTGGAATTTTCAGAACGGGCCTGGATTTACAAACATACTCGGGAGTGTAAGTCTCATCAATATCAATAAGACTTAAGGCCCTAAAAGCTTGAACTCTAAGCTCCAGGTTTCATTTTATTTCAGAAGAAAAAGGGCCATGGGAAGAGGTGCTACCTGTTTTCAGCACCTTGGCTATCTAAACACCTTAAAAAATCCATACCTCAAGCATTGTATTCTGCAACCTCTGTTGCATTCAGACTGCATGAGACTCAGTTGTGTCTCTGCTCCCTTGCCTCACACCCACCACTATGTATTTGCAGCCCTCATCTGCCTGATTTTGATCTGTTGATGGAATACGCCTGGCACGTGGCACCCTGGAAGGAAATGCGGGCTCTAGGTTGACACTGTTCTGCAGCAGGGCAGCCTCCTGAGAGGCACAGTCCCCCCAGAAGTAGCCTTGCACAATGAAACCTCTCTGCCACATCATCCAGAGTGTAGCAGCCTCCTGCCACATAAACTGATGTACCTGACAAAGAGATCTGACATGCACATACTGTCCCACACACGAGACAAACACATTAAAGATCTGTCCTGTAACGGCTGTGCCATCCACTTGGCCGTTTTTGCATTTTGGAACTTCAGAAAAGTTAATGCACTTCGTACTGAATTAGAAGAAATGAAGGAAAAGTTGTCACTGAGGCAGAAACACACAGAGATCTTCATGAGGTTGAGAGACTAAATTGATACTCACTGCATAATGAAATATCCAGCCAGTTCCTAACAATGTGAGTAACTTAGATACCTCAGAAGAATATGAACTTGAATGAGAATAGCAATACAGTCATAAGGGTCAGCAAAGCCACAGACCTGAATGGTTATTTTTGAATCTCAGGTATACAAGTTCTAGTAATGACTGAGACAAAAACGTTCACGATGTAACATCTGCTAGGGGCATGACTGTTCTTTCAAGCTGGTAGGCTAACAAATCAAGATCTTAATTTTTCATCTAGGTTTTATGTAGTGAGAGCTAATTCAAATGAACAAAGGGACAAACTTGCACATCTTTAAGCCCTAGAAGTGTACAGTCTGACCCACCTGTCTAAGGAGATCTTGGAGATCATATATATGATCAGCTTTCTTGGACACAGCAACTCTATCATGTACAACCCTTTTTTCCCTGAGCAGAATGCAAACCTTCTCTAACACCAAGGCAATACACACCTTTGAATTTACTCCACCTTAAAAAAAGGGTCAAAGCAGGAATAGGGCAGATGGAGATTCACGGGAAGCCTTGTCTCTGTATTACACATAACAGAACAAAACCAGTTGAAGATAAGCATTATTAAATTGCCCTGCACCAGTCAAAAGAAAGGAGACAGACACCAAAGACGGAGAGACAAGGGGCACTAACCAGCCTCTAGCCTTGTAGAAGAGGATCCAAACTAAACTGTACCCCACAGCTTCCTAAAATGGGAGTGAGATGATCCCTGTTAATAGTCTGATCTGGTCTTTTGTATCATATGTGGCATAAGACATTCCTAAACTAATTCCTAATTTAATCTTTCAGTAATTTTATCTTTCAGTAAAACATCTAGTCTCAAAAAATCATCGGTGATGGAGAATCCATATGAACCATGGTAAGCTGTTCAAATGGCTAATCACTCTCCCAGGTAAAGGTGTGTTTTATTTTAAGCTTGATATAGTCTACTTTCATCTTCCAACTATTTGATCCTATTATACTGTTGTATCCCTATTTCAATCAGCTGAACTTGTAGTGATATCTTACATAATGCAAAGAGTATCCAGTAATTAAAACCAAACTCAAGAAAGATCTGTAAGTCATAGGCTTTGCAAGAGGAGGAAATGTAGAGTGTGGCAGACAATTTCAAAAAACCTCCATTATTTAATATCAAGTACAGAGGATGCTGAAGAGAGACCCATATCCAGGACTAACCTTTCAGATATGAAAGATTAAGCTATTCTTCACATATGAAGAATACAAGGTGTGTAGGCACATGGTGAGACTACTAAGCTGGCATGTTGTAGCAAAAATTTCTAAGCCATAATTATCTGCAAGTTCAGAATTAATTTAAGAATGAAAGGCCAGAACTGCTAACACATACATCAGGCAAGACTGGAAAGAAAATGTAGGTGACTAACAGGGGACTTAACTGGAATTTATGTACTGACATCTACCATAGTGTAGCTGCTTTACTCTTCCTGGGAACTTAAGAGTTATACTTCTATACCTCTCCTCTACAGTTTCAACCAGACCATGTAGATTAGCATTCAGGTTATTTATATTTAATTGGAATCTGTAAAGTAGTAATTTCTCCATCTAGGACCCTCAGACAACTCAACTACAGATGCATTTTCAAAGCACACCTAGGATACACAATATGATCAAGCTCCTTATAAAATGTAGGAGTAGCAATTTGACTTGATTTGGAATGTGCCTGGATCGAAGTAAAAGGTGATGGTGAAGCTGTACTCCTTGACATCACTCTGCAGTATTTAGGGAATAAATGGGGGGAAAAAAGAGGACAAAGACTAAACCACAAAGCTGTCCTGCAATTGGGATTTGGAACTTCTCCCTACACGAGGCAGCATTTAAAAGACAGACTGCAAATTTCTCTTCTTGGACAAGACAACTGGAGAGCAGTCAATGCTGTTTCTATAATGTGGTCTAACAGAAATCAGAATAATTATCTGTGTGAATCCTTCTTCTCCATTAAGTTCAGCATGAAGTTAATTAGCTGAAATAATAACGAGGAACAGCTTTTCAAGTTACACAGACAAAAATGATACTACATAAAGCCCTGTATGAAGGAATATTCTGCTACCACCAGGGGAGAGGAAAAAAAAAAAAAGGGGGGGGGGGGGGGAAGCAGCAAGATTTTATTTGAATATGCCAAATCATGGAAGGAGCATACTTTCTTCTAGGTATTCAGGAAATAAAGTACCCATAGTGAGAGGGATGGTGCTGCCACTAAATTGAACCTAAAAAGACAGAATTCAAGAAGAAGAAAAACATGGTTCATTTTCAGTATGCAGGAATATATATTGAGGTGACAATACCAATCTGTGCTAAGAGAGATGTTTCACATATTTATTAAAATTCAGTGGACAGAAAGGTTGAGAGAGGAGCAGGAGGTGATCTGACAGAGGGATATAAAGATAAGAGCTCCTGAAAAGGTAAAGCAGATGTCTCTATTCTTTCTCATAATAAAAGAGTAGCAACCACCTATAAAAATGAAAAAGCAAACAAGCTCCAATAAAAGAAAATACTTTCATATTATTCAAGTAAACAGCTCAGTAAGATTCAATATAGCGATTAAGATCCTGTATTAATAACAATACCGCCTGAAATTAGGGTAAACCCCCTGATGTTTCAGAACACGGGGCACCCACAAACTACTTTCAGTCACAAAGAAACCTCCCCCAAACATCTTGTTTAAAACTGTCCATGGTAAGATTTCTTCCACGGCATCTGGTTTAGGTATTTCTATGACAGTGTAGCTACTTGAGCAAGGGTAAGCTTGTTCTTTGTGAAGTAACATAACAGAGAAATGCTTCTTTCCAACTGGTACAATAAGTAGAGGAAGAATTTCACAAAAGAACTTATCTGTTATTTTAATAAACCTCTGTCTCTCTTTCTCTTCCTGACCCAATTAAAAAAAATTAATAATGAAAATATTTTCTTGTGTTGTATATACAGTAAGCCTTGGAAATGAACACACAATGCCCTGAATTATCAGGCTGTAGGACGTAACCGGGGATTTCATTGCCAAGGACACCGGTTGTGGAAGGGAAAGCTCTTTACCTTGGCTACTATATTTTTGTGCTAAAGACATATGTAGCTTTTAAAGTAGAGCTACATTTGAGCTCACTCCGTCTCTCCTACCTAGAACTGGCACCCTCATGGTAGCAGTTACTCTAAAGGAGAAAAGATACCCACCATGCACGTTAATCCTAAGTATCTAAAGACTCAAAATGAAAAACCACAATAATAAAAGCTAAGCAAAACACAGGTAACAGACAAACATCTAAGCTTTTTTACAAGGTATTTCTTTCTCAAGTAACATTTTTCTTAAGCAATTACGAATTACCATTGTTTCCAACACAAGAAGACAAAAGACACTACGGTTTAACAGAACAACATCTATTTCCTTAAAAAGAATTTTAACCCATAATTTGTGTTTAAAACACACATTCTGACCTAATTTTCTTAAAATAACCCAAACTAAAATATTTCTGCAAAAAGGCTTCAAGTTGGTATGTGCTGGGATTTTTTGGAGAGAGAAATTATCCACAATGTAGATTAAAAACGTAGCTGATGGCTGTCTCACTAGGCTTGAACTGTAGAGTGCACCTTCTGCTCTGGACAGTGTTGAGAATTTGTCAAGAAAAGGCTAAGATCTCTGAGCACTCAAGCTGCCAAGTGCTCTCAAATTAAATCAGTTTGAAGCGGTTTTCATTAAGATGGATTGAGTGTGGCATCGTGAGAAACACTCTATCAAATGTAGTGTTTTACTTAGTGATTAAGTATATACCAGTTGATGAAGCTACCCAAATCCTTCGTAATCCCACCACTCCAATAAACATTTAATGAGTATATAAGTTCAAAAAGCCTAGCAGAGGATTTAAACCTTCAATCTTGTTTTTATTTACTCTTGGAACTCAATTTCTCACTTCAAGTGAAGAATGCTGGTGCCTGAAGCTCATCTGTTGCCCTGGTAAAATTAAGTGCCCTCCACAGTATAAATTAGAAGAGAAGACATACAGGTTGCAATTTCTCCTAAGCTTTTTTCTTATACTGAGAGAGAGAGAGAGAGAGAGAGAGAGAGAGAGAGAGAATTATTTTATGAAATGGACTTATAAAAATTTTAAAGTATGTGTCCCTCTCCTCTGTTATGAATTCCAGGAGGCAGAACTGAAAAAACTTGTTTTTAACAGCAAAAATGCAGTAAAAAATAAATGGCAAATATATACTCTCATACCTTTGTTTTAAATCAGAATGTTACAATAAAAATAATATCATTACACAGGATAGTTGTGGGGAAGGGCTTTCAAAAATTAAGGCAATATTTGCAGAAAAAAATTTGAGGAAAAAAAGCCACAAAAATAATACTTTCCTAAGTATATAACTTTATCCCGATGAGGCTCTGCTCTGGCAACATCGCAAAATATTAGAAATGTAAGGTGACATGAATTTCAGATGTGCTATTTAAGTAGTGTATGAAGTACTTAGAGTATTAAAAACCTAATTAACTGCACTACATTAATATCAAATTTACAGGTATAAAAAAACATTTATGAAAGCTCCTAATGGGCTCTCATCCATTATTATACTGATACACTGTCAACCATTTCTGATGAAATGACACAAAGTGAACTTCCTAACTCAAACACTTTTCTTGTTGAGTTAATAATTTGATTTCTTTTAAATGTGCATTAAGTTCCACTTTAATGAGTTATTATGAATTAACACTTTGCCACTGAATTATTCTGTATCCATTTATTCTCTGAAATCTGCACAAAGACATGAAAATATTCACTTAACTTAGAGTTTGAGAAAACTATCTGTGCGCACATTAAGTACGTGTTAACTTAAGCTATACAGTGTAGGTTCCGAACACTGCACACTTATCATAACAGCCCCTAATATAACATAGCTGTTCTTTCCAATATGAATAACTACAGGAAGCCGAAACATTCTTCATTTTAAAATTAAATATCTATCACGACAACAAAAAGTAAATTTAAACAGCATGATTTTCTTGTTTGTGTTTCAGCTTTATCTATGCTTAATTATGCAGGGGTTTGGGTTTCTCCTTAGTGAATCAAGTCACCAAAACTTAAATAAACTATCCCCATTCTAATTTTATTAAAATACTGATTTGAAAACTGCACAGAATAACAGAAACTTGAGATGTCTGGTTGGATGTACAGAAAAACTAAATAACCAAACCTTAGTACTGGAATTTACTTGGCAGATAAAGGCTGTACAAAGCAAGAAAAGCCCACTGTATTTCAGAGACCTTTCAATTTAAATTTACAATTTCATTAGCCATCCTTCAAAGGAGTTACCAACATGCAATGTTGAACTTGTCAACCACAAGACTCACAGCCAGTGTTATCTGGTGCTAGGACACCATTATTTCAGAAAGAAAGGGGGGTGGGTGGGGGAAGAGTAGCTCTGATGACTAAAGGACTCCAATAAAAATACAGCCTGAATGATTAGGAAGCATGAGTTATTCACTGTAATTTCAACAACAACCAAGGTAAGTATTTTAGTCAATCAACTAAATGAGTATAACTCTTCACAAACAACAAAACCAAGATAACTCCAAAATGTCGTCTACCTTTTTTAAAATAAAGATGAAACATTTACAGTGATTTCCATTTTTCCCCTATATTAAAAAAAGTACTTTTAATACAAACTTACATCTCTAGCTTTCCCATAGAAGGCTTCTTGAAAAGCAGCCTCTAATGATCCAATAAAATAAACAGGATGGCAGTCACCATATCTGAGAGAAAAGTTCCAATTAATAAAAAATTACAAAAATAAGTACTTTCAACATTCTACCTCTTCATATATTCTGTAAATACAATGCATTAGTTAAACCTTGAGAAATATGAAGTCCTACACTTTTAAAGGACAGAAGGGAAATATTTAGAAGCCATCTGTCTCCCAACATTCAAAAGCTCAAGGTAACTAACTACTACCTTACAAATTTTATCGTAAGAACTTTCTGTTTACATACATAGACACCTTAACTTCTATATCGTTTTTCAGTCATAACTTATTTCCTCTCTTTATTACGTTCTTAAAGGTTAATTGAAGGCTATTCTTGTATTACACATTAATGCATCTCATATATATAAATGAACATTTCGTCACAGGAGGAGTGAAAACAGAGGGCATATAAACTTTGCATTACTTTGCAGTACATTAGTTTGCAGCTTCTACCTGTTCGATGAAACATGGCAACTATTTAACAATGTATGATTTGGTGGTATAAAGTTAAAAAACCAGCAGCATTTCTATATTTTTTAAAAGTAGAGATTTATCCAACCACTTAATTATTGTGAAAACTCTTATTGCAACTGTATATATTTTTCAGTATTAATCAGTTTCAGCTTTTCTGTTCCTGTATATCATATAGAAATTACTATGCATAATCAGAGTCTTTATCATCCTTCTGGACCCGTACATAATTAAGTAACGATGTTAAGTAGTGGCAAATTAAATAAGGCAAGAATCTCTCACAATAACTTGGACTGAGAAGTAATTTTATTTCAGAAACAGTTCTAATAAAGTTAAGCTTAAAGTAAATTAGAGTATGTTGCCTAAATATGTTGTGATCCCACAAGAAAATATATACCTTTCATTTACTTTTATTTTCATTGTTTACTAAATTTTACTTAGTTTGTAACAAGAAATGCACAGTTAATAAATAGGCTAAGCTTACCTGGAAGAAAACTCTGCTGTAAATTGTAATAAGGCATCTCCTTCATTTTCAGCATTTTCTGGCACTTAAAAAACATTAAAAATATAAATCAAATGCAACCTTATGGAAACAAATTTTAGTATGTGAACTCACTTACTTCATAGATTATTTTTTTTTTTATGTTGACAGCTTATTGAAGTGGTTACCAAGAGACCATATAAATTTCATGAAAGACTATTGACTATGAACCTCTGGAAAGACATGAAATTTCCAGACACTCTCATGAATATATTCAGGCTTTCCAAACAGTAAAATCCTTGGGTCCAGTGTAATATGATATATCACTTGTTCAGAGTTAACACTCTGGATTTAATTCAATACATTAAAATGAATGGACTGACTTGAAAGGCTTGACCCACTACATTGCTAGTCACATTTATTTTTTTTTAAAAAACTTCCTATACATAATGTTAAAAAGTTTTCCATATTAATACATATATTAGCTGTCAAAAAACTTCTAAGGTAATAACACTAATGCAAGCCTAAATAAAGAGTATACAGAATTGCATATGGGAGGTAACTGACTGTTCCTGCTCAATGCTTTTCATAATTCAAGGGCAAATAATCACCGAGAAACTTGTTTCAGGTAAATAGCTAAAAATATAATCACCACAAGATGCTGAAGCTACAAGCTGTAGAATTTTCAAAACAGGGAAATGGAAATCTAGTTATATACAGGAAGATTTGGTATGGGATCGTAATTTCCCTAAGTTTAATTATTATTATTCATTTATAAGCTAAAAACATAAGGTTAAAAAACCTCCTCCCTGGGGAGATGCTTTCATAGTTGCCAATTACATTTGCAGTATTTTCATTTGATACATACATCAGACATGACACTCAAACAATTCTAACATTCCTATCAAAAGATACTTTCCTGTTTCTTATTATGCAGACCCATCACACCTCTCTGCCTTCACTACTGCTGAACAATCACCAGTTAATTGTAAATCAACTGTCAACTCTTACTCATTGGCGATTTCCTCAAGGCAGATGATGCTACTCCAAACATTTCTCCATCGTCAACTCCGAACTCTGTAGCATCTTCAAAGTCATCTCCATCACTGTCACTAACCATATGAACATCAGTGCATTGCTATATAAAAACAAACACCAAAATCCACCATAAGCCTGTATTACAGACATCTTCAGTGAAATACGAAATACATAGTGAAAAATACTTACACATTTCTATAAAAACACTTGATAAAATGCAGTATATTTTACTATATTATATAGCATTGTCAGACTGCTTTTTATAAATAAGTCCTAATTTTTAAAAGAATTCTGGTCGACAGAGCAATATTATGTGACAAAATGCATTATTTAACAACTGAGGAAATATCTCTGAATACACAGTTGAGCAAATTTTATCCAGAGTTAATGCTATTTTCCATCTAACAGTATTACAGGTGGTTTAACTGCATAAGAAAGAGTGAGAAAAGCTGCACAATCTAGCAATAATTTTAGACATGCAGATACAACCTACTTTAGCAATACTTGCACGGTGGCGGACAGTCCTTGGGAAGGTACCTATCTATGGTATGGCAATCTCTGACATACAAATTTAGCACCTGTAGTCCTAACTTGGCATACCAGACTACTGCATGTTGAATGACAGGCTGATTTATTTGGCATACCAATATAAAGGAGAAAAATCAACTTATTCGTGCAGGGAGCTAAGGTCCCATCTGTGCCTCCAACTTCCACCATCAGATCTTTTGGATTTTATGTCCTCTGAAATGTAGAACAGCTCAGAAAAACCTTTGTTTTAGCTATTCAACGTTAACTTGCCTCTAAATTGACTTCCTTTCATGAACGGCAATTCCAGCTCCACTTGACCTAGAAGTTATGGTGAGAGTATACTACAGAAAGTCTACACGAATCCCTGAAGGTGCAACAAAGTGTCTTACAGAAAGTGAGATTTCAGCTCTAGCATGCAAGTGACCACAAGAGGAGCAAAGAGCTCCAAACACGCTGTATCTCTCTCTACAATAGCTACACATAAAGAAGTTCAAATAAAGAACACTTCCTGAATGAACTAGTCAGCAAGAAAATTCTACAAGGTGAACAAACTCGGTCAGATAATTTTGAAAGAATGAAGTAAAGCAGCAATGATACATCGTTATGCTGGTAGATCATAGGAGAAAATAATAACCATAATAACCATCTATTTAACCTGCTAAGTGGTTTAGGTAGAGCTAGAACAGCACTGTCTGACCATCCTCTAACTTTTAACAAGTATCCAACAGCCTATATCCAGGCTTGCATCCTGACCGTGCCCCACATCTATGTCTTTCAAACTCAAATGGGCTGAAGAGATTCAAACACATCCTTTTTGTGCAGCAAGATAAACCTTATTTGCTATAGCTCTCTAAACAAAATGGTAAGAAAAGCGTGTGGAAAATGGGAAACTGCTTATATTAAATTCATTTTGAGGAAGGACAAAGGCATTGGAGATTTTACCCCAAACTATTAATAGTTAGAAACAACAAAACAGCAGTTTACACAGTCTGCAAACAACTTTTTCTGCTAATACTGAAAATATGTTTCAAACTTCTATTTAATTTGGAGTATTTTTCAATGCTTAGTGTGGCTTGCTTATTTTGTTTTCCTTTTTTTTCAATTACTCATTTACCCAGTTCCTTACTTTGTCACAATTAATTGTTACAGGAATTGTAAATGGATTCTTTTAAGATGCAATTCTACTGACATATTTGACAATAGAAGGCACAGTGAGCATTATGAAATGAGCTTTCCCTGCTTCTTCCTAGAGTATACTGGTAAAATGAAGATGATGTTCTTACCTCCTCTGACTGTTCCCTCGTTTGTATGGGTGAAGATCTTCTTCCAACTGTAAGTCGATGGCAAGGAAAAGTCAGTCCCGATACAGCTAGAGTCATCTACAAAGAAAGCAATGATTGTTATTAAAGCCATAGTTTCAAATGAAGGTTGTTTTGTTGTCATTTTTTAAGGTTGCTTTGAGATTTGAACTGAAGACTGCACCACAGAAGATCAAATTAATTATACAACCATAAAGAAAGAACCCTTAAAAACTAAAACGATTCCTTAAATAAAAATATTGAAAGAAACATCAACTAAGTTTTACAGGTGTGTATGCACAGAGTATCAGAACAAATGAAATGGAACTGCAAACTCAAAACTGTCTTGAATTGTTACTTTCTCCTAAATCAGTACTGAAGTTTGAACCATTATTTGTACGTGGTAACTTTTACAGTGGTATGTTTTGATGAAGTAAATGTAAATTTTTCCTTCCTAATCAATAACCAAATGTTGAAGATGTTCTAGATCCTATAAAGATAATTACCATTTTTGCAGGGCACAGAATGAGATTTACATTATATATTTCAGAAATACAGCATCCTCCTAATCAGATTGTAAAAACACTAAGGTAAAACAAATTTCAGTCGTCATCCCCCCCCCCCCAAAATCCAAGAATAAACCATAAGCCTTAAATTTCATTTACTGCCATGAGCACTGAAAATACCCCATTTATTTTTATACATAATTCAGGATGACTTTATCACTTGTCTGCTAGAACTCACAAAGATTTAATTTGCTGCAGGTTGAAGCAGGCTGATTACCAAATGAACGTTAACCTGTCTGAACTAGCCTACTGTCACATTCTCATAGCAAGGTTAAACGGAAGTTTAGCTGCATAAAAAGCCTAGCTATCGTCTTAAAGGAAGTGAGTAATAATACTCTGGAGCAAATGAAATATTAAAGACGACATACAGGTCAAGACCAATTACCTATGAAACTCCTGTGACAAGAGCATAAGAACTGTATTCTCTGTAATAATCCACCAGTTTAATTAGTATTTTTATAAGCTTTTAATAATAAATAAAACCCAACTGCTATAAAACCTGAAACTTTGCCCTGTAGTTACCACACTGTATAAAATACTGGTAAAACATCCACACATGAACACTAACCGCACACAGACCGAAGTTCCCTATCTAACAGCATCAAATACCCTGGAAAGGCTCCCGATACCTTTTACATACCCATTAAAGAAAGAGTGGTAAGATCAAGCAGGCAGTTATTGTGCTGCTTCATCACTTGGCCCAATAGCAGGGTGTTGCAATTCCAATTTGCAACCCTATATTATAGTGTCAAAGCATCTCTCGAAAATGAGCTAACAGCAGAAGGGGTTCAACGTCAGAGCACATTTCATCCTACTCTCCAGACAGTTGATGGAATGTTGGGGTTTTGTGCACATCTATGTGAGAAATCACCATCCCCTTTCACTTTTTTTTTTTTTTTGAGAAGTTTTTGCAAAGGAAAGGCTAGGACAAATAGAAGCTCTGCCTTTCATTTCAAAATAACCCTACAGCATGAATGTTTCTCTAGAATTAAGTTATCTTCATTCTAAGATAAAGGAGAGTCCTCTCTCAAGAGAGACTCTTGCACCAGAAAGTTTAATCTTTATTTTGGAAATCATAAAAACGTCAACACTAAGCAAAAGATTACATTTCAGGCAGCTCGGTCCAGTGCCATGGATAGCAAACCTCAACTGCTACAAATATTTTGAACACAGGCCAATTTACTGATGGGAGCACTCGCTGAAGCATCTCAATGGCAAGAACTGTTTAGCTGTCAGGCTGCTCTTGGAGAGTTTTTTCTTTCCAAATACTGCATCTGCCTACTCCCAAACAGGGTTGCGGTACATTAGATATACAAATCGCTGTGTCACAGCCATCTTCCCATGGGAATGGACAAAATCTTTTTACCAACTCCAAAACTGAAAATATTGGTTTGGAGCCTGAGTACCTGACTACCCATATTCTCAACTCATAAGCCCATCTGATTGTGCAAAATCTCAAAAGTCACTAACTTTTCAGAATATTTTCTTTTTCTGCTTGAAAACCACTGTTATGCGAGTACTGTAGCTTGAATCGGATGGCTTTCACAAGTGCAAGAAGAGACGCTGAAAGGTGCATATGCAGGACTCTTGGCACCAATAATAAGTTATATATAGATTATGAAATAAATAATACATTAAAGCAAAAATAAATAAGGTTAGTCCATTTTTCTAGGCAGTAAATGTACACGTGCAAATCCCTACTCAAAAGGTCTCACAGCTGAAAGGTATGTGAGTTGGAAAGTGAAACAATCAGAAGTAGACAAAATGACTTGCAAAAAGTAACTGAAGTTGATACTGAAAAGCCAGATCTCTTGTCCAACACTGTGTATAGACTGCTCACGCTTGTTGAAAGTTTAAGCCATCTCCTTTTTGGCTTCCTATAGCTTTTTTAAGTGGAAGGACAATAAAATTGAAGCCTTGGAACATTCCAGGGAGAGTGGTAGGAGCAGATTCCTTTTAGGAGACAGCACAGATATTGAACAGGTTGCTACTGGTATGCAAAAAGGTAATGGTATGACCTGGACTAAAAGCGCACAAAGGATACTTAAAATATATTTTAACTACTAAAAGAAAGACCATTACCAAACCTACAATTTAGAGAGGAAAAAAAATGGGTCTAATGCTCACCTGTGCTTTCCAACACTAAGACACTGAATTTATTTGTAAGTGTTCAGTGTAAGACGATTTGTATTTCAATTGCCAGCATTAATAATTGGGGGATAAAGTTAAGCAACATCTTTTCTGATCCGAACATGCAGGATTTTTTGCCAAGAACTTTCCAGATCAACCTAGAGATATTTGCCAAATCCAGAGTGAGACCAGGTACTTTAAACAATAGATTATTCTTCCTGTTAGAAAGTATCATTTTTATGTAGAAGCTTCTAGAAATATCCTTTAGAACAATCTAAAAAGACTATGTTTTCAAGTATTTCATGCAGCAAGGAAAGAAATCATTGAGAGCATGTAATTCCAGAGTGCTGCCATCACATGCTCAGAATAACAGGAAAAATTATGAGTCCATAATCTCACAAGTTTGTGATCTTCTAGAAAGAGTTTGTTGGCACAACTTAATTCCCACTCTTGCAGACTTCTGAAATTATAAAAGAAGGTGCAAACTCAGTCTCTTGTACAGGCCCAGAGGTATTTTATCAAGACACTGAAGATCTGAGCAAGATAAACAGTAGCAGGAACATAAAGGAACGATACTAGCAGAGAACTGCAGCTGCGGAACTCTCTCCACTGAGAAATGCTGATACAAAAATTATAAGCTCAGTGTACCGCATCAGGAAAACAGTAATTGCATATGACAAATTGGTCTTCCTCATATTCAGCCACATGCTAATCGAGAAAAACAGCACTTCAAAAGAGCTTCTAATGGCAACCGTATCTAATGAGGAAAGTATGAAGGCAAGCCCTAAGAGCTTTCTAACACCTTATATAGTTGGACATCCACAGTGGCCAGTTTAAAGCAATAACCTGTAAAGAACTGGACCTTCTTCCTCATCCTCAACTATGACAGTCATTTTGGAAACACTCACTCTTTGCTCCATATAAATACAGACACGAGTTTCTCTAGCAATCCAGTAACCTGAATAAAACACTAAGACAACTCGATTTGCCACTAAGCTGCCTGTATTTAAGTCAGAACATACTTTAGAAAATAAATTATGGTAGAAAAACAGGCAGGCCCTTGAAGCACATAATTTACAGACCTATCCATTAGGCTTGTTGTTATCCTCTCAGTGCTTACCGTTGCAAAGTATGGCCTTTCTAGAGGGATGAGATGGAGAATGACCTGTCAAATCACTGCTAAGAGAGTCAATGATCTTTAGGAGAACAGCTTCTGTCCGTATCAGCTAGCTCTGGAGCAAATCAGAATCCCTACAATGGTCATCAACAGCAGGAAACTTCCCCAGGAGCTCCAGAGGTTCGCAGGTGCAGTAGGAAAGACAAGCCTGCAAAACGTGTCACCTTGCAGAAGATGAGAGCCGCAGATATATAATGGGCCTGCTTTGGCATGACTGGAGAGGTTGTGCTGTTCACAGGATACTTGTCATCAAGGGATCCCTTTTCTCTAAAAGGATGTAGCTCTTTTAACCAGACCCATTGAAAACAAGCAAGCATAAGGGATAACGTTTAAGGAAAGTAGGAATATTGATTTACTTTGTGCTCTTTGTTAAGTATTTGATTGCTACAAGAGTAGTGAGAATTTTGAGGTTTTGAAGTGTGTGGGAGTTCTGCTTGTTTGGTTTGCTTTAATGTACATTAACACATTTATCTAAACATACAGGTACTCACCACTGTTCCTGTTAACCAGGGAAAGTTATTATATGTATCACCTGGTATTTGTCAACTTTAAAAAACAGCTTTTGATTTTTTAAAAGACCACTTAAAATGAGAAACAATTTCAGTCACTATAACAGGGTAACTATCTTTATTGTCTGAGCTACTCAAATGAAGAATCCTTTCCAACCCATGGCAAAGTATTTTCTTTTCTAATATAATTTTTTGGACATAAACTAGAGATTCTTGTTCAGTTGCTCTCAGAAATTCAAAGGCCAAAATATAAAACTTACAAAGCATCAGAAAAAAATTCACAGAACACTTGATCCATATGCAAAAGAAAGGAGTCTATCAATGATGCCAGATTTCACTTGCTCATGCACAGCAAGTGAAGCAACAGGCATTAACTGACAATGGCAAACCTAAACTAGAACAAAAACCTTGCAGTGGACATACCTGCTGGATTTTTTAATATATAGTAAAAAGATCATAAAAAGAAATGTAATTTCTGTATTACTTGACTGCTGTGAATGACTTGAATTATTCAATTAGCGGTACTTCTAATGCAGAATTATGTTTGGTTGTATATTATCTACCTCAATAGAAAATTAAATGGGGGAATTCTCATAGTGTGATTTCCTCCTGAGGTAAAGGAAAGTAATCCATGTTTTCTGCCTTTAATACTCAGAGCTAAAGTAAGCAAACAAAATTCTGGTGTACAAAAAAAAAGCATGTTTTCCGATACTCAACTCTCCTTCATGAAACTCCCATAAAAAGCAGACTAACTCCCAGTCATACTCAAGGTCAGCTTGTAGTATATTAGGCAAAAGGAAGTCTTAATAACCTGCCCTCCATTTTTAGCATCCTGAAAAACAGTTAGGTAAAATTATAGTTTCAGCTTTCTACCTGCACTCACTAGCACAGCTGGATGGAAGAAGCCACAGGAGAAAACCTTCCAAAAGACATCACTCCATCTGTAATTACCAAGAAGGTACAGGCTTTCTAATACATCCTTTTAGACTCTATAATGTTGAACAGGTAGGAATAAAACTGGCATATACTCAAATGTGGAGGTGGGCAGGTTTAGCATACAAAGTGCATAATTTAGCCTTTTGGTTTTTATAATCTCAAGCAGTTATGGAACACGCAGATTATCTAATCCCAAATCTTTCAAGATGGCATCTCTAATTTCTGTTTGCTGTAGCTCTCATAATTAGCCCAAGACAAGGAGGTGCTTCATCCAGTGCAGTGCCTTTCCCATCCATCTCTCTGTAATGCAGTATCTTTAGAGCATAACATCTAATAAATTCCAGAATTATACTTAATGTTCTGGGTATCAATATTAATTCTGGTGAAAACTGTCAATGTCTGTTTTCCCCTTGTTAAGCAGGAGGGAAAAAATCAAGCCCGCAGAGTATCTGTGCTGAAGATAAATCTGCTGTTAGCACGGATCATAATATGGAGTTCTGGCTGGATAAACAACCTCCAGAAGTCAGTAACTGCAGTAGCTCTCTCTTATCTCAGTATTGGTTTGAGAATGTTTTATGCCTTCACTGTTATCACTGTACAACCAGTGCTCTGCTTAAGAAGCAAGAGAAGATTATCTCCAGAAATATATGCCAAAAATATTATTACTCACCCTGTGAAGTCAAATTTCAATAGAGATTATACAAGCATCTTGAAACCCCAAACCCTTTCTTTCACCCTGGAAACAATAGTAGCATGAGAGCAACATTCAGAGTATTATTAAAAGCATTGTAAAGTCACTATGAGTAAAAAGTTAGCTAATTAATTAAGAACAGAAGTTCACGCTAAGCTTGAATAGTCTTTGAATCAGAGCTGTTTCAACAAGGGGAATTCTACCACAACTGCTAACTTCTAACAACCCTCAATAATTATTATTACAGTATATACCAACTCTGAAATCTAACAGACCTTTGTGGCTTCTATTTAGTACCTTGGCCATAACTAGCTTGTCAATATTAGCTAGCTGCAGGTTCATGTTAGAAACAAATATGTTAACAAACATGGAAATGATATCCCAAAATAATATTTATAAATCAGGAGGTCATCAGCTGAACGAGAGCTCTTTCTAAAACTTGCATAGCAGGCTGCAGTACACACGTGGAGATTTACAATACACATATATCACACAAAAAATTCTTAATCAGAAATGAAGGCACTGTTGCCTACAGACTGAAACCTAATCCTGGTTCAAATACTCCATGTGACAGCCCTTTCACTGTGCTTAAAATGTGAGTTGCTTAGCTTTTTCATTTACTGGTTTACTCACTGATACATGGCTAATGTATAAAGAAACAAACATGACTGACTACATTTCATAACACGCCATGCTCAATTATTCAAAATAACGCAAGACAGAGGTGCCCGTAGCAAAATACTCAATGACTGACAGGTGTCACCACTGTGAAAATTTCACTTCCAAATAATTTGATCCTTTTTCTTGTTGGAGCAATTGCTATGATGCTTTTCTCCCCTCATCAGGTAAGAGAAGGGGTAAGGACAGAGGGGCAAGGAAGGAGATTTATCAAGCATTTCAGTTTTCATATTAAACTTACTATTCTGTTATGTGACTTTTTGTTACAGCATAAGCCAATTCCCCAAGTATGATAAATGTCAATGATACTACAGATGTTGGTATGCATGCATTTTCTTGAAGCTAGGGAAAAAAAAATATCTTTGAAGACATCTATATGAAGCTTGAGAAGGGACAAAACGTTTGAGAAGGAACATTTCTGTCCTAGTTTTTCTATTGCACTCTATATACATACGGTCCTACTAGCTGAGTTTGGATACTAGGCATATTAGGGATCAAACATTTTCATAGCCCAAGTGGACCAAGAGCAGTAAGGTAACAAAGACAAAACAATTCATCAATTTTCTACATCTTGGCTGAATAGCACAGCTCCTTGCAAAGAAGCCTTTCTGTATCTCCAGATTCAGCCCATCCATTAGACCCAAACATTCAGACAGGGTCTAAGCAAGATTGTGATAAGTGAAAAATTCTCTTGCTGCTTAGTCTAGACAGACTTGAGTTTAGATGTCTGCAAGGCATATTCATCATTGCTAATCCCTTCTTCTTGATGAGCAGATCTCAGAATTCAAACAAGTTCATTTCTCCTGGCCTAACAAGATGTCATCTAGACAAATTAAGTTCCCTGTTCAAAAAGATGACCATGCTAACTGTGCAGAATGGGAAATTAGAAATACTTTTTCAGCAGGGTAGATGAAGGCACAGACCTACACTTCAGACCTCTGGTCTTTAAGTCAGAATCTCAGGGTGATCTAGGGGATTGCAGACCAGTTCGACCTAACATTACTCCCCAGAAGGACACAGGAACAAATTATAAACCAGTCTATTTGAAATGCCTAGAAAGGAGGTTATTCTGCTTACCATTGGAGCAAGACTGGTGACGCTGCTGCTCCCAGCATACTAGCGTTTCCATTTTTCTTTTGTAACCTATCCTTTTTGAGATTAAAGAATTGAGCAAAATATAAAGCAAGGAATATTTGTGTGGTGAAAGGGAGATAGCAATTAATGTGGCATATAGGAAAAATCAAAGTGTAAAAGGGAGGGAGGAGAGGTACAGCATGTGAATGACGGCAGAGGAAGTTCCACTTCCACACTTGAAATGTAAGAGTGGGAAGTTTTCCATTATACAAACAGTTGAAGAGAACAGTGGTTTCTAAATGCATCCAGCACAGCCCTTGAATATGAATATTGAAGCAGAGAAAATTAAGAGCGTGGGAAGTCTTTGGCAATTTTTTGCGATTCTCCAGAGAATATCAGACAGCTCCATGCTCTTTCCTGGTTGGAGACCCAAGCACACAGAAACCAATCCATGCAGGAAGGAGGTGGTAGACTTCCAAGCAGCCCATGCTACTTCCGAGGATACTCAGAGTCTCATCATCTCAAGAAAAATGATGCTATGACATGAGACATCATTCACATTAGGTTGTTCTTGCCATGGCTCTAGTTCTCAGTGTTTAACCAAGCATTATTAACAATGTGTGGGCAGCCTGTTGTACTCAGACAAACCCTCACTAAATTCCTTGGGAATAAATAGGTGCTCAACACTGCCAAACCCATCACTTATCGCTGTATAATTATACATTAAAGAATCTATCTTGTTTTCAGTGTATAATCTCAAAAAGTCAGTGATACATCATTTAAGAATTCACACATGTTCATATTTAAAAGTAATGTTTAAAACTTCAAGGATTACAGGTTTTCTGTGAATTAATGTTCATCTTTTGCTTTGCTCTTTTCTCAAAGCTAGCAAGTATTCCTTCATTAGTAACAGACTGTAAAACTACTTCTATCCATACTGAAATACATTGTATACATAAAACGAGTGTTATCACAGCAACAACAAGCAAGTATCCCACTGTAAAATGAAGGTACACTCCAATTAAAAAAAAAAAGTCTATCAAATGCATTTTTTGGAAATTTACTGAAACAAGGGCTTTTTTTGTACCATGAAATTAATTACGAGACTCAGAGAGATTTACTACACAGAACTGAAGGGCTCTCTTCAGTCTATACTAGTCAAGACATTGCTATTCAAGTTTAGTAGATAATTTTTTAAAAAATGAATCAACCAACCAAAGCTCATCTACTATCATGTAAACCCTTATCCCTCCTTGAACAACAATAAAAAGTGGATGTAATTCTACATTAGCCACTTTGTCTTTTGACATCAAATAGCATTAGCTGGGAAAAACAGTCAAGTATGCTCTAGGTTTGTTTGTTTTATTAAACTATTGTACAAATACTAAAATGAATAGAAGAGTAAAAAATTTGACAGCCCTTGAAATTAACTTCCTCTGGAAAATAACTTCAATTTCATTATGCATCTTCAATACAAAAAAAAAAAATAAAAAAAAAAAAATCTTGACAGGTATTCAACGTTTCACTTTAAACACTAACTGGATGAAAAAAATCTCTAGGGTGGAGTGTGTTCAGGTTATAAATCAGCAATGCTTATTTTAACTCCTCACAAAGTGTTGTTGAGATAATTACTGCTGACAGCTTTATTCAAGGTTCATTTCACTTTTTCTACTATTTTTCCCCTGTTAGAAGTTCAGCAGGGCCCATGGGAAGATCCACCCCTCACACCTGTTAGGGTTCTTCATGTTACTGAGGCCAGTTTGGACATGTCACTTCAAATTAGCATTGTGCCAGCGCGCTGTGACAATTACTTATCGCAGGTTTAACTTGAAAAAAAGTTTCTAATCCAGCCACAAGAACAGTGTCAGAGTACGTAATTTAAACCTGTCAACACAGGTTGTAGGAAATTCATTCCAAGGATTTCAGTGATGTTCCCATGGTAGATCTTTGAACTATAATGAAGATTAAAATCACAAAGGAATGCTATAGAGTTAAAACACAGAACCCAAAAGTTAAAAAAGATCTGAACTGAAAAAAGTGTCTTAAATATTAATAATTTTTAAAAATTGGATAAATATTTTAGATTAAGAGATTGCTTTCTTTAATTCTCAAAAATTCTTCTGCAGTTTATTCCGAAAGGCTGCATATTAAATGTATGTATCTTATTCCTTCTGCTGCAGTATAAAGACACCGCCCTGGGAGATCTTTACACAACGTGCTGAAGGCAGCAGCACGGTGAAGATGCTCTGGAATTGACTTGTGGACAAACGGCACACAGGGTGGGAGGAGGGAGGCTGGAGAAGAGTCCATGGCACAGTGAGCAGGCCACTTGTATTGTTCAGACACCAGATGCGGGATGCTGGAGTCACAGCCACCGTCAGATAAAGCAAGCTTCACAAAATGCTGCCGAGAGTTTCTGTACAAGCTTGAGAAAAAGTTGTGCCCAGTCCTCTGGGAATACCCAGCGCTGGTACGCTGGTTGAACACACATGCCAGTTTTTGCTACGGTTGCTGTTAATCACCAGCCGTATTACTGTGAATCTATCACTCTCATTTGCTAG
Organism: Astur gentilis; assembly: GCF_929443795.1. Lineage (NCBI taxonomy): Eukaryota > Metazoa > Chordata > Aves > Accipitriformes > Accipitridae > Astur > Astur gentilis. Next base: position 8,084,198 of record NC_064887.1, on the reverse strand, counting down.
CTGAATGAAAGAGAAGATTATCCCTGGTTTTGATTATTTCTCATTTGATTAAGCCTAGTTAGGCAAGTTAGGAATTAAAGCAGAAGGACAGATACTGTAGTACTTAATGTTGCTTCAAACCACAAATATATTTAAAGGAAACAAAAGGAAAAATTTTCTTGTACAACAGATTCTACTAAGAAAAAGATATACTTGAGAGACTGAAATAAATACCCATGATCACTTACAGAGCTCATTCTTCTCAGACAAAAACTGTAAATATTAAAAAGGACGAAAAATCTGCCAAGCCATTTGCAGCTATTTGAAACACAGGGTAACAGAATTAAATAAACGCTGAAAGACCTGGAACACAGTTAAGTATAGACCATGAGGCTAATTGTGGATCTTGAGTTAATTACTTTCCACTGATACGTTTTCTCAATGGTCTTTTACATCAGTTTTTTCTTTCCTCAGTCTGAACCCCAAGGCAATTCAGCGTGCTAGCCTCCAAACTCTGGGTGATTCATTGTGTACTTCTGCCTTAGGATTTTTAGTTCATGCAGAGAAAGCCAGGCTTTCACATCAAGTTGATGTTAATGTGCACTGACAAAGCAACAGTAAAGGAGCTTCATGTTTGTCACAAAGTGCACTCTTTAATTTAGTAATTGCTTTATACTGATATGCAAATAATGACACATTTCCCAAATTTCCAGTTCCTTGGCAATGCTTTCACTAATTACTTAGTGGTTAAAACTTATGCATGTAAATTGGTTAAGTGAGTTTATTAACAAGTACACCTGTGTGAATTGATCTATACAACATACATGCCCGGGAACAGGTTATAACTCACTGTACATCCCTGAATGTCTCAGGAACCGAAAATAAATACTCTCTCACCAAAACAAGATCTATTTCGACTAATAGGGTGTTATTCATAGATAAACTGGGATTCCCAACCTTTCCCAAGCTAGAGAGAGACTGCCTTTGGGTGACAACAAATACCAGGAGTCAAAGCATTCATCCATTTCATGTTGCCAAATGAGAGAAGGATCAAGGTAAACAAAAGAAAAGGTCTGTAAGAAAAAGGAGAAGAATCCCTCTGGTACCTGAAAACGTGGGAAAGCACCAGCATCCACTCACCCATCAGTTCTCTGAGGACCATCACATGCTCTGCAGTCTGGTTATTGTATTTTGTGATACACCTTAGTCTTACTTTTGATACTCTAACAGTGACTGTGAAAAATTCAGCTGCACTTAATATGGATTCAGACTCATAACAACTGCAAAAACACTAAACAGATTTAATCTGTCTTCCTATATTTCCTTTCCTCAAAATTCTTTGCAGTGTAAGGGCTGAAAAGTAATCAAGGTACTAACATTGTCCTGTTTCATTTGCTGGCTTCTGCATTGAAAAACAGTGTCTGTTAGGTTTCTGATATTGTCTTTAAGTAACTGCATAACTGCCATAGAAGAGGACGTAATAATATTGTTTGTTGTAAGTCTGATCACAAATTGCCTATTTTTTGCTATTCAGAAGAGATACAAAACTGTTAAAACAGATTTTCAAGGTAAGAAACAATTGTAAGTGAAATAATAAGCAACAGTATAAACCAAGAACCAATTCAATTCATCCAGATCACGTATTGCCCACAGATATTCACAGATATATCTTGGGAACTACTTTGCATTCACAAAGAGTATCAGCCAAATACTTGGCACGTTTCAGGTCTATGGTGGGATGCCATTTACTTCACAGCATTGTACAATGCTTTGGATGGCAAACAGAAGAGTGCCTGGATATGTTTCCAGCACTATATAATTCCTTGGCAGAGTTCAAGCAGTTGTGCTAGCAACACTGCTTCCAACAAATGGTTCGAACACTGATAGGCTTTTTATGCTGCCTCTTCTTCCTGCATATCACTTTTCGAGGAATTGGATTTTTGCAATGTTAGCCTTTTGAAAACATGGTGTTACTGACTTCTAAAAGTGAGCTTCTGAAAAGGATGATTTTGGCTTATTTTCTGTTTCCCTGACCTGGAGTATATGAAAAGACCTTTAAACACTTTGCGTCAGTACAATTAAAAGCACTGAGTACATAACCTCCTCAATTAAAGGAAAAATGTTATTAACACTAAACGGTATTTTAGTATTCTCAAATGGTAAGTTGTTGGGCTGGGGCTGTTGCAGCTAAAAATGCATTAATTTCATCCATTCAGTATAACTACATATTGTGTGTGTTTGTTTGATGTATGATAGTTTCAAGTGTGACAAGCAAAGATAAATAACTAAAAAATTAAGCATTTATAAAGGGTCTTTCTATTTGAAGACCTCTAAGGACTGGACAAACATGAAACATTCCCAACATGTTAGACTGGATTTTCTTAGCCATCTAACAAAAATAAGATGGCCAGTTTCTACTGAAATCTAGCTGAGGCCATGTAGCTACTTTTCTTTGACTTTTATGAAAGTTTGGCATTAAATCTCAGGCCTCCTCTTAGAAATGAGAAGGCTTGAGTTGCTTAAGTAAAGTGCTTTATTAAATGTCATAAGTAAAGTCTGCAGAGCTACAAATCTGTCTCAGGTCTATGTTTTGACCACTGGGCAGTAACTACATTTAGAAAAGGAATTCAATCCAGTGATTGCTATTGAAAACAGAGCTCTTGTTTGGTAGAGGAAGTTACCTGTCTAAAACAGATTTATCAACTAGTATTTTCTTTGTTCCACATTTTATCAACAGTTTATTGGACTTCAACAAAAAGGTCCCAACAGAGGACCAGATTAACTCCGTTCTAAGCATTTAAAAAGTTATCTATGGACTAATCTAACATTATTTAAATACCTGTTTTTTTTAAAGGAAGCATTTGAGACTATTATATCAGGCTCTGCACACAACTAGAACAAACCCCAAGTGAGGTTCTACCAATAGCAAATATTCTCACTTTTTATATAAAACAACAAAAGTGATGCTGTAATTTTACATAGCTTGTTTCTGCTACTACACGGCAAGCCCACTTACCATACACTTACTTAAAGTGAAACTCTGTTTACAGGGTCCCAAACACCTTCAATCTGTTGCAATGGATTTTCATACATCTTATAGTGAAGCTCTGCTCTGCTTATATAGTGGAGTTTCATTACAAAGAAACAAGCACCACTGTGATAATCCTCCAGGAATAATGCAATTACCACTTATCAAACAGGTGTCTGCTGTATTCCAAGGAGATTATCACTTCCTATTCTGCTCTCCAAGAGCACAGAATAAAAAAGAAGCTGCTACTATTAAATAACTGAGGAGAAAAGGAGACTTTGATAATAGCTCTTGCTAGCTTCTCTCAGCAGGACATGAAGTAAATGTAGTCCTTCTATAACATCTTGGCACTGGAATGAATATTTTAGTCTCTGCAAGGTGAGTTAGAGCACCTAAATAAGACCACTCCTGTTAACTGAATCTGAACCATCTCTCTCTCTTTCTTCACCGAGTACTCCAAGAACCTCAGCACCTACTAGCTTATGCCAAACCGTGCCCTCTGTGAGTACTCCCGAAAGAAGAACTCTGCCTGCTCAAGCAAAAACAGGCTGCAGGGCTGCTCCACCAAACACATCACCATTCAGAGATGTGTCTGTGACAATACAGTGTTTGATGAATGTACAAAGGGATCTCGAAGATGAGGCTCCAAAAGTAACTGCAAAAACGCTCTTCAGTGAAGACTACCACTCCCTTGGTATAAACTCATAGGAAGAAGAGTGGTGCCTGCTGCTGCCTCTGGTGGGACACAAAAACCTCCAATGCAGTTCTTGTGCATGTAGATGGAGAGGTGGAATGGTGGCATACATACAATATACTCCACCAGTACATTGTCTCATGGTGCACTTCAGAGATCTGGACTGCCTTGACCTATCCTACCGATACTTCTCTCTA